>NC_064615.1:876929241-877554241 GCF_023898315.1 Schistocerca nitens
AGGTTATCAAATGATGTATGTTGTATGGTTTTTTCAGAATACTTCGATTTCTGAAGGGTGTGGTTTGGCCAGGAACTAATAGCGAAGCCTAAAAAATATAAATACAGTCATAATTGTCACACGCTTTTGGCACTCCTTGGAAAAAGCATCTTGATTTCTGAGCTGTTGGTTGGGACCTGACAGTAATCTAAAATTTAACAGCACATTCTGCTTTGTTTCATCTCGTATGCCACTGCATATGTACATACATTTGTAGAATGTACAGTAATTCAATCATTAGGGTCACCTTCTTATGTAATCGGTCAGTATCACTTTTTGCCATGTGCTATCCTGCATTTTGTGTATTTTTCTTGCAAGAAGACTATCCACAATAAGTAAAATAAGAAACTGTTTTAAAAGAAATATATTTATTTAGCATCTGAAATTAGACTTTATTTAGAAGAGTGGAAATATCTGACTTCAAAGTGTTAAGTGTTAATACTGAGGATGTCCTACAGTGTCATGTCCTGAAGATGGGATCACTTCTTGTTTTTATTCTTTCCATTGCTAAGAAAAGCTCTGGAAAGCAGTAAGTTGATCCAAACATGCAAATGATCTGTGTGGCATTTTTGTGGAGTTTGTGAAATATATTTTTGCTCTAATGCAAGATACCACCATGACAAATTAGCATGTTGCAGTGACGTGTCTTTCAGCAAAGTAGAATTTTGCATATTGGTAACTTCCAACTGGGGTGACGATGGCAGTTAGTCGGGTGAAACTGAGAAGGGGGTGCTGAACAGTTTCATTTCAAAAATGGCGAAGGTATCTTATTTCAGAAGTAGTGATGAGTTGCCTTATATTGACTTGACAATTGCTGAAAACGGCACCTTCAGGTAGTTTTAAAGAAGACAGATTGCTGAAGAAAGTTAAACTTCCATCAGCCACTTGCCTTTCAAACAAATGTAACTTTTCCATGAAATACCTGATTTGCCCCCCCCCCCCCCCCCCCCCCCCATGAACCATGGACCTTGCCGTTGGTGGGGAGGCTTGCGTGCCTCAGCGATACAGATAGCCGTACCGTAGGTGCAACCACAACGGAGGGGTATCTGTTGAGAGGCCAGACAAACATGTGGTTCCTGAAGAGGGGCAGCAGCCTTTTCAGTAGTTGCAGAGGCAACAGTCTGGATGATTGACTGATCTAGCCTTGTAACACTAACCAAAATGGCCTTGCTGTGCTGGTACTGTGAACGGCTGAAAGCAAGGGGAAACTACAGCCGTAATATTTCTCGAGGGCATGCAGCTTTACTGTATGGTTAAATGATGGCGTCCTCTTGGGTAAAATATTCCGGAGGTAAAATAGTCCCCCATTCGGTTCTCCGGGCGGGGACTACTCGGGAGGACGTCGTTATCAGGAGAAAGAATACTGGCATTCTATGGATCGGAGCGTGGAATGTCAGATCCCTTAATCGGGCAGGTAGGTTAGAAAATTTAAAAAGGGAAATGGATAGGTTAAAGTTAGATATAGTGGGAATTAGTGGAGTTCGGTGGCAGGAGGAACAAGACTTTTGGTCAGGTGAATACAGGGTTATAAATACAAAATCAAATAGGGGTAATGCAGGAGTAGGTTTAATAATGAATAAAAAATAGGAGTGCGGGTAAGCTACTACAAACAGCATAGTGAACACATTATTGTGGCCAAGATAGACACGAAGCCCACGCCTTCCACAGTAGTAAAAGTTTATATGCCAACTAGCTCTGCAGATGATGAAGAAGTTGATGAAATGTATGATTAAATAAAAGAAATTATTCAGATAGTGAAGGGAGACGAAAATTTAATAGTCATGGGTGACTGGAATTCGGTAGTAGGAAAAGGAAGAGAAGGAAACGTAGTAGCTGAATATGGATTGGGGGGAAGAAATGAAAGAGGAAGCCGTCTGGTAGAATTTTGCACAGAGCATATCTTAATCATAGCTAACACTTGGTTCAAGAATCATAAAAGAAGGTTGTATACATGGAAGAAGCCTGGAGATACTGACAGGTTTCAGATAGATTATATAATAGTAAGACAGATTTTTTTAAATTGTAAGACGTTTCCAGGGGCAGATGTGGACTCTGACCACAATCTATTGGTTATGAACTGCAGATTAAAACTGAAGAAACTGCAAAAAGGTGAGAATTTAAGGAGATGGGACCTGGATAAACTTAAAGAACCAGAGGTTGTACAGAGTTTCAAGGAGAGCATAAGGGAACAATTGACAGGAATGGGGGAAAGAAATACAGTAGAAGAAGAATGGGTAGCTTTGAGGGATGAAGTAGTGAAGGCAGCAGACAATCAAGTAGGTAAAAAGACGAGGGCTAATATAAATCCTTGGGCAACAGAAGAAATATTGAACTTAATTGATCAAAGGAGAAAATATAAAAATGCAGTAAATGAAGCAGGCAAAAAGGAATACAAACGTCTCAAAAATGAGATTGACAGGAAGTGCAAAATGGCTAAGCAGGGATGGCTAGAGGACAAATGTAAGGATGTAGAGGCTTGTCTCACCAGGGGTAAATAGACACTGTCTACAGGAAAATTAAAGAGACCTTTGGAGAAAAGAGAACCACTTGTATGAATATCAAGAGCTCAGTTGGAAACCCAGTTCTAAGCAAAGAAGGGAAAGCAGAAAGGTGGAAGGAGTATATAGAGGGTCTACACAAGGGCGATGTACTTCAGGACAATATTATGGAAATGGAAGAGGATGTAGATGAAGATGAAATGGGAGCTATGATACTGCGTGAAGAGTTTGACAGAGCACTGAAAGACCTAAGTCGAAACAAGGCCCTGGGAGTAGAAAACATTCCATTAGAACTATTGACAGCCTTGGGAGAGCCAGTCCTGACAAAACTCTACTATCTGGTGAGCAAGATATATGAGACAGGCGAAATACCCTCAGACTTCAAGAAGAATATAATAATTCCAATCCTAAAGAAAGCAGGTGTTGACAGATGTGAAAATTACCGAACTATCAGTTTAATAAGTCACGGCTGCAAAATACTAACACGAATTCTTTACAGACGAATGGAAAAACCTAGTAGAAGCCGGCCTCGGGGAATATCAGTTTGGATTCCGTAGAAATGTTTGAACACGTGAGGCAATATTAATCCTAAGACTTATCTTAGAAGCTAGATTAAGGAAAGGCAAACCTGCATTTCTAGCATTTGTAGACTTAGAGTAAGCTTTTGACAATGTTGACTGGAATACTCTCTTTCAAATTCTGAAGGTGGCAGGGGTAAAATACAGGGAGGGAAAGGCTATTTACAACTTGTACAGAAACCAGATGGCAGTTATAAGAATCTAGGGACATGAAAGGGAAGCGGTGGTTGGGAAGGAAGTGAGACAGGGTTGTAGCCTCTCCCTGATGTTATTCAATCTGTATATTGAGCAAGCAGTAAAGGAAACAAAAGAAAAATTCAGAATAGGTATTAAAATCCATGGAGAAGAAATAAAAACTATGGGGTTCGCCGATGACATTGTAATTCTGTCAGAGACAGCAAAGGACTTGGAAGAGCAGTTGAACGGAATGGACAGTGTCTTGAAAGGAGGATATAAGATGAACATCAACAAAAGCAAAACAAGGATAATGGAATGTAGTCAAATTAAGTCGGGTGATGCTGCGGGAATTAGATTAGGAAATGAGACACTTAAAGTAGTAAAGGAGTTTTGCTATTTGGGGAGCAAAATAGCTGATGATGGTCTAAGTAGAGAGGATATAAAATGTAGACTGGCAATGGGAAGGAAAGCGTTTCTGAAGAAGAGAAATTTGTTAACATAGAGTATAGATTTAAATGTCAGGAAGTTATTTCTGAAAGTATTTGTATGCAGTGTAGCCATGTATGGAAGTGAAACATGGACGTTAAATAATTTGGGCAAGAAGAGAATAGAAGCTTTTGAAATGTGGTGCTACAGAAGAATGCTGAGATTAGATGGGTAGATCACACAACTAATGAGGAGGTATTGAATAGAATTAGGGAGAAGAGGAGTTTGTGGCACAACTTGGCGAGAGGAAGGGATCGGTTGGTAGGATATGTTCCGAGGCATCAAGGGATCACCAATTTAGTATTGGAGGGCAGCGTGGAGGGTAAAAATCGTAGAGGGAGACAAAGAGATGAATACACTAATCAGATTCAGAAGGATTTACGTTGCAGTTACTGGGAGATGAAGCAGCTTGCACAGGATAGAGCAGCATGGAGAGCTGCATCAAACCAGTCTCAGGACTGAAGACCACAACAACAACAACAACAACAACAACCTGATTTGGCCAGCATGAAAGCTATTAGCTATTTTGTCCTGCAATGACAGATTGAATGAAATTATACAGATGGATAGTTACTTCAACTAAGAATGCTAGGTCTGATGGCCATTTTAAATCTTTCAGACAACTTATTTCTTCCCCTTTCATTTCCAGAGGGAGATATTTCCTCACAAATGGCAAAGATAACATCAAGAATATTTCTCTGACTCAGACAACAAACTGTACTGTGGTATGGTATGTCTCCATACTCTGCTACCATGTCTTCCAGGAATCCTTTGAATTGACAATTACTTCCACTGTGATGAAGCACAAAATTCAGCCACTTGCTCACAACTTCAATTACATTACGTTCCACTCTTAGCACACAGTGCCACTTGGTGAATGAAACAATGAATAGTGAAAATGTCTTTGCCAGATCTGTTCTAGAGTTTAAAAGTCAAACAAGAAGTGAATCCTTCATGATGTCCAATCGTTCGAAGCGCACCGTGTTTGATACAGAATGGAGCTTTTCCCAACGCCAGTTCAAAATGTTCACTGTTTCACAAATCTCTTGAAAACTATGAATTCCCCTTGCTGTGTAATCAAGCAGTACCACATCAAAGAGTTCCTCAGTTACATGTAGACACGGTGCACAAATATTGAAAGTTGACCACAGTCGCATATATCTGTGCTTTCATGAAGTGCTAGCGAAAATATAAAAAAGCTCTCTCGGCTTTTATCCTGAGCTTTCTCTCTTAATTCGCTGCAATGTCCAGGATTTGAGAAGACACTGTTTGCTTCAATTGCTTGCAGCTCACATAGAATCATTCTGCAATTGCCGCCATGCATGATTTTACGAGAGGTCCCAGAAAACGACTTGCCACTTATCGCTATAATGTGAGTGGCTTTGTAGCTTGCTTGAATTGCTGCTTCAGTTCAGTTTAGTTTCCTTCACGGTCATTCACCCTGAAAAGTACAAATGTGTTACAGTACATGAACTATGCTGCATATTTCTGTAACTTCAGTCCTAAGAATTCTTTTTAAAACTTAAGTCTCCTGGCATGTCATTCTTAAAACTGACTACTAGCTCTTTGCGTGCTTCGCCTTCTATCTGCTCATAATGTGCTGCATGAAAAAGTGTATAATGACACTGTGTGTTACACTTCTTAGCAAAATTAAATATTTTACTACATACGAGGAACTGCGGACATCCATCCCTCTCAATGAGTAGAAATGTAGCCACCAATTGAGGCACAAGACTTCCATGACTGATGATGGCTGCCTTTGAACATGGATTACTGCAGCTCAATGCAGCCAGGACGCAGTGAGTTCGCTTTCTCCCCCACCACGTGGGTTCATTCACCACAGTGAGAGCTACTCCTCCCTGGGGCACTGTTGGAGTAGCCTGCCCAAGAGGTTAGCAACTCCTCCTAGGTGAATAGACTCACATTCAGCTATTCAGCTTTAGTTTGTTAGACAGCACAGGTCATGAATTAGTCATTTCTGACTAAGTAAATAAATATGATGGATTCTTAAACTCTGAGATAGGAATCTCATTATAACTTTCAGAAATTAATCACTTATTAGAATTTATATTAAACAGCATCATTTGTGGTAATTCAACATATTTTGAGAGTATTATTACTAAAGTAAGGAGATGATGAGGTTCACATTACTGCAGAACTGTCAACATTTTAAAGGTAATTTTTTGATTCTAGAATAATAAGTAATTTTTGCTTCAATATAAAATTGTTGAGGATTTTTTTGTGGCCACTTCTGACATGTTGACTGTTGGTACTCGGCTCAGAAAATTCAGCTGACAGTAGTTCAGCGTTTTTCTGTGTGACATTTCACCAGCATGAGTGGCTAGCGTTGTCAAAGATCCACCCTCCATTATTAGTGGTGGACTAGAGCTCTAGAATGAAACATTGCTGAATAATGTGAATATTTACATACAGTTTTTGATCTGCATGAAAGTAGAATTAAAAAAAACCTAAATGTTATTAAAATGCCTTTAGTTATTAACATTGCTGTTCCTGAAATGATTCATATGTAACAAAATAGTACTATGCTCCATGAGGTTTTGTCCAACAATCATGTTCAGGTGTATCTATGAAATTACATGGTAAATTTTCATAATGGTTTCTAGTCAACATCAAGCAGCAGTCAAGGCACTTGCGTGGTGCCCATGGCAGCCAAGTATCCTTGCGAGTGGTGGTGGCACTGCAGATCGGTGCATAAGATTCTGGAACTGCAGCAATGGGAACTGCTTAAAAACAGTAGACACAAAATCTCAAGTAAGTTCAGTACATATTAGCTATTGTATCATTTTATACATTTGCGTGCAACCATAAAAATGTTGTTTATATGCAATTTGGTGATAATCATGACAAACTAAATTAGTGTTGCTGGTTGATAACATGTTTGTCAAAGTAAAAATGTGTTTCTCGGCACTGTTTCCAGGTCTGTGCATTGCTATGGTCAACAAATTACAGGGAATTTATATCTGGTCATGGATATGCTAACAACCAATTAGTCATATGGAAATACCCATCGATGAACAAGGTTAGTAGCTAACTAGAAAAATGCTAGTTTTATTTTCAGTGTACGAATAATTTGAGATAAGAACAAAAGTTACACAGGGAAGACCCAAATAGAGAACCGGTGTACAAAAGAGGCTGCTTAGTGACTGATAGATTCAGATGATTCACAAATAAGTTCCGGAGAAGATAATATAGTCTATCAAAATGGAAACATGGGATAATGACTTTGTGATCACAAGGCACAATAAGAAAGCTGAGGCTAACAAAACAATGTTGTTTCAGGAAAGGAAGGAGCTACACGCACAGGTTATCAGAACTCAAATAAGAGCAACACTGACTGTAACAGAGGAACTCGTGTTTATTCATAATTTATGTAAAAGCATTGAAGGGAGAAAAGCTTTTCAGCATATTTGAAAACAGATCATTTCCACATTTAGTGCCTGGGTATCAATAGCTGTTAGTACTGAGAATACAAAGTTGAGTATGGATTGCAGTGTGCTGCATTTAAACTCATGGATATGTCACCAGAGTACACTGTTGTTGTTGTTATGGTCTTCAGTCCTGAGACTGGTTTGATGCAGCTCTCCATGCTACTCTATCCTGTGCAAGCTTCTTCATCTCCCAGTACTTACTGCAACCTACATCCTTCTGAATCTGCTTAGTGTGTTCATCTCTTGGTCTCCCTCTGATTTTTACCCTCTACACTGCCATCCAATGCTAAATTTGTGATCCCCTGATGCCTCAGAACATGTCCTACCAACCGGTCCCTTCTTTTTGTCGAGTTGTGCCACAAACTCCTCTTCTCCCTAATTCTATTCAATACCTCCTCATTAGTTATGTGATCTACCCATCTAATCTTCAGCATTCTTCTGTAGCACCACATTTCAAAAGCTTCTATTCTCTTCTTGCCCAAATTATTTATCGTCCATGTTTCACTTCCATACATGGCTACACTGCATACAAATACTTTCAGAAATAACTTCCTGACATTTAAATCTATACTCCATGTTAACAAATTTCTCTTCTTCAGAAACGCTTTCCTTCCCATTGCCAGTCTACATTTTGTATCCTCTCTACTTCGACCATCATCAGCTATTTTGCTCCCCAAATAGCAAAACTCCTTTACTACTTTAAGTGTCTCATTTCCTAATCTAATTCCCGCAGCATCACCCGACTTAATTCGACTACATTCCATTATCCTCGTTTTGCTTTTGTTGATGTTCATCTTATATCCTCCTTTCAAGACACTGTCCATTCCGTTCAACTGCTCTTCCAAGTCCTATGCTGTCTCTGACAGAATTACAATGTCATCAGCGAACCCCAAAGTTTTTATTTCTTCTCCATGGATTTTAATACCTATTCTGAATTTTTCTTTTGTTTCCTTTACTGCTTGCTCAATATACAGATTGAATAACATCGGGGAGAGGCTACAACCCTGCCTCACTCCCTTCCCAACCACTGCTTTCCTTTCATGTCCCTCTAGTCTTATAACTGCCATCTGGTTTCTGTACAAATTGTAAATAGCCTTTCGCTCCCTGTATTTTACCCCTGCCACCTTTAGAATGTGAAAGAGAGTATTCCAGTCAACATTGTCAAAAGCTTTCTATAAGTCTACAAATGCTAGAAACGTATGTTTGCCTTTCCTTAATCTTTCTTCTAAGATGCGTCGTAGGGTCAGTATTGCCTCACGTGTTCCAACATTTCTACGGAATCCAAACTGATCTTCCTCGAGGTCAGCTTCTACCAGTTTTTCCATTCGTCTGTAAAGAATTCGCATTAGTATCTTGCAGCTGTGACTTATTAAACTGATAGTTCGGCAGAATACACTACAGAAAAAAATTGCAGCACCAAAAAATAATGTAGAGTAATGAAATTTTGGGGAATACCTTTGTATAGGTTAAGTATGTAAGTGATTAACATTTCAAGATCACTGATCAATGTAAGAGTGAGACAAAACCATTGCAAATGTTAAATGCTGGTACATTAATAACTGGTGTAACTGCCTGTATGTTGAATGCAAGCATGCAGATGTGCATGTATTGTGTTGTACAGCTCTCAGGAGTCAGTTTGTGGATGGAAATCCATGCCTGTTGCACTTGGTTTCCAACACAGGGACGGATAATGCTGGTTGTGGATGATGCTGGAGTTGCAGTCAGGTGTCCCATCTGTGCTCACTCTGAGGTAGATCTAGTGATGTATCATGCCAAGGCAAATGTCGTGTTATCCTTTAGAAAACACCTGCTGGAATACTGTTAATTGCAGCACATTAGGTCAAATCAATAAATAGATCTACAAATTTACAGTCAGGGTGCACTGGGCAACCATGAGTGCTATCCTTCTCTCAAACAAAATTGCACCTCACATCTTAACTCTGTGTAAATCCAGTGTGTCTAGCATGCAGACGGATTGGTTGCAGGCACTCGACTGGCCTCCTCTTAACCAATGCACTGCCGTCACTGGCACCAAGGCAGAAACAGCTTTCCTCAGAAAACACAACAGAGTTCCGTCGTGCTGTCCATATGGGCTCTCGTTTGACACCACTGAAGTTGCAAAAGGCAATGGTTTGGGGTCATGCATGCTGCAGGATGTCAGACTCAAAGCTGTCCTTGAAGTAACATATTTGTAAGAGTTCATGGTCACTGTGGACCCAACAGCTTTTCAAGTTTCTGCTGCAGATGTAGAATGTTGCACCAGAGCCATATGCTCAACATCATGGTCTTCTCTCTTGGTAGTGTCATAGAGCCATCTGGAACCCTGTTCTTCTTGTGATTGTACATTCTCGTGACCACCATGCCAGCATTCATGTACAGTGGCTGCATTCCTGCCAGGGTTGTTCGCAGTGTCTCAGAAGGAACCTCAAGATTCTTGCAGCACTATTTCACAACCTTGTTCAAACTCAGTGTGTTGATAATATTGTCTTTGGCACCTCAAAGGGATTTTTAACTAACATCAACTCACCATGTCCAAAGATCACAATGCTCATAACCATTACAGAGTGTATTTAAAGCAAACTTGATTTGCAACTTCATAGTGGCTCTATTAGCACCAATCCTATAAGACTAGCCCAAAATTTGAATAGACATCATCCTTCAGATGTAGAAACACGTCTACCAGTTTTCGGTTGTTGTAAAACTCCTCCTTGGTGTTGACACTCCCCCGCCCCCAGTGTATAGCTAAGACTTTTGTAATCGATATCAAAAGTAATAAAAGTTTTCTATACAGGGTCCCTACTAGATAAAAAAAAATTGATATAGATTAAGATTATAGAGCGCATTAATAATTTCTATTATTTGCGCTTTAAAATATCTTACCAAGATGGAATAGACATAAATGTAAGATTCACAAATTCCACACAATTTGTGGTAAAATTAAAACTTCTAAATGTAGTTAAAGAATTGTTGCTAAAATTTTATAAAATAAGATTAGTACAGTTCTTCGGAAATGAAGTGAGACATGGGTACATCAAAAGGTGTTGGGACGCCGTTGACTATATACGATGAGATAAGGAATAATGAAAGTAGTACACATGGTAATTCAATGGTTGAATGTAAATAATCGAAAGGATAAAACTAAAATCTCACCAAATAGTGAGGTGTTGAATGGTCAATAGAAAACTTCTAAGCTCTTGGCGTCCTTCAGAGCTGATGACGTCTGTCCGTCTGTGGCATGTTTATCATACCATTATAAAACATGTGGGTGTGGGACCTGCCTTTTGCACACAGGCAAAGTGGCAAAGAGCAGATCAACCACCCAGTGGTGGAACATTGATACGCATGTGTTCAAATTAAATGGCTGCTTCACAATCTCTAATTTGGAGCCGCCCCCCCCCCCCCCCCCAAAAAAAAAAGACACAAGGGTTTCTGAACTATGTAAATAGGAACTGTGCATATAACACAATCTCTGAACATCAAACCACCTGTCCTTAATTTCCATTAACTCTCCCACCACACACAGCTTGCCACCACCCCAAACCTGATGGAGTGAGGTATAAATAGTTTCAAATGTTACTGTAGCAAGGAATGGCCTAAAACATGCTTGATGATATCTCTGAAAATTGTAAATAGTTAAGTTTCAGTTGATGTCCCAAAGTACAATGCTGGAAAAATCAGTAATAGTGCATAACTACTGTTTTACATGCTGTAATGCTAATTTGAAAGGTTAAACTAATTTGAAGTGGTGAGAGTGAAGTTTTTGACAATTGATACCTCACTTAGTGGCAATAAGACATACGAAGAATTGTATTTCTTCTTTTCCTGTATCATCTTCATTCTAATGAAACACATGATCAGTGTCTCATTGGGCTCTATCCCACCACAGTTTTGGCACTTTTTTAATTCTGTGAGGCAGTAATCATTAATTGAATTCTGAAAGAACAGAAAAAATGGACCTTTGAATTTACATATAAAGTAAAACATTTTGGTTGCATTAAAGAACTTGTGTTCTGTTTCATTATATTGATGGTTGGGGGGTAGCGTTGCTCACGTCCGTAGGTTTAACCTTAAAATACCCTACACGTGCCTCCTGGGTGGTGCTAATTGAGCAACAGTGATTACAGGCAGCCAGACTATCCGTAGGATCTCCTGGCAGTGACATATCAACTAAATAGCAGAAACAGTTCTTTTCATAGCTCATTAACAAGAAACATTGGACCAAATATCAGACTCCTTCAACTGAATATCAAAAGCATTAGCAGGGCAAAGTGTGACTACCTGTCAAAATTTTTGCTGGACAACAATATCGATGTCGTCGCCATTCAAGAAACTCGTATTTCCAGCGAAGAAATATTCCGAAGCAGAGGTCGAATTCCTGGATATTCTGCACTTGGTGTAACTTACCACGAGGTGTATGGAATTGCTACGTATGTCCGTAACAACATAAACGAAGCTTCACTGATTTCTGTAAGTGTGGAGGCAGATACACATACAGTTGTTATACAATTGCACGGCATTACTATTACAAGAACATCCTGCAATTTACATAGGAGACTTCAATAGTCACCACGAACTTTGGAAGTACTCTCAAAATGATGAAAATGGGAGCATGCTTGCAGAATGGATCGAAGAGAATAATCTTAATCTAGTGTTTGATGCCAAAGATCAAGGCACTTTCAGGTCAGCTGCTTGGGACAAGGATTCAAATCCTGACTTATGCTTTGTTAGCTGCAACGAAACTGGCTTTCCCATCAGCACCACAAGGAAAGTGATAGATGCCTTTCCTCACAGCCAACACAGACCTGTAATAATACAAATTGGCTGCACTGTTCCTGTCATACGATCAACTCCGCATGCTCGATGGAATTTCCAGAAAGCTGACTGGATGAAGTTTTCAACGGAACTGGATAAGACCATTCGATGGATACCTCCATCACATAATAACTATCAATGCTTCATTGGTGCAGTAACAGCAACAGCTAAAAAGTGTATGCCAAGAGGATACCGAAAAGAATATGTTCCAGGATGGAATGATGAAAGTGAAACACTGTACCAACACTTCTTGCAAAGTGGTGACCCAGAGATAGCTACGGAACTATTGTCCAGCTTGGACATGTCTCGGAGGCAGAAATGGGCAGAAACAGTCAAAACTATGGACTTGACCCACTCGAGCAGGAAAGCATGGAGTCTTCTGAGAAAACTGGGAGGAAGTGCACCAGCATGCAGAAAAAATTCCAAAGTAACACCAGACCAAATTGCTTCCCACATCATTACTACCTCAAGAGTACCTCCTGACAAGAAACATAAAAGACATATCAGACAACAGTTTAGTGACCTGTAAAAGAAGGCATCTCCCTCATCTGAGTATACCCATCCCTTCACAGTTTCAGACATTGACTCTGGACTGAAGGACCTCAAACCTCTTAAGGCACCTGGATTCGATGCTATCCATCCAGAATTCCTGATCCATATGGGAGGAAAAGCTAAGAAATGGCTGGCAGAATTCTTCACTGACATCCTGCTGACTGGTCAACTTCCATCGGAGTTTAAAAAGGCAAAGATAATATCTGTTCTGAAACATGGCAAACCCAGCAACAAGGTAGAAAACTATCGCCCCATTTCCCTATTCAGCTGCTGCTACAAGCTTTTTGAAAGGCTAATATATATAACAGAATAAGTAGTGCTATCGTAGAGAACGTTCTAGTTGATCAGGCAGGCTTCAGACCAGGGCGTAGCTGCTGCGACCAATTATTGTCTCTCACATCCTTCATAGTCAGGATACCAAATGAAGCAGAAAACATCTGTGGCATTTGTTGATCTGACTGCCGCCTTAGATACTGTGTGGAGGGAAGGCCTTGTTTACAAATTTCTCCACATCATACCCTGCAGAACAATGGCTCGACTGATTAACAGCATGCTAAGTGATCGGAAGTTCCAGGTAATCACTGGAACCAACATAAGTAAGGAGAGGAAGCTGAACAACGGATTGCCTCAAGGATCAGTTCTCTCACTCTTACTGTTCAACCTATATCTATCTGATCTACCTGAGACTTCGTCCAGAAAATACTGCTATGCTGATGACCTGGCTCTAGCTGTAAAACACCAGGAAATGAAGACAACAGAAGAGATTCTAGCCAATGACCTGTCTGCATTAGATAATTACTTCAAAATCTGGAGACTCCAACTGAGTGCGAGTAAAACAGAAGTGTGTTGCTTCCATCTAAATAACCAGTTGGCGAATGTAAAACTGGAAGTAAGTTTCAGAGGCAGAATTCTTCGTCATAATTGGAACCCAAAATATCTTGGTGTCATCCTGGATCGTACACTATGCTTCAAACAACACCTTCTTAACTTAGCTCAAAAGCTGAGGACTCGAAACAACATCCTCCATAAGCTATGTGGAACTACCTGGGGATCTTCAACAACCATCCTGCGATCTTCAGCTCTGGGCTTGGTGTACTCAAGTGCTGAGTATTGTGCATCTGTTTGGATGAACAGTCATCATACAAGGCTTGTTGATACCCAGCTGAATACAACAACGCGCATAATATCTGGCGCAATCAGATCTACTCCAGTTTATTGGCTTCCACTGTTAACTGGTATAATGCCTCCTGATCTACGCAGATGTACTGCCCTTATGAGAGAATTCCACAAGATCTCCAGGAATTCTAACTTACCTGTGCATAGCGACCTGCCACTTTTAAATCGCAAGAGACTGAAATCACGCCATCCAACTCTGTGCGATGCTGCTGACATGTTTGCTAAAAATTTCAAACCTCTTGAAGAATGGAAAGGTCGGTGGGAAGCAGTGACAGATGTGCACCTGCATAACATCTTCTCAGGTGCTAAACTTCCAAGTGTATTCGACTTACCACACAAGACCTGGTCTACTCTCAACAGAATCCGTACTGGCCATGTGCGATGCAGGAATGCTCTCTTTAAGTGGAAGAAGCTGCCTGATCCAGCTTGTGACTGCGGGGCTCCATACCAGACTGTTCACCACATTGTCAGTGAATGCAGGATTCGAGCCTATCACGGCGCCAAAGAGGACTTCCTGCTAGCAACTCCAGATGCAGTGCGCTGGATTGAAGGACTGGATATTCAGTTGTAAAGACAAACTTAAGTTTCTTGTGTGTCAATATGTACATATGTATAGGTAATTTAATTTCATGATATGTCTGTATTGGCCATTTGCTAAATAATAAATATTGATGGGTACTCGCATGGTCCACTGGGTTTTGCTCGATGCGACACACATTATCATGCAATTAGTAGATAAATATGCTTGTTGCGCATTACAGAATTTCTATTACTCTTAGGTTAAGTCACATGAGCCACGTGATAACTGATTTCTGCTGAGTAAATGAGACTATTATGTAGAAATTTGCAGTTATTTTACAAAAATTTTATTTTCAAAATTTCAAAGAAGTGGTCCTTCTGGTTTGTAAAAAGTTGTTCCTTTGTTATTGCAGTGTGTTCATATTTAAGTTTGCTCTCACACCCAGTGAGTAAAAAGACCACAATAAATTCCCAAACATTAACTGTATGTTTCCCTTCCATAATTTTTCGGCAGATTGAGCTTAATTACTTTATTTGGATAAAGTAGCTGTAAATACTCACAAAAGATATGACCTGTATGCACCAACAAATTGATGCATAGTTGACAATATGACATCTGACTGGTTATTGAGTGGTGTAATGTCCTACCATCAAAGATCTGTTTATGACTTAGAAACTTTGATATTAATGGCTTAGAAACTTTGATATTAAAAGACAAAAGTAAGAACCTTATAATAAATGTCTTCAATAGACACATGTGGTGATTAAATTGATCATGGTATTGCAGTGGTACCATGGTTTGTTGGGATAATTTAGTATCTTGGATATCACTACTTTACAGAGCTTTTATCTCTGTGTCACTGTTTGTTATTTTAAATATTAGAAAGCAAATCATAATTTCTGGAATTTGTACAACGCTTAAGACTACAATGTTAAAAACCACTGTAGTGATATATTTAAATAACTTTTGATTTATTGTTTTTTGCTATTTCCAGATTGCAGAGCTCACTGGACATACTGCAAGAGTTTTGCATCTTGCCTTGTCTCCTGATGGCAGTACTGTTCTGTCAGCTGGAGCAGATGAAACATTAAGGTTGTGGAAGTGCTTTACTCCAGACCCTGCAAAGAAGACTGAACCAGTGGAAACAAAAAGTGTTCCTAATATGATGCGTGGAATTCGTTAATTGTTGTGTCATTGGCATATTACTAAGTCAAAAGACTGATGTCGTAGTGATTTGTGTAATGTGAAGGTATCCTGTATGATCTGTATCTAAAAACCTAATAGGAGCAAATATTCTTACATACTAAGTACACAGTGAGAAATGAAACAATGCTTTCTGGGAAAGTATTTCTTCCCTTTGCTGACCCTTTCTCAGGAACTGTCTGTGTTTACTGCCACAGAAAAACATGACTGACTATATTGCTTTTACAATAATATAAAACAAATGTATATAATTAGTGATTAGATGTCTTTATAACAATATTTATCCCACTAAGGGTTGTATACTCGTTTATCACATGTAAAAATTTCTGCATGTTTATGCTGTGAATATTATTAGACTTTTTATTGTAAAAGTAAATATTTTCCATATAAAAGTACTTTTTTTTATAAAAACAAAGGCCTGCCCCCCCCCCCCCCCCCTCTCTCTCTCTCTCTCTCTCTCTCTCTCTCTCTCTCTCTCTCTCTCTCTCTCTCGCATATGTGGTACTTTAGGTACAGTGTGGCTACTCTATGATCATTATGGGTGACATAAAACAGACATGACAAGTATTACGTTAAGAAGCAACAGCAATAGCTTTCAGAGTGGTAGACAGTCTGAAGCAGAAACAGTTGCTCACCCATGCCAGAATGTGAGGCTTGGCGCAGAGGTGGAGACCACACTGGTGTCACCACAGGGTATTCTGTCTCTGTGCAGGATGCATCGCCCTGTTGCTTTCTTACATGCACACCACTATAACGATTCACATACGTACAAAAGCTGGAATAGTTTTGCTTTGTTGCCACCAGGTAAGTAAATTGTTTTTATGGCTGTTTTTGGTGGTGCTGTAAATTTTACTGTTATCCTCTGCCAAGGAGCTATAGATAAAATATTGCCATAATTGCCAATAACAGATTCTGACCACTGACCACTAGTCATTTATTTTGTCTCCTTACCTTCCACGCTCTGCGGAACCTCATGCTTTTGCTGCGTGACTAGTACATCTGGCAGGAAGGCTGCAGCAGTTGTAATGTGTCACAATGTTCATAGTAGCATTGTTGTTGGCTCCCCCCCCCCCCCCCCCCCCCACACACACACACACACACGAGTATGGTAATTGGTAATGTTAACATATCAAGTTGCGCACACAATTTTTTCTTTTTCTGTTGTTATAATAGCCTGTAGCACTTTAAACTGAATAATTGTGTGTGAGAATTTCCCTGTCACCAAACACTGAAGGTACACATTATCAGCTCAAAGCTTAGTTTGGGGACCAGTGGTTTGCCAGGCATGGTTCTATTGGAGCTGGTATGCTACCGATTTCTTCTACTTGTCCAGCCAGTTACAGGGCCTATAGTTTAAGAAAGATTCTGAAGCATGGGGCAACTCATCACTTCCTCCACATCCAGTAATGTTTGTTAATGTGAAAGAAGCTGACATAAAAATCATGACTGAATGGACATTGATCTGCAACTTTGATGCCATAATTTTGCTCTTTCATCACTGATCAAACAGTACCATATCAACCCAAATGCTTTGTCAGTTCCCTTCCTACTCCATATGCATTTAAAACTATTGTAAAATACTCTCCGATTATCATCTTTTCCATACACTCGTACCAATATTGTGTTTGTTTCTATTGCTATTTTTCAGAATTTGCCACACAACTTTGTTAGTGAGGTGCTCCATTGCAATGTGATAAATGTGTGCACACACACACACACACACACGCACACACACACACACACACACACACACACACACACACACACTCTCTGACTCACCACAGCAGATACATGTTTCAGCTTAATTTGGTTCACACCATGAGTTGCTTCTTGACATTTATATGCATGCATATGCAGCCATTTAGGTGTCAGTACATTTATGATGCTCCAGTGTAGTAAATTTAAAAGGGCCACTTCAGCAACCAGGATTTGAAATAGTTAAAAATGGGTAAGTATTAATACTGAGTTCACACAGTGCCACTAAGCTGTGGTTGTCTCAATCCCATTCGTTTTTGGTGATTGCCCAAATCTCTTGGCATGGAATACCATTAGTTTAATTATAAAGATGTCCTCTCATGAAAACATTAATGGACGAGGAGGCAACTTCACAGTGTGGAATTCCACTGAATATTTGTTCATAAAGGGTAGCAATGCGAGGGCTGCGACTGTTAATAAGCACAAATAAAACAGCTTTGTGTCAGTTACTTATTTTGCCACTATGCATTTTGATGGTTCATACAGTTAACTTCAGGTGGAGAAATGTTTAGTTACATAGCTGGTGTTAGAGGAGAACAGACACCTTTCTACCTCAGCAGACCAAAGGCACTGGTAGGACATGCTGCATCTTTTGTGATAACTTTTTTTTTATGGAAAAGGCGTTCTTAAAGTTAAAAACAATTTATTACAGTAAATTGTACTTACAGGGGCAGTAAAGGCATAAAGTTGGCATACTGTTGTTTTATGTCCTCTCCACTGTACATGTTTACACTGTCCTTTCAAAGATGTTTTAATGTTGCTTTTACACAGGATACAAAGGTAATAGACAGGTGGTGGAGCTTGGTTATCAGTTACTTGACATTACAATTCAATTATATTAAGTGGTTATATGTAAATGTGTTCTTATTTTAAAAAATATGAAAGGGCTATAATACAATATGGAACTCAGCACAGTTCAATTATTAAACGCTTCTATAGGGGCATCAGAGACAGTCTGAAAAGCTTCTAAGGATGTTGCAGGGTAGGTTGTGCGAGAAATAATTGCCGAGCAAAAAGAGATGTTGGGCAGTTTTCTGATTTGCCATTTAAGTTAGCCAATCAGCTCATTGCACATGCAAATTAAAGTAGCCCACCAGGTGGCATATGAGACTGCTCATCTGTTGGCTTTGATTTCATTCTCACAACTGTCCCATGTCCAATTTTTGTAAAATACTTTACTAATATATATGAATATAACAGAGGGAAACATTCCACGTGGAAAAAATATATCTAAAAGAAAGATGATGAGACTTACCAAACAAAAGCGCTGGCAGGTCGATACACACAAAAAAACACAAATATACACACAAAATTCTAGCTTTCGCAACCAACCAACAGTTGCTTCGTCAGGAAAGAGGGAAGGAGAGGGAAAGATGAAAGGATCCTTTCATCTTTCCCTCTCCTTCCCTCTTTCCTGACGAAGCAACTGTTGGTTGCGAAAGCTAGAATTTTGTGTGTATATTTGTGTTTTTTTGTGTGTGTATCGACCTGCCAGCGCTTTTGTTTGGTAAGTCTCATCATCTTTCTTTTACTAATATATATTTTTAATCTAAGGCAGATATAAGTTCGGTGGGTGCTTTGAAGCCAGAAACTGTAGTACGGCCAGGATGACTGGCTATGTGGGTCGTAAGAAGGTAAAAGGTGGGGGGTGCATGGTTTGGGTGGGGTGAGTTCTATGGATTGAGGTGTTAGTCCTTGTGAGGGACCTGGGGTTTTAAGGAGGCACTGCAGGTCAGTTTCAATCAATAGTTGTAGATCCTTTGTCTGCTGGGAGGGTAATGATGGAGTCATCAGCTTTTAGGGAACGTAGAGCCTAGAGATCAGCTAAGGGCAGGTTAGGGTCATGTTGTAGGGACCTGAGGAAGGATTGTGAGGCAATGCTGGATGTGAGGACTTATTGGAAGGCTTGTAAAGGATGATTCTGAGGTATTGATGGTGGATCAAGTTGGGATCAGGGTCTGAACTGTTCAAGGCAGGGTTCAGTTCAGGTGTGCTGTTGGAAAAGTTTTAGGATTGGGTTGCAACACTGGCTATTACATGTGAAGGAAAGTACGTCATTCACCGAAGTGGCATGATCAAATGCAGGTTTAAGGCTGAAAGTGAGACCCTTAGATAATTCAGGAGGGGAGAGTGCTTTAGATGAGAGGTTAACATTGTACTGTTGTGACTGATTCTTGGGATTATGGGTTATTCTTGGTCTGGGAGACAATGGTGAAGGTTGTGGGATGTTGAGGTTGGCCAAGCTCAGTTTGTAGGAGAGGAGTGGTGGTTGTTGGTGTGGCTGTTTAGGGAGCTGCATAGGGGCAGGAAGGGAAACACCACTGTTCAGGTAGTGTAGATCAGGGGTCTCTAAACTACGGCCCGCGGGCCGAAACCGGCCTGCAAACTGGCCCATGTTAGCTGGCCGGACATCCCCGGTATCCAGCCCGCCAAATATTTGAGGTGGTACCTATACTGCCAACAATTGAGTTTCGAGGCCTATCGCGACCAGTACACCGCGACATTGGCTCTGCTACTCGCTACAAGACTACATAACTAAACTTATTGTTGCACAGCTTGAAATAACAATGTGTTGACATACTCTACCTCTGTTACGTCTTGCAGTAATAGTGTTGCTAAAAATGATTTTGAGATATCGTTAACTTTGCAGGGCGCTTTCGTGAAAAATGTGCAGTGACACACTTTTTTGTCGGTGAAATTCGCCAAAATAAAATACGCCAGAATTTCGGTCAGGTACCAATCAAAATTATGTAATTAAATAAAAATCGTAGTTCGTTTCAGTGCTAGCTATTCCCACAACCTTAGATTTTTGCGATTTCATCTTTCCTTTAGCCTTACATTACAGTGGTCATGGAGTGCTAGGGTGCTTTAATCCCACTAGGTAGATCTTGGCTCTTATGACTTCGTGGAGGAGTAAATGTGGTCCGTGGACTAAAAAGTTTAGAGACCCCTGGTGTAGATGAAGGGGGGATAGCTGTTTGACATGGAGTCTGGCATATTGTTGCAGTTTGAAGTTGGCTTGGTGGATGATACCATCAAGGGAACATGAGAAGCAGATGACTGCAGGATTTTGTAGGAGGAGAGAAGTCTGGTAGAGTGGAAATTTGCTGATGGAGGCATATAGGTCACAGATTAGCCAGGTAACAGCAAGAGATTGCTGTATTTGAAACTGTAAAAGAGCCTGGTGTAGGTTAGGATTATAACCAGAAACAGGGCTTTTCAGTGTTAGGCATTTTGGAGTAACTTCAAGGGACAAGCAGGTTTCAAGAAACAGAATGTGGGACCTTAGTTTTGATAGTGCAAAAGCATGTTTTCGGAATGTACGGGCGTAATATGAGATGGGGTTCATCATGGCAAGAGAGGACAGTTTGGAGAGTTAGAAATCGTGGGAGTGGCACAAAAAAGTAATAAATAAGCTGAGGGTGGCATAGATTGAAAAACAATTAAACAATTCAGAAAAATCAGAAAAAATCCTATGAAAATTGTTAAGAGGTAATGAGTGGATCATCCATATGGTACGAAAAAAATGATTGGAAAAGGAAAAGATCGAGTGGGAAAGTTGTGAAAACAGATGTAATTTTAAAAAAACTGGGTAAACGGAAAGCAAAAGTCACAGGAGAAAATGTAAACTACTTAGTTTGGCAATTAAAGCGATATGAGATATGGCAACAAAAGTTGATCAGAGTAGTCTGCTGAAAAACAAACGCAAGAAAACGTGAAAGAATTACGTATAAACAAGATAAATGGATGGTGGGAAAGAAAATAGCTATTAAGTTTGCGAATGAATCGGCGAGAGACGACCGGGAGAAGGTCATACAGTGTAATGAACCGTAAATAACAATGGGATTGTTATAAGCAAATAAAAATTGACCCATCTAAGAGCACGGAAATCGGTACTAGAAAAGATGTAGAGACAAAGTGTTGTTAATATGGTGAGTAGATTTTTTTGTCTATCCAATTAAATGTCAAAAATTGATTTTTTTACATTGTTTTTTTACTAATATAGGACAACTTACAAATAATTAATTTGTAGTTAACTTTACTATTACATGGCATATGTATATTTTCATCCTGAGTTTGGTCGTACAGTGTGCAACTGTTCTATCTTGTTTTATTGCTTAGTTCATCATTGACGTTGATGTCACACCTTGTATAGTTTGGTTTTGTTACATAGTTACTTCATATTATCACACACATATAATAGATCTTTTAAATTTTACACCACCCCTTTATGTAATTTATGTTGTCATTATTTTCTTTACACAAGGGCCTGAAGAAGGCATTGTGAAATGCTCAAACTGGTAGCATAAATAAATTACATTCAACATACAGACAACTGAGATGTGTTTTTAATTCTACATTTTTTGTTTCATTTGTGGAAGTCAATGTTTCACTTCATTACGAAGTGTGAAAGGAAGAATCTGCCATGTTAGATTTTCACTTTGCAAAGAGGAACGTGACCAACAAGATGCAGCATTGGTTTTACGTCACAAGCAGAACTTAGGAGATGCCATATTGTATTGAGTCATATGGAGTTGAACTCCAAATTTGATGGTTTTTGTCTTAAAGTGTACATGGTATGAATGTAAGCTGTTTCAAAGCACCTGCACATTGAGGATATCTTGAAACAATTTTCTGTACCACAGTTCTGCAATGGTGGCCCGTACACACAAACTCTGACATGTCACACTTACCTGAGAACTCTGTCTGTTATCCAGCAATTTTCTCTGGCAAGTTCCATCAACCTGATTCCAACAAGTCTTGTCGATTGCTGTATATTGTCCACTTGAAGCTCTGTCACGCGTTGAGTGTAGCATCACCTTTTCCTTCATTATGAGCACGAACAACCCAACATTGCATGTTAGTTATGTCAATAAAATTATCACTGTACACAGCTTTCATTCTATGGATTTCAATTGGAGGCATGTTTTCCACAGTTACAAACTCAATTACAGCACTGTGTTTCACATGCACCAAGAGAGTTACGTTACACACCGCCATGTTACTGCTACAATTCAGAGCTCTCCTGTGGCAGAGGGTTCCAACTTGTCAGCAAAGTGGGGAAAGTTGGTCAAGTAATACATGCGACATGTAATAACTCAACTAACATGATTAGAATAAATTGGGAGGCATCACCTTTCAGTACAGCTTACTACATACATACTCCGCAAGTCACTGCACAGTACATGGAGGCGAGTACTTTCTACTAATATTGCGAATTTGCATTTGGTATGTGTGTAGTCTCTTACTCACAATTCCTAAATAAGATATGGGTCATAATGGTTGTACAGTCTCTTTCAAATAAGTTTTCTAAATTTATCCAGCATTGTTTTGGTAGACTTAAGTTGTCTTCCTTCCTGCCCTTTAGACAAGAGCTCCATTGGTGAACAATCTTAGTGTTGCTAACACAGTCTGATAAATTGTTTCTGTATATTTAGACTTTAGTTTCTGTTTAACATTCCTCCAGTATGAGATACCTGGTTTTGTTGGTTAAATGTTCATGGAGCCAATCTTATATTTGTGAAGATACTGCGTGTCATTGTATCTTGGTTTATAGGTAACAATATGGTGCAATACTGAATGCCTTCTGGAAATGGTCTACCTGTTATACCTATTGATTGAATGAAGCAGGTTGTTTTACACACGAGTGGTTTTCTGGAATCAGTGCTGGTTCTTTGAAAGGTTTTCATCCAGAAATGTCATGTTTGAGCTTAAAATATGTTCCAGGATACTGCAACAGATGGTCATCAACAATGATGTTCTGTAACTCTGTGCACCAGACCTTATACCCTGTTTTGTAAACATTTTAAGTCATATGGGACTATTCACAGCCTAGGAGATTCTTGTTAAATATGACTTACGAAAATTTCACAACATATACAATGTAAAAATTAACTGACATTAAGTTGGGGGAAATGCATAGTTCACTTTAGGAAGTCCTAATTGTTTTTCAGAGTGGGGAGAAGGGGATGTTAATACAAATATGTCTCATTTCTGACTCGGTGTTATTGTCAAATTTTGGTATGAATGTATTGTGTGTAATTACATGTTGAAATATGGAATGTAATATTTCCAATGTTTATCCTAATGTCTTCAGTTTCTTCAGAGTATTATGTGCAGTTTCTCAACGGCAAAAGCTTCCACCAGCTACAGAATTATTTCATGTGGCATTCTTTTAGCAGCCTGTACTGGTGCTATGAGTGGGAGTCTGGCATTCCCACGTAATAGCATATCCTGTTAACACTGCTGGGATAGTTTCAAAATACATCATCAATAAATAGGTTATTTTTTTATCCTTACTAGTGTGGTACTATGTCGTTGTCCTTGACTTTGAATCCACAGACAAATGGCAATTTATATTCAGCTTTCTACAATGTGCAAAGACAATAGGATAAGTACAGCACAGATAACTGGTAAACTGATATGTCGTCTGTAGCAACTCTTTAATCTATGCTGAGTGAACAGAATTTCTGTGCACAGTTCAACAATAAATCAAATTGTCTCTTAAAATTGCCATCAAATGCCCAAATACTGCATTAATCTTCTGTTGTAAGACTCAAACACCTCTCCAGTCTCCAGCGTATAAAAAAAAAATTATCACACATTTTTTCAGGTAAAACTAATTTCCAACTTCAAAACATTTATTTGGTGTTGTAAGCTTTGTACGTCGTGAATAAACAAATTGATCCAATAGAAACTCCACTCAACTCACATAAAGTTACCTTTGTGTCATGGAAGAAACAGGGATATGTGACCTATGATATGCGATAGTGTGGCCTTAGATCCATTAGTTATTTGACAGTGCGGTCCATCTTCAAAGATGATATACAATCTCCCTATGATCAGCCATTACATGATGGGAGAAAAATAAAATTTCTGTAGTCACAGACACACAACTTAAAATATAACCCAACTCATAAAATGGCTTGTGTGAATATGCACATTGAGTCAGCAATTACATGAAGCAAGTGTCACCACCAGTTTCGGGACACATTTTTCAGCCATTAACTAACTGAAGTCTGTACTTCAAACTAATCTTTCTTTACTTATGTAACTCTAATAACTTAAGTGATTTAGGTATTTACTTTAACTAAAACATTTTTACTTTAACATATTCTTGTTCAGTTATTTCAAATGAAACTCATTTTCCAAAGCTTATTGTTTCAAAATCCTTTGCAATAATAGTTTCTCGTATCTATATTTTTCTTCAATTGTCCTTTCTCTCTGCTTAAATCTTTACTGCGCGCTACATTACAGGATCATTTAGTAACTGCGAAATCGTTATGGAGATGACAGATAAACTACAGTGGAAGACTCTGCAGGAGAGACGCTCAGTAGCTCGGTGCGGCCTTTTGTTGAAGTTTCGAGAACATACCTTCACCGAGGAGTCAAGCAGTGTATTGCTCCCTCCTACGTATATCTCGCGAAGAGACCATGAGGATAAAATCAGAGGCATACTGACAATCCTTCTTTCCACGAACAATACGAGACTGGAATAGAAGGGAGAACCGATAGAGGTACTCAAGGTACCCTTCACCACACACCGTCAGGTGGCTTGCGGAGTATGGCTGTAGATGTACTGTTTTTCTTGTTACATCTACTTTTAGTCATATCTTTAATTATTCAGTCCTATAATGAAATGTTTTTGATTAGAAACCTGTATGATTAAAGTCAGAGTTAGTTTCCATATTCAGTGGCTTACTTGGTTAGATTTTGTACACTTTTTTTTTTTTTTTTTTTTTCCTTCTTCCAGAAAATCCAAACTCTTGTGTTAATTTCCAGTATTGCTTTTGACAGTGTTTGTTCATTTATAATCAAATTTATCTTTCATTAACATTCTAACAATAACATTAGCAGTTCTATATTTTATTCCTACGGGTGCTTTCAGAGACTGAATCAGTTTTATCACTGTCTAATAGCATTTGACAAGGTGAAGCCTTCCCACTATAATATGGACAAAATGCTTTGCAACTGTGCCCCATGCTCTTTTGCTCCACATTGCTCTCACAAAAATAAGAACATGATAGGATCCCTTTTCTTCGCAAAATACGGCATCTTAGCCAGAAAGTCTGTCCCTCTGGACCCCAGTTCCATAACCTTACCACATCCTTCCTGAAATAATGTTATCCGTTTTGCTTAAGAATAGCACTATGGTTTGCTCCCAAAATTCTCTCTTTGTATACTTGTCCCAGTCACATTAATGTGGCCACCACCTCTGTTTGCTGTCAACTTGCAATAACCATTAACAGATGTCAGCACTAGCAGTGAAAAAGGTATAAAGCATATTGTGGGGAACACAGAAAGTGGTGCATTTATTTTCATAATGTAGAAACAGAGCAATTTATGTGATGTCTAAAATGAGATGATCTCTGGCTTTTGGGCCAAGTGTGGATGCATTTCCAAAATGGTGAAGCATGTAAACTGTTTGCATCCATGGCAAAAGGGTGCTATCCAAAACCTGTCCCGAGGCAACTTTCGTGAACCATGGGCCCTAGGAGGAAGGGGTGAAAGATGGCTGTGAAGAGATATACGGGTGAATAGACATGCAACTGCTGAGCAAATGGTCACCCAAATGAACCAAGGAGCTAGCAATAGTGTCTCCTCAATGACCATTCAGTGAAAGTTGCTGTGTATGGGTCCCCGCAGCAGGTGCTTGGTTCATGCACCCCAGCTGACTGCTATTCATTGGCAACAAATGCAACTGGGAGCCTACTGAGTGGTGACAATGCCCTTTTCGGATGACTCACATGTTATGCATCATTGGACAGATGTGCATTGGCAAATATGGCACGAAATGTCTGAAAGCGAATACCTTGCAACAATAGTCTGGAGGATCCAGGCTGAAGAAGGGAGCATTATGTTCTGGTAGTTGTTCTCACAGCATTCCGTAGGTAATCTTGTCATTCTGTAAGGCACAGTGGATCAATCCAAGTATGTGTGTATCTTTGGCGACCATGTCTACCCCGTACACTGTTTTTCCTCAGCACAATGTTATCTGCCAGTAGTACAATACATGTGGTTCAGAGACTACCAGGATACATTTTCTGCACTCCCCTGGCCACCAAACTCCCCAGATTAAAACCCTATCCGTGTAACCACCTCGATCGGACTGTTTGTGCCGTGGAATCCTCAACCTAAAACAGCTGGCCACAGCATTGGAGTCAGCACGGCTTCACTCACTCCTCCTGCAAGTCTCGCAACAGTTCGCATTGCAAAAGGTGGTTCTTCAGGCTTTTGACAAGTGGTCACATTACTGTGACTGGACAATGTATTGTGTTTCATTGGTGTTGGAATGTGCATACACTAACCTTTGATAGAAATTATAATCACAATAATGCCGTCATAGTAGCAATACAGTGCCTACTTGAAAAGTGTTCTATGTATTTCGATATGCTATTATTTACATATAATAACCACCCTGAATAATTAAAACTTGGCACTGTTGCAACCAACTCCATAATTTAGACTTCGCTGGTCTGTGTTTGCATTTCACTACTAAATCATGTCTAACTTTTAACTGCCTGCTTCCTTAACTCTGATATTTCTGCCAATTTTTATGAATCTTTACGCCCTTGGCTTGGATACTTAATTTGCACTTGTCACTACAGCAGATCTTGACTAATACATTAACCCCTTAATGCCGAGAATTTGCATCATACCAATGCTGTGCTAATAATTGGAAGGTTGACTGTTTTTGAGCACTGGCACACATAGCTGCCGATTCTGCGTGAAGCTACAAATGCTTCAGACAAGTGTTGCACTCTTCTGAGTGTTTCAGGTACCTATAAAGCATCACAAGTCACGATTTTTATGTTTCGTCTATAAATTAATTCAGGCATTAATGAGGTAATAATTGCATCAACAAGTTCATGGTTTGAAAAATTACAAAAAATTATTCAATATTACTATTTCTTTCAGATGTGTAACATGTACAAAATTCTCATGTGGAATGAACATTAGCAAGTCCTTTCATATATCCTGTTCATTGACCTTCTAACCTTATACATTTCCTACAGGGTTGTTCTACAATCTCCTGTAGTCTATCAACCTCGTCGAAGTATTTCTCCAATTGCTTGATTATACTTGAAATTCTGTCCCTGTACTATGCTCCCTCACCCATTACCTTTTTTTTAATGGTTTCTATTACTTAGTCTCACCTTCTACATGCTAATCATACAAATCATTATCATTTTTAACTGCTTACAGTTCATCTCTCAGCACTTTAAACTTATTTTCATATTGGTGTTTGAGTTTCCACTTCCTCAAACCATTCTGAATGACTTCACATAAAACATTCAGTAGGGATTCCTTGTATTGTTAAAAACTATTTAGGTCCTCACATTACATTTCAAATTTATTTCCTGGATTGCTAACCTTATCCTCCAAATTACATTTCACTTTGATACCCTCTAATATGAGTTTCAAGTCTTTTGTTTGAGTTCTTGTGTTCGTTCTAAATAAAATCTACATTTTCTACTATTTCACTCTGAAGTTCATCTTTGACCTGAGTTACTCTTCCATATGATTCATCTACCATAATATCCAGCAGTCTACTGTTAATCTCCTCACACTTTTTAAAGTCAACTTGCAATTGTTTTGAATCTCGGATATGACTACCCTGTTGATCAAATCCGCTACTTATCTTGCTATCTTGTTGATCCAGTCTGTGATGTAAATCAGTTCTCTGCTGATGAATTTAACTTGTAAAAATTCTATTAAAGTTTCATCTCAACCTTTCTGCATTTTGAAAACTATACACTGTAAATCTTTCATCATTAATTGTTATTCATCTTGGTCTTGAGAGTTATGTGCCTGGTAAGTGGATAAAGGATGGAAAAGACCCACCACAGTTTAATGAGGAATTCAGAGGATGCTGGGGTTGGGTTGTTTGGCGGAAGAGACCAAACAGGGAGGTCATCGGACTCATCAGATATGGGAAGAAAGTCGGCCGTGCCCTTTCAAAGGAACCATCCCGGCATTTGCCTGGAGCGATGTAGGGAAATCACAGAAAACCTAAATCAGGATGGCCGGACGTGGTATTGAACTGTCGTCCTCCCAAATGCAGGATGCTGGGGAAGAAAACTACCACCACCACCGCACCTTAGCAAAAGATACTGCAGAGAACCTGAGAAAATTCTGGTCTTATGTAAAATCGCTAGGCCGGTCTAAGGCTTCCATTCAGCCCTTGTTGACCAATCTGGTGTGGCAGTTGATTATAAAATGTAGTTTTAAATTTCAAGTTCAAGAAATTGTTCACAAAGGAGAATCATATGAACATACTGTCACTGAACAGACTCCCATATGGATGACACAGTAATATGCATATCTGACTTACAGAAATGAGAAAGATTAGAAAACAAGTGACCAGGTCTGGATGGAATTACAGCTTGATTTCACAAAAAGTACTGTATGGCATTAGTCTCTTATCTAGCTTGCATTTGTTGTGAATCTCTCACCCAGCACAAAGTCCCAAGCTTCTGGAAAAAAGCACAGGTGACTCCAGTATATAAAAAGAGTAAAAGAATGGACCCGCAAAATTACAGACATATCAGTAACTTCTGTTTGCTGTAGAATCCCTGAACATATTCTCAGTCAGAATACAATGAACTTTCTTGAGACTGTGAAGCTTATGTCCACGTATCAGCATGGTTTTAGAGAGCGTCGCTAATGCAAAACTCAACATGCCCTTTTCTCACGATATACTGCGAATCATGTATGAAGGGCAACAGGCACATTCCACATTTCTAGATTTCTGGCAACCATCTGACAGTGCCCCATTGCAGGCTGTTACCAAAGGTACGAGCATATGGAATAAGTTCACAGATATGCGAGTGGCTTGAAGATTTTTAAATAATAGAACCCATGGTGAGTGTTCATCAGAAACAATGTCATCAGGAGTGCCCCAGGGAAGTGTGATAGGACCACTTCTGTTCTCTATATACAAAAATGATATGGCAGACAGTGTGGACAGCAATCGGCAGTTGTTTGCTGATGGTGCCATGGTCTACGGTAAGGTGTCGAAGTTGAGTGACTAGAGAAAGATAAAAGATGACTTCGACAAAATTTCCATTTGGTGTGATGAATGGCAACTATGCATGAATTTGGAAAAAATGTAAATTAATGCAGATGAGTAGGAAGATCAAACCTGTAATGTTCAGACAGTATTACTAGTGTTGTGCTAGACACATTTAAGTCGTTTAACCCTGCTGTTCTGCTCGGGTCTATAACCCAAAACCATCATAAATTTCATTTCTGGTTATCAAAATAAGTTTATGAAATTTGGTGACTTTCTCAAAATGCAAGGGCAGTATGTGGCTAAAAAAGTTCTAAAATATTTTAAATAATCTGGTCACAAACCTTAAGTTACATATGTAATGTTTGAGTCAGTGTGACCTGACAATATGATTACTCTAAAGTGAAATACTTTCTGGTTGTCTCATCTTTTATAGTAGTAATGACTTCAATTGTTCATACTTATCCTCAACAAGCCAACAAAGGCACTGCATTTACAACAATGGACTTATGACATGTCAACTGTTCAAATTATTAATTGTTTCTGCTCAGTTTGTGTTCCTTGTCATTTATGATCAGTCTGAATTGTGACATGACGATTTCATCATTGACTGATGCCGTGTCAGAAGAATTAGTAAACAGCTCAACAGACGAAGGATCACTTTCGAAGATCATGTCAGTAATGCATCTGAAAGTGAGTGCTGTGATGACATTGACGACAGTCCATAGTAGTGCACAGACTTCTATTTCTAAAAATGGGAACATAGCATGGCAGTTGCAACTACCAGCACAATACAGCCACCTAGCTGCTTCGAACATCGTCATGAGTACCCCGGGACTTACCCGGTATGCAAGCAGCATAATAAGTGATGTAAAATGTTCATTTGAAGCATTATTTTTTACAGCACTTCCCGAGTTTATGGTAAACAATGGACAAACATCGATGATTCTCTTCGTCACGCATACTTAGGACTCCTGTTCCTTGCAGGTACATATGGCTCACATGGGGAATCGACAAAAAGTATGTGGTGTAAGAATACTGGGCGGAACATATTTCGAGCAACCATGTCCCTAGAAACACTCTGTAAAATATTGCGCGTCTTTTGATTTAGTAAGAAATCCACAATAGAGGAAAGGCTGAGAAACTTCCCGCAATTCAAAGTATCTCTGAGAAGGGGTCAGAAGTCCTTCCTAAAGTGTATAACCCAGGAGAAAATGTGACTGCTGATGAGCAGCTGGTAACATTGAGGCCGCTCTTCATTCATGTAGTACATCCCAAGCAAACCGGCAAAATATGAGATCAAGATGAGCACTCTGTGTGACAGCAAATCTTCATATGTGCTGAAAGCCCAAATTTATACAGGAAAGGACAGTGGACTGCAGCAGGGGGGGGAAAAAAAACAGGGAATGAGTAGTTGCTGATCTTACTGCTGATTTGCATAAGCCAGAGCTTCCACAAAATATGACCACCAAGGAGGTTCATAGCTCTTTATTTTACTTCACAAATGACACTAGAGTGGTCAGTTATATTCGTAAGAGGAATAATTATGTTGTACTAATGAGCACTCGACCATGGTGGGGAAATAAGTGACAGGGCTGATAAGAAGCCAAAAATTATTTTAGATTGTAATTCAACCAAAGGGGCTGTAGACACACTCTCAGTTAACAGATACTAGTACATATACAAGAAAATGTAAAATCAATAGATGGCCCATGATAGTTTTCTACAATATTCTTGATGTTGCTGCTGATAATGTGTGTCTAGTTGACTTCGATTGACCTTAACTGGAATGCAAGAAAATTGACTAGGAGAATATTTGTGGAAGAACTTGGGAAGTCGCTGGTTGCAGCGCACATTGCACCAAGGAAGCATTTTCCAAGAACAGAAGATGCTTTGAGAATGGTCAGGAGCATCCAAGCCACTGAAGGAGTGGCAGGTGTGGCCAAGTCAGTAACAAGACAAACATGTCATGTGGAAAAGTAATAAAAATTTATGCAAAACACAGGTCACCTACTTGTGTCCAAACTGCAGTGACTAAGAAGGAAAGAAAGTGATAGGGGCAGACAGTTAGGTGTTGAGAATGGCTTTGGTGGAAATGTCTGTTGTTCCTAATATACCCTGCATGAATATTAAAATAATAAATTTTCTTCACTGAAGTTCTGTGTATTATTACTACTGCTACTACTATCATTGCTATGATCATTAACAACATACTGCAATATAACTACAATGTCGGTTTACAACGGTAAGAAAAATAAGTGAGTAGTTTTTCTCTGCATTTTATTATGTCGGGTTGTATTTACCCGAACAGTAAAAGTGAACAGAACACCAGGGTCAAATATCTCGGCATTACATTACAATGCGATATGAGGCGGAACGAGCACATGAGAACTGTGGTAGGGAAGGTGAGTCGTTGACTTCAATTTATTGGGAAAGTTTTGGAAAGAGTGAGTCGCATGTGAAGGAGACTGCATTTAGGTCATTGTTGCAACCTATCCTCGAGTACTGCTGGAGTGTTTTGGATCCACACTAGGTCAGTTAGTGAAATGATTTAGAGGTGGACTGCTAGATTTGAAACTGGTAGGTTCGAACATCATGCAAGTGTTACAGAAATGCTTCAGGAACTCAAATAGGACTCTACATGAAATGTGATGTTCTTTTCAAAAAACACTACTTAGAAAATTTAGAGATCTGGCATTTGAAGCTGACTGCCGAACAATTCTGCTGCCAATATGTATTGTGTGTACGGACCAAGAAGGTAAAGGACAAGAACTTAAGGCTCATATGGAGGCATATAGATAGTCTGTTTCCCCTTGCCTGTAACAGGAAAGGAAATAAGTAAGGGTATAGGGCACCCTCTGCCATGCACTGTACAGTGGCTTGTGGAGTATCTACGTAGGTGTAGATGTATTACCTCTTTTTACACATTTACCACTACTCAGTCTTAAATCCTCTCAATGAAACACAAACACTCCTGTGCCACACACCACGTAATTGCAGAATCAGAGCAATGTTGAGGTTGTGTAGTAATGTGTGTAGGGTATCTTGGGCTGAGACCAAATCATGAATATATCAATGAACCTGAACCAGACAATGGGTTTGGTGAGGCTATGAAGATTTCCTCTAGTTGGCCCATGAAAAAATTGGCACAGGAGAGTGCCACGCCAGTTAGCACAAATAGTTGTCCACTTTACCATCAAATCTAACAAAATTATAGTTCTTAATGTGAGAATATTTCTGCTGAAACATTAAGTTTTTAATGAGATAATATTTTTTTCTGTTTATAGTAGTGGTTCAGTATAAATTCAAATCCAAAGCACCACTTTTCCTAATGCAGAAAGTGATGTGCCAGTTTTGACAACAGTCTTCTATTTGTAAAAGTGAATATTATAAAATGTGGTTTCTTGCCGCAATCTATTTTCTTCCACTCATACGAAGTTTACCTCGCAGGTGCAAATATCATTCCCTTGCACCACTTTTCAATGGAAACAAGACAAAAAATATAGTGCTCTGATTAGTTGATAGCAACAGAAAATGACAGCATGAAGTATGTCTCAAACCACAAGCAGCAACATATGAGGTGTGATCAAACAGTACTGGGAATTTTTGTTTTCTTAAAGATTATATTTATTCATCAGCATCACCTTTGTCCCCTTCAAAGTAATCCTCCTGAGATACAATACACTTGTGCCAGCACTTCCGGATCACGCTTTATGTTACGGCGTTCAACTCATTCATCAATTTCATTTTTATCTCATCAATTTTGGCAAAACGATGTCTTATCATGGTTCTTTTCAGCCTCAGGAATAGAAAGATGCAAGGTACCATGTCCGGTGAATAGGGTGGCTGTGGAAACATAAGTTATATTTTTTTTTTCCAAAAAATCATGAAAAAGCATTATGGTTGAGTAGGCACATTATGGTTAAAATTTCCTGGAGTGATTTTCCCACATTCTTGCTGTTTTCTTCACACAAATGACAGATAACTTCCTTATTGACTGTACGACAATAAGGCAGGAACTCATGAGGCTCTATCCCACTGTAGCTGAAAAAAATGGTGAGAAGAAACTTCATATCTGATTGAACTTCTCAAATTATTATTTTTTTTTCAGTCTTGTCTCTTCAGGCAGTTTCCATTGGTAAAACTATTGAAGTACCTCACTCTGTGCTTTATGTGCTATGTTTTAAATATACTGTTCGTATAACTAATGAAAATATCAACAATGAAAAATCTGTGCATTTTAATCCACTTTACTTTGATACGGGTGAACATTTTTGCCGTTTCCCCCCTCTTCCACATCAAATCACGGGAAGCTAAGGATGGTGTGATTCTTTTTATACTTGAATGATTTTGGAGAGTGATATTGAACTTCAACTACACTGGTTTCACCGAAGTTTTTGCCCAAAAAAATCATATTTGTTAAACACTTCTTCTAAACTGAAAGTTATTGTAAAAATTCAAGTTTTATGAAGAATGAAACAGTATAAAAAGGAAAGCATACAACCTTTACACTAGTTTTTGGGAAACCAATGGTATTTAGTATACATTTCAATATACATAACATAAGATAAAGAAAGTAATACTGTAAATACAGCTTTACATGAGCAACAATGGAAGTTCTCACTTTACAAATATCCAAAATAACAAATTTCCATTAAAACATAGTACTACACATTTAAAACAAGACATAATGGTAAACATTTATTCTAGCACAAGCACTAATCATTCACTTCAACAAATGTGTGTACATCTGCTTAAAAACTTCTGGCAACTTCCTGCAGGTATTTCCCACTTTATGAAGAAGCCTTCATACTGTAGCAAATGTAAACACATTTATCTCAGTGAAAAGAATAAACAAATTAATGAGACATATTGTTAAACAAAGTCGAACCAATATTTTACACCTTAATTACGACTGGCGACCAAAATGGAGGTGATTATCAATGATTTGGAATAATTCTGGTGGCTGTGGTATCCTGCCCGTTTCCAGTTTTGACCAAATAGGAACATCTGTAATACAAATAAATAATATTAATTTACACACAAACTCTGAAAAATAATATGGCACAATCGAAATGAGAAATTAAAAGTGTTATGAACACATAAGAACAACTTATTCTGGATATAACAGTATTGCACAGCTAAGGAAACAAATTTTCCTACATGGAGAATGGCAGCAGTATATATAAAACGGACTAAAGAATTTAAATTACAGGAAAACTCTCTAATATATCCTATACAGATGAAATAATGGGACTCAATGTTGGTTCTAGAACTGTCTAAATCAAGTGATGTTTTTCGAACAGGTAGCAATTACTCTTCAGGCTGTGCCTTCAAATGCCAGTTACCTCCAGGTAGCAGAAGTTAGGAGGAGGAGGAGGAGGAGGAGGAGGAGGAGGGGAGGGGAGGGGGTGTTTTGTTGGCTTCTGCAGAGAACAGCTCTTATGGACCTCCAAAAGATTCAATTCATGCAGCCTAAGGGCATCATACCAACCTCCCCACGATTTTCACATTGCCCTGCTCCTAATGAAAGGGAAACAAAGGAGTGGCTGAACCTCTGCTGTCAAATCTGTCTCTGTATATGTCTGTTATGCTTTGATGTGCCATTCATTGATGTTGAATATTAATGTTTTGATAGTGTTAAATACTGATATTGATTTCTCTCATTAGCAGTCCTATCTATTGTAGGAAAGTCTGTAATGTCTTTCTACAGAGCAGTAGAATACGGAAACCTTTTATGAATGAGTGGAGAAAATATACATGTGAAACATGTCCACATGTCCTGTTACCATCAGTTGCCAAGAATTTCCTTACTTCTGACAGCATTTGTGGGATGTGCACTATTCACAAATTTCTTTTTGTGAATGTATTGTGCCCGAATTCCTGTAAGCCTTATTTTCTTGTAAATAACTTTAGCATACCATGAATCAAACAGCACAATATGAATTCAGTGTACAATTTATTAGGCAAACGCTTGGAAGATGAGCTCAGAGTAACAGTGAAAGCACATTATGCACCCAGACTCCTTAAACATCAATCAAGAACAAAAACAGTACAAATTCAGGCAAGGATATGTACATAATTTCAATGGAGCGATATGGCTGTACAGTAACATGTTTTGTGACTGATGTTACATTATGCAACACTTTTTCACAACAAACCGTACTAAAATTGATGCTTTTTGGGGACATCTTTAATGGTTTAATCACTTCAATTGCATATTTTTATAATAGGCACATATAAATATGTAAACTAACAAATATAGCATATTAGCCTCATAAACACTTAAGTTCACACAAGGGCTACTCTGTTTTTGTCAACCAGAGCACATGAACATACATACACTATGATCAAAAGTCTCCGGATACCTAGCTGAAAATGACTTACAAGTTCGTGGCACCCTACATTGGTAATGCTGGAATTCAGTATGGTGTTGGCCCACCCTTAACCTTGATGACAGCTTCCACTCTCACAGGTATACTTTCAGTCGCACTGAGGAGAGGTATCAATGTCCATCTGTGAAGCCTGGCATGAAGTCGGCTTTCCAAAACATCCCAAAGGAGTTCTATAGGGTTCAGGTCAGGACTCTGCAGGCCAGCCCATTACATGGATGTTATTGTCGTGTAACCACTCCGCCACAGGCCGTGCATTATGAACAGGTGCTCGACAGTGTTGAAAGCTGCAATCGCCATCCCTGAATTGCTCTTCAACAGCGGGGAGCAAGAAGGTGCTTAGAACATCAATGTAGGTCTGTGCTGTGATAGTGAAATGCAAAACAAGAGGTGCAAGCCCCCTCCATGAAAAACACGACCACACCGTAACACCTCCGCCTCCAAATTTTACTGTTGGCACTGCACATGTTGGCAGAGGATATTCACTGGGCATTCGCCATACCCACACCCTGCCATCTGATTGCCACATTGTGTACCGTGATTCATCACTACATGTTTTTCCACTGTTCAATCGTCCAATGTTTACGCTCCTTACACCAAGCGAGGTGTCGTTTGGCATTTATCAGCGTGATGTGCTCAAGAGAAAGAAATATGGTTCCCAGTTCTGCAGTGAGAGCACTGCAGCCATCGGGCAAGGAGTGCTGTTCTATATGTCCTCCATGAACATAGGCAAAGCCAACGTGACCATCTGCCATCAAGCCATCCGTGTAAACCCCTTTATGGGCTTGGTACATGTCGAGAATCTGGAGGAAGTGACAGCAGAGAGTCACAGGGTTAACTGAGTCCTTCGGGACATGTGAAAGGTCCAAGCACAGCCGTGGCCTAGGTGTACTCCATGGATGTGTACGTGAATGGACCTCAAGTATAGGTGGTAAAGGGAATGACTCCAGTTCAGACAGAAGGAATTGCACGCGAACCGCAATCGTTAGCCCTGGCCTGGGCCGCCGATGCGGGAAACAGGCTGATGCAGGTGGGAAAAGGAGACGGTAATTTGGATGCGCAAGAGAACTACGAACGCGTGCAATGTAACTGACGAGCAGTTGTGCACGCCTAACTTTCAATGGAGGGACTCCGGCCTCCACCACAACACTGGTCACCGGACTCGTTCTAAAAGAACCTGTCGCTAGGCGAACGTCACAGTGGTGCACTGGGTTAAGTAAACGCAACGCCGAGGGTGCCTCCGAACCATAAACCACACTCCAGTAGTCAAGGTGGGATTGAACAAGGGCTCTGTAGAGCTGCAGTAGTGTAGAGCGATCTGCACCCCATTTGGTGTTGCTCAGGCAGGTGCTGCCAACATTTCCGCTTAAGCTGACGAAGGTGAGGTAGCCAAGTCGATTGGGCATCGAAAACTGGTCCTAATAATCGATATGCCTCCACTACAGTGAGTGGATCATCATTAAGATAAAGTTCTGGTTCTCGATGAACAGTGCGATGCCAACAGAAATGCATGACACACGGCTTCATGGCTGAAAACTGGAAGACGTGGGCTAGAGCCCATGACTGCGCCTTGTGAATGGCTACCTGTAGGCACTGCTCAGCAACACTAGTACTGGAGGAGCAGTACGAAATATAGAAGTCATCCGCATACAGAGAAGGTGAGACCGACAGCCCTACAGCTACTGATAGACTGTTAATAGGTTAATAGCCACTAAAAAGGGAGAGACTCAATACATAGCCCTGTGGAATGCCATTCTCCTGAATACACGGGTGGGGGTTGAAAGGGGGGGGGGTGGCGACTATTGGAGGCACCGACTTGGACAGGGAAAGTATGGAGCAACATTAAGTTTTGGATAAAAATCAGGAGCGGCCCCGGAGACCCCACTCATACAATGTGGCAAGGATATGATGTCGCCAGGTCCTGTCATATGCTTTTTGTAAATAAAAAAAGAAGGCAAACTGGTGTTTGTGCCTGGAAAAGGCTGTTCGGATAACAAACTATAAGGATGAAAGATTATCAGTAGCAGAGCGACCCTGGCGGAAGTCGCCCTGCATGAAGCCAGTAGGCCACATGACTCCATGACCCAACCCAACTGTTGACACACCATACTTTCCAGCAGCTTACAAATAACTTTGGTGAAGCTGATGGGCCGATAGCTATCCACATCAAGCAGGTTTTTACTGGGTTTGAGCACCGGAATAATGGTGCTAACCCAACACTGTGACGGAAATATGCCATCGCACCAGATCCGGTTGAAGAGGACGAGGACATGTCGCTTGTAGTCAGATGAGAGATGTTCTATCATCTGACTGTGGATCTGAACTGGCCCAGGGGCTGTGATAGGGCAATGTGTCAGGGCACTGAGGAGCTCCCACTCTGTAAATGGGGGCATTATAAGATTCACTGTTGCGTGTAGTGAATGAAATCACTTTCCCTTCCAGCCACCGTTTGAGAGTGTGAAAGGCAGTGGGGTAGATAACATGCCATTTATGTAACACCTGTTGGTGTCTGGTACCCGAAAACATGTTTGATTTTGCCCAGACTTGGGAAGGTGATGTATGGCACCCAATGGTCGAGACATATCTCTTCTAACACTCTTGTTTCCGTCATTTGATAAGATGGCGAATGCAGGCACGGAGCTGTTTAAAGGCTATGAGGTGCTCCAGGGAAGTGTGCTGCTTATGCAGCTGTAGAGCTTGCCGATGATCCTTAACTGCTTCAGCGACTTCCTGCGACCACCAAGGGACTGCCTTTCACTGTGGGCACCCTAAAGAGTGAGGGATTGAGTTTCCTGCCGCAGAAACGATAGTTGCAGTCACATGCTCAACCATCACATCGATGTTACTGTGTGGGGGAGATTCAACAGTGACAACGGGTGAAAGTTTCCCAGTCTGCCTTGTTTAAAGCCCACCTGGGCAGGAGTCCGTGGGCCTGATTCCGCAGCAGTGACAGGAAGATGAGGAAGCGGTCACTACCACATAGGTCGTCATGTGCTCACCAGTGTATAGATGGGAGAAGGCCAGCACTGCAAACCGAGAGATCAATGGCCGAATATGTGCCATGTGCCACACTGAAATGTGTGGGGGCACTTGTATTTAAGAGGCAGAGGTCGAGCTGTGACAGTAAATTTTCAATATATCTGCCTATGCCAGTAAGCACAGTGCCACCCCACAACAGATGGCAAGCGTTAAAATCTCCCAAAAGTAGGAAAGATTTAGGGAGTTAATCAATCGGTGCAGCCAATGTGTTCAGTGGTACTGTGCCATCTGGAGGAATATATACGTTGCAGGCAGTTATTTACTGCATCACCCTTCTCCTGACAGCCATAGCTTCATGAGGGGTTTGAAGGGGCACAGGTCAGGACATAGACGCAAACTCCACCTAACACTATTATAGTCGTTAAGGTTCCTGTAATAACCCTTATAGCTGTGGAGGGCATGGTTCCACATTGCCGGGAACCAGGTTTCCTGGAAGGCAATGCAGAAAGCAGGTGTACAGCTTAACAGTTGCCGTAGCTCAGCCAGGCGGTGGAAAAAACCGCCACAATTCCACTGGAGGATGACATGATCGTGAGGCTGTGAAGACATGGAACATTCAATGAGGCAGTTTATGCCTCAGGGTCACCTGCTGCCACGGATTTATTTCCTGACCAGTCTGTATCCATGGTGTCTGAGGGTCCAGCGAGATCTAGGTCCTTAGCGGATGCCAGAATCTCCACCTCATCCTCAGAAGCAAAGCTTGTGTGGGTGCCACCCCAAGTCCCTTGGTCTTGGGGGTCTTCTTTCAGATTTCTCTCGCTGGGTTTCTCTGGCTGGGAGGGCTTGACTGACTGTCTCCAGAACTGAGGATGGTCGTGAAGCCCTACAACCAGCTACTTTTGGGCACTTCAGCCACTTGCGGGAGTCACCACTAGCAGAAACCTGGGAAGGGAGTGACACAAGGGACCCTTTCCTAGCGAGAGGTGCCGAAGAAGACTTACGTTTCTCCGGCTGAGAAGTGGGGAATGGTGTCCCTGATGGTTGGGGGAGGGGGGGGGGGGAGGAGGAGCAGTACTCCCAAGATAGGTGGTGTGGGAGCAACAGGGATGGAAGTGCCCCCCACCATCAAGGGGGCAGATGTAGTCTTCCGACTAGGAGAGCCGACCGCAATTCGCGGAACAGATGGGGCTACAACTGTTCTCGTAGCGGCAGCTTGGCGGCTTATGAGGAAATCATAACCACAGGATGTAGATGCTTAAATTTCCTCTTAGCCTCAGTGTAGGTCAGTTGGTCCAGTGTCTTGTGTTCTATGATTTTTCTTTCGCGCTGTAAAATCCTGCAGTCTGGTGAACAAGGGGAGTGATGCTCTCCGCAGCTGACACAGATGGGAGGCAGGGCACATGGAGTATTGGGATGTGACACTGGAATTACAGCGGGAAGACATATGGCCGAACTTCCAGCACTTTAAGCATTGCATAGGGTGAGAGATATATATGCCTTTACATCACAGCAGTAGACCATCAACTTGATCTTCTCGGGCAATGTGTCATCCTCGAAGGCCAAGATGAAGGCACTGGTGGCAACCTGATTATCCCTCTGACCCCGACGGAAACGCCAGACGGAATGGACACCTCGGCACTTTAAACTGGCACGCAGCTCGTCGTCAGATTGCAAAAGAAGGTGTCCCTATGGAATATCCTGGACCATAATTAAACTCTTATGGGGTGTGATGGTAACAGAAACATCCACCCCCCCTTGTCGCAAGCGAGTAATTCCCCGCGACTGGTCAGAGGATTCTGTTTTTATCAAGATTGAGCCCGACAGCATTTTGGACAAGCCCTCCACCTCCACAAACTTGTCCTCTAAATGGACTACAAAAAAACTGTGGCTTCATCGAAACAGAGGAGCCTCCATCAGTTCTCGTATATATGAGGTACCAGGGTGAATAAGGTTCGCTGCCATCCTTAGCCTGGCATTCCTCCCATGGTATGGCCAGGGAGGGGAATGGCTACGGTCGTACTTCCTTGCACTGTACTGAGACTTAGAACACTTAGACACTGCTGGTGTTTGATCACCAGCAAGCGATGACGTGATGCGCTTCATCGTGCAACATCCGCTCTGATGTCATCCGCTACAACCAGGGGCCATCTCCATGGGCGCCACCCAGCCGCAGCAAAAGCCACATGGCAGGATGGTCATTGCAGGGATTCCCGATGTTCGAGGGACACAGGCATCTACTCCTTGGCACACGTGGGGCGTTAACGGTGCAGGCATCAGCAGAGTGATCCCCGTGCTGTCGGGGCTACAACCAATACGATATATGGCAGCCCCACCACAACTGGCTACTGTGCTGGATATCAGGTGCAAGCAAGTCCATGGTCATAGTCGGCACAGAGAGCGTCACTGCATAGTGCATGGTGGAAAGTGCACACAGAAACGTGTCCTCCCCCAAGAGATGGAGAATGAGTGGGACTGCAATGCGATGATGAGAAAGCAGGCTACAGATCTCAAGGCACGATGGACCATGAAAGGTGCCCTTCCCCAACTGGCTCAGTCTTCGGAAAGATTCTGAAGAATGGAGGTCAAATTCTACAGGGGATCATCACAAAGGCCGAAATGTGAGAGACTCTTTTTAGTCACCTCTTGCGAGAGGCAGGAATAACTCGGGCCTATTCTTACCCCAGGGCCCGCAGGGGGGAACGCGCTAGGTACCATTTGCTACAGTAGTGTCTCATCGTCAGGTGTTTCCCAATCAAAGTTGCTTTCACTAGCCTCAACATCCATATCTTGAAAACTTTCAGAATTGTCACTGAAATTATGGTAACTTTCTGAAAGCAGTTGCTCTATCTTCGAATCTGATAAATGACTTCTTTTCACCACTGAAAAAGATCACTCACCAATGCAGCGGTAAACTGACGAAAAAGGCATGCTTCTGCGACTGTTGACTCGCACTTGAGCTGAAAATGTTTTAACTATCCCAGAACACACAGTGTTGCCTGAAAAAAGCTGCCATCTAGTGGCTGAAGCTCAACTAATATCACAGTTTCAATGCCAGACTGACAACTCGCCATTCCCATTAGCTACTAGCTACAGAATACAATGGACAGCTATATCCATCCAACCCACTAGGAATTAGCAGAGCATGGATGGAACTTAAATAGTGGCAACACTGCTGTGGAGACACTATGCAATGGAATCTACTACTGTTGCTGATAGCACATGTTGTTGACATACCTACCTTACCTCCTGAGCAAATGGACTCTCCCGTCCCACATCACCAGCATGCACACAATCGAGGGAAACAGAGTCATTTGTGAGTGAGCGGTCTAACGTAACGGTGTCACTATGTTTTGAAACAGGAACGAGTTGGATCAAGATTGAATGTGTCAGAGGTCATACAGCACAACAGTGTCAAGGTCATCAAGAGGCATGTGGGGAATCGGCATTGCCGTACAGAAGTGGCACATTGGGTAAAAGCCTTCAACAAAGGTCGGCAAACTGTAGCATCCTAACGCATTACATTCCTCCATTGCAGACTGTCAATGCACAGTATTACTGTTCATTTTTGGAACATCACCTGTGACCAAGCTTTGCGAAAGAAGTGGCAACACTTTCTGCGCAACCCACCCACCATTTTGCACGACAATGCATGGGCGTGTACAGTACAAGCTGTGGCTGCTCTGTTCGGTCGATGGGACTGGGCAGTACTGTACCATCCACCATACTCCCCTGACTTAAGTCCTTGTGACTGATTTGATTCCGAAGATGAAGAACCACTTCATGGCATTCACTTCAGAACTGTTCCAGACATTCGACAGGCAGTAGACTGCTCCATTCGCACCATCAAGAGAACAGGTTGTAATGGTATACTACGCCTTCCACATCTATGGCAACAAGTTCTACACAATGCTGGTGACTACGTTGAAGGACAGTAACCGGTGGAAACATGTAACTCTTTTGTATCAGTTATGAATAAATAGTTGCCACTAAGTTCCAACCCTTGTACCTTAGGCCCAATCAGCTTTTCTTTTGTATATTCAGCTGCACGACATGCTTTTAACAAATACTTCCATATGTACCACTAGGAAGTGCAGCCTGCTAATAAATTGATTAATTTTTTGGTCCTTGTCTGAATTTAACCAAGTGGTTTTTAGGGAGTCATCAGACAGGAGGCAGTAAACATCAGAAAAATACTGAGAAGGGCCTGGTGAAGACAATTCGCGAGTATGTGTTGAGATTTTAGAGAGAAGATCTGAGACTGTCTTTCTCATAGCTTCACATAATAATGACATTAATAAATCAGAGTTTTGAAGTGTTTAGTGGGTGGGCTGGATTGCTGTAGCTGAATGTTTTACAGATTGGGGTAAGAAACGTAAGTATGGGTACCCATGGCAGTCTACTGATTAGATTTTAGTTTTCTTTCAGAAGAGAGGTAGTTTTGGGTCAAAATGTGCTGGGCCTAAATACATATTTGGAAGGAGGAGGATCTAGTGTGAAGTTACTGTTCCATGGCAGCAGGGCCACTGATGTTTCTGTGCAGTGATACGGATACTATGCTTGAGTAAGAGTTATAATAACTGAACACGAAATGTGAAATACAGTGACAGAGTGAACAGCCTCTCGAATTTTGTGTCTGTTGACAATGATTTTTTTTTATTGTTCATTTAAATGACGCATGGCTCAAGGTTTCCATACTGGGAAAGGCTGTGACAATTGCTGATCAGAACTAAGGTGCCAGGGCACTATAAAAAATTTGCAGACTCATTCAAAAGTGACACTTTTGGAGAGACTTAGCGCAGCGAGTGTTAGCTTTCCTTCATGCTAAATGTTTTTCATGTGTTCAGTTCCAGGTGAGAGACATTGCGCTCAATCTGCAGTGTGGATAAGTTCAAGCAGCAGTGATGTTCTGTGACATTATGGTTCATGTCTAAAGATGCGTGAAATTCGAATGTCCTAAAAAAGTGAAATGTTTTGAAAGTATAAGAAATTTATCCCCCCATGAACCATGGACGTTGCCGTTGGTGGGGAGGCTTGCGTGCCTCAGCGATACAGATGGCCGTACCGTAGGTGCAACCACAACGGCGGGGTATCTGTTGAGAGGCCAGACAAACATGTGGTTCCTGAAGAGGGGCAGCAGCCTTTTCGGTAGTTGCAGAGGCAACAGTCTGGATGATTGACTGATCTGGCCTTGTAACATTAACCAAAACGGCCTTGCTGTGCTGGTACTGCGAACGGCTGAAAGCAAGGGGAAACTACAGCCGTAACTTTTCCCGAGGACATGCAGCTTTACTGTATGATTAAATGATGATGGCGTCCTCTTGGGTAAAATATTCCGGAGGTAAAATAGTCCCCCATTCGGATCTCCGGGAGGGGACTACTCAAGAGGACGTCGTTATCAGGAGAAAGAAAACTGGCGTTCTACGGATCGGAGCGTGGAATGTCAGATAGCTTAATCGGGCAGGTAGGTTAGAAAATTTAAAAAGGGAAATGGATAGGTTAAAGTTAGATATAGTGGGAATTAGTGAAGTTCGGTGGCAGGAGGAACAAGACTTTTGGTCAGGTGATTACAGGGTTATCAATACAAAATCAAATAGACGTAATGCAGGAGTAGGTTTAATAATGAATAAAAAAATAGGAGTGCGGGTTAGCTACTACAAACAGCATAGTGAACGCATTATTGTGGCCAAGATAGACACAAAGCCCATGCCTACTACAGTAGTACAAGTTTATATGCCAACTAGCTCTACAGATGATGAAGAAATTGATGAAATGTATGACGAGATAAAAGAAATTATTCAGGTAGTGAAGGGAGACGAAAATTTAATAGTCATGGGTGACTGGAATTCGTCAGTAGGAAAAGGGAGAGAAGGAAACATAGTAGGTGAATATGGATTGGGGGGAAGAAATGAAAGAGGAAGCCGCCTGATAGAATTTTGCACAGAGCATATCTTAATCATAGGTAACACTTAGTTCAAGAATCATAAAAGAAGGTTGTATACCTGGAAGAATCCTGGAGATACTAAAAGGTATCAGATAGATTATATAATGGTAAGACAGAGATTTAGGAACCAGGTTTTAAATTTTAAGACATTTCCAGGGGCAGATATGGATTCTGACCACAATCTCTTGGTTATGAACTGCAGATTGAAATTGAAGAAACTGCAAAAAGGTGGGAATTTAAGGAGATGGGACCTGGATAAACTGAAAGAACGAGAGGTTGTAGAGTGTTTCAGGGAGAGCATAAGGGAACAATTGACAGGAATGGGGGAAAGAAATACAGTAGAAGAAGAATGGGTAGCTCTGAGGGATAAAGTAGTGAAAGCAGCAGACGATCAAGTAGGTAAAAAGACGAGGGCTAATAGAAATCCTTGGGTAACAGAAGAAATATTGAATTTAATTGATGAAAGGAGAAAATATAAAAATGTAGTAAATGAAGCAGGCAAAAAGGAATACAAACTTCTCAAAAATGAGATCGACAGGAAGTGAAAAATGGCTAAGCAGGGATGGCTAGAGGACAAATGTAAGGATGTAGAGGCTTGTCTCACTAGGGGTAAGATAGATACTGCCTACAGGAAAATTAAAGAGACCTTTGGAGAGAAGAGAACCACTTGTATGAATATCAAGAGATCAGATGGCAACCCAGTTCTAAGCAAAGAAGGGAAGGCAGAAAGGTGGAAGGAGTATATAGAGGGTTTATACAAGGGCGATGTACTTGAGGACAATATTATGGAAATGGAAGAGGATGTGGATGAAGATGAAATGGGAGATACGATACTGCGTGAAGAGTTTGACAGAGCACTGAGAGACCTGAGTCGAAACAAGGCCCCAGGAGTAGACAACATTCCATTAGAACTACTGACGGCCTTGGGAGAGCCAGTCCTGACAAAACTCTACCATCTGGTGAGCAAGATGTATGAGACAGGTGAAATACCCTCAGACTTCAAGAAGAATATAATAATTCCAATCCCAAAGAAAGCAGGTGTTGACAGATGTGAAAATTACCGAACTATCAGTTTAGTAAGTCACAGCTGCAAAATACTAACGCGAATTCTTTACAGACGAATGGAAAAACTGGTAGAAGCGGACCTCGGGGAAGATCAGTTTGGATTCCGTAGAAATGTTGGAACACGTGAGGCAATACTAACCTTACGACTTATCTTAGAAGAAAGATTAAGAAAAGGCAAACCTACGTTTCTAGCATTTGTAGACTTAGAGAAAGCTTTTGACAATGTTGACTGGAATACTCTCTTTCACATTCTAAAGGTGGCAGGGGTAAAATACAGGGAGCGAAAGGCTATTTACAATTTGTACAGAAACCAGATGGCAGTTATACGAGTCGAGGGGCATGAAAGGGAAGCAGTGGTTGGGAAAGGAGTGAGACAGGGTTGTAGCCTCTCCCCGATGTTATTCAATCTGTATATTGAGCAAGCAGTAAAGGAAACAAAAGAAAAATTCGGAATATGTATTAAAATTGATGGAGAAGAAGTAAAAACTTTGAGGTTCGCTGATGACATTGTAATTCTGTCAGAGACAGCAAAGGACTTGGAAGAGCAGTTGAACGGAATGGACAGTGTCTTGAAAGGAGGATATAAGATGAACATCAACAAAAGCAAAACGAGGATAATGGAATGTAGTCAAATTAAATTGGGTGATGCTGAGGGAATTAGATTAGGAAATGAGACACTTAAAGTAGTAAAGGAGTTTTGCTATTTGGGGAGCAAAGTAACCGATGATGGTCGAAGTAGAGAGGATATAAAATGTAGACTGGCAATGGCAAGGAAATCGTTTCTGAAGAAGAGAAATTTGTTAACATCGAGTATAGATTTAAGTGTCAGGAAGTCGTTTCTGAAAGTATTTATATGGAGTGTAGCCATGTATGGAAGTGAAACATGGACGATAACTAGTATGGACAAGAAGAGAATAGAAGTTTCGAAATGTGGTGCTACAGAAGAATGCTGAAGATAAGGTGGGTAGATCACGTAACTAATGAGGAGGTATTGAATAGGATTGGGGAGAAGAGAAGTTTGTGGCACAACTTGACTAGAAGAAGGGATCGGTTGGTAGGAAATTGTTCTGAGGCATCAAGGGATCACCAATTTAGTACTGGAGGGCAGCATGGAGGGTAAAAATCGTAGAGGGAGACCAAGAGATGAATACACTAAGCAGATTCAGAAGGATGTAGGTTGCAGTAGGTACTGGGAGATGAAGAAGCTTGCACAGGATAGAGTGGCATCAAACCAGTCTCAGGACTGAAGACCACAACAACAACAACAACAAGAAGAAATTTATTCCAACAGTACCATGGTATAGGGTGTCATGTTTTCAGTTGATTTCGAAGAGTAATAAAATGCAAAAATTGGTATATTTAAGCAATTTTTTTGAAAATTTTTATATTTCAGCAAAGTTTATTACTTAAATGCTAAAACACCTGAATAAACAGGCGCTAGACTTGTAATGTTTTAAATATAAATATGTAAAAAGAGTGAAAATTAAAATCATACAGAAATATTTCTTGTGTAGCTACATATGTGCTACAAACGACATTCTGCTAACCTGTCCAAAACGAGCACGCACGCACAAAGTGGTGGGGTAGCGCCACTTAAATGGCGAAGACTAAAAAGGCAGTGCCCTATACGCAACTCAGAATGACCTCCTGTCAGCAGGAGGACCAAGAGGTGGTCATCCAAGCCGCCGAAAATGGCTTAAAAACCTGAAGCTTATTCCATGAAGGGAGGACCAATGGCAATACCAAAGTGACGCCACCTTCTGATGGAGGGCAACAGAGATCATTGGAGGGAATATAGGAACTAGCCGGCTACAGCCTTGGCAGCAGCGTCAGCTACCTCATTTCCTGGCAGACCGACATGACCAGGAACCCACATAAACATCACAGTGGCTCCAACAAGTGTGAGCAAGTGACAGTTTTCTTGGACCCATTGCACCAAGGAATGGGCAGTGTACTGCACACAGAGACTCTGAAGGGTGCTTGGAGTGTCTGAGCAGAGGACACAATTGAAAAGCCTGTGTCGTCAGACGTACTCTGTGGCCTGATACAAGGCAAAGAGCTCGGCTGTAGATACTGAGCAGTGTGCCGGAAGCCGATACAAAAAACTGTCGGTGCCAATGATGAAGGCACACCGACACCACCGTCAGTCCGAGAGCTATCAGTGTACACCAAGGTACTATCGCGAAGTTCCGTATGAAGGTCGTGAACGAGTGGTAAAGCGAGGCTGGAGTAGTGTCCTTACAAACTGAATGAAGGCCAAGGTGAACACAGGCCACCGCATGAAGCCAAGATGGTGAAGCGTTTACACCCACCAGGAAAGTTGCAAGGAGCGTCAAGTTACGCTGCTGGAGCAAGAGCCAAATGTAAACTCCAGGAGGTAACAGATGAGAGGGTTGCGACCCATACTGGTGAGCAAAGGAGTCATCGAAGAAAGTGGCATAGGATGGGTGGCACGCAGAGCAGACAAACAAACTGAGGAAAAAGTCACGATGGTAGGACAGTGGTAGTTCAGCGGCTTCTCATACTCTCAACTGGGCTAGTGTATAAACAAAGCACACACCGTCTAGTTTTGAACAGACAAGGGACCAGTACAGACAGGAGGATGCTTCGATCTGCACCCCAGGAAGTACCATTGAGGCATGTAGGACATTGAGAAACTGCGTACAGCAGGCTGCAGGTAAGACACATGGGAGGACCAAGGGAGTTTCCTATCAACCATGAGCCCCAGGAATTTTGTAGTTTCAATGAATGGAAGAGCAACAGGCCCACAAAGTAAAGATGGTGGGAGAAGCCAATTGAGAAATTCATACTGACAGTTTTGTCAGTGGAAAAACGAAAACCATTGACTTGTTAGACACTGCATGCTGTATATGTTCCGTAAAAGAAGCACAGAGGCAAACAAGGCAGAATGAGCTTTGTGATTAGTCTTGTTGAACAGGTGGTCTTATCTTCACTAAGAAAAGGGACATCAGTAGGAAGCCAACCTAGAACATCAAAAGCAACATGCTTTACAGCCAGGCTTTTTCCAGACCTTCTGCTACCTACAACAAAGAAAGACCAACAAGAAGGTGTGTGCCATGTATGAGGAAAAAACTTCGTAAATTGACTTCATACTGGTGTGCAGAATGCCAAGTTTCCTTATGTACAGGACCTTGCTTTAAAATGTTTCACACTGAAAACAACATCAAGCAAATATATTTATTAGCTTCTGCAATATATTTTATTAATTCCCATCCGATATCAATTTAAATTAAAAAAATGAAAACATTGAGGACAACTTTTATGTGAGTGAAAAGTACTGTGTGACATTGTACCAGGGCACACTGGTGCAAATTACCCACTGAGAAATGAAATTCTCAGATGTTCATTATCCCATTCTGCTCTTTGAATAGATGATTAACTATGCACAACTGGAGACAGTCAAGACTTTTGGGTTAATGAGCTTATGTGAAGCTTTGAACTGTTCAGGATAAATACAAAAATAACGGTAGGAACAGTCTCTACAAAACCACAGCTTCTTGCAAACACTGAAATTCACTACAGTTTTTTCATTTACTACTATCACGTATTCATTTTCTTCACCACCCTGAAGAATGTGCAAATAAAAGCAACAACTATTTATCACCTGAACTATTACTCATGTTTACTATACAGCAGCTGACTTTCTCTTATAACAAACTGCTGAGCCCTGTCCATGACCACACATAGTTGGCAACAACATATTCAGACAGTGTAGCCACCCACACACTGAATCTTAAACAGGATTACCTATTCCTCAGCTTTGTGTCACATGAATTGCTCTGAATTTTCCTGGGCCCAGTTTCAAAATGACATTTAATGTCAAATGCTTTTATCTCTTTGCTTCCAAAGAATCCTTGTTCTTGTTAAATTTTGCCTTTTATTTCCAATTTCAGAAATGACTTAAGTAAAAATGCCTCCCTCCTCACATTGCTCAATTTACTAATCCTACTTATTCCAATGTCAACGATGTCAAATACTACCCCATTAACCCTTGTCCTGAGTAGATTTATTTTGTCTTCTCTGTCTGATCCATACATGCTAATTCTCAAACATTACTAAGTATTTCTTATGACTAAATATTGTACTACTTATATTCCATTAACCAGCTTCTTTAAAAAAATCCACCTTAGATGGAACACCCCTCAATTTGATATACAATAACCACAATATGGCTTATTTCAGAGCCTTCACTTAATATACTTTGCTAGCCTTTAAGCTGCTTCCAACTTTGTGCTCTTAATCCCTTTTTATTTCTGCACCATACAGCCATTTCATGCAGATAAACAATAAACAGTAACTTTTACTCATCAAAGTTTCTTACCTTGTTTTCTGCTGTCCTCTACTACTTTAACCTCTCTTGATTTACCGTTTTCCTCATGTCACTTACCTATCTATGAACTTGTTTCACTCTAATGGATTATAACTTGCTAATGCTTTTATCCAGTAACACTTCATTAATTTCTTGAAAATTTCTAATAGGTATGACACCATCCTGCTTCAACATGTTTCTTCAAATTATTGACTACAATATGGCATATATTCCAGTATCATTCAGCAGCAGTACGCTAGGCACTTGAATATTTGACACTGATAATATTTTGAAAACAGAATAAAAACCAACCATTGAAAGAAATTTCAAACGCTCCAGTTGAAACCAGTTGACCCTCAACTGCATTGCACACGAAAAAAGTCATCATACAGGAGTATATTTTGTTGTTGATGCACCAAGTCCACCATGGAGGTTGCTCTTGACCAAACAAATTAAATATATTCATTCCACTTAATATGCAACCAATTAACAACATTTTTGCAACTCCCTGTAAAATGAAAACAAGTTTTAAGAAAAACAAGGAAATAATCCCAAACAACTAATTTAAATTACAAATAACCATATTAAACTTAGTGTGTCACTATGGTATTGTGAACATTCCAAAAGGACATTGAAGATTCCCTGGCAGTACCACTTATTCTGAATCAAGCCAGCAATAACAAACTAACTTAAGTTTTTCCTTAAAATACCCTATTAATTAAGCATTTATAGACTTCTTTGCTTTTTTCAGCTTTTCTGTGACACTCCTGTACATCAGACAAACTTGTCACCATATGTATTGCCCTCCCTGTCCATGTCATATTTGCCTTTAAACCTAATTTGTATGGGTTCCAAACACTTCAGCAATATTCTAGGATGGGCCACACAAGAGTTTTGTAACCAATCTCCTCTGTAAACTGACTACATTTTCTCACTATCCTTCTAACAAACAGAAGTGTATCACATGCTTTATCTATACTTTATCTTAATATGATCATGCAAGTTGATATCATCAACATGGTTACATCCAGATAATTGTACAAGTTTATTGAGTAAAATTACAACTCACATTTTGATCATAGGATACTGTGCTTGTATATTTGTGAAGTGAATGGTTTTAGATTTCTGGACATTTAAGACAAGTTGCCAATCTTAGCACCACTTTGAAATCTCACCATTTTCTGACTGGATATTTTTGCAGTTTTCTTCAGATAGTACATTTTATATAACTGGATCATCTACAAAAAGTTTGTGGATACTGTTAATATTGTCTGGAAGACATTTTAGTAATGTCAATTTTCAGTATCTAGTACATCATGAGAAGTTTGCTAGGTTTCAAGTCTGGAGGTGCTTGGTGATCCCGACTTTTTTTTGTTATGGTTTTAGGGCGCAAAACTGCTACGGTCATTAGCGCCCGGTATGTGACTTAGGAAAAGGTAAAAAAACGAAACTGGAAACCAGCAGCAATGAAAGCGGAACTCAAAAAAGTGGGGAAACCAAAAACAGAAGGAAAGCTTAAAAACCCCTATAGAAGGGGGATTGTTTGTCCCCAAAAAGAGCTTCAAATGACTGACGTCATCTCACTGGCACTAATGAACTCGAGAACGTGATCGGCTGAGTGCGTGTCATCTGCTAAAATGGAAGATATATCAGGCGACAGCTGTAGACGGGCGCGTAACGGAGTAAAATAGAGGCACTCAAGTAAGAGGTGTCTCACCATCCACAGTTGAGAGCAGTGGGGACAGAGTGGGGGAGGATCGCCACTTAAAAGTTGTCGATGACTAAAGATCCTGGCATTGAGGAAGCGTATCAGTGAGTGTGAGTGTGTACACAAACTGATGATATGCTTCCTCAATACCAGGATCAGAAAGGACCCGCAGACTAAACCCAACAACCTTCGCATGATGTACTACATACTGAGGCTGATATTACTAAAATGCCCATCAGGGAAGCAGTGTTAGCTGTTTGTTTTGCCTATAAAGTTAAGGAACCACAAGTTTGTTCTGCCTGTTTAACTGGCACAAAGTTTGCTTTCTCCTGTGTATTGCCATATAAAGGATGATATATAAATTAGAATTTAACGTTTCACTGACACACCAGAACAAAGGAAACACAATGTGCATTTGGGCAAACAAATGTATAGAAATCATCCCAGCCTGTTTGAGAAACATACCCTAATTTGCCTCAAGTGACTAGAGTAATCAAAAGAAACAATGAGTGGTAACAGACTTAAATGACTTTTCCAAATGTATGTTCACTGCCTGAAACACAGTCATCTAAGCTGCTCCGAGACAAAAGCTGGAAAGTAACTGTATCAGACTATTACTGTGTACTGTGTTTCATTTGAAAATACACCACATGCAATTCTGCAAACAACTGAAGTGCATGGCCGAGGGTGCTTCCCATTTTACCAGTTAGGATCCTTCCTGTTTGATTCATGTATGGAGCGTGGAAAGAACTGACTGTTTAAATGCCTCTGAACATGCTATAATTAATTTAATCTTGTCCTTATGATTCTTATGTGAGCCATATGCAGAGGGTTTTAGTATATTTCTAAGATGTGTGTTTTAAAGCTGGTCCTTGATGTTTTGCCGGTGGGCTTCATTAGTATAGTTTGTAGTTATCTCTTAAGTTTCTGTCAGTACAGTTTCTTCACCATCTCTGCGACATTCACGTGTCAAACACATGACTGTTCACGCTGCCCTTCTCTTTGTACATTCAATATCCTTCTTAGTCCTACTTTGTAAATTTGACCACCTGTCAAAAGTCTGAATAACAACCTCTTGCAGTGCAGGAAGAGTGTCAATGAGTTTGTTGAAGGCACTGACAGGAATGTGGAGTCACACTCACTCTAGTGCAATGTCCAGTTGCACTAGATTTCTTGATTGAGGATCCATGGTGTGAACAGCCTGATCAAGGTGCTCAGACATTCTTGATCGGGTTTAAATCCAAGGAGTTTGGTGGCTAGTCGAGTACAGTAAACACATCCTGGTGCTCTTCAAACCATGCAGGTACACTATGAGCTGTGCAGCATGTTACATTGTCCTGCTAATAGATATGCTGAGCAAAAACAAACTGCGCCTGTAGCACATCCCTATCTATGCGATGTGTCTTTATCCATTATGCCTTCCAGAATGACAAGATCATCCAGGAAGTGCCACGAAAGCTTTTCCAAGACCATAATACTCCCTCCAGGTTGCAAGATGTTTGCTTTCAGACATCTCATACCATAAAAAAATCAACATCTGTCCAACAGAGCACAGAATAAGATTCATCTGAAAAGACCACCTGACATCAAGTTACGGTACTGCTGAACACCAGTCAGCATGGATGCATGAACCACATACCTGCTGCAGAGATCTGTAAGCAGCAATGTTCACAAACTGCCATTGGCGAGATAGTGTTGGTAGTCCCTTAGTTCGTCTGCACAGTCAGTTCTTCAATAGTTTCATGTCTATTTGCCTGTAAACATCTCCGCAGCAGTCATTCATGCATATCATCTATGGCTTGTGGTGGACCACAGTTGCCTAGATGCCAGTTTGGGCAGCACCACTTTACCATACATTGTTCACTTCAATCATAGTGGCATGCCAACAGTTTACATACTTAGCCATTTCATAAATGCTTCCACCCTTGGCCTGAAAGCCAATGATCATGCCCCTTTCAACGTCAGATAAATTGCTCCATTCCTGCATTACGACAATGACTGCACTGTTTTCCGTATCCTCCTGACACCCTTTACATGCCCTCTACTGCTAGTGCTGCCACCTGCTGTTTGTGAATGGTTATTGCATGTCGATGTCTAACATAAGCTATGGTCACATTAACGTGACCAGACTATATAGCATGAGCTGACCAAATTGAGACATACTGATATTATAGTCACAGGTTACCAGGTTTTTTCCCATTTTTTCTTAACATTTAAAGCAAGTTGTCAATCACTTCCAAACCTTATCAAGATCTGACAATATTTGTGCAGATTTTCTCAGACAGAACTTCATTGTAAGTAGCTGCATCACTTGTGAAAAGCCTAAGATTGCTATTAAATTTTCTGCAAGTTCATTAATATACAAAGTGAACAGCAATGGTCCCAACAAACTATTCTGTTGCATACCTGAAGTTACTTATACATCTGCGGATGATTCTCCATCCAAGATAACATGTTGAACATCCTCCCTACCAGGAAATCCTCAATTAATCCAGTCACAAATTTGAGTAAAATTCTATCCAAATATTGAAAAATAGGGTGAGATGTGTGATTTGTGTTTCACATTATCAATGTTTCAGAATCCATTCTGTTTGTTGTGGAGGAGGCCATTCTTTTTGAGATACATTTTAACTCAAAGTATGTATAGGAGTCTATAACAAAATGGAGGTCAAGGATATCTGACAGTACTTTTGTGGGTCACTTCTGCCCTTCATCTAGACAGATGTGGCTTGGCTCTCTTCAAACTAATGGGCTTGATTATATTAGAAGATTAGCAATTATATGAAGAGCAATTACAATCAATGCCTCACAAAAACAAATTGACAACAGCATGTGCACTAGACTCTTGCTAATCTGGCCGTTCCTTGTCCATATGGGTGCTGGATTAGCAAAAGTGCTGGATTATTGGCAGTGTCTTAAATTATTCAGTGTAAACATGTAGGGATTATATTTTGTTAAATCCAAAGATACATTCATTTTCATAGAAAACTTAGTCCCTGAGTGTGTGTATATATACAGTAGTATCACTCACTATGAAATCCGTCCCAAATTTTTAGTTCCAAAAATATGTTATGGCAGTATGCTTTATCACACTACAGCTTTACAAGCCTTACATTAAGGCTGCATGTTTCTGATAGTTGCATAATCTACTCCAGGAAGATGCCTCAGCACCAGCAGTGAGAGGTATCTTAATGTTCTCTTATCCTACATCATCTTCTTCACTACTTTCATCATAATTTTATTATACACTTTTGATTATCTCTTCATCTAATAAAGTTTAGTCATACAGTTGCTCATCCAACACTACTCAACTGCAATGGCTTTTTGTAAAGAACCCCAGTTCAACTAACCTCTTATTTCAAGTTACTATTTGAAGTCTAGCATGATGTGTTCCCCTTTAGACGCCATGACATTGAACCATAAAGAAAGCCATAATTTCAAACATGTACAGTCTTGTAATTAACTAACAACATTGCTGCACATGAGAATTCATTACTATATGCGTCATCTCAGCTTGAGCAACTAGAGGCTGGATGCAGACTGGATTACTGAGAGGCCAGGCTAGTGGGGGCCAGATTAATGAGATTTAGTGTATTTCCTAAACCCTTGAGTACCACAGTTCCACGATAAAGTCGTAACTAGAAAGAGTTCTTATATTTATATCATATCGAAACAAGGCCCTGGGAGTAGACAACATTGCATTAGAACTACTGATAGCCTTGGGAGAGCCAGCCTAGACAAAACTACCACCTGGTGAGCAAGATGTATGATACCAGCAAAATACCCTCAGACTTCAAGAAGAATATAATAATTCCAATCCCAAAGGAAGCAAGCATTGACAGGTGTGAACATTACTGAACTACCAGCTTAATAAGTTACACCTGCAAAATACTAACAAATTCTTTACAGGTGAATGGAATAACTGGTAGAAGCAGACCTCAAGGAAATGAGTTTGGATTCCATAGAACTGTTGGAACTTGAGGCAATACTAACCCTACAACTTATCTTGGAAAACAGATTAAGGAAAGGCAAACCTACATTTCTAGCATTTGTAGACTTAGAGAAAGCTTTTGACAATGTTGACTAGAATAAACTCTAAATAAAGGTGGCAGGGATCAAATACAGAGAACGAAAGACTATTTACAATTTGTACAGAACCCAGATGGCAGTTGTAAGAGTTGAGGGGCACGAAAGGGAAGCAGTTGTTGGAAAGGAGTGAGACAGGGTTGTAGCCTATGCCTGATGTTATTCAGTGTGTATATTGAGCAAGCAGTAAAGGAAACAAAAGAAAAATTTGGAGTAGGAATTAAAATCCATGGAGAAGAAATAAAAATGTTGAGGTTTGCCAATGACATTGTAATTCTAGAGACGGCAAAGAGCAGTTCAACAGAATGTCTTGAAAGGAGGATATAAGATGAACATCAACAAAAGGAAAACGAAGATAATGGAATGTAGTCTAATTAAATCAGGTGATGCCGAGGGAATTACATTAGGAAATGACACACAAAGTAGTAGATGAGTTTTGTAACTTGGGGAGCAAAATAACTGATGATGGTCAAAGCACAGGCGATATAAAATGTAGACTGGCAATGGCAAGAAAAGCATTTCTGAAGAACAGAAATTTGTTGACAAGTATAGATTTAAGTGTCAGGAAGTCTGTCTTTTCTGAAAGTGAAACATGGACGATAAATATTTTAGACAAGAAGAGAATGCAAGCTTTCAAACTGTGGTGCTACAGAAGAATGCTGAAGATCAGATGGGTAGTAGATGTACTGAATAGAATTGGGGAGAAGAGGAATTTGTGGCACAGCTTGACTAGAAAAAGGGATTGGTTGGTAGGACATGTTCTGAGGCATCAAGGGATCACCAATTTAGTACTGGAGGGTAGTGTAGAGCGTAGAAATCATAGAGGGAGACCAAGAGATGACTACACTAAGCAGATTCAGAAGGATGTAGGTTGCTGCAGTTACTTGGAGATGAAGAGACTTGCACAGGATAGAGTAGCATGGAGATTTGTATCAAACTAGTCTCTGGACTTTAAGACGACGACGACAACCATAGGTACAGAAAGATTTATGGGAAGTACTAACTGCTGTGAAAAGTCAATGACAAAATAATATACAGTGCAGATAATACAACCACAGCAGTGTGGGGAAGTCATTAAAAAGTACACATGGGCAGAAAAAGTTGTAATAATATACTGACAAGGGAGAGGTTTAAGTACTAAAGGATCCACAACACCAGCAAACTATGTAAATTAGCATTTTTCAGTAACTGCAGAGAAATAATGACAAAAATTTCCAAAGGTAGATGTATCACTTTAAACAATTATGCACTAAGAACAATGATGTTACTGCCAGCAACACAGCATGAAGTCAGTAAAACTTTTTTTAAAAAAAAAGAAGAAAAGAAACTTTCCATAGACTTACATGAAGAACCAACAAACATCCTGAAACAATGTATACAGCTCCCATAACAAACATAATAAATGAATAATTCACAGCAAGGAAATTTCCAGAGTATTTAAAAGCACAGGAGTTTTACTTCTTGTAAAGAAAGGTAATGCAAAAGACAAACCTACTGGCCCATTTCTCTTCTGTCGTCATTATCAAAAGTAAAAGAATCTTGAAAGGCAGATTACTAATCTACTTCACAAAGACAACCTTTTACGGGAATCGATTCAGTTCCCAAAGTGGTAGATGTACAGAATTAGTCATGGTATATTAACAAAAGTGGTACTACAGGCACTTGATAAAGAAGAGTGTGTCACAACATACATTTAGAGCATTAAAGAGCTTTTGATATTGTTGACATAAGGTTCTACTAAATAAACTAGAAACATTAGGAATAACAGGTATAGCTAATGAATGATTCAGATCATACCTACGAAACAGGGTATAAAGAATAGAGATAACATACCTCAAATGCATCTAAACTTTTTACTGAAACACTTATCAGAAGAAATAATTAACACAAAGATTTAATCAGAATATTACGGCAGATTCTGTTCCTGATCTACATCAACGACTTTTTCAATAGAAAATCCAGGGTGGAATGTAACTATTGAGAAGGAAAAATGCCACTCCCAATATAGCAGAGCTGCTGCGTCACAGATAGGCACAAAACAAAACACTTAACGCTTTCGACCAATGGCCTTTGTCAAAAAACACACACACACACACACACACACACACACACACACACACACACACTCCTCCCCTGTGGTTTTAGTTGCCAGAGACTGCACTCTTGTGAGAGTTGAAAATCTGTCTGAAGAAATTACAGTGCCAACAGCGAAAGAAGCTCACAGGAGTCACAATGCAAGAAGAGCAAAATTTATTAGTAATGTATTTAATGTAATGTGTGTGTGTGTGTGTGTGTGTGTGTGTGTGTGTGTGTCTACTGTTAACAAAGGCCATTGGCTGAAAGCTGTAAGTGCGAAAATCTTTTTGTTGTGCCTAACTGTGACTCAGCATCTCTGCTATATGGTGAGTAGCAACTTTCCTTCTTGTAATATTGTTCCTTTCTCGACAGTGTTAGCCATAGAGAGAAAAAAAGCTCTCACTGACAACAGCAACATTATAATCGTTGACAAAACACAAACTCCTTGAAGAAAGCAAATGAAATCTTCAAGGAAGTTTACAATTTATCAATACCCAATAAAGTGATATTTAACATAAACAAGTAACATGAATTTCATTTTGACAAAGGAAAATGACACTATTTAATTCTCCATATAGTGGGGATGCTGGGAAGCAGAGAGGGAAAATAAAAAAGCTGTTACAAAATAAGCTTTTGGCCAACAAGGTCTTTGTAAAAACTAACCCCCCCCCCCCCCCCACACACACACACACGACCACAGTCTCTAGCAGCTGAAGCCAGACTAGAAGCAGCAGTGCATGATGGGAGATGCAATGGAGTGTGTGTGTGTGTGTGTGTGTGTGTGTGTGTGTGTGTGTATGTGTGTGTGTGGGGTCGAGGGGGCTTTGACAAACGCCTTGTTGGCCGAAAGTTTGTGACAGTCTTTTTGTAGCATCACCCCTATATGGTGAGTAGCTACTATTCTTTCCATAAGATTGTTGCATTCTATCCTGGCTCTTCCATGGTTTGACACTGTTTAATTAAATGCAGATGGCACCTCTGAAAACTGCCGACTCCAAGATGCATGCTACTCTTAATATTACGATGCCACAGGAAGGTTTCAGATTGTGGCTGGCGATACGTGTAAAACAGATGCAGCAACAACTTGCATAGCTGTGCACAAAACATCGGCCAGCATTGCTTCACTCAAGAAACAATTTATCAAATTGCCTATGGATGAAAGTGAAGTCAGAAAACACAATAAGATTTTTATCAAATATGGGTAGCATGTTTACCTGGTGACTTAGGTGCTACTCACTGTACCCATATCCCCATCAAATTTCCTTTTTTTGCCAAAGTGCACACACACTTAGGCATTGCCATGGATAATTTTCGTTAACTGCACAAGTGATCTCAGATGCTAAGGTTAATCAGGATGTATTAAAATGTGCACATGGCATGAAAATCTGTCTGAAGAAATTACAGTGCCAACAGAAAAAGAAGCTCACAGGAGTCACAATGCAAGAAGAGCAGAATTTATTAGTAATGTATTTATATGAAAACAGTTATTCCTTTTTCTTATTGGCTGTAGTATCTATCAGGTATTTTATGTGTTCCATTTTGTCTTTATATTGGCCCAACATGATTTAAAGCAACAAATATTTTAATATAGGGAGAAGTTTGAAGATATCTTTTTTGTTTTCAGTTTATTTTCCTCCATCTTTATAATACAATATCTTCGATTATAAATATTGTTTACCTACGTTGTACGGTTAGTGTGTGTTCGAACTGTGATAATTATGTCAATAGCTGATTTTAGTGGTGTTGTTAAGCATGTTTTGTGCTTACTTAGATTAACAGTGGGGACAAATTTATTGTTCTATAATATAGCTGTGTCCTTAATGAACTAATGTCAACACTGACCTCAAGTCTGCAATGTTTATAAAATCAGCCCTTACAAATCCTATCATCAGTTTGTAACAGCCAGTGTCTTAATTACAAACTGTTCATATGTACTCTCAGTTATTCACTATGGATTTTTTTTTGTGGCAGTAGTGGTGGTGGTAACAAATGCATAAAATATAACAATGGTTTTCAAAGAACAGAACAGAACCATACAAATAACCAAAAACAGTAGTGGAGCTCATTGTAAAGTTATGATCAAAACAATGGGGATTTTAACCCTACCACCGAAAAGTACATTTGTCATACAGTTAAGTAGATCGAAAATAGCCCCGAACAGTGACAATCATCAAAAATAACATTGATAATCACTGCATAAAATACTCTGTCCATGACCATTGAACAAGAGCTAAACTGAAATTTTATTAGCATGTAAAAACACACAAGACTCAAAACAGCATTTTATGTTGAGGAATAAAACAGTACAATGACCAGCCAAAGGAGATTCAAACGACCACTAAAACAAACTTATTTAATAAGACAGGTAAAAAGTAGCCTAACTGTCGATTAATACAGTCTACGAATTGATGAACTTCTTGGATAACACAGCAGTGGTTTAGTAAAAAAGATATTATTAATAATATAATAAATATTTCGTACCACGTAACACTTCCACACTTTTTCCCCCTTTGGGTTTCCTTTCTAGTAAAGCTTATTCCCAAAGCTAGTCAATGCGCAATACGAAAATCGGAAATACGGAAGCGTCCGATCCCGCCCGTCTGCTTTGACCCATGACGTCACAAATATGGCGGAAACAAAAACACACACACTTTCCACAAGAAGCCTAATGACACTAACAGGACAAGTGCGGGAAATTGGGTGTTTTGGGTGGGGGGCAAACTAAATATAAACAAATTTAGATGCCTTGCGTAGCTACAACGTGTAAGTGAAGACAGCCATGCATGAATACCCACCCACCTCCCCAGGGGTCGTAACCCCTGCAACCCATAGAACATAAAGATGCTTCAGTAGCTGATTAGTTTTTTTTTTTAAAGACAAAAAACAAACTCACGGGATAGAACGAACAGATCAGAAAGATAAATATAATAAATTAAAACAGAAATTGGAGGAAACATAATTAAAATAAGTAATAAGTGTTTTTAAATAAAAAAATCTCACGAGATAGAACGAACAGATCAGAAAAGTAAATAAAATAAGATAAAATAAACTGGAGACAGCCACACTCAAACCAAACTCCGCGCCGTCATGACGTCACACACGACAACACCCTTCCGTCACGGGTCAAGGCCGACGCGTGGGATCGGACGCTTCTGTCGACCCCGAAAATCTTATCCTCTTTCTGAACTCAACATCTCACATGTAGAGGGATGATATAATTTTTGAGGTTAGCAAGTGGGATGTTGCCATACTCAAAATTCAAACAAGATATCATCATTATGGTGCTGACATCAGTGGAGACTGTGTAGTGTCGCATTGTGAAAGAGTGTGTATAGTGTGTACAGTGTCTAGGTGTGAGAAATGAACAAACAGTACAGCACTAGCTGTATTTAATATTAAATAACCTCTTCGCAAAACTGTATAAGCCGAATAAAGCAGAATCATTTTAAACAGATTGGCCTAGTTTTTGTGAGGGAGGAGCTTCCTATCTTCATCCAGCCATGCCGATTTAGGTTTTCCGTGGTTTCCCTAAATTATGGTTCACAGCCCACCACCTGTCTCATTCTTGAGAAACTAGACCTGTAACTATGTAAATAACTCTAAATATGAATCACGTTATTTCTGTCATTCTTAAATTTTAATAGCACATGATGTCCAATATCTCTGTAAAACTGATCTATTGATGAGTAAAAAAACAAGCAGCTGTTACCAACATGAAACTTCGAGATTAACAGAATCCTTCAATACTGCTTTGCAAACTCACAACAAAATCTTACCTTTCTTCTTAACTCATATGCCTAGTTATGCTACAGATCAATCTGTCACCACAATCAACACTCTAATTATGTAGACACAAAATAATGTATTTTTCATTTCTTCCCGTCTGAAGGAGTTTGATGTCGCACACCACATGATGAAGCGAATTTCCGATAAATGCATGGATAGCCCTTAGCAAACTTTTAAGGATTACCAACTGTTAGTGTAGTAGTCATCTAACATAGCTCCAAATATATACAGAAATCTTATGAATAAAATGGCACAAATTAAGAAAACTTTGTTCCCAAATTTCAGTTACTCTAATGTCCACCACTCCTGCAAGTAAATTTGGAGAGTTATGAAACTTCCTGGCAGATTAAAACTGTGTGCCCGACCGAGACTCGAACTCGGGACCTTTGCCTTTCGCGGGCAAGTGCTCTACCATCTGAGCTACCGAAGCAAGACTCACGGCTGGCCCTAACAGCTTTACTTCTGCCAGTATATCGTCTCCTACCTTCCAAACTTCAGCGCACACTCCGCTGCAGAGTGAAAATCTCATTCTTGGAGAGTTATATTTGCACTGATTACACCATGACATTTATCTGGGAATTTCTATATCCAGTAAGCACACTCAAAAGAACTTTATTAACTGATCCTGTAGATTTCCTAATGTTTTGTCTCTAACTATGAAAAAATTATCAATCGACTTAACTGCTTATAGAAACATTAACAGACACACTTAACACTGAAGACTTTGAGAAACACTATTTTCCACTTCCAGCAGTACAAATACCTGAAATGGACTCAAAGTTACGGCTTAAAATTACTTCTTCACATTAACGCACTAAAATAACTGAATATTTAACGACAGTTAATTGGATCAAAAAGCTATTATAACTTTACTTACCAATGCCTGAGCTAGGAAAATATTGATGTTTGGAGGTGGATATAGGTCGCCCTCTACCATTATCTCGGGATACTTTTGACGCAGTATGGCTGCATACTGCTCAAAAAGCCCCCTGTAGCCTCACGAATAGCTAAAGGGGGAAGTTTTATAATTAGATATGCCAAACACCAAAATGAAAATCTGTTTATCAGCTACAGGTTAGAAGGTAAGACGGTTATTATAAAATTTTATATATTTAATGTACGAGGTTACATTTTGCAACAGGAGATACAATCTACTGAAATCGCGATACCAAACTTACCAATACAAAAATTTCAAAGTGGGTCCCAAGTACGAATTCATCGTTAACTTGGTTGTCGGTATTTCTTTATCGCGCCCATTGACACTTGCCAGAGCAATACATAAAACAACAGACATAAATCCAATACGCGACATAATGGCGTTACGTCTCTTTACACTGTTGCCATAAATTAATGTCAATTTAACCTCGTACAGTCATTATACAACACTTCACCATCACAACTCACTCTACCAGAGATGTTTCAGTTGACAACTTTGCCAAATCGATCTTTGTTTAACAACCGAAGAAGTAGGATGTTAGTTTGTGATCGCAAGATTCTGTTCAGATGTTAGTGGAATAAATTATTATCGCAAGATTCTGTTCAGATTTTAGTGGAATAAATTATCAACAGTAATTCTTTCGGAAAAGGAAGCAATTTAAAAATGTGAGTACTGCAAAGCGCAGATGCCCTTCTCACCATGAATATGAAAGTCGATCAAACTGCTTGAATTGCTACCAAGCTGCTGTGTATATGACGGTTGCAGTGACATAAGCGGAGTCTTTCAAGAACTTAACTAAAGTACCTGAAATGAAGATAATACCTATGAAATACGACTAATGAAATGTGACACATACATACTGTCTACCAAATAGGTTGTTTGATAAAATCTGTAATATACTTTGTCAGAGGGCGAATACTGTGACCCCGAAAAAGTATTTTTATTTATCATAAAAAAAATCTCTAACGTAAGCCATGATACCGTGAATGTAGCATCGAGAATGATGAAGTCTTTCTACACTTTTAATTTTAAGGAACATAACAGACACATATTTGCTGTTCTTTATTTCCATGGAAATTTGTTGAGCTTTTTCTTTTGGATCTAATGAGTTTGTTTTCATTCTGACGTGACCACGAGGGCGTTTGAGTTCTTCGCAATTTTCTTTCGGCGTTTGTAATGTGGATCTATTGGCCCAGAAGCAAATATGATACCAACATTCTCCTATCAACAGCGCTGCATTCTCATCGGATCAGTCCATAGCCCACGCAATTCATGTCGTCAGAATAAAACATAGACAAGAGAGGACGAAAGTTTTCCATACCGCTAGCGCCGAAGCAAACAGCAATCTAACTTCCTCTGATGGTTCGTAACAGACCGACAACAAACACTAGCTATCACAAGCGAATGCCAACCGAACACGACCATGCCCTTCACTCATGCACGCATAGTGTTTACACCACAGAGAATCCTCGTTGGCATTCCACATTCGCTTGTGTTCGTTATGCGCTTTTTGTAGCCTCACAAACGACTTGGCTTCCACTTACAATCACTTTCCGCCAAGCCTGTACACAATGAAGAAGAACGGAAATACTATACAGAGCAAAGTATTTGCGTCTTCAGCAGAGACAATGGCTGGTGCATATTTAGTAAAATTAATAAAAATGTATAAAAAAAATTTTATGTAAAATACGTCAACATTATTTTAAGTATGTACATAGGATAAAAATATTTAAGTATCAAATAATAATTTTTTGTGACTATAGATTCATATGAATTTGGTTTTGAGTAAAGGAAGATAACGATGCCTACTGGTACCGTAGGGTTCCTAGTGTGTAATTGGCTTGATTACAACAGACAACGAGTGGTTCCAGGACCTTGAAACCAACGAAATCTTCGGAGGAGTTCAAGGAATACACTTAACAATGAGGCGAGTGCATCAGTTATTTGCAACAGAGGTTCTTTGTGTAAACATGGATGCAGTTTTGTTTATGGATGCAGTTTTGTTTAGGAGTGGATAGGAAACAAATATGAGCTGTGTTAACGAATTTTTAATTCGTAAAGGAAGTTTTAAATCACATAAAGGCATAAAATATAATGAACCATGACTATTGTGAACACTATTACAACGACTGACATAGAGCAAAATGGTAGCGATGTTGTTAATGAAGAAAAACAATTGGGCGCTTCACTTAATGTATATCAGAAGTTTGAATTTGTTAATCTGCTAATTGTAATAAAAGAAGATAGTGGCATCTGCAATTTAGATTCGTCATTACATAGTTCTATGCCAGTAGTTCGTCACAAAACGAGAACGAGTTGGCAAGAAATTGAAAAGCTTGATCAGAAAATGGAGAAATCTTGTCAGAAAGTGATTCAAGTAAGTGAAAAATTTTGGCAAGCAATAAATTATACTATGCACTTGATAATATTCAAATGTAGTTTACTAATATGTCTAATCAGAAATATGGACTTGAAACTGCAACTCAAGTCTTGAAGACACACAAACAGCAACAAAACTATCAAAGTACTGTGATGAATGTAGGAATGTCGAGACACTGAACATAGTTAATGTCAATGCAATTATTTCATGTAATAACTCTGCAGAAATGGACAAATTGCGCCAGGAAGCTAATCTTTCACAGAATCCAAAGAAATTCTGGTTGTACTTATAGGCTGCTAGTGGCACCAAAGTTACTGTCCAGTCACCCATGGGTGAGACTGGTACTGAAATTGAGAGCAGCAAAGCAAAAGCAGAAACGCTGAACTTTATTTTCAAATGTTCTTTTGCAAAGGAAAACGCAGGAAGTCTGTCCCAACTTAATTCTCGTACCACTGAAAAGACGAGTGAAACAGATTTAGTGTGAGTGGTGTCGAGAAACAGTTGAAATCGTTAAAATTGCACAAAATCCCAGGGTTTAGTGGAATTCCTATCAGATTCTGTATCCAGTTCACATCTGTGTTAGCTCCTCTGTTAACTATAATCTATCATAGGTCTCTCAAACAAAAATTTGTGCACAGTAGTTGAAAGAAAGTGCAGGTCATACCTGTCTACAAGAAGGGTAGCAGAAGTTATCCACAAAACCATTGTCCAATGTCTCTCACATCAATTTTTTTGTAGAATCTTAGAACATATTCTGAGATGAAACGCAATAAGGTATCTCAAACAGAATGACCTTCTCCATGACAACTAACATGGATTTCGAAAACATAGATAATGTGAAACCTAATTCACGTTCTTCTCACACAACACCCTGAAAGCTATGGATCAAGGCAGTCAGGTAGGTGCAACATATCTCTATATCCGAAAAGCATTTGACTTAGTACCCCACTTACACATATTATCCAAAGTACAATCATATGGGGCATCAGACGCAATTATGTGAATTGATTGAGGATTTCTTTGTCGCTGGATTCAGCGTGTTATCTTGAATGGTGACTCGGAAGTTACTTCAGGTGTACCCCAGGGAAGTGTGTTCGATTCCTTGCTGTTCCTGTTGCAGGAGGGTGAGTCAAATGAAAACCTTAAGTTTGTAATAACAAATCGAAATTTCGCGCTGTTATCCTGTAAGTTGGTAAGCGTGCTACAAACAGCGAGTTGAATGGCCTGTAGGTGGCAGCATAGTGCAGATGCACACATACCGTCGCAGTGTCAATATAAAGATGGCCGCCCCACTTGCGACTTGCACCAGGAAAGAACAGCGTTCTGTTTTTCAGGATTTTGCATAGTGAAGGTGTGAAACCTATTGAAATTCATCGACGAATGAAGGTTCAGTACAGTGATGAATGTTTGTTACAGCAGCAAATATTCGAATGGAGTAGGAAGTTCACAAAAGGCGTGACTTGAATGGAAAACGCTCCTCGTCCAGGTCAGGCACAACGAGTTGTGACTCCACAGAACATTGCAGCAGTTGAAGCCATAGTGAAGGAAAACCGCCGACTGACACTGAATGACATTGCAGCATGTTTGCAGATTAGTCATGGGTCAGCACACCACATTGTGCATGATGTGTTCCAGTTTCACAAAGTGTCTGCAAGATGGGTGCGACGGGAGCTGACTCCTGAAATGAGAGAATGTGTTGATGCTTGTGAAGAACTTCTTAGGCGCTTTGAACGAAAAGGTGATGTCTTCCTTTCAAGAATCGTTACTGGGGATGAAACCTGGGTTCACTTCCATCAACCGGAAATGAAGAGAGTGAGCAAGGAATGGCGCCATTCCTCATCACCAAAACCAAAGAAGCTTCAAACAGAACCATCAGCACGGAAGGTTATGCTGACTCTCTTTTGGGACAAAAAAGCCATCGTTTGGAGGCATTACACGTCTAGAGGGACCATTGTCACCAGTGCGTCATACACAGATCTCCTAAAAAAAAAAAATCATCTGCGGCCTGCAATCAAATCAAAGTGACGTGGATTGCTGTCAGCAGGTGTCCTTTTGCAACATGACAATGCAAGGCCCCATACTGCCTGTACAACAGTTGCAACAATCACAGGCCTGGATTTTGAGTGTCTTCCTCATCCACCATACTCACCAGACCTTGCGCCAAGTGATTTTCATATGTTTGGACCATTCAAACACGCAATGGGAGGAAAGAAGTTCCGTTCTGATGAAGAGGTACGCCACGTGGTGCATGAGTGGTTGCGTGGACTACCAAAATAATTTTTTTCTAAAGGAATTTATGCACTTTGTAAGTTCTGGAGGACTTGCAAAGAGCGTGGGGGAGATTATGTTGAAAAGTGATACTGCTTTGTACCACTTCTCCACAATAAATTACATATAAAAAATATTTAAGATTTTCATTTGACTCACCCAATAACGTCTCTCATTGTCACGTGGTGTGCATGACTCTACTAAATATTTTTCTATGTATTCGGATTTCAAGCTAGACTGGCGGGGAACATTTCCTCCAATGCAGAGAGGAATGCAGAGCTCAACAATATGGTCATTGTTTGTTTCCATATATCTGTTGTTGTGCTACTATCAAAGTAAGACTATTGACGGATACTGCAAGAAAAATGAATGTGCACATCGAGCAAGTTTATTATTGAGAATATAATTTTTTTGTTTTGTTTTTGGAAATGTATTATGTAGTGGTATTACAGATACACTGCTGAATATAATCAGATCTTGATAAGATTTCAAAGTGCTACATTGATTGACAACTTGCTTTAAATGTTCAAAAATTTAAAATTGTGCACTTCACAAAACAAAGCAAAAAAAGTAATATCATACAAATATAATATTAATGAGTTACAGTTGGAGTTCTCTGCCTCGTGATGACTGGGTGTTGTGTGATGTCCTTCGGTTAGTTAGGTTTAAGTAGTTCTAAGTTCTTGGGGACTGATGACAATAGTTGTTAAGTCCCATAGTGCTCAGAGCCATTTGAATTTTTGAACAGTTGGAGTCTGTAAACTCAGGCAAATACTTGATGGATGGGAACTATCCTGAGAGACTGTGCTATCAAAGTTTCCAGAACTGGCTTTAAATGATGACTGAAGGAATATACTACTAACTCCCACATATTGCTCTCATAGTGATAGTGAGGAAAAGATTAGATTAATTGAAGAATGCATAGAGGCATTTTAACAATTATTTTCCTGCACTCCATACGTGGATGGAACGGGAAAAAGCCCTAATAACTGGTACAGTGGGATGTACACTCTGCTATGCAGAATATAGATGTAGATGTTGAAATGGTATCCAAGTTGTAAAAGGTAGATAGACTTTCAACGAAATGTACTGAAAGCTTCTCGAAAGCTATTTCATGTGTGGAAGCTTGTTTGGCAAATGTTCCTTGAATCGAGTAAAACTACTTCTGTATGAGAAAGACTATCAAAATTTTGTCATCAAATGCAACTGAACATGAAGACATACTTGATGGAATTCTGCAAACAATTTAAAAACAATGTTAAAAATCATCATGGTAGTGTAGTGAATAACATTGACTCGTCTGACACATGTAATTGCAATAATGAATTACAAAAATTTATCTTCGATTTCATCACGAAAAGATGCAACAGAAGTGCATGAAAGTAATGTTTTTCTCTGTGCAGGAACTGGACAGTTTTTATTTGAAAGTACCTGTGTGAAGAAGAGTTGCAGTGAAATGTAGGACCAGAACTATGTTCAGTATCACAGAAAAGGATATTAAATGAGCAGCCATGGAAACCTGCTAGGAGACCTTTATGCTGTAACCCACAGAAAACAAAAGTGATGCTTTACTGTGAGCTCAAGGTAATCGACAATAGTAGGTAGTGCAAGAACCCTTTCACTAAAATCTTTTTTTCTATGTAAAATTATGTGTATGCTTGTTCAAAGGAACATGTAATTAATATTTTGGTTGAGGACGAAAGAGTTTGTATGCCAATATTTATACTACATGTACAAATAACAGAGGGTGTGGCCTTCAGTTTTTTTGAGGGCTTCCAGGAGATATCTGGCTGTTCACATTTGTCTGTTACCATCCTGAACTTGTATCAGCAACGTTGTCTGCAGCTCTGAATAATTTCTAATATGCTGAACTAACTTTCATTCAAAACGTATTAGAATACTTTATTACAAAACCATTCCACAAATTTATGTAAATAATCATTATGCTGCTAGTTCAATTCTTTGACTTTTTGTGGAAGAGACACAACATTTCGACACAGCACCGATCCACCATTAGCGTGGCTTTGGCACTAATTTTCAGTATCTATTTGTTCTTATTGTACAATCTGAACATGCAGTAATACAAAGAAGAAGTCCAAGAATTTTAACTAATTTCACAGCATAGAGTGTTGTGGTCTGACAAGAGCAGCCAGTCCACAATGAAGTAGCCGATAGGGCACGCGTCAACTCACGCCGTCTTGCGTTAAATCTGAAACAGGATACGTGGTAAAAGCTATAAAGAAAAGAACGGAGCTTCTCATATACTTATCTTTATTTTCTTCTTGTACATCTCTATGGTGAACACAAGTGAGACTCTCTCCAGATATGGATAACTGCGCCTTGCTAGGTCGTCCGTACTACTGGGGGCGAGTTCTAGTCAGTCTCTCGAGACCTGCCATGTGGTGGCGCTCGGTCTGCGATAACACAGTGGCGACACGCGGGTCCGACATGTACTAGAGGACCGCAGCTGATTTAAGCTACCACCTAGAAAGTGTGGTGTCTGACGGTGACACCACATAGAGCAGTTATAAAAAATTCCACTAGCCCACATCTTTAGTTGCGCTGCTCCCAACACCAGTAACAGTGTGCATTACTTCAGTGCTTTGGTACTTATTTTTGGGAATGGAGGTGGACACTAAATCACAGATACTACTGTAATTGTTTATGTGACTGCAATAGTTAGCTACAGAAAACTGGTGACAATTATTAATTCAAGTGCTAAGGTCACACTTCTGGACAGTGTCTTCGCTAGAAGCTGGTCGGAGCTATGGAGGTATGGTGGAAGTGTGGCAGGGGTTTCAGATTGCAAATATTTATTTTATCATAACTTTAGATAAACGGATTTTTTCTTTTTTTAGCGATCGTGTGATAGGCGCTCGCTTCTTGGACTGGATTGATATTTGCTTTGGGCCACATGCGACCTGCAGGCTGTGGGTTGGACATGCCTGATGTAAACTGATCACTCCAAGACAGGTAAAGTGTGATGCCTGTAATTACTGGTAAAAGTAATTACAATGACATACACTTAACAAAGAACATTTATCACAAATATAAAGTTTCCATGAACTTCTACATAAAGGAAAGAGGCCATTTTATCTCTTTCTTATTGCTTGTCTTTTTCATCTTTTTGGTTTAGCTCTTGTCTTGTCTTGTGTTCATGGTTCTGTATGCCATTTGGCGTATAGTGGTTTGCTGCCTGTTCATGTAAGTTGAATTTAAAAACTTGGTCTTGCTTTGAAACAGTAAGCTTTTTCACTCTTTACCATTTATTTAAATGCGGCCTATGCTTTGTATAGGTCAAAGCTCTTGTGGTATTTTAATTTAATTCCAAAAGTAGCTTAAAATTAGTTTTATTACATTTCTCGCGCTCCACTTTCTGAACAACATGCGTTTTAATGTTACTTATGAAGTCTGATTTTCACTTAACACAACACAGTTATCTTTGATTGTTGAACATTTATCTTTAGATAACACCACATTAACAGAAGCTTACATTAATTTTGATTTTAGCCTGACAAAGTAATATTTCAGAATTAAAAGCATTTACAATTTATTTCAAATTAGTAAGAACATACTTAATACTCATAGCAGAAATAATTATTTGTAGCAGTAAAATATATCTATGATATTAGAATAATAATTCCTAACATCACGAAATGTTCACTTTATATAAAGATATATTTGAAGTGCAGTTTCCATTATTAAATGTAGGAAGAGAGTTCATAATAATAACTTTAGAGACAAATTTTCTCAATTTCCTATAACAAAAATCGCTGAAGTTATTAGAAAGCACAGGTAAGATCTAGTTTAAATTGGCGACCATGACAGGATCATTTCAGATTGTAGATGCAATAACTGTACAATTTTGTAATTTTTGTGTATTTTCTTTATTATGTACAGCCAGTCTGGAGGACAGATGGAAAGTAGTACTTTTGTCGACAATTTGTGGGTTTCCTGGAACTGGCTGCACCTGGCTATAAAAGGTAAGTAGATCGATCTTGGAATTTCATATTTCAACCAATTGTACTTCATAAAGTGAAAACAAATGATCCTAATTTCATATTAATAGCGCGGAATAATTGGTTAATAAGTTCTGAAATGCAACATGTGAACAAGATGGCAAATGGTGAGTGCAGTTTGTTTCACGAACATGGCATCGAAGCACAATAATTTCTCACGTAAAGCCATTTTCGTGAGTTGAAATTTGATAAGATATCAGTGTTAAATAATTGAGTGTGAAGAATTGGAATAATTATAACAGTAAACTCAGGTTATGGTAAAGTCTGGCGAATTTGTGGAAATGTCTTTAACTGATGAAAGTGAACATGATCGAGTTGTAGACCAAGCAATTCACGAGAATTTAGAACAGGAAAGACCATATGATGCGAAAGACAGAGCGTAGGAAAATGAAGAAAACTGTCAAGTAGGTGCAGCCTCGAGACGAGACCGTCAGTAAAGATAATGATTGATTCGTTAGTGCAAGGAGGACCGAGAAATGCGTGAGAAGAAGTGATTTGCATTTTGCTTCGCAAAAAGCATTTAACCAACTTTATCACAGCATATCAGCTTATTGTTGAGTCAGTTTTCGGACTATGAGTCACTCTGGTGACTACCATTAGTTTGTGGCACACCGATTTTCCTTTCCATGTCACATGGATTTCTTTACAGCTCGAACATTTTCAGTCTTTGAGCATAAGAATGACCTCAGCATTCACACATTATGGTCATGCTGCCTCTGCGAGATAAAGGCAGCAGACAACAGTCACCGAACACAAGCCATACTGAGTGTTAGCCTTCACTTTACCTTGAGGGGCAGAGTTGTCTACCAGCTAGCAGAAAAATGGAGGAGATGAGGTGGCCTGGATCCTGGCCTCAGGATCACGTGAAATGGGACATGAAAGCTGGATTATCACTTCAGCCGCATGTACCTCGAAGCAACACCGTTACCACCTGGACTTGCACTATTACTGTGACCTTCCAATGCCCAGAAAAATTGACCCTGAGATTATATTTATGACGTTGATCTGAGAATTGCAATGATAATAAATCTAAATGTTCCACACATTATCATTTCTTAACTAATTTATTACCTTTTTGGTGTTCAGTGTGGGGAGGATCTCATTACAACTCCAATTTATGAATAGTTTTATTAAATTTTGGACTACCAGTGTTGGATGAGTTGCATATCAGTCCCTCTGTTCTTTCAGTTCACTACCGTAGTTTTCACATGAGGTTTTTAGTCATGCTTCATAGGACGCCTTGCCGTGATCACCATTTGTAAAATCGTAATTTTCTCAGTTGATTGTTGTATAATGGATCAAGCTATGAGTATGTTTTTAGCCTTGATGATGTGGGAGCAGAAATCCAAAAACCCTATATGCAAGGAATTTAGGATTCCATTCGATATTCTTTTCGAGTCACTAGAATGATGAATGAAAAATGAAGTGGTATTCATGTGTAAAAAATTCACTCTGTCTTGACTGGTCATGCAAGCAACTGATATGAAAAGGTATTGTGATGGTATCATTTATATATGAATAAATGACACTTATGTGAACTTATCTGTGTCAGCATATGTGAATGATTTCTTATAACCCAGTCATTAATGTCAAACATCAATAATTAATTAATGATTTGCAGCAATTGAAACACAGTGATGGCAGTTATGTTAGTCGACTTTATAGTGTGTGACACATTATAATTCCATGTGGTGATTTCAATTATTAATTCAGGATACAACCATTAATTTTATTTCGCGACACTGAACTTGCACTTTGGAATAGATTTTTCTTTTCAAAGTCTAACTACATTTTCGGATTCTGTTAAAGTGAGATTTCTTTATGAATATTACCATTGTAGGACAAGTATCACACAAATGAACATGATATTCTGCTTGGTCAATACATGGCACATTATAGCTGGATGGTTAAAGACGTTCCCAATTATTACAATAAGTTTGGGGATCATTCATGGTAGAGGCATGAGGTTTTCTCGGAACTTTTCAGTTAGATCTGGGGTTGAGTCTGATTGTCGATAGTTAATGATTGATACAGATATTAGTGCAAGAGGTGTTTAGAAACAGCCAACATCGTTGAAGCTAAAATGCTCCAGTGCCCAATGGGATACCTGTCAAATTCTGTACATATTTTGTAACTGAGTTAGGTCCCATTTTAATGAGAAAATGTTATACAGTCCTTGAACAAAAAACCGCACCCAATGACTGAAGAAAAAACACTGTTCATACCCATATACAAGTATGATAACAGAAGTGATCCATAAAACTACTATCCAATCTCACTATTGTTCATCTAGTCTAGAATCTTAGAACACATTATAAGGTCAAACGTAATTCTATATCTCGAACAGAACGACATCACTGATATAAACCAACATGGGTTCTGAAAACATTGATGATATGAAACGCAACTAGCGCTTACCTTACTTGCCTTGCTGAAATTCATGGATAAAGGCAGTCAGATAGTGGCAGTATGTTTTGACTTCCAGAAAGCGTTGGTCTCAGTACTTTTGCTATCAAAAGTAGGTTGGTACACAGCATCAAACGAAATTTATGACTGGACTGAGGATTTACTGATAGGAAGGTCATCGCATGTTATATTGTATGGAGAATAATAGAGAGATGCAGAAATAACTTCTGTTGTGCCACAGGGTAGTCTATGGGGACTCTCGTGCCGATGTTGTATACTACTGGCCATGCACACCATAGTAACCTCAGTCATTTTGCGTATGATCCAGTAGTATATAACCAAATACTGTCTAAAACTTCTGCACAGTATCCAGTAACGTCGTGATAAGATACCAAAGTGGTACAGATGCTGGCAACTTATTGTAAATGTTCAGAAACGTTTAATTGTGCACTGCACAAAACGAGTACTCATAGTATCCTGTTGTTGTTGTGGTCTTCAATCTGAAGATTTTTTTGATACAGCTCTGCAGGCTACTCTATCCTGTGCAAGCTTCTTCATCTCCGAGTAACTACTGCAACTTTATCTTTCTGAATCTGCTTACTGTATCCATCTCTTGGTCTCCTTATACGATTTTTACCTCCCACACTTCCACAATTATTAATTAGGTGATCCCTTGATGTTCAACCAATTCCCTACTTCTAGTTAGGTTGTGCTACAAATTTCTTTTCTCCTTAATTCTATTCACTAGCTTCTCATTAGTTACGTGATCTACCAGTCTGTCTTGAGCATTCTTCTGTGGCACCACATTTCAAAAGCTTCTATTCACTTCTTGTCTAGACTGTTTATCGCCCATATTTCACTTCCATATGTGGCTACACTCCATACAAATATTTTAAGAAACGACTACCTGTCACTTAAATAAATATTCCATGTTAACAAACTTCACTTGTCCAGGAACGCTTTCCTTGCCACTGCCAATATACGTTTTATATTCTCAATACTTCGACCATCATCAGTTATTTTGCTGCCCAAAAAGCACAACCCATCTACTACTCTCAGAGTCTCGTTCCTTAATCAGCATTACCTGACTCAATTATACTACATTCTATTATCCTTGTTTTCCTTTTTTTAACAATTATCCTATAACTTCCTTTCAAGACACTGTGCATTCCATTCAACTGCTCTTTCAAGTCCTCTGCTATCTCTGACAGAACAACAATGTTATCGGCAAAGCTCCAAATTTTTATTTCTTCTCTGTGAACTTGAATTTCTGCTCTAAGTTATTCTTTGGTTTCTTTTACTGTTTGCTCAGTGTACAGATTGAATAACATTGGGGATAGGCTACAGCTCTGTCTCACTCCCTCTGCGACCGATGCTTCACTTTCACGCCCTTCAACTGTTAAAACTGCCATCTGGTTTCTGTGCAAGTTGTAAACAGCCTTCCACTCCTTGTATTTTACCCTTGATACGTTCAGAATTTGAAAGAGAGTATTCCAATCAACATTGTTAAAAGCTTTTTCTAAGTCTACAAATGCTATAAATGTAGGGCTGCCTTTCTTTAATCTGTCTTCTATGATAATTCGTAAGGTCAGTATTGCCTCACATGCTCCTACATTTGTCCAGAATCCAAGCTCATCTTCCCCGAGGTCGGCCCCTGCCAATTTTTCCACTCTTCTGTAAAGAATTCGTGTTAGTATTTTGCAGCTATGACTTATTAAACTGATAGTTCGGTAATTTTCACATCTGTCAGCACCTGCTTTCTCTGGAATTGGAATTATTATATTCTTCTCAAAGTTTGAGGGTATTTCGCCTTCTCATATATCTTGATCACTAGGTCGCTTTCCCAAATCTATGAATAGCTTTGACAGAATGTCGTCTACTCCACAGGAATTGTTTTGACTTAAATCTTTAAGTGGTATGTCAAATTCTTCTTCCATTATCATATCAACCATCTCAAATTCATCTATGTCATCTTCCATTTCTATAGTACTACCTTCAAGTTCACCTCCCGTGAATAGATCCTCTACATATTCCTTCCATCTTTTAGCTTTCATTTCTTTGCTTAGGACTGGTTTTCCATCTGGATTCTTGTTATTCATACAGTTGCTTGTCTCATCTCCAAAGACCTCTTTCATTTTGCTGAAGGCGGTGTTTATCTATCTTTCCCCTAGTGACATATGCTTCTAAATCCTCACATTTGTCTTCTAGCTGTTCTTGCTTAGCCATTTTGCACTTCATGTCAGTCTCATTTTTTAGACGTTTGTATTCCCATTCACTGTCTTTATTTGCCACATTTTTATATTTCTCCTTTCATCTGTGAAATTCAATATCTCCTGTGTTTTCCAAGAATTTCTACTAGACCTTGTATTTTTAACTGTTCGATGCTCAATTGCTTTCACTATTCTCTGACTACAATATAAGCAGTAAAGAGGTAGGATTAGTCAATTAGTACAAATACCTAGGTGTAGAGCTACAAAAAGGAATTATCATATAAGCTAAGTCATAGATAAGGCAGGTAGTGACTACAGTTCAATGATTGGATACTGGGAAAATGCAATTATTCTCCAAAGAAGGCTGTTTTCAAATCACTTGTGTGACTATTTACAGTACTGTTCAAGTATGTGGGAACCAGACCAAATACAACTAACAAGAAATATCGAACATATCAAAGGAGGGCACCATGAATGGTCACAGTTTTGATTGACTCATGAAACAACGCCATTGAAATGTTGTAATACCTGGATTGATAGGCTACTGAAGATAGAAGCAAATTATTCTACAAAAGACTACTTATAAAATTTCAAGAATAGTATGAAGTAAAGTATCTGAAGTTTCCTTACTCATGATTGCTTAGGGTCGAAAGGGAAGAAACCCTTACATGTAGTGCCATGCTAATAACCATCTACAAAGCACTTTACATGAATTGCAGAGTATGTGTACTTCAAAAAGAAAGTTACATTTTATCGTGGCAGCCTAAAGGACTTTTATTGTATTGTATTGTATTTTATTGATCCTAGTAATCATAATATTGTACACACAAGTAAATTTTAGAATTATGATGTTACAATTTTAATTGTTTCATGAAAGTTTCTTCAATTTTTTTATTACAAGAAGGTAAGACATTACATTGTACTTTCACTTGTTCATACTTGAAGGAAAAATGCACTATAATCAGGCCTAAGTAATCAATTATTAAGAAATTTGTTAATTTTTACTGCCTTTTTGAAAAAATCATTTACTGTGTAAAAGTTTTGCTCCAAAAGAAATTGTTTAGTTTATATGTGAAAATTCTTGGTATTTTCGTTTTTTTTTTAAATTTCAGCTGGTAGGTTATTACACAACTGTATCCCAACATGCAGGACTGTTTTGTTCTGGACTGAAACATATGTAGGTCAGACTGCTGGCATGTTTTGTAGCTATCAAGGTGTCGATTTAATATTAATGGGCTATCTTTGCTTACTGGATAGTTTTCAACAAATGATATAATACTATAAATGTAAACAGATGGCAGTGTCATAATGCCAAGTTTCTTGAAATGTTATCTGCATTTAAATGTTACTCTACACATAGATACATAACACTGTTTTTCAGCATAGTCACCAAGTCCCTTTAAACAACACTCGGGGCACTGTACCAATCACCCAATTCCTCAATGATAGACACACGCCCCTTTCTCGCGGAGCCATTCGAGAATCGCTGTGTTAAAGTCCTCATCGTTGGGAAATCTTTCCCCACCCCTGAAGTTCTTCCAGCTTGCTGGAAAAGTGTAAATCATATGGTGCAAGATCTGGACTGTACGGTGGATCAGCATCACCCACGCCATTGTGGCCTCCGTCAGACTGTTGGCACACTTACACTACAGCTGGACGCGGCATTACATTCGGTCCATATACTGCTAGAATTTCATGGTCACTCTGTGTGCAATGTAGACGTTGTGCCAGCAAGAATCGTACTGGCCCCCTTACTTCAGCTTTGGAGTACGTTTTTAGTTGCCGCGCCCTTTCACTCGCGCACCGTGAACCACTTATTATCCATACTTCAGTAAAACTGAGTTTGCAGGACGACCTAAACAGGTACACTCTTCTGAAAAGCCCAACTCTTGATGCGAAGTCGTCTTAGTATGGGACGACATTTGTAACTTAGTTTTGTAAGTTGTTACGCATGCAGATGCAAATGTAGAACTGTTCTACTAGGTATGTATCTGTTCAGTGCGTGGTTAACTACTTTTCTAAACTTAAGCTTCAGTTCCTCTACCTGCTTCCGCTAGCTAAATCTTTTGAATCCCTTTTTAAGTGTAACTCGCTTTTATCTAGCTTACGACACTGAAGAGCCAAAGAAACTGGTGCACCTGCCTAATATCGTGTAGGAACCCCGCGAGCACGCAGAAGTGCCGCAGCACGACGTGATATGGACTCGATTATTGTCTGAAGTAGTGCTGGAGGGATCTGACACCATGAATCCTGCAGGACTGTCCATAAATCCGTAAGAGTACAAACGGATGAAGACCTCTTCTGATCAGCACATTACAAAGCGTCACAGATGTGCTCAATAATGTTCATATCTGCGGAGCCTGGTGGCCAGCGGAAGTGTTTAAACACAGAAGAATGTTCCTGGAGCAATTATCTACATCTACCTCTACATTTATACTCCGCAAGCCACCCAACGGTGTGTGGCGGAGGGCACTTTACGTGCCACTGTCATTACCTCCCTTTCCTGTTCCAGTCGCGTATGGTTCGCGGGAAGAACGACTGTCTGAAAGCCTCCGTGCGCGCTCTAATCTCTCTAATTTTACATTCGTGATCTCCTCGGGAGGTATAAGTAGGGGGAAGCAATATATTCGATACCTCATCCAGAAACGCACCATCTCGAAACCTGGCGAGCAAGCTACACCGCGATGCAGAACGCCTCTCTTGCAGAGTCTGCCACTTGAGTTTGTTAAACATCTCCGTAACGCTATCACGGTTACCAAATAACCCTGTGACGAAACGCGCCGCTCTTCTTTGGATCTTCTCTATCTCCTCCGTCAACCTGATCTGGTATGGATCCCACACTGATGAGCAATACTCAAGTATAGGTCGAACGAGTGTTTTGTAAGCCACCTCCTTTGTTGATGGACTACATTTTCTAAGCACTCTCCCAATGAATCTCAACCTGGTACCCGCCTTACCAACAATTAATTTTATATAATCATTCCACCTCAAATCGTTCCGCACGCATACTCCCAGATATTTTACAGAAGTAACTGCTACCAGTGTTTGTTCCGCTATCATATAATCACACGATGGACCTGAGGGATGTCGCATTGTCCTGCTGGAATTGCTCAAGTCCGTCGGAATGCACAATGTACACGCATGGATGGCTTACGTACGTGTCAACCATCAGAGTTGTATCTAGACGTATCAGGGGTCGCATATCACTCCAACTCCACACGCCCCACACCATTACAGAGCCTCAACTAGCTTAAACAGTCCCCTGCTGACATGGAGGGTCCACGGATTCATGAGGTTGTCTCCATATCCATACGCGTCCATCTGCTCGATGTAATTTGAAACGAGACTCGTCCGACCAGGCAACATGTTTCTAGTCATCAACAGTCCAGTGTCTGTGTTGACGGCTCCAGGCAAAGCATAAAGCTTTATGTCGTGCAGTCATCAAGAGCACACGAGTGGGCCTTCGGCTCCGAAAGCCCATATCGATGATGTTACGTTGAATAGTTCGCACGCTGAAGCTTGTTGATGTCCCAGCACTGAAATCTGCAGCAGTTTGCGGAAGGGTTGCACTTCTGTCACGTTGAACGAGTCGTCGTTGGCCCCTTTCTTACAGGATCTTTTTCCGGCCGCAGCGATGTCGGAGATTTGGTGTTTTACCGGATGCCTGATATTCACGGTACACTCATGAAATGATCATACGGAAAAATCCCCACTTCATCGCTACCTCGGAGACGCTATATCCCATCGCTTGCAGACTATAACACGTTCAAACTCACTTAAATCTTGACAACCTGCCATTGTAGCAGCAGTAAACGCTCAAACAAATGCACCAGACACTTTGTGTCTTATACAGGCGTTTCCGAACGCAGCGGCGTATTCTGCCTGTTTACATAACTCTGTATTTGAATACGCATGCCTACACCAGTTTCTTTGGCGCTTCAGGGAATATCAAATAATGAGTGAGCAGCCTATTTCTGACGAGAAGACTAGTACGGTTATTTGAACTGGACATTTTTAATAATGGCTGTAGTATATTGAGACAAATGCTTGGACAATAATATTTTGATCACGAGATAAATGGTTTATGTAGATGAAGCGATATTACTCTAGTTTTGAGGAAATAGTGACACTTTTTCTAAAACGGTATACTGTTTAGCTGTTTCTTTGTGAGAGTGTAAAATATAGATACAGATGAAACGTAGGCGTTCGTGAAACGAAAGCGTAATCTCGGCCAGTGTATTACTGCGAAGCGAGAGACACGCACTGCTTTCCAAAAGCGCTAATGTCGCCAGCAGCGGCATCAGGGCGACGGATTCAGGTATTCCTGCCATTGATTTATACCGTAAGTTCTTACTACACAAGTTCACGAGTTGGGAGACAAAATCACTGTAGTGATATTTTTCCCAGAGGGCTTCATCGTAAATCCACTACTGAAATTACCTGTATTATCCGTAATAATCTTAATGGGCAAAGTGGAAATGAAGGCACTCTGCAGAAACTGATCAACACTGTCGCTTTATGAGTATAAAAGGGTATGTAAACAAGCAAACGAGAAACAATGTGTGCGTGCTTAGACGTTTTACTCATAACAGAGAAGAGTAAAAATAAAAAGCGGTTTGTGTAGGTGTAATCCAGTGTGTGCAAAAGTGTAGGAAAATATCTTTATAGTCATAAGTTAATGTAATGCGTATAAGACACTCCCGTAAATTTTATAATACTCAACAAACAGTAGGAGGGTAGTTCATAATCATGTGTCACATCTGCATGCCCGGTCACAGTATTGTTTAAATTACAACAATAACAAACAGGTGTAAATGTGATCGTGACTATTACGATTGCACAGGTGCTACAATTTGGAAAGGTACACAAACGATATGAATTGCAGTTCGTCTGAGTTCTTTGCAGCCCAGAGAACGAAGCTTTCTTGTGGTATTTCTTACCATTTTTCGATGAATATTTGAGTAACAGAACCCATAACGTTAAACTCGACTGCGAATTTTCCACAGCATATAAAGTAACTTCAGATGTACGTCAAGGAAGCGTAATAGACCTCTAACGACCTCAGTAAACACCGCTTGCCATTAATATTGCAAAACCAGCGAATACAGAAAATTTCCTTTTGTGCCTGTACATTACACTAGGGAAACAAAAACGCGATTACATTTTAAGTGATTTGTGAGTGTGTAGGGTACGAAATTTACAGAAAAGAGCTGTTCCTCTGGTAGGAACAATGGCTCTAAGACAGATGGTCTTCGAGTCGTTATGTCCTTATATATCTGTTACAGACACATCATTCGATGCTCCTTCATCTCTACACCAGAATTCATCGATCATAGTGAGTAGTGGGTGACAGCTTGCGAGCCACATACCAACCTATTATCAGATATTAGTAGTAGGGCAACCTTCATATGGCCCCACTCTCCATTGTTGGCAAATTTATTCAAGATGGCGGATCCAAGATGGTGGCTGTAGATATGACAATGTCGCAATGATGTCATGGTGGGAAGTTCAAATTTTGGCTAGAAAATAGGTCAATTGGGCTACCTCCACTAACCTAACTCCCTCTGGCCTCCCTCCCTCTCCGCTCCCCCAGAAAATGGCAGGAAGTTAAAATTTTGGTGGGAGAAAAAAAGGTCTATCGAGTTACCTCCAGTAACATAAGAAAATGGCGGGAAAAAAGTCACTTGGTCTACCTTCACTAACCTAAGTCGTCCGCCGCCACCTCTTCCTTGGAATTGGTGGGGACTCAGCCTGTGCTGGGCTGCTGGATAGGATGGATATAAGTCTTTATTTTGCAGACAGTCTTTATTTAAACAATTGGAGGCAGTAGCTCCATCCAGTGTGTTCACCATGTGATCTGGAGTCCAACTGACCTAGTACACACTACTGCCACCAAAGGAAGCTTTCATACCTCCTGTGACATAATCCAAGATGGTTGTCTGGGGGAAAAAATGGCAGGAGCCAATAGGAACACTTAATCTAGTCATGTGTTAGACTTCAGCTAGTAGGATGGCGGTATCTGGTAACGTCATTGGAGGGGGTATAGGGCAGGCTCAGCAGCTCTGGGACCTCAGTCTCTCTCAGTCAGCCAGCAGCAGCAACAGCAACAGCAGAAAAAGAAGAAGAACAATGAAGTGTCAACTGCAGTCGCAATCCAACACAGCCCTGCAGAACAGGAAGAAGTGGAAAAGTTGTTGTTGTCTGTCCCACTCATTGATTAGTGTGATGAGGACACGTGATCTGCTCCTAATGCATCGAACGCTGCTGGTGGTCCTAAACAACAGCAAGATGGAGGACGGTACTGGTCACCATCATACGCTCCTTCCCAGCAGAACATCCCAGTGCTAGTGCAGGCACAGAGTGCAGATGCTGTAGATAAGAAGGCATCAAGTGTACCCATGCTTTTCAGTTCTAGATAGAATTTAACTCCCAGTGGAATGAAACGTGTAAACGTTAGTATAGAAGCACATCATGTCTGGGGCTTGCATGCAAGAATAGAAATTGAAAATGCATTGAAGGGTGTTAAAGTGTCAATTTCTGAATTCGACTGGGACGAAATATGTCTTGCAGAGCGCTACACCAATCAGCAGATGACTACAGAGTATTATCCAACTCGTTCTCTCCCAGACATTCGTGTTACTGGTATGACACTATCTATTACAACAGTGTTTGATGACTGTGCACTATGAGTGAAATTGGGCGAAAGTGTGTTTATCTAAGGCACGCCTCAGTTATGAACTTATACGATCTGGATACTGCGCTACATCTTGCATTGGAGCGATTGAATCGTTGGTTGCCGAACATAGACTCTGCATACAATTACGTTGTAAACTTCGTGAGTGTACTTAGTGTTCGTGTTCATGATTTGGAGCAGTACGTTTGTTTGCACATGAACGCTGAACCAAAAGAGAAACAGATTAAATGTGCATGTGAAAAATCGGAGTACTGTGAGGTATCCATTAGCTTGAGGGAGATACGCGCGGAATTTATTGTATATCAAAAAGCTTTGCTTGGGAAATACTTTACAGGTGCGATGAAGAAGATAAAGATAGAGTCTGATGATTTTTTTGAAATTCTGCATCCTATGTATGACATTTAAGTAAATAATGTATGTATATACAATGTCAAACCGTGTCTGTGTTTTATTTCATACCTCTCTCGTTATAGTAAAAGTATTGCGCTTTTTAATATAATTATTTTTCAATGCTACACCGATAGTGATGGAACTTACAATCACCACAAAGAGTGCCTCACCAGTTATTGACAATATGAATGATAAAGTTACTCTTCATGGGTAAAATATATATAGCTGATTTCTCTGTGTAGCCAATATAGCTCAGTCGGGTAAGTGATGGAGCTATAGTGGCTACACATACTATTACCGTCCCTTCAAGTGTATCTTTCTATATATGCCAACTACTTGTCAGTACCTGGCGTAGTTAGTATCATGGCACGGTGAGTGAAACATCCTCATCACAAGGACTTTGTTGTGAGTGACTGGTCCTGTGAAGATGCAAAAGAAGACCTGAAGAAGAAGAAGACGAAGAACAGAATTCTCCTTCCTGATAATATACAAGCAACTATTGTAGGTCCATCCAATTGTGGCAAGGCTAATTTTCTCGTGACGCTGCTAATGCATGTGGATGGAGTCCGATTTGAACATGTTTGTGTATTCTCAAAAACACTGTTTCAGTCCAAGTATCAGCTGTTACTGAAGATGTTGCACAGTGTAGATGGTGTTACATACTCGACATTCAGTGAAATAAGTGATATCCCCCCAACTGAAAAAGCAAAGCCAAACACTGTCTTCATATTTGACGATGTTGCTGTGGAAAACCAAGACCAAATTCGAAAATATTTCTGTTTCGGTCGTCATATGGGTGTTGATATATTTTATCTAAGCCCAACATATTCCAGAATCCCGAAACAGTTGGTTAGGGATAATGCAAACCTCATTATAGCCTTCAAACAAGACAACCTGAATTTTAAACACATTTACCAGGCACATGTATGAAGTGATATGTCGTTCAATGGTTTTGTAAAGATTTGTGCTGATTGCTGGTATCATTTACAGTATGGGTTTCTCGTTATTGATAAAACAAGAAAACTGAGTGATGGTGCGTACAGGCGAAACTTTCAAGAGTGTCTGCATATATAGCCCGATAAGAGAGGTTAGTACATGAGTATACGGTACACTATGGACAAAGTCACGCACATGTCTAGCTCTCAACCCGAGAGAATGGATGTACGCCTGTACATGGATGTGAAAATTCAGGCTATCGTCCATGAAGTTTGGAGGTATGCGCAGGGAACTAGAGATGTATTACCAGACTATTCTGAGAATAATCAGTTCTGAATAAGTTAGTTAATGAAATCGGTAAGAAGGTAACCGACTTAACTGAAAAGGTCGAGGCTATTGAGGGGAAAATTGTTGTAGAGTTCCTTCTTATTGAGAAGGGGAGGTAAGAAGAAGAGTTGATATATAAAGCCTCACGCTGCGGAGACGTCTGATTAGTATAGACCGAAATGTCAGCGAAGTTGAAAGTGATTCAAGCGCGGAAAGCGTTTCGAGAGAAATTACGGTTGCATTTGGGTCGACAGCAAACATTAAGAGAGACCTTTAAGCTAATTACTGAATCTCTCGGGCAGCTCTCAGCAAAAATGAAACTACATGATAACGATGGTGTTGCCATTGACGAATTCATTATCCGTCACGCCCCTGGTCATATAGATAGAACATTCGGCGTTAGCAGGGGAAGACAGTTAATGATAGGGAAATGTACAGTGAAATATTGCATTTAAATGATGTACATAAGATCGCAAAAAGCCTGAGCAACAAGAAATACAAAACCATTATAAAACCAATACTTGATGGCGAAAACAACAGCAGCAGCAGCGGCGGCGGCGGCAATGGTACTGACATTGCGCATAAAGCAGTGAACAATCGAATCCCGTGTATATTATGATGACCCCAACCAGCTAATAGATCGACTACGGCTGCTCATGGCATCAACTTCTGCAGGTAATACAGCTCATTCGAATGAGGCTCTTTCAGTAATCTCTGAGCTTAGAGAGAGAGGTTTCATCTAATAAGTATAGAGACAGTAGTTCGAGAAATGCACAAACCAACACGCAAAACGTACCCTTGTAGGTGTGTTATGATTAAAGGGATGGATGACTTATGGCAAGCTGATCTTGTAGATATGACGGAATATTCACCAGAGAATAATGGAATCAAATATATTTTAATGGTTGTTGAGACATACTCCAAATTTGACTGGGCATTACGTGTTAAAACAAAAACGGGTAGAAATGTCTCGGATGTGTTTGAGCGTTTGCTACAGACAGGGACGGATCGATGCTCAAACAACCTCCAAACCGATCAAGGGGGAGAGTTTTACAATAGGTATTTCAAGACCGTGATGTAGTCGTATGGAATACATCACTGCTCAACATTCACTCACACGAAGACCAGTATCATGGAGCACCTGAACAAAACAATAAAAGGTCGTGGATGCGCTTTAACCTTTGCGCCTCATACAAATGGGCAGATTTCTTCTCAGAAATAATTGCTCTGTATAATCGAACCAAATATAGCACAACAAAAATGAGACCAATCGACGTTCGTGATAATGGACTCATGGAAACGGTGTACTATCGCATTAAAATGCTGGATCAACGCAGATATTTAATGTAGGTGATTTGGTACGTATCTCAAAACACAAGACAGCATTTGAGAAATCATACCTACCGAACTGGCCAACAGATATATATGTACAAAGAACGAATCCTAGAACTTATGTATTGAAGGATACTAAAGGCGAAGAAACTGCAGGCTGCTTCTACACCGAGGAGTTGCAGAAAAGCTCGGAACCGGATGTATTTCTCGTGGAGAGAGTCATAAGACGTCGGGGAAATAGAGCACTAGTCAATTGGCTTGGTTTTTCTGCAGCACAAAAGAGCTGGATTGATGCTAACGATTTGCTATATAATAGGGGCGCACAGTCCGCAACCACCGCAATAGGATAACATGCGTCCTAGAAGAAGCATTAGAGGAGATGGTGGTATTCTGGACAAACTGCCAGTGGAATTACACATTCCGGGGTATAATTACTGTGGACCTGGAACAAAGCTTCAGAAACCCTTGGCAAGAGGTGATAAGGGGGTTAATTTGCTCAAAGAAGTGTGTATGGAACATGACATTCCATACGCTGCAAATATCTCTCAAGTCGTCACATTGCAGATAGGATTTTAGCTGATAAGGTTAAGGCGATACGGAGAAGTAAGAATATTAGTATAGGTCAACGCATCGCAGCATTTGCAGTTGATAAAACCACGTGTGGAAAATAAAGTAAGTTGTGTTTAGGAGTGATGAATTTCATGCGAGTTATGAATGCTGCACGTTGTGCACTAAACAAGAAGAAGGACAAGGGCAGGAAGCAGAGCTATTTGAACTGTATCCTGACAGCAATGTATGCAGCCAAAAACGCACTGAAGCAGAAAGGTACGGGCAGAAGAAGAACAGGATCGGTTAAAGCACCTGGAGTTCTACCAATACCGAAGACATTTGGTGGTTTTCTTCCATTTCTCATCCCAGCCCTCTCCGCGCTCTCGGCGGTAGGGTCCATCACTGGTGGTGCTGCAGCTATTGCACGAATGGTCAAGAACGCGCAAAACTTCCAAGCGCAGTTGGAAGAGGCAAGAAGACATAACCGCATGATGGAAGCCGCAGCCATTGGAAAATGACTATACTTGAAACTGTACAGGAAAGGGCGTGGTCTATTCATAAATAAAAAATACACATTAGCGGTCCTACCAGATCGACTGCTCACAAATACTGATCTTCTTAAGTTTGTTAGAAAAAAAATTCAATATTCCAAGATTCCGTGGTGTGTTTATGTGGGATACATTACAGAGATGACTATGTGGAAAACTGGTGAATGTGGTATTGTGAATTTAGATGTAGCTGGAGGCCCAAGCACCCACTGGGTGTCATATGTTATGAAAAATGCGGATACCGTCTACTATTTCGACTCATTTGGTAACCTGCAACCGCCAGAAGAATTACAACGATACTTCACTCACAGCAGACATGTGTCCTACAATTATCGGCTCTATCAGGAATTTAATACATACCTCTGTGGACATCTATGCATCATGTTTCTCTTGACATTTATAAAGAAGAAGAAGCAGACTATAAAAGGAGGAGCTTTAAACATTCCTTTATCAGTTGAGGTTCAGATGCAATGTTATATACTTTGACGTTAAAAGAACGATCATCTGTACTGCGTGCAAATTACTTCCCGCCAATTGATTTGAACACTATTGAATGGAGTATTGCATTGATTGGACTGGAGACGTACAACAGCATCCCAAATATCACCGAGGCTAACAACAAACTGCACCTGGATATTAATGGTGAAAAAGACATTGTGTAAATAGAACCGGATGCATACGACATCGACGATTTAAATGAAGTCTTAAAACAGTCTGGAAAAGGTCTTGAGTTATGGGCAAACATCAATACACTTAAATCTGAAATTGTTGTTGTCGTGGTCTTCAGTCCTGAGACTGGTTTGATGCAGCTCTCCATGCTACTCTATCCTGTGCAAGCTTCTTCATCTCCCAGTACCTACTGCAACCTACATCCTTCTGAATCTGCTTAGTGTATTCATCTCTTGGTCTCCCTCTACGATTTTTACCCTCCACGCTGCCCTCCAATGCTAAATTTGTGATCCCTTGATGCCTCAAAACATGTCCTACCAACCGATCCCTTCTTCTAGTCAAGTTGTGCCACAAACTTCTCTTCTCCCCAATCCTATTCAATACCTCCTCATTAGTTACGTGATCTACCCACCTTATCTTCAGCATTCTTCTGTAGCACCACATTTCGAAAGCTTCTATTCTCTTCTTGTCCAAACTGGTTATCGTCCATGTTTCACTTCCATACATGGCTACACTCCATACAAATACTTTCAGAAACGACTTCCTGACACTTAAATCTATACTCATGTTAACAAATTTCTCTTCTTCAGAAACGATTTCCTTGCCATTGCCAGTCTACATTTTATATCCTCTCTACTTCGACCATCATCAGTTATTTTACTCCCTAAATAGCAAAACTCCTTTACTACTTTAAGTGTCCCATTTCCTAATCTAATCCCCTCAGCATCACCCGATTTAATTTTACTACATTCCATTACCCTCGTTTTGCTTTTGTTGATGTTCATCTTATATCCTCCTTTCAAGACATTGTCCATTCCGTTCAACTGCTCTTCCAAGTCCTTTGCTGTCTCTGACAGAATTACAATGTCATCGGCGAACCTCAAAGTTTTTACTTCTTCTCCATGAATTTTAATACCTACTCCGAATTTTTCTTTTGTTTCCTTTACTGCTTGAAATCTGAAATAAGGACTGTAAAAGTAGCGATTGACTTTATCCAGAAAGGTTCTGTAGGGTACCTACTGGGTTTCACGAAAGGGCGGGTTTTGAAGAAGGATCCTAGTAAATTTTACAAGTCAGGTCAGACTGTGGACATACTGCCCGTCAGCACAATCCGAGTCGAGTGTAACATTGCAACGAACTCCCATCTCAATGACAGTCTGATCCATACTATTTACGGATTCTTCCCCTGAGCTGCAACTGGGTATAAGATTGTTGAGACTCTTGCCAATGGAATATACCTTCCAGTGACAGCTCAGACATTGGATTATTTGGAGCTGCGTATTTTGGACCAGAATAATCAACTTGTTGACTTTCGTGGTGAGGAAATCATTGTACGATTACGTCTAAGGCAAGATGGCTGTACGGTATAAAGTCAGTGTACGCAATCCACAGCATGCCACTTCGCTGCCGAACAGCAAAGTGTTAACATGTGCGAACTACGAGTTTATTAAATCAGTTGGCTTGAAAGCTTACAATGACGTCCTCACTCAAAATAACCAGTCCAGTAGAGTATGATGAGAGAATTATACGTCAGGAATTTTTCTCGCATAAGCCTTACGCTTCAACCACATTTAACAAGAACGATGAAATTAGGATTGTCATCCAGCACCAAGATGCGCTGACACTTCCTTGCAATAGTTTCATGTTTCTAGAGGGGTCATTCAAGAAAACCGACGGCAGCGATACAGTGGGATCCAAGCTTACAAGCAACACTTTAGCATTCCTCTTCCAAGAAATATTTTATGAACTCAGTGGGCCTGAGATCGACCGTACATACAATGTCGGCATAACATCAACCCTTAAAACATACGTCTCTGCGTCACCCACAGATTTGCATAGTTTAGAAACTGCGGGATGGTTCATAGACGATCCAGAGGATAGAACAACTGCAGAGTACAAGCGATTTTCTGCATCCATACTAATAAAAATGCTTGTGGGGTACTTCGAGGACATGAGACAGATTATTATGAACGCTAAACAGGAACTCATTCTGGTACAAAGTGCGACGGATAATAACTCATATATTCAAGGAGCTCAAGAGGAGAATGTGATTACAATCAGCAAGATTATATGAAAAATGCCTCACATCAGTGTATCAGACGAGGAGCATTTGAAGCTTTTAAAAGTCCTAAATTCCGGTACATTTCTGTCAATGACATGTCGCTCATGGGAGGTTTTCGAGTACCCAGTGTTACCGACTGTGAACAGACAAACATAGGCTATTAAAACCTCTTCGCAGCTAGAGACACCTTGATTCATCATACTTACGTTTCACACTGATAGAAGAGGGAATATAGCAAAGGATTCCATCGTGTTCGACAACTGCAAGTTAACTAATGCTAAAATCTACCTGAATTCAGAATTCTATCCCTATGACAATTTACACCTGCAGTGGAATGAAAATGTACACAGTCTAGCATATGACACGTATGCAAGTGCTTCTTACTCTGAAAGTGCTGAAGGAGGCGCAGGGTGTCTACTCAGTCCACGGAAGTTCAAGGAGCTATCACCAATCATCGTAATAGACTGCTCGAAACAGAATGAGATAATTAAGTCTGGACCTATAGATGTGTGAACTGAATTTCAATCTTCGACAAATTTCCCGGAACACACTGCCGTGTATGCTCTAGTTCTACATGACCGTGTGATCAACTACTGCCTGCTCACCAGTGTTGTGGAAAGAGCTGTATAAATGGTGCTGCACCATACCTAGAGCATTTCACAATGGGGTCTCAAGGTGTGAACATCATTGCGGAGCTCAGGGTTTCTATGGTATTGAGCATAGACAGTTCATATGTAAAGACGCTGCATTCGGAACATACACAGAAGATGCAAGAATAGTAGAGACATTGAAAGGTGGCTACACTGAGCCACAGCGCCAGAGATCGCGCTAGAGAGCATTGTTCCGCCGCCTCCACTGGCAGTGATTATTGAGATGTCGTAGTGGGCAGTGGTTGTTGAGAACTCGTGGTAGTCAGTGCTTGTTAAGAACTCGTAGCAGAGAGTGTTTGTTGAGATGTGCTAGTAGGGAGTGCTTGCTGAGATGTGATACTGAAAAGTTCTTGTTGAGATGTGGTAATAGCGAGTCGGTGTGGAGATATATTGTAATGATTAGAGTGATTTTGGTCAGTATATGAAGGTAACGAAACTTGATTTATTTTTCATTGTTTAATGTCGTAAGTAATGCTTCATTACAGGTTCAGTCAAGAAAGCATCTGGCTTGTGTTCTTGGATTAGAGTGTAATTCTGGTTCTCTTGAGTAATTATGGTATTTTTATTTTCTTTAATTAATTCAGTATAAATGATATTTAAAATTTCTTGTGTTATTGAAGAAGAACCGTGCCAGATGCGTACGTTGAATCACACTTCCACACACAGAACAGTTATACTTGTGCTTTGGTTTCGTAGGTTTTATAGTTGCTGGGGACTTAATTAATTAATTGTGTTAATGAAAATTTCCATTTCATTCTTTGTTGTTGTTCTATGCAGTCAGATTGCGTAATAATACTAGTCAGGGCCAACCGTTACGAGACTTCGTAACCGAACAGACAGCTAATAAATCAAAAAAATTAAAAAAGTATTTGCATTGTATTTTAATTAAGCCCCCATGCACGTGGCGACCGCTGCTTCGGATCGTCCCTTGGAATTCTTCTGATTGTAGAAATAGTAGACAGTAGGATTGTTGTAGTAATTTGTAGTTTAGTAATTGTAGTCTATATTGCATGTGTAGATTTGGTAATTGTCATTCTTCTAATGGTATTTTTTTGCAAAATTTCATTTCTGTTGTCTTGTCTATGGGTTTGACAATTAGTGCAATTATTTCAATTGTTCGATTAATCGTGTTTGAGGGAAACATTTCGTGTGAATGGTATTGTTGGAGATAAAGTGTCATTGTGTGTAATTTCATATAGTGACGAGTTTTGTATGTTTTGTAAATGATTACGCGGTCGATGAAAAAGGGAAAAATGATGGACAGTGAGAATGACGAAATTGTTGACATGGCGAACTCGCCAACACAGGACAACAGTATGATGAATAATGGAGTGGAAAACAATTTAATAAGTCGGGAAAATAGTCCGGAACCATTTCAAAATTTTTCTCAATCAGGAAATTCACAGAATACGAGATTAACGATAGAAGAGTCTGAAATAGTATCGAACACAGATAGCTTTACAGCTATGACGAAGGAAACTGGTTTTGCGGGAAATGTTAGAGGCGAAAGGAGTTTCGAATCAGTTACTATGGAGCAGTTGATGAGTGCTATATTAAAAATGGAAACACGGTTTGGATCTGAATTAAAAACACAGAGGGGAACAATGGAATCACTGGGATCACAAATAGGAACAATTAAAACAGAGATGGGAACTTTACGATCTGAATTAAAAACTGGTATGGGAACAATGGAAACACGGTTTGGATCTGAATTAAAAACACAGATGGGAACAATGGAAACACGGTTAGACTCACGAATAGGGACATGTTTCAAAAACATGAAAGATGAATTAAAGAAAGAAATCAGAGAAGAAGTACAACCGATTTTGAATGCTCACAATAATAGATTAATTGCAGTAGAGATTAGACAAAGGGAACAGGATAGAGAACAGGAGGAAAGAGATCGCGTGATAGTACAAAAATTTTCAGAGTTAAATTTACAACGTGCACATGATAAGGAAGAAATATTTGAGAGAATCGAGGAATCCGTACCAAATGACAGAATAAATAATCTAACACAACAATATGAACAGTTAACTACCAAATGTGTCAATACTGAAACCCGAGTCGCGACACTTACGGAAGACGTAAGTAAACAGAAAGAAAAAATAGGTGACTTATCGGAAAGAGTTGAGGAGATTTCAGATAAATTGACAAGTCTTAGTTTAAAGGGGGATAGAGATTCAGATGATACAGCTCCATTACCATTTGCAGAAACCGAAGAGTACCAGAACATAAGTAAGCATGTTGAAAATCAGGGAAAATTTAATGAACGCGTTAAAAGGGAAGTTGAGGCATTACGAAAGCAAGTCAAACAAATTGAAGGCGAAATCGTAGGAAAGGACAGCAAAAGAAATTTTGAATCACAGTTAACGGAGGGGTTTGAAGAAAATAATTTGTTTCATTTACGGGATGCAACAAGGGAGCGCCAGGCGCGCGAACTTGACAATAATCAACATTGGGACTGGGACAGAAGCGGTAGGTCTTTGTCGCCACGAGGCGAAAACTTTGACTATAAACACTTTTTGACTGTTCGGAAATTTAAGATCTTCCGCAATTCTAAGAATGACATACATCCATGTGCATGGTTAGATCAATTTATGTATGCACTCCCACCAAATTGGCCACTAAGTCACAAACTGGAATTTATGTGTGGATATTTAGAAAATGAACCGGCGACGCGGATGCGCGCACTCATTAGAGATTGTAATAATCTGAATGATTTTTATCATGCATTTCTATCGGCATATTGGTCCGAAAACACGCAAGACAGAGTCAAACACAGTCTTATTATGCAGCGTAATTTCTGACAGTCTGAGTTCCGCACGCCAGCGGAATATTTTGAAGACATGATTCGAAAGAATCAGTTCCTTTCCAACCGTTATAGCCCGACTGAATTAATTCGCATTTGTTTAACTAAGCTGCCACAATCCATAAGACAAATTGCTTTAGCCGGAAGATGTAAAGACGACATTGAGACTTTTAAGACTTTGTTACAAGAACTTGAGTATGACAACGACGACGGGACTTCTTGTAACTTTTTCAGTAACAGTAATTACGATAGATTTTCAGAGAAAAGGGATAGTGATCGGAACGGGCGTTATATGGGTAATTTTGAGAATGACAGACGTAACAGACAGGACAATAGATACCAGCCTTATGACAATAACAGACGTTCTAACAGAAATTACACAGACAATTATAATAACGGTAATTCTTACCGGAATGATCAATCATACGGAAACAGTAATCGGTATCATCAAGACAGAAATTATCCATACAATAATAGAAATTCTTACTACAGAAATAACCAGGGTAGTAGGTCTAACAGTAATTTCAGAAGTGACAGTCGAAATTATACAAGAAGTAGTTATGCAGACAGACAGGAAAACAGAAATTTTAATAACAGACACAACCAAGAATTTGCATCTAACAGACAGGAAGGACCTAATTGGCATCCTCCGCGTGACAGAAATTCAGAGAGACAAGTGGAAATAGTAGAAATTGATCCGCGAAATGTCGGGAATAATCAAAGACGTGACGCAAACAATCGACAATGACTAGCAGCTTCGGCTTCTGGCAGCAATATAGACGGTTCAGAAAGTAATGACACTACAACTTTACACTACGTACGCCTGGAAGATATGAGAGACATTTTGCTAGGCGAAAAGGAAAATAATGTAGACGCATTTTTACATCCTGTTATTGAAGTATGTGTGGGTAAGAATAAGTTCACTGCAGTTTTAGATTCTGGGAGCCCATTGAACGTCATTAGTGAATCAGTTTTTCGTATATGTGAAAGAACTATTGCCTGTCCTGTGTTACCTATTTCTAAAACTACAATTCGAGGAGCGATTTCTGGAAAAAGTGTGGAAGTTAAACAACAGACCAACCTAAATTTCATTTGTCAAGGATACGAATTGTCTGCTAATTTTATTATTGTTCCATTACTCAGTACACAGATTATATTAGGTATGGAGTTTCTTAACACACATAAGGCAATTTTGAACTTTAAAGAAGGAAGTGTGAATTTGACTGTTGCCGGAATGCCGAAATGTTTGAAATTTTTCGAGTGTTTAGCAAGATCTGAATTAGATACAAAATGTTTAAGGTTTCTTACTTCTGATGTTTTCGTTGAGCATTATGACGACAGTGTGTTTATTCATGACAATGACAATAGATACAGAGACGCGATGGAGGATGTAATTAGTAGCGAAGAATTAATTAATGAAAAGGTTAAGAAAGCTGAAGTGCCAGATGACGTTGCAAGAGAAGAGCTGCACTATATTTTGACTTCACATGCTACAGTGTTTACTCATCACACAGGAACTATACAAGGCTTACAATATTTATTTAAAGTAAAAGAACACACACCATTTCGCGGGAAAACGTACGCTATTCCTTTGGCTTACAGAGACAAGGTTAAGAATGAACTTCAATACATGTTAGATCAGGGCATTATTGAGCCAGCAGTCAGCCCTTATACCAGCCCATTACACGTTGTTCTTAAAAAGGATGGGTCAATTCGTTTGGTTCAGGATTCCAGACAGATAAATAATATTATTATTCCTGAAACTGACCGTCCACAAAATTTAGATGAACTTCTTCAACATTTCCATGGAATTAAAGTTTTATCCACGATTGATATGCGCGCAAGTTTTTGGCAAATAGAACTCCACCCTGATTGTAGAAAATATACTGCCTTTTTAGCCTTTGGTAACAGTTACCAGTTTCGGAAATTACCGTTTGGACTTACTGTGTCTTCTGCAGCATTCATTCGTAGTTTAAATGAAATTTTACCTGTTTATCTTCGTGACAATATTACTTCATATGTTGACGACATTCTTATTGCTAAACATTCTTGGAGTGAGCACAACAAAATTTCAGATTCATTATTACGTATTTTTGCAAGAGTTGGCATTACAGTGAACTTAGAAAAATCTGAATTTGGTCGTTCACAGGTGAAATTTCTCGGTCACATTATTTCTACAGAAGGTATTCTCCCTGATCCAGAGAAACTAGACGCTATTCGTAATTATGCTGTTCCTACCACAAAACGTGATGTTCGTAGTTTCCTTGGTGTCTGTAATTTTCTTAGACGCTTTGTTAGATTGGACAATTTGGCCACACCTCGTTTATGTGAACTATCTGGAAAGAATTCTAATTGGTGTTGGGATGAGGAAGCTCAATCAGAATTTGAACAACTTCGTGACGCTTTAGTTGCTGCTCCACTTCTTTCACATCCGGATTTATCTAAAGATTTTTGTTTGGCGACGGACTCATCATACAAAGGCCTAGGTGCACATTTATTTCAAGAGATAGAAGAAAACGGCGTTGTAGTACAGAAGACTATTGCATTTGGAAGTCGTGTTCTCTCTAAATCCGAAAAGAATTATTCGATTCCGGAACTTGAAGCTTTGGCTGTTGTTTGGGCTTTCACAAAATTTCGCACATTTTTGTTTGGTAGACATACTAAGGTTTACACTGATCATCGAGCTTTGGAATTTCGTATGTCGACAAAATTAACTCATGGCAGATTGTCACGATGGGCGCTGTATCTACAGGAATTTGATTTTAGTATTGTTTACATACAGGGATCTTCAAATATTGTTGCTGATGCTTTATCACGTGCACCTATGGGTTTGAAACAAAGTGCTGAAGAGGACTGCAAAGAAAACCATTATTGTTTGATGTACATTCAAGGTGTTGCGTTTGAGAACTTTATTTCATATTCGCTCCAGGACATCGCTAAGGAGCAAAATAAGGATCCAATCTGGAAGGACATTAAGGAGAAGTGGAGGAGAAAGGAAAGCGTAGCGATCAGACAGTATTATTTAGTTCGCAATGATATTCTTTTCAAACGAAAATCGGTCGACAACTCTGTTTGGTTAGTTTGTATTCCTGATGAGTGGGTCAATAAATTGATTTGGTACACACATTTTAGTTATGCGCACTTTGGTCCCAGAAAATGCTTTCATAAATTACGAGAAAATTGCTACTTCAGTAATATGGAAAAACGTATTCGATCTGTTCTTGCCAAATGCAAATTATGTCAAAAGGCTAAGCCGCCAACAATTTCTCACAGAGCACCGTTGTTTCCTATCATTCCAGAGAAATTAAAGGAGATGGCTGCAGTTGATTTGTTCGGTCCAGTGGTTCGATCTACTAATGGTTTTGCGTACATTTTTGTAGCAGTGGAATGGACATCAAAATATGTGTGTTTTACACCGTTACGCAAAGCAACAGCTCGTTCAGTATCTAATGCTTTCATCAAACATTTTCTTAAAGAAGTGGGTCATGTTGATAAGGTTATATCAGATAATGGATCACAGTTTCGCTCTAAAATTTGGCTTCGTACTCTACGGCGTCGTAAAATTAAACCAATCTTCATTTCACTTTTTCACCCTCAATCTAACGCTTCAGAAAGATGGATGAAGGAAATCAATAAATTGTGTCGTCTTTATTATCATCAGAATCACAGAACTTGGGATCAGTATCTTCATATTTTTCAAAACATTCTGAATGAACTTCCTAATGACTCAACTTCTTTACCGCCTCTATTGATATTAAAAAATAAAGTACCAACAAATCGCATTTCTGAAATCGTTCCTTTTCCGCCTTCACGTAAACTGCGGCATTCTGAAGTTGTCAACCTGGCTCTACAAAATATTGCATCTGCGGCTGCAAGAAGAGAGAAATCAGCTAAGCGTCCTGGTCGTTTAAAAATTTTGTCAGTTGGTCAGAAGGTGTTAATTAAGTCTCATCGTTTGTCTCATAAAGGAAAAGGCTTATGTCGTAAATTTTTTCTGCTTTATAACGGTTCATATAGAATTCGCAAAATTATTCATGATAACACTGTTGAAGTAGAAACTCTTAAATCTCGGCGCTCTAAGGGAATACATCATATATCGAACGTAAAAATTTTTGTGGAATGACACACTTTTGAGAAACCAACAGTTATACGTAAACATGCGGAGAATGCAAGGATACCGCGCCGTGTTCCGGCGGCGGCAGATACTCAAAGCAACAGTGAAGTCTGCGCGCCGCACAAGGCAGTCGTTGACCGCAAACAATCACTTTTTACGTCACGCGTCTACAGCTGATCGAGCGCTCAGTGCGAATGCACTGACAGACGTAAACAAATACACAGTCTAATTTCTCCGACTAAATTCTGTATAAAGCTATGGAGACTTTATAAATTATGTTATTAACGTTCAGTATTTTTCAGGATATGGTTGTATAAAATATTTAAGACCTTCAGGTAAATTCTGTGCATGTCCGACGTTAAGACGACTTACTAAGGAGAAAATTTCAGGAAGAATGTAAATTCGAAGAAAAAAGTAATAAACTAAAAAGGGTAACTATTAATTGAGTTTATTTTTCAGGTAACATAATTCCACTTAGGTATGTATTTTAGATGTAATTTGCTGCTCGCGATTACGTGACTCATACTTTGTGCTAAATTTCATGTTCTATGAATTTACTTGTGAAGCGACGTGCTTGTGTACATTTACTGATTTTGACAATGTTTTATTAATGAACAGTGTTATTACTTGCGTATATTATGCATCGCTTGGCTGCTATGCTTTTTCACTGATGTCATATTTTTTATTATGTGCCTGCTGTGCTTATTTATTTAAATTATAATTGTCACCTGATTAGTTGTGCTGATATGGTTATGTATGTAAGTTATACTTTGTGATTTATCTGCTTGCGCCTTCATGTTTACTTATTAAGATTACGTAAGAACATTTATTTGCTTATGTTGATGTGATGCTAATGACCTGTTTATTATGTAAGATATATATTTGCTGCTTTGCGTATGGATTGCATATTAACACATTTCCTTTTGTTGTCATAAGTACTCTTTAATTTGGTGTATAGAAATGCTGATATACTGTGTGCGAACATGGAGTTTAGGTCACACTATGGTATTAATTATAGATTGTTAGCTTGATGGAGACTCGTTATAGGGATTGTGCTGCATCCACTTGTTGACATTCTGTTCTCTACTGGTATATTGTCGCGCTATTGCATGTTTTGCTTACGCTCAGTGCCTTATATTTTTAAGATAAGAAAATGAACTGCTATAATTCTACGTACGACATTAGTACAAGAAACTTCATAGAAGTCACATGAGCTGGAGGTTTTATGGAAGCTGTATACATTTATGCTAATAGGAAGGAAGCTAACGACATGACATACCAACACTAGGTTAGACCATTGACAGTTATTACACTGCATTTTTCGTGAGTAATTGAAATAGGAAGTGACACTTGACACAATAAATACTCCACATGTTTGCTTCTGTTTGCCATAATTTTTGAAGTGGTGTACACACTGAAATATCACGATCATTAACACTTCATAATCGTACTTACTTACTGAAAGTTATTCAAACTAAAGGCTGTTAGAGGTCATGTATGCATTTCTTTTATTTAATGATGGACAAGGAACCAAAATGCATCTTATAATCTATAATGAGTAGAAAATTTGTGTCAGATGGATTACACAGAGGTTGTGTGCGGACACTGTGTCTTCGGATTGTATGGGATGCTGAATTGAAGTTGCACTAGGATTTTGTCTGTACTTGTTCGAGGAGACTGACTACAGGAAAGCGTTGTTATGGAAGTGAAATGATATTGGTGCTGAGGTTTATATGTATCGACGTATTATTGAGGTATTGAGATTATGTGAAGTTGATGATTATTGGAGTTTCGTGGACAAGAGGTAAGGTAAATGAGGTATTATTGAAGTATTGAGATTATGTAATGCTGATGATTATTGGAGTTTGGTGGATAAGAGGTGAAGTAAGTGAGGAGCATATTTTTTTTGTTGGTCTATATGGAACAAGGAGGATGAAGATGGCAGACTAGAACACTCAAGTAGAAGGAAGATTGTCTACACACACACTTTGTTAAATCACTAAGCAGTATATACTTTTTTTTGGGAGAGAGGAAGTAATTGCATATCTTGGCTCACTGACAGTTGTTCAGCAACTGTACATTTTGATCTGGCTTGGCAAACATTGGTCTTGACATGATGACTATGACGTTGACTAACTATTATTGACTGTTATACATTGCTGCCACTACCACTTGATACACATGATGAACATAAAATTTTGACAGAATTGCATTTACACAGTTAACACTATTCAACTACACAGTAGCACTAAATGTGGATGAAAGATGAGTGAGTGTGTTTTGTGTGTTTTCCTTTTATAATCCCAGAGAAGTGATCCCAACCTATCTCCTAAATATTATTTTACTTGTTTGTTGTGGCTTGCACTGACACCCATAAATATTATAGGTTTACTGGTATTTGTGTATTGTAATAGTTAATAGGACAATTATCTGATATCATTTGTGTGTTTGTTATGATTTGTATGTTTAGTGTAAAAGCACTGTATGTGTATTCAAACTATTGTTCATGCCTGAACTGTCTGATTAGTGATGGTGCTGCACTTTTCAACATGGTGGATGCCACCTGGACATGTTTAATTTCTGCTGATGAACTGTGTGATTAGTGATAGGGAATATTATGAGCTGTTATTTGCACTTTTTCTACATGATTGGTGCCACTAGGACATGTTTAATTTCTGCTGATGAACAGTGTGATTAGTGATAGTGAATTTTATGGACTGCGGTCAGCACCTGGTCAACATTACTGGGTGCCACTGATGGACTGCTTCTACCGAAATGGTGTTACTTGTTGATGTCTGCACCTGCTCAACATTGCTGGGTGCCACTGATGGACTGCTTCTACTGAAATGGTGTTACTTGTTGGTGTCTGCACCTGCTCAACATTGCTGGTGCCACTAATGGAACTGTTTATACTGAAATGGTGTTACTTGTTGATGTCTGCACCTGCTCAACATTGCTGGGTGCCACTGATGGACTGCTTCTACTGAAAAGATGTCACCTGTTGATGTCTGCAACTGCTCAACATTGCTGGGTGCCACTGATGGACTGCTTCTACCGAAATGATGTCACTTGTTGGTGTCGGCACCTGCTCAACATTGCTGGGTGCCACTGGTGGACTGCTTCTACTGAAAAGATGTCACCTGTTGCTGTGTGCACCTGCTCAACATTGCTGGTGCCACTAATGGAACTGCTTATACTGAAATGGTGTTACTTGTTGGTGTCTGCACCTATTCAACATTACTGTGTGCCACTGATGGACTGTTTCTACTGAAAAAATGTCACTTGTTGGTATTTGCACCTGTTGACCATTGCTGGGTGCTACTGCTGGAACTGTCAACTGCTTATTCTTGAGCTATGGAAAGCGTTTATGTGAATATTTGTATAAACTGATTTTTTTGTGTATTACTGTTTGTGAAAAGTTATGAGACTCTTACCTGCACATATTCGTCATTGCTGACGCTATTGATTGAACTGTTTAACCACATAATACTTGTGTAAACTGTTATGTAAAGTCACATGTATGAAAGAATTTGTATTGCTTACTGTCTTTTTATATATTAGGTTATTGAAAGGTCAGTGCAAAGTCAAAATTTTATCTAGTTATATGATATTTACGCATTAATATTATCTTTTATTTTTATCTGTATTTTTTTTTACGAATTTGGTGGTATTTTCACCACCAATGCTGGCAAAAATACCATCAAATTCTAGCCCGTGGAGGAAGAGCATATGAAAGGTGGCTACACTGAGCCACAGCGCCAGAGATCGCGCTAGAGAGCATTGTTCCGCCGCCTCCACTGGCAGTGATTATTGAGATGTCGTAGTGGGCAGTGGTTGTTGAGAACTCGTGGTAGTCAGTGCTTGTTAAGAACTCGTAGCAGAGAGTGTTTGTTGAGATGTGCTAGTAGGGAGTGCTTGCTGAGATGTGATACTGAAAAGTTCTTGTTGAGATGTGGTAATAGCGAGTCGGTGTGGAGATATATTGTAATGATTAGAGTGATTTTGGTCAATATATGAAGGTAACGAAACTTGATTTATTTTTCATTGTTTAATGTCGTAAGTAATGCTTCATTACAGGTTCAGTCAAGAAAGCATCTGGCTTGTGTTCTTGGATTAGAGTGTAATTCTGGTTCTCTTGAGTAATTATGGTATTTTTATTTTCTTTAATTAATTCAGTATAAATGATATTTAAAATTTCTTGTGTTATTGAAGAAGAACCGTGCCAGATGCGTACGTTGAATCACACTTCCACACACAGAACAGTTATACTTGTGCTTTGGTTTCGTAGGTTTTATAGTTGCTGGGGACTTAATTAATTAATTGTGTTAATGAAAATTTCCATTTCATTCTTTGTTGTTGTTCTATGCGGTCAGATTGCGTAATAATACTAGTCAGGGCCAACCGTTTACGAGACTGCGTAAACGGACATACAGCTACTAAAACAAAAAACTAAAATTATTTGCATTCTATTTTAATTAAGCCCCCATGCAACATTCTCAGCAAACATTGCGAGATCTTTCAAGTATGTGAAGTGAGCTAAGACACAGCAGAGTGCAAAGTGGTTAACACATTTCTACCATGGAATTCACTGGGATGATCCTGGCATACCCTATAAAGATATGGTGACGTCGCTTCAATTATTCGACCACACAGATACCATCATCTACAGGAAGGGGAAGGAGAAGATGTCATACAAGCGTCGAATCTTTAAGTTTGCTGCTATTCAAGATGTGGAATTCGACAGGTGTCCTTCTCTCCATCGACTCAAGAAGAAGAAGAAGATGTATGAAAATTCCGCTTATGAAAATGTAAAATTAATTTTAAGTTGGATGAGAAATAAATGAATTTTTACCTCAGAACCTCTGTGTTCTTGTTTTCAACCCTGTTCTCACTTTCACAGTTTACAGTTTTAACCACATGCTATGTCTGTTTCTTTTCAAGCACAGGAGATATAATTTTGAACATGTCTGCTATATATCTTTGGAACTGGACATAGTCACGTGCCTTCTGCTCCCAAACCCCATTTGCACAGCATGATAGGAGTAATTCCATGCAACCGTTCTATATAGTTTGTTATCTTCCATCTTAAACTTCATCTCCTTAATAGTACTCATCTTCAGCAAAACTAATGTCATTTGTGAACTGCACAGCCTTTATATACATATACATACACAATGCAACAGGGGATAGGCTTTTCTTTGTAAATAACAACTACAAAGAAGTATAGTGAAGAATTTTTTTCTTTGTTTATTCAGTTCACACAAATACAATATAGTTCTTGAGGCACAATAAAATTCTTGAGGTACAATGTAGTTTTTGAGGTACAGTATAGTATTCTTGAGGTTCAGATTGACTCTGCTATTCCAAAACTTACACGCTACAACTGTAACACTGGTCGGAAATTTCTTTTTTTTTATAAAACTAATACTTTACTACAACTAAATTCCACAGCCCCAGTACCATAGCTTTTACATTCTGATGCACTGTGCACACTTAGAATCTAATTTAAACAGTCACCAATAGCAGAGGTTTTTCCAATAACAATTGTGATGGACTGTGAGCTATATACAGGGTTATTACAAATTATTGAAGCGATTTCACAGCTCTACAATAACTTTATTATTTGAGATATTTTCACAATGTTTTGCACACACATACAAAAACTCAAAAAGTTTTTTTAGGCATTCACAAATGTTCGATATGTGCCCCTTTAGTGTTTCGGCAGACATCAAGCCGATAATCAAGTTCCTCCCACACTCGGCGCAGCATGTGCCCATCAATGAATTCGAAAGCATCGTTGATGCGAGCTCGCAGTTCTGGCACGTTTCTTGGTAGAGGAGGTTTAAACACTGAACTCTTTCACATAACCCCACAGAAAGAAATCGCATGGGGTTAAGTCGGGAGAGCGTGGAGGCCATGACATGAATTGCTGATCATAATCTCCACCACGACCGATCCATCGGTTTTCCAATCTCCTGTTTAAGAAATGCCGAACATCATGATGGAAGTGCGGTGGAGCACCATCCTGTTGAAAGATGAAGTCGGCGCTGTCGGTCTCCAGTTGTGGCATGAGCCAATTTTCCAGCATGTCCAGATACACGTGTCATGTAACGTTTCTTTCGCAGAAGAAAAAGGGGCCGTAAACTTTAAACCGTGAGATTGCACAAAACACGTTAACTTTTGGTGAATTGCGAATTTGCTGCACGAATGCGTGAGGATTCTCTACCACCCAGATTCGCACATTGTGTCTGTTCACTTCACCATTAAGAAAAACTGTTGCTTCATCACTGAAAACAAGTTTCGCACTGAACGCATCCTCTTCCATGAGCTGTTGCAACCGCGCCGAAAATTCAAAGCGTTTGACTTTGTCATCGGGTGTCAGGGCTTGTAGCAATTGTAAACGGCTGTGGTACGTTTAGCTCCCTGCTTGCTTTATTCGTCGACTTCCGCGGGCTACGCGTGAAACTTGCCCGCACGCGTTCAGCCGTTTCTTCGCTCACTGCAGGCCGACCCGTTGATTTCCCCTTACAGAGGCATCCAGAAGCTTTAAACTGCGCATACCATCGCCGAATGGAGTTATCAGTTGGTGGATCTTTGTTGAACTTCGTCCTGAAGTGTCGTTGCACTGTTATGACTGACTGATGTGAGTGCATTTCAAGCACGACATACTCTTTCTCGGCTCCTGTCGCCATTTTGTCTCACTGCGCTCTCGAGCGCTCTGGCGGCAGAAACCTGAAGTGCGGCTTCAGCCAAACAAAACTTTATGAGTTTTTCTACGTATCTGTAGTGTGTCGTGACCATATGTCAATGAATGGAGCGACAGTGAATTTATGAAATTGCTTCAATCATTTGTAATAGCCCTATATATATATATATATATATATATATATATATATATATATATATATATATGCACTTAAAAACTATTCTGACTTGGATGGCTAACAGCAGGTGAAAAACCTAAAAGCTATTCTATTTACGAGACACACATGGTGGATATATATATATATATATGAATAGATAAACATATGAATATTTTTTTCTGTTTATGCTTTCTAACATTTTTTATGCTTTTTAAATTTTTTCTTTATTTCACACACATGGTATGCATGTATATACATTTTTTTCTTTTTTTATATCCTTTTTTCCACACATACTCTCTATGTATATACAAGTGTTCATACTATAGAAAAATATTTACACGACGCACACACACACACACACACAAACACACATACACACACACGCACACATACACACACACACACACAAACACACACACACACACACACACACACACACACACACACACAAACACACACATAAAACCTACTTACTTTGTGATAATAAGGTCGTACTAGTACTCTGCAGACTCTCTCTCTCTCTCATTCTCTCTCACTCTCACACTCAATCAGAATCCCCCACTTCTTCTCTCGCTACAAGTGAATAGTGTGAGTATGGGAGAGTTTCAATCCTGTCAACACAAATGACCCTTTTATCATCATGAGGAGACAGACCGAGTTTATACTGCAGCACAGTGTACATGTCATGTCCTCTCGATCGCACAGTGGTCTGCCGTACTATATGCCGCGGCTGTGGTGCAGCACCGTGAACACCTCTGCGCAGGCACCGCAATTAGTCTGCGATAGAGAGGGCTCTCCATGCCATATGATGCACACCCTTAGCTCGCCTGTGGGTGGTACCTTCCAGTGTGCGATACGCATGCATTTTTGAGCGTAGACCTACAAACTCCACAATCAGCAATCCATTCGCCTCATCGTTCATAAGACTGGTAACCATCTTGTTCTGTGGAATAATACTATAAGAATTATCGGCGGTGTATGAGGAAGTGTCGAATTCATTACCGTGGTACCTCATTACTTCATATGGATCGCAGTTCTTCACCCAATAGATGAAGCTATCTGTACCCATATAAAGGAATTTAGGATCTGTGAAATGAGTTTTCGCAAACTCATAATGAAAGCTGTACATGTGGAGCTTGGATAGGTCTAGTATACACATCCCCACATAAATAGATTTCGTAAACTCCACTGCAGTCTTCGCCATTTCCAGAGCAACAAAGTTCTCGTTGAATATGGTGACCCACTTAAAATTTGGTCTGGCAGTGCATTTTCTTACTCCATAAAGCCCATCCCAATCGGTTCTAATCAAAATTTCACGTCATTCCCTCAAATTCTCCATTGTTTTACCGAAAATTGAATTATTCATTAATTTGTAAAAATCTTTCTCAAAGTCACATGTCACAGAAGCTCTCTGTCTCGTATTCAAATCAATACACTCCTTCAACCAGGGGGACTGCTTTAAGGAGATAGCCTGGGTGATTTTAACCAGCTCCAAACCCAAGATGAGACACTGCTGGAGATTACGATTATGAATAATGTATCTCTGCTTATTCCTCAGCGTTGTGATCAGTTTTGGTGTGGAGCCTCCTCACAGAACTAGTTACTCTGGACACAGCGGAAAATCGGCGTGTGCACCATGCAAACTAATAGGGTATGTGAAGTCTGCCTCCACCATATACCCTACATCAGAATCAGCTGCCATACCCCCATGATTTTTCTACCTAATCCCTTGCATTCGTCTTGGGCACCCATTGAAACTCACCAATCAGCAGTGATTGCTGCATGGCATGCCAGTATAAGTTATTTGTGTCCAGGTACATTATGTAACACGAATCAAGAGATGCGTTGAACCTGTCACCCATCTGCAGGTTATTTGCCTTTGTGTGCCTATGGACACATTGGCAAAGTCCCCCACGGATCCCTCGCTCAAATAATTCAATGCTGCACTTCGATTTCTTGAGCATAGCATCCCAAGACAACCCAGGCGCCATATAACAAAAGACAGGATCCAGAGAATATGTGGCCATGCTTAGACTGCGGAATTTCTCGAAAACGTCTGATGGCAAACACACGTCCGTGTCCATATAAAGCCCTGTGTACATTCCTAAAGCGGAGATGATGAATTCCCGCCAGACATTCACGGCATTTCATACTCGGCATCTGTTATGACATCGCCTGTAAGTTTTCTGGAGAATGCAGTTATGTCAGGTAGCATGGTTTCGTTGAGTTTCACCATACTATACATATACTCATATGGGAAAACCCACTTCCTAGTCACAAGTTGAAACTTTTCCACACTGGGAAATGCATCTTGAGTGATATGCATACCCTCCTGAGGTAGAGTTTCAACAAGTTCCTGGAATGGCGCCTGCATAAAACGTAATGTATGAAGGAAGCGGAGCTTAATTCTTGGCGTCATTCATTTGGAGAATGGAGTGTATTTGTCGACGCACCTAGGCAGGACACTGACCCGATTTTTCTCCCAACCGAAATCAGCCAACTGCTCAACTAGAAAGTGAGTGTCATACCCACTTGAATTGTGGAAGAAAACGGGTATGTGTCTTGGTAGCTGGTACTTCAAATTGCACACGTTGTAAGCTGCGCCACGGAACATCCCTGTAAGATGACAGTGGTCCCTACGAGGTGTTTCCGCTTTACTGTCTAACGGCAGCATGCAAATATGACAACCAACCACGTAATTGTACAACTCTTCATTCTCCTTTGATTTGGTCATGGGAACGTTGTCACTATGAAGCTTATCAACCTCCCATGAAAGTTTTTCGAGCTCAGTGAGCAGCCAAACCACAGGATTATCCCCGACATAAGATTTGTAGTGGTTAAGACTGAAATCATATGACGATACAATCTGGTATGCTACCACATATGGTAGGTGTTTTTCTGTAAAGGTGGTATGTGAGGCTGTATGGTCTCCTTCACAGTGGGCCACAGGAGGGAGGAGGCATTCTAAGTCGGCGTACAATGCAAACGGGCATCGCTCCTGGTGGTGAGCTTTCTTGAACTTCATGAATTTGTTGTCCTCAGTAGGCGTAATAACACGTACCGGGTCCTTGGAAGCATAGTCTACTAGATGCGTCGCTAATAACTTGTCTCAGGAGAAATAATTCAGACACCTTAAGCAAATATGGTTTTTAGACCTGTAGTTATTCAGTTGAGAGAATAGGAGTCGGGACATGTCATTGATCCAGACATAGCGATAATTATCACCTTCAGAGAAGAACAGCATGTTTATATCCAATTCACGCTCACCCGCAAATTTTGATAAATGGAGGGGCCGATGACGATATGCTTGTCTTGCTCATATGACTTGCTTTTCTTCTCCAGGTCATAAACGTGAACAGATATTCCGTTATATTCTGTGCTTCAAATTTAGGTATTTCATGGATCTTGACGGGGAAATCGATACCATCGAAGTTATAACACCCACGAATATTATCACCTACCTGGTATGTACTGGGACGCTCATGATGATCCCTACAATCGTAATTTCTCTCGCAAACCAGGATTTACCACGCAAAACAAGTCTGGTCGTTTCTATTTTCGACATTAAAGCATGCCCTCTTGTTAGCAATTGTGGTGTCACACTGACTAGGTTGTAGGCTTCAAATCGGTCGCGGTCCGTCAGTACACATCGGACACCGAGTCGGGACTGTCGACGCTAGCAGACCGAGCGCCGCCACTCGGCTGGTCTTACGAGACAAGCTAGCGCACTGCCCAGTTCTACAGCCGACTTTAATAAGAATGATTCACTCGTTATAGCTTCAGAGATCTCATTTGCAGAGACGCTAGTTAGCATAGCCTTCAGCTAAGTCAGTAGCTACGACCTACCCAGGCCCCACATACAGTTTATGCATTGCCAATTGATCTACAAATGTGAAGCAATCAGAATTGTAAAGCAGTATTCGCAGTTCAGTCTATAACTGCACATGTAAATATTACTGTACAGTCAAGATCGACGTTCATCACTGATGCTGAATTGAATCTAAGTGTTTAATTATATTCCTGTCTACTAACTTCTGCCGGCCGCGGTGGTCTAGCGGTTCTAGGCGCTCAGTCCGGAACCGCGCGACTGCTGCGGTCGCAGGTTCGAATCCTGCATCGGGCATGGACGTGTGTGATGTCCTTAGGTTAGTTAGGTTTAAGTAGTTCTAAGTTCTAGGGGACTGATGACCACAGATGTTAAGTCCCATAGTGCTCAGAGCCATTTGAACTACTAACTTCTAATCACCTAAGATGTTCCAGATACATCCCGTCAAGTATAGTTCATCGATCCAAACGTCAGTCTATGTGATCAACGCGTGCAATAATGGCCACCCCTTGTGAGCAGACTAAGAGTCAAATTGCGTGACTCAGCCAGGTCACCCTTTTTCCATAAGGCCTATAGTTCTGCCTCATACACAACAGCTATATCTTTAGGGAACTTGATATAGCTTGACCCTCCATTTACCTGATCGTAGACGTGTGTATGGATGTCCAGGTGTAGTATTCGGCTAAGTGCTTTAGCTGACCCTCTGACCTCCATCTCGGAGAACTGGGCCAGTATAGCACTCAAGGTTTATTTACGAAACCACTCGCCGACTGATGTGCTCTGCGTTATCACGCCATATTTCCCCCAAAGACAATGAAGAGTTGTATCTTCAACACCAGAATCAACTTGAGGGGGGATGGGGGTGGTGCGATAATTCGATCCAGAGCACTGCACTACATTTAATGGCGGGATACCGCGCATCATTGATTACCTTGAGGAGCTCCTTTTCCACGACAGGAAGGCACACCCTTAGAAAACCAACAGGGTCGCAGTACACTCCTGCCGGGGTCTTGATCCTCGCGAACGAATCACCAATTATGCCTAACCGCAGTATGGTATCACTGACCTGATGTCCTTCACTAACAGGATGGGAGAGAGAACTGCCACTAGCCACAATATCTTCTACATTACTATTAATATTATTCTGAGTCCACTCCATTCATGATGGTGTTAGGGAGGGGCAAGTCGGTATGTGACAAGGTATACATATCTTTCGTTTACGCTGATTCTGGCGAGGCTGATGCCATGATGATGATGACAGAGCAGGATGTTGCAGTGCTACCGGGTCAGAGCGATGGAACAGCCGGGCTGTGGTGATGGCTCGCGATGCTGTTGTTGCTGCTGTTGAGGGTTGTTGGTTCGTTGCTCGGCCCACGGACGCCAGAGCAGCGGTGATGGGGCGGCGTCGTCGGCGTCGGCGACGGCTCCCACGCAGCAACTAGTGGCGCTCTTATAGGCGATGCGTGCCTTACCGGGCGCCGCTTTGGTGAGCAAGGTTTAGCCGCCACCAGTATGCGCGCCACATTGTGCTGAGGCTGCGGAGACACGACCGCTGTAAAAGAAGAGATGAAATAATTAATAGTTAAGTACATTGCTTACTGCTGCTGGTGCAATGAAAGAAAGAATTCTGACGATCACAAGGCTATAAGCAGAGTGAGTAATTACCTTTTTCGCTCTGGCTCCAAGGCATTAACACCTCATTGGGCGACTCCACCAACCCTCAAAAACGTCATCATCATCTAATAGGGCCAGATCAGAGCGTCTTTGTCTTACCAATTCAGACGTGTCATCGTCCTCATCAGAATCGGCATCTGGCAGGGTCTGTCTAGCCTACAACAATAACAAGAAAGATATAGATATACCGATTTGTTACAGAAAAAACTTCCTATACTACTACTACTGCCACTATTGCTAGAGGCACGTAAAAACATAATCTGCTAGGGCATCTCATTATTTGCTAGAGGCTGTTCCAGCATATGCTGATGAAAAGCTTCCAGTTGCCTGTCCAACAAATCGGACTCCTCCTGTAGAGCTGTTCCTGTAACAAGACGAGACATAATTTTATTTATTTTGAATGTCTAGTTACTCAGAAAGATCACACATGGATATTTTTTTCCATACTTACGTGAGTGTTGTTGGTTATCCACAGCTGGAGGCTGTTCCAAGCAGTGTTGCTGCTGCTGCAGTGGATAGTTTTTTCAGCCCTCAGCTCTGCCTCCAACTCAGTTTGCATTTGCATCAAGTGAGCTAGAGGAAAAAAAAAAACAAGTATGAAATAAGGAAATTTTGAATCGCCACTATACAAGAACAAATTACTATGAAAATTACACTCACATAACAATTCTGGCTGTGAACCCACCACAGGAGGCTCGACTTTGAGAGTGTGTCACACTCCAGCCCCCTCCTGTCTCTCCTCACACCCCAAGATAAAATCGTGGTGTTACACTATAACAAGAATACAGAATTAATGAGGCGAATTTAACATACACACAAAAATTTACACTCATAATAGAAATTATTTACTCATTTGGTAATCCTGTCTCCAGAACTCTAGCCTCTTGCCGCTACACTCTGAAGCATTGCTGCAGCTACCTCTCTTCATCTTGCAGAGAGAAAACAACAACTAGACACAGAGATGATGGAACACACAACAAGGCGTTCAGCAGCGGACTGAGGACAATGGAGGTTGGATGTGGCTTTATATATAGACCAAGGCCACCAATGAGAGAGCTTCATTTGAATGAGAGCCAATGAGAAGCCTTTATGGAATGTCACTATTTCTGGAAGGGCTTGATGCGACCATCGTCTCTCTCTCTCTCTCCAGGTAACAAGAATGCTTTTATGAGCTGGCCGGTGTGGCCATGCGGTTCTAGGCGCTTCAGTCTGGAACTGCGCGACCGCTACGGTCGCAGGTTCGAATCCTGCCTCGGGCATGGATCTGTGTGATGTCCTCAGATTAGTTAGGTTTAAGTAGATCTAAGTTCCAGGGGACTGATGATCTCAGATGTTAAGTCCCTTAGTGCTCAGAGCCATTTGAACCATTTTGCTTTTATGATTAACAGTGTTTTCGTAAGCGTACACGTACATGATGAAGGCTTTTAGTGGTGAGAAGTTTACCGTTTCTGAGACGTATGTTGAAAGCAGGATATTACGATTTCTGAGAAGTGTAACACGTGATGCCTCGTTAGGACCGTCTGGAAGAATGCAATCGGTGTTATTCTCGGCTATTTTCATTAACAGGTCCTGTTATGACAGAATTTCCATTCAGACAACTTGAGACGCCACGAAAGCTTCTACAAAAGTGACTATTAACTATTTCTGCAGCACTTTACCAATTCCAAGAAGGGACTGAAGAGTAATGGACGGGCTGTCCCGTTAGCGTCGCGAGGGAGAAAGCACTCAATGTTATTCTGGACTATTTTCGTGAACAGGTCCTCTTAGGACCAGAATTTCCATCCAGACAAGCTGAGACATCACGAAAGCTCCTACAAAAGCGATCGTTAACTATTTCTGCAGCACTTTACTATTTCCGAGAGGTAGACTTAGCTCTTATTTACATAGACATGTGACGTCAGTATGACATTGGGAACCTTTTAGCTGCACCTGCGCAGGTGAGCTGCTACGCAAACATTTCGCACATGCCAATTAGGCCTGCATAGGACCGGCAGGTACGCATGATAACTGAGTAAACACATACACGGCCAGAGGCATCTCACATCTCCCGTTAGGACAGCTAGGAACAATGCACCCTGTGCTATTCTGGGAAGCATTAGAACAGATCTCTATAACGCAACCTGTGACGTCTGTATAACATTGAGAACCTTTTAGCTGCGTCTGTGAGGGTGAGCCACTATGCAGACATCTCTCTTGGCTTCTGCTAGCCACGGTGGTTAGGTGAACATGTGCACGCGGCCCAGAGGGTGACTTGGATCTTATTTACATAGACATGTGATGTCAGTATAACACTCAAATAACTGTAACTGTATACCCGAAAACAGAAGTGACTTTCACCTGCTGGCTGCAGGCTGCAAAGTGCCTGTGTGGTATCGGCAGTGTTGGCATGTGAACGTGCTGGAGCCTCTGATACGTTGCGGTTGACGATTGTTCGAAAGCGTTTTTTATGTGCACTGAGTGTTTGTGCACTACATTATTTTCGGCTGTTTAAGTGTTGTGAGCGTGTCGGCAGAGCATTATATATGCATTATTTCGGTGATTTACGAGTAGTTTGCAGGTCTGTAGGCTATGTACTGCATTATTTGGACAGTTTAGAATTAGTCAGCGTGTCTGCAGAGCGTTTTACATGCGTTGTTTTGATAATTTACGAGTTGTTTTCGTGTCTGCACGTCAGTGTACTGCATTGTTTCAGTGGTTTACGAGTAGTTTGCGTGTCTGTATGCAGTGTACTGCATTATTTCGAAATTTACGAGTTGTCTGCGTGTCTGTACATCAGTGTACTGCATTATTAGATAATTTACGGGTAGTCTGTAGCCTGTGTATTCTGACCCCAAGCATATCAGAGCGAGTATTTTGTATCAGTGTAATAAATAAGCTATGTGAAATCCATCGTTACATAAATTGTTCCAAAATGAATAAGGTTCACTCCTTCCTCACCGCTGCAGCCCAGTACAGGCTGAGTCCTTTTCCTACCAATTCCAAGGAACAGGTAGCGGTCGGACGACTTAGGTTAGTGGAGGTAGGCCAAGTGATCTTTTTTCCCGCCATTTTCTTAGGTTAATGGAGATATCCCAATTGACCTTTTTTCCTCCACCAAAATTTGAACTTCCCGCCATTTTCTGGGGAAGGGGAGGGGCAGGGAGGGGGGAGGGGTTTAGGTTAGTGGAAGTAGCACAATTGAACTATTTACCCGCCAAAATTTGAACTTCCCGCCATGACGTCATTGCAACGTTGCCAGTCGCCTGTCGCCTGATAAACAAAGTAAGAGCCTATGGAATATCTGACCAGCTGTGTGGCTGTATTGACGAGTTTTTAGCAAACGGAACACAGCATGTTGTTCTCAATGGAGAGATGTCTACAGATGTTAAAGTAACCTCTTGCGTGCCACAGGGGAGTGTTATGGGGCCATTGCTTTTCACAGTATATATAAATGACCTAGTAGATAGTGTCGGAAGTTCCATGTGGCTTTTCGCGGATGATGCTGTAGTATACAGAGAAGTTGCAGCATTAGAAAATTGCGGCGAAATGCAGGAAGATCTGCAGCGGATAGGCACTTGGTGCAGGGAGTGGCAACTGACCCTTAACATAGACAAATGTAATGTATTGCGAATACATAGAAAGAAGGATCCTTTATTGTATGATTATATGATAGCGGAACAAACACTGGTAGCAGTTACTTCTGTAAAATATCTGGGAATATGTGTACGGAACGATTTGAAGTGGAATGATCATATAAAATTAATTGTTGGTGAGGTGGGTGCCAGGTTGAGATTCATTGGGAGAGTCCTTAGAAAATGTAGTCCATCAACAAAGGAGGTGGCTTACAAAACACTCGTTCGACCTATACCTGAGTATTGCTCAACAGTGTGGGATCCGTACCAGGTCAGGTTGACAGAGGAGGTAGAGAAGATCCAAAGAAGAACGGCGCGTTTCGTCACAGGGTTATTTGGTAATCGTGATAGCGTTACGGAGGTGTTTAGCAAACTCAAGTGGCAGACTCTGCAAGAGAGACGCTCTGCATCGCGGTGTAGCTTGCTGTCCAGGTTTCGAGAGGGTACGTTTCTGGATGAGATATCGAATATATTGCGTCCCCCTACTTATACCTTCCGAGGAGATCGTGAATGTAAAATTAGAGAGATTCGAGCACGCACGGAGGCTTTCCGGTAGTCGTTCTTCCCGCGAACCATACGCGACTGGAACAGGAAAGGGAGGTAATGACAGTGGCACGTAAAGTGCCCTCCGCCACACACCGTTGGGTGGCTTGCGGAGTATAAATGTAGATGTAGATGTATCTACCACCGCCATCTTGGATCCGAAATCTTGAATAATTTTGCGAACAATGAGAGTGGGGCCAAATGAAGGTTGCCCTATTACTGATATTATAAATGAGTGCTAGATGTGGAGAACACATTGCTCAGGCCAACATACGAAAGCCCTTTGAATCGAGGTAAATTAAGATAGTACTGGCAACATGCGATCTTGTGTTATCTTTTTGACATATATGCATAGGTATATCTGCTGTCTAAATTATCGACTGAGGGAGCCTGAGATGATGTTGTTGTGCACCCAATGGCACTCCATAGCACCACGTCATGCCCTAGTCCCATATGACAATCAAGAAAGAAATCTGGCAACGTTCGTTCTTCCTCGGATGCTCCACAGATGAAGATGGCCGCTGTATACCAGAGCCGGCCATGACGTGCCAAACTCCACACTGGCCGAGTGTTTGGACTGCGTGTGGGCCAAGGCTCTGCCTGCCTCGGTTTTGGTCGTAAGTACTCATTGCAGCTCGACATTTCTTTTAGTACCGCGGTGTGGTATTTTTCGGTCGGCACCACTTCATTTCGGCAGAATTGTGGTGTCAGCGCTGTATATGCTTTGATATTTGTTCGTTGTGTTGTGGCAGTTCCAGTGGCTCTTTGCACAGGAAGAGGTAGTATGTGATCTATCGTAGCAAGCCTTTAAAATGAGTGGGAATGACAAAGGGAGGGAGGAGAATTCTCAATAAATGTTATGGAGTGCATAAGCAAAGATTCATTGTTCTGTACATTAAGAAGTTATTTGAGCTAACTTTACAGGCATGCAGCATGTGAAAAAATTAGTGATATGAACGCTAAAATTTCTGAAGTCATACACATATTATTCTGACATTGCAAGAGTTTCTGATGGAAATTAACGACGAGTATGTATACTTTATGTATAACTGTAAACTACGTTGGTTAAGTCAAGGTGTATACCTAGAATGATTTTTCAATTTGAAATTCGCTATTGTTGAATTTATGATGGAAAACATAGTACAGGAACGAAAGTTAGAACATCTCGAATGAATTCCAGACCTTGTGTTTTAAGTGGACTTTACAGGAAAAAAACAATTACGCTCAGATTTGACAATCGCAAGGGACAAGTTCTGACACTGTATGTTTTCCTAAGCTTCCTGCTCTTAAGAATAGAAGAAAACCGCGAGGTTTGAGGAATTCATTGTAACTTCGAATGAATTACAAAAGTTATCTGAACATTTTGAGGACACTATCAATTTTACATCCATTTTTGAGCTGTTTTCGAGTCCGTTTGTCTTTTCAGTTGAAAGTTAATCTGAGCATATGGACTTGTAGCTGATTGATTTACAATATAACTTACTTTTTAAAGGCAATGCTTTTTCGTTAAAACTGTTCAGATTGTCTACTGTGGTTTCCTTGGGTACAGTTTTCACATCTCCACAGCGAGGTTGGAAAGTCGTAAAATATTTCGACAGAAATATCTGTTTGTAGTACTTTTTACGATTATCAAACTGAATAAGTCACGATCATGTGTGAAAATCTGTGTGCTTCTCTGCGTCTGTCCATATGGCGACAGCCTGCACTAGATAAAAATTATAATATGTCTTGGCGTGCCGAACATTGATAAATAATATCGAAAATTTGTTTTGTTAGTGATCTATGTTGTTGTGAAGTATGAAATATAAAACCAAGTAAACTGCACTGCCACTTAAATATGGTGCGTTCACGGTTTCCTCTCTTCCCCCTCCTCATGCTCAGACAGCGTGGTGTGGTGGCGGGGGAAGTATGCAGCCAGGCTCAGCGCTATGCCACGCGTGCCCTGGTACAGCTGTCGAGCCGAATTCATGGCCACCCCTGCTCTACACAGAATAGAACATATACAACTTCTGTCTCGGGTGTCGCTGTTGGATGTATCACTGTTGGTCCATCTTCGTCTTTTGCTGTGTAGAGGGAAACCACGAATGTGGCCTACTTGTGATGCTTCAGACGTCGTCGTCGTCGCCGCCATACTGCTCGTATGGATACTTGTCTTCCTGACTCAAGGTTTGCAACGTTTCAGTATGGCACTACACAACTAAGCCAACAGTATGTCATTTTGGGCACTAGGCCACTGGAGCCATTGTGATACTGTATAACGTTGTTTATGGTCTCCAGAACTCATCAATTACATAGGACCAGCAGTACGATAAGATTATTTCCTTGTGATGCTGTTCTTTTGAAGCAAACGCCTGTTGGGTCAACTGGAGCAGTTAGAGTGGAGCGAGCAGACGATGAAGATAAGACCAAAAGTGTGAGTAGATTACTAGAGGCAAGAGGATTGTTAATGTTGTAATCATTTAGTAATTGCATTGCACAGCCATAGAAAATGTGCAAAGCTTTTTAACAATGCAGGGAGGACAAAACCTGCCAAGGTGCCAACGTGTGGGTTCTAGCCAAGATAAGGATCTAGGTCACGGAGGTGGGAAACGCCTCCTTTTCTCCTTTTGTTTCTAGAGCCCTGTAATTTTCTCTCGTACTCCATAGTAAGAGGAAGGAGAAAATGGTGGCATAAAATATGAGGTAACACACTTTGGCAATACAGATTGACTGAATTACTATAAAAATAATGACGTCACAACATTTACTACAAGCACTCTAACTTCCCATCGCTGTTTACAATTTTTGATCGATTTTCTCCAAATAATTCTGGCTCCACTCTAAGACATTTGTAAGTACATGATTTTAAGTGTTTAAGCATTACTGCTGCACATTATATAACAGCCCTTCCTACACAATTAGCACAGTACTATATTTTAACAAATACGTGCAATAATTTAAACACCCACGTTCCCATTCTAAAATATATGTTTTTAATGAAAGTATCACAGTAAACAAAAAGCACAGCATAATATTTTAACAAGTACACCCATACAACGAGTTAAGGACATTCGGCAATGCAACAGATAAGTACTAAGGCGATACATGCTAATTCTTGTCCCAGAAATATCAATGTGTGCATCATTATATGACTGCCTGTAGTACACTTGTAAACAACTATACCAAAATCCACACACAGACACACATGACATCAATAAAGCTACACTATAAACAAGTTCCCCATGATAGGAATGATAGAATATATCTACTTCATCTAAAAACAGGACAAAAAGATTGGGTTGCCATCCACGGACCGCTATGTCACTGCCTGGGACGTAGTGCCCAAAATTCTGGCACCACTGCCAGTGCCAGCTGTTCGAGTCTCATGCTGCCAGAGGAACGACCGACGCTGCTGTACGCTGCACACAGGAAGCGTAATGTGGGTGGTGCGTTTTGAGTGACTACAAAATGCAGCTTGTATTAACTGCTCCAATAACTGTTATTACAGCTTAGTAATTCACGACAATATATCCAGAAAGGCACATTATTAACATCCCACACACTAGCAAAGGTCTCCTGTGCAGTAACAAATTGATATTTCCAGAAATTACCGTTGCTAGAAATGTTCTCCTGTACAGTAAACATTTTTATATTACATTGACTGAACTAAAAAAAAAAATTCTCTGGAAAACTTATACTAAGAACTGCTTCGTGGTTACAATCTGGCAAAAAAAAGCTGGTAAATCATTAAGTATGTGTTTTATTTATGTAACTATGAATGCTGTATCACATGACGTTGAGCAAGACTAGGCTGTATTGTCAAATTCTGTTACATACCACGAAAAAAGAAAGTGAAGTCTGAAGTAATAAAATGGTACGATCGCTCACATTTCGAACAAAATGACTTTAATGCGAAATTTTACGTAGTCATACAACATAACAGTCACAAAATAGTCTAGTTAGATATTGATTTCATCGGTCTATATAACAGCTAGATTAAAATATACAAAGAATATTCAAAACTCCCAGCATACCAAAGGGCTAATATGCAGGGTGTGCATTTTAACTGAAGACGTTGAAATATCTCGAAAACTACACATCAGAGCAAAAAAAGTTATAAATCCAATTTGTTTGTCTCGGAGAGGGACATCCAGTGACATCACACTCGACTCCGCACCCCATACCATGAATAGGTGGCGGGATGCAACTTCGAAGTCTTCAGTGGGAACACCCGTTTTTTTTATTGCAGATTACGAATCTACAGCAAAGTCTACATCCGTTTTGTCTGAAGTATTTCCTTCATTTCGCCACAGATGGCACTGTAATCAGAGGAATATAAATTGGTACGCAATCGTAATTTACGACATGGCCCTTGAATATTGTAATACGTCAAGCCATATTCAGCCCGAAAAAAAAAAAACGCAATACTTGTTTGTGTCGTCTCAACTTATTATCGAGTTTTATGTGCTAGAAGAATGAAGAGATTAAGTTGTTTATATAGTTTTCTTAAATTTTTGTGTTAAAATGTTTTAGATATGTGACACTTAGGGTCGAGAAAAGCTGTTTCCTGTCAAGTGAGCGAGTTTGCAACGCCCAGCCAATTGCTGAATCGCGGCGTGCGGCAAAGATGCAGCTGACCACGACAAACGTTTGCCAGCGACTACAAAGAAGAAACACTTATTGTTAAGGAGAGAATTAACGTGATATGTTTGTTCTCAGAGAATGGTTCTTGACTTGTCTCTTGAGAATTTCAGTAGTAGTATTCGAATAGCATCCGAGTATCGTGCGAGAAGTGAGCCTCGAGAAGGATCATCTCGAGTGCGATGAGACCGATTGACACGTACTATACATGAACTAGTCTGCAATCGGGATAGAACTCAATTGTAGTCAGAGCAGTTCTAAGTCGTTTAGAAAGGTATTTTGAGAAGATTATCAGCTTATGTAGGAAATGATTTTTTTCCCCATTTTTGGTACAGTGTAGACTCACCAAGTATAGGAAAAACTCTGATTCATTGAAATGTGAGATCAGTTTCTCCTAGTTGTGATTAATGGTGCGTTGTGCTGTTTAGTAGCCACGCGATGGTAGGCGAACGTATTTCAATATTTTTGTGAGATTTTCCTTTGGATGGTGTGTGTGAAAAGAAGTCGTTTAGTTATTTTGTAGTTGAGGATTAAAGTACGCACTAAGGGATAGTAGCGTTGCATTGTATTATTATGGTTGTATAGGTGTACGCAAGCTCTGAGGAGTAGTGACTTAGCGATATTTGGGTTAGGATTTGTTGTGTGACTTCGGCGTGAGCGTCGCCCTATAGTAAATTCCGGATATCTCGTTGGATACTCTCAATGTGCAGTCTGTATTAAAGAGAATGGTCGTTCTACGCAATAGTTATTTATTGAGAAACAACCGGAAGTTTCTGGAGAATGTGATAGCCTTTCCATTTGGCCCTAAACGACAAACTCAAGAACCATTTAAAAGAGAACACGCTAATTCTCTCTGAAAGAGATCATCGAGTTCTGTGTTTTGAATTTCAAATGTTAGTGGGTCGCGGAAGTCAACGTCTGAAGTGATTAAGCTTTGCCTAATTATTTAATCTCATATAGCTGAAAAGTGGCGGTGACACTCAGGTTTTTTTTTGTTTTATTTCTTTCATTAGGTTTCCGCTTAATGGGGTTTTGAATAGTGAACCAGCACTCGAAAAACAAAACGCAGACTTGTACCTTTAGTTGATTTAATGGCAGGAAATAAGGAAAACAGTTTTAAAGTGAAAAAGTCAGTACCCGACTTGTTTTTATCCCCAAACTATTTAAAAAGTATTACAAGAAAAAAATAATCAAAGGCTTATTTGTAAGCAGACTAATATCTGGGATATATCTTTTCGGAACAAAGTAAATCCAAAGGATAATAAAGTAAGAGACAGAAATATTGGTAAAAAGCGAAGTTCAAAGAAATTAAAGAAAAAGAATAGTATTTTTCAGTGAACGACTTGTAACGAAAAGAAAAGAAAGATAATTAATCTTTAGTCACGGAAAGCACGTTTGATTGCGATGGAACAGTGAATAATTACAAATGAAAAGTTAATCCACATAATTCTGGAAGATTGAGATTAACAAAACAGTTTATCATGATAAAATTTCAATAGAGTCATGGATAATGTAGCAAGGCGCTACTTATAGAGGTTATCGTTGATTGACGAGACATAAACAGTATAAAATTATATCCTTCCCTTGTGAACGTATTCTCCAATATACGTTGCTGTTATTGGTAAAGTAATTACATCATTCCTACGCATCGTAGACTCTCGCATTTGATATTTTTCTGGTGATTGATACTAGCTGTGGCGGGAGTTTATCTTTCGAACCTAGTGAATCGGATGCGTTATTGTAATTAATATCTAGATAGCTATCAATGACCCCTTTATATCACGAAAAGTGTTACTGTGTCGATCCTTTCGTACACGGTGCTGTTGTAGCGAGCTGGAGTGTAATTTACAGCGTGAGAAACTAAAAATAAATTCTTATCTGACATCGTTGTGTTAAAACTGGTAGAAGCGGACCTCGGGGAAGATCAGTTTGGATTCCGTAGAAGTGTTGGAACACGTGAGGCAATACTAACCTTACGACTTATCTTAGAAGAAAGATCAAGAAGCATTTGTAGACTTAGAGAAAGCTTTTGACAACGTTAACTGGAATACTATCTTTCAAATTCTGAAGGTGGCAGTGGTAAAATACAAGGAGCGGAAGGCTATTTACAATTTGTACAGAAACCAGATGGCAGTTATGAGTCGAGGGGCATGAAAGGGAAGCAGTGATTGGGAAAGGAGTGAGACAGGGTTGTAGCCTCTCCCCGATGTTATTCAATCTGTATATTGAGCAAGCAGTAAAGGAAACAAAAGAAAAATTCGGAGTAGGTATTAAAATTCATGGAGAAGAAGTAAAAACTTTGAGGTTCGCCGATGACATTGTAATTCTGTCAGAGACAGCAAAGGACTTGGAAGAGCAGTTGAACGGAATGGACAGGGTCTTGAAAGGAGGATATAAGATGAACATCAACAAAAGCAAAACGAGGATAATGGAATGTAGTCAAATTAAATCGGGTGATGCTGAGGGGATTAGATTAGGAAATGAGACACTTAAAGTAGTAAAGGAGTTTTGCTATTTAGGGAGTAAAATAACTGATGATGGTCGAAGTAGAGAGGATATAAAATGTAGACTGGCAATGGCAAGGAAATCGTTTCTGAAGAAGAGAAATTTGTTAACATCGAGTATAGATTTAAGTGTCAGGAAGTCGTTCCTGAAAGTATTTGTATGGAGTGTAGCCATGTATGGAAGTGAAACATGGACGATAACCAGTCTGGACAAGAAGAGAATAGAAGCTTTCGAAATGTGGTGCTACAGAAGAATGCTGAAGATAAGGTGGGTAGATCACGTAACTAATGAGGAGGTATTGAGTAGGATTGGGGAGAAGAGAAGTTTGTGGCACAACTTGACTAGAAGAAGGGATCGGTTGGTAGGACTTGTTTTGAGGCATCAAGGGATCACAAATTTAGCATTGGAGGGCAGCGTGGAGGGTAAAAATCGTAGAGGGAGACCAAGAGATGAATACACTAAGCAGATTCAGAAGGATGTAGGTTGCAGTAGGTACTGGAGATGAAGAACCTTGCACAGGATAGAGTAGCATGGAGAGCTGCATCAAACCAGTCTCAGGACTGAAGACCACAACAACAACAACAACAACATCGTTGTGTTAGTATAAACGATTACTTCAAGTCACACACATTACGTCGTTGACTGTAGGCAGGACCTTGTCAGGACTGTTGCATTGTGTGAACAATATATTTCGTGTGTGTCGGCGCAAAGTGCACTGTGTAAAATAGACCTCTTTGGCATTGTCTAACACTCTTTTAGGCCGGCCGAAGTGGCCGTGCGGTTAAAGGCGCTGCAGTCTGGAACCGCAAGACCGCTACGGTCGCAGGTTCGAATCCTGCCTCGGGCATGGATGTTTGTGATCTCCTTAGGTTAGTTAGGTTTAACTAGTTCTAAGTTCTAGGGGACTAATGACCTCAGCAGTTAAGTCCCATAGTGCTCAGCGCCATTGAACACTCTTTGTGTGCGCTAATTATTCTGTTGTGTGTTCGCTGTAAATTTTTTTGTTCTTGAATGTGCAAATATAGTTATTAGTAATATGTCCTTTTTTTTCTCCTTAATACTTATTCAGCTGCGCAAATTCCAATAGGTTATGGGCCCAGGCTGCATTTGGAATAAGTATATCAATAAAATAGTAGGGAGAAAGTATTGGAAAAGCTCCAATTTACGTTAAGTGCGAGTTATCCTTACAAGACGATCGCAATTTTTTCCGCATTATTTTTCGGTGTTCTTTACGGCAATAAAAAGCAAGTTACCGTTAAGAATGAGTGCGGCACAAATTCCACAGATTGAAAGACTTATAGGTCGCGAAAACTATGTAACCTGGAAGTTCGCAGTAGAAGCGTATTTACGTTTAGACGACCTATGGGACGTGGTACATGTGTCAATGAAATCCACAGATCAGAATTATTCAAATAAAGATAGGAAAGCAAAATCAAAATTGATATTACTGATTGATTCGGTGAATTATGTTCACGTTGAAAAAGCTGCTACAGTGAAAGAAGTCTGGGACAATTTACGAAGTGCATTCGAGGATGGTGGTCTTACGAGAAAAGTAGGATTATTACGCGAGTTAATTACCACTCGTCTGGACAAATGTAAGAGTGTAGACGAATACGTTAACAAAATAATAACTACGTCGAACCGACTGAGAAACATCAGATTCGAGATCGCTGACGAATGGATAGGAACATTGCTGTTGGCAGGACTGCCCGAAAGGTATGCACCTATGATTATGGGACTTGAAAGCTCGGGTATACCAATCACATGTGACAGTGTTAAGGTGAAAATCCTGCAGGACGTAAAGAGAGCTCCAAGCTGTTGTACATTGGAGAAGGAAGGTGCGTCTGCTCTCTACTCAAATAACAAAAAGTAGAAACCGGTGAGGTGCTATAAATGTCAGAAGATGGGACATATTGCGTCTCAGTGCAAAGAAAAAGTAAGCCCAAGATCAGACACTAAGCAAAAGAGGTATGTTACTGATAGCCCAGAGAGAAGGACCAAAAACAAAGGTAAGGCACTCTCTTGGTTTTATTCTTTTGGTGGGATGAGTAATCGTGATATGGAATGGATTTTAGACTCAGGTGCATCTGTGCATGTTAATTATGTGAAAAATGTGGCAACTAACCTGCTGTCTGTAGGGGAAATTGTCAAGAAAGGAAATACAGTCACTTTTGACATGCAGGGTGCAAGAGTAATCAGTGAAAGTGGTGAAGTTATAGCCACAGCAAGTAACGAAAGGGGTATTTTTAAGTTGGATACCATTGACAGTAAACATAAAAATGTTAGTGATTCAGTATATTCAGCAGAAGGTTTTTTATGTCACCGGAGGCTTGGACATCTAAATAGAAACAGTATGTCTATAATAAAGGATATGGTAAAGGGAATTCAGAATTTTAGTGTGTCCAAGGATCCTTGTGAGACGTGTATAAAGGGAAAACAAGCAAGGTTACCCTTCAAGACTAATAAGAGTAAATCCACAGAAGTCTTACAGTTAATCCACACAGATGTATGTGGCCCGATGGAGTGTGAATCCATAGGTGGGAGTAATTATTTTCTTACGTTTATTGATGATTACTCACGATATACTCATGTTTATTTTCTTAGTTCTAAAGACCAAGTGAGAGATATCTTTGAGGAATATTGCAATATGGTTGAAAGGTGGACGGGAAAGAAGATCAAGATCATCAGGTCTGATAATGGGGGAGAATATATTAACCAGAAATTGAAGAAACTTCTGGCAGAAAAGGGAATCAGGCATCAAACTACCATAAGGTACAGCCCATCTCAAAATGGGGTTGCTGAGAGGGCTAATAGGACCATTGTTGAGAAAGCAAGGAGCATGATGACTGACGCTGAATTATCCAAAGATTTTTGGGCAGAGGCAGTGTCAACAGCTGTATATTTGAACAATAGATCACCTACAAAAGCATTAAAGAAAAGAACACCTTATGAGATATGGATAGGAAAGAAACCTGATCTAAGCAATATAAGGGCTTTTGGGTGTGATGCAATGGCACATATTCCAAAACAGCTAAGAGGAAAATGGGATCCGAAAGCTAGAAGGTATATTTTTGTAGGCTATTGTGAAAATTCAAAGGGCTACCGATTAATGGATCCATTGACTAAAAAGATTGTCACAAGTAGAGATGTAATATTCTTTGAAAATAGAAAGGACTCAAAAGAGAGCAAAACCACTAAGTTAACTGCACCTAGTTCAGAAGGTGAAACCTTGTGTGAGGAAATAGAAAGTGAAGAAGAGGAAGACGACAGCCAAGGACAAATGGATACAATTTATGATGACAATGAGTTAGAGGATGGAAAAAATGAAGAAAACAATGTAAGGCGTTCTTCTCGTGTACCAAAACCGAAGGAATATCCGGATTTTGAGATGAATACAGCACAGTCTTTTAATGATAAGCCAAGAACAGCAGAAGAAGCAATGAGTGGCCCAAACTCTCAAGAATGGAAAGAAGCGATGAAGAGAGAATTAGAATCTTTATATCAGAACGAAACCTTTGAATGGGTAGATATGCCAGGAGATAAGAAACCACTGCAGGCAAGATGGGTATTCAATCTGAAGAACCCTGAAAGCTCATCACCAAAATACAAAGCAAGACTTGTGGTAAAAGGATATTCACAAAAACAAGGGGTAGATTACGAAGAAACTTTTTCACCTGTAGTCAAGTATGCATCATTGAGATATCTTTTAGCCTTGGCAGTAAAACGAAATTTAATAATTCATCATATGGATGTTAAAACGGCATATTTAAATGGGAAATTGGAGGAGAAGATATATGTCATTCCACCAAGGGAAGCCATAAAAACCAGATCAGAAAGTAAAAAGATTTGGCGTTTGAGAAAAAGTATTTATGGACTTAAAGAAAGTGGACGTTGCTGGAATCGATGTCTACATGAAACTCTAATAAATATGAATATGAAGATCCCAGCATTTACTATAAAGGGAGAAAAGAAGAAATAATAATAATGGCGATATGGGTGGACGATTTCTTTATCCTGACTGGAAGTGAAGGCCAAATGAGAATTTTCAGGAAACAGCTGCAAACCAAGTTTAATGTGCATGATTTGGGAGAAGTCAAACGTTATTTAGGTATGCAGATTACTAAGGACGAAGAAAGACAAGAATTGAGCATAAGTCAATCACCATACACGTAAAAAATATTAAAGAAATTTGCCATGAGTGATTGCAAACCTATAAGTACTCCAATGGAAGTAGGAGTGAAGTTAAGTGTAAATGAGACTGATGTGGAATGTGACAAGAATGTTCCTTATTTAGAAGCAGTTGGGAGTCTGTTATATTTGTTTCAAACGTCACGACCCGACATTGCTTTTGCCACCAATGCAGTGAGCAGATATTGTAGAGACCCAAAGGAAAAGCACTGGAAAGCTGTAAAGAGGATATTCTGATACCTAAGAGGAACCTCAAACTATGAGTTAAAAGTACCATAGAGATGGTAACGCAAAACTAGAGGGATATAGCTATGCGTACTGGGGGAGTGAATTGGGAGACAGATACTCCACCACTGGCTGCTGTTTTAAATTAATGGGGGGCCTCACATCATGGTCCTGTCAAAAGCAAAAAACTGTTGCATTGAGCACCGTAGAGGCCGAGTATATGGCACTATCTTACACCACACAGGAAGCATTATGGCTACGAACATTAATAAGTGAAATAGAACCCAATTTAACTGAGGAACCTACAACCATCTTCTGTGACAATAAGGGAGCCATAAACCTAGCTAAAATGATGTTACTAGTGCTAGGACAAAGTATATTGATATACGGCACCATTTCATTCGGGACCACATATAGCGACAGAACATTGCCGTGGACTATCTGCGCACAGAAGACATGTTAGCTGACCTTCTGACAAAACCCTTGGAAAGGGAGAAGTTTGAGAAGATTGTGGGACTATTTGGTTTATCTTGTGGAAGCAACACACAAAATATAAGTTCAAGGAGGGGTGTTGGAATTGTGTGAACAATATATTTCGTGTGTGTCGGCGCAAAGTGCGCTGTGTAAAATAGACCTTTTTAGCATTCTCTAACACTCTTTGTGTGCGCTGATTATACTGTTGTGTGTTCGCTGTAAATTTTTTTGTTCTTGTATGTGCAAATATAGTTATTAGTAAAATGTCCTTTTTTTTCTCCTTAATACTTATTCAGCCGCGCAAATTCCAATAAGGACAACTAATTGTAGCATCACGACAGTGAGCTACATTACCTGACGTTGCTTTTCACCTACTGTTCTCACAATATATCGCCTACGATTGAAACATAGTACAAAGTTGGCGTTAGTGGTATCTAAAGAGTGGCGCTGTACAAAAGCTAGTGAACGCTATCAGGATGTGCTACGATTGAGGTACAGTACAAAAAGTTGGCCGTCATGTGGTCCAGGCTGTACTACGATTCAACAGTACAGAAGACGGCGGTCCTGTGGTCCAGAATGTACGTACTACGATTCAGTAGTACAGAAAATGGCGATCCTGTGGTCCAGGATGTGGTACTATTGAAACTTAATGCATTCTGAGTGAGTCAAAAGTTGTTAGAGGCTTCTCTTCAGCTGAGTACTGCATAGAATTGTCGATTTGGTGGATTAGGATTCGCAGAGTTCAAGTATCTCCTGGGACAAGTTGTGTCTTGGAGAAGTATTTGTCGAGAGCAGGTTGGTGTTAAGTTGTGCAGGTACGACCAGACGTAGCTGGGCAACCTCATCCCAAGGGCGGTTCCGTCAGCTAATGGTGCAGCACCTACTGACTGCAGAGGAGACATTGGCTTCGGCTTCAACTTAAGCTTCACCTCCGGGTGCAGCTCCCATACAACAGTTAGCTACGGCATAACCGGTGGCAGCAGCAGCAGAGACTTTGACGTCGCCTGCGTCCCCAACAGCGGTAGCGCTTCAGCTGTGTGTCGTGCTGATTGCGATGAGAAGGCACGAGCAAGGCATCCATAAATACTTTAGAGTATTTTGATGGACATTTTATTGATTAGTGTGAACAAGTGTTCTGTGCGAAGTGAAGTAGATACTTTTGGTTATTTAACTTGTGGATTATTAGTCGGGCAGACTGTTGAAGGCACGAGGTGACTCTTGAACGTTAGAAAATAGTGTTAATATTGTAGTTTTGTGACATTTAAACGGACAATTAGTGATTGTTTAAAATGGCTAGTGACGAAATTGATAAATGGGCGCAGTTGTTCGGCAGATTGGACGCTGCTACTGAAATGATGAACAATCTTGATGATTCCAGAATGAGATTTTCACTCTGCAGCGGAGTGTGCGCTGATATGAAACTTCCTGGCAGATTAAAACTGTGTGCCCGACCGAGACTCGAACTCGGGACCTTTGCCTTTCGCGGGCAAGTGCTCTACCATCTGAGCTACCGAAGCACGACTCAGGAGTGCTAGTTCTGCAAGTTTCGCAGGAGAGCTTCTGTAAAGTTTGGAAGGTAGGAGACGAGATACTGGCAGAAGTAAAGCTGTGGGTACCGGGCGTGAGTCGTGCTTCGGTAGCTCAGATGGTAGAGCACTTGCCCGCGAAAGGCAAAGGTCCCGAGTTCGAGTCTCGGTCGGGCACACAGTTTTAATCTGCCAGGAAGTTTCATATCAGCGCACACTCCGCTGCAGAGTGAAAATCTCATTCTGGAAACATCCCCCAGGCTGTGGCTAAGCCATGTCTCCGCTATATCCTTTCTTTCAGGAGTGCTAGTTCTGCAAGTTTCGCAGGAGAGCTTCTGTAAAGTTTGGAAGGTAGGAGACGAGATACTGGCAGAAGTAAAGCTGTGGGTACCGGGCGTGAGTCGTGCTTCGGTAGCTCAGATGGTAGAGCACTTGCCCGCGAAAGGCAAAGGTCCCGAGTTCGAGTCTCGGTCGGGCACACAGTTTTAATCTGCCAGGAAGTTTCATATCAGCGCACACTCCGCTGCAGAGTGAAAATCTCATTCTGGAAACATCCCCCAGGCTGTGGCTAAGCCATGTCTCCGCTATATCCTTTCTTTCAGGAGTGCTAGTTCTGCAAGTTTCGCAGGAGAGCTTCTGTAAAGTTTGGAAGGTAGGAGACGAGGTACTGGCAGAAGTAAAGCTGTGGGTACCGGGCGTGAGTCGTGCTTCGGTAGCTCAGATGGTAGAGCACTTGCCCGCGAAAGGCAAAGGTCCCGAGTTCGAGTCTCGGTCGGGCACACAGTTTTAATCTGCCAGGAAGTTTCATATCAGCGCACACTCCGCTGCAGAGTGAAAATCTCATTCTGGAAACATCCCCCAGGCTGTGGCTGAGCCATGTCTCCGCTATATCCTTTCTTTCAGGAGTGCTAGTTCTGCAAGTTTCGCAGGAGAGCTTCTGTAAAGTTTGGAAGGTAGGAGACGAGATACTGGCAGAAGTAAAGCTGTGGGTACCGGGCGTGAGTCGTGCTTCGGTAGCTCAGATGGTAGAGCACTTGCCCGCGAAAGGCAAAGGTCCCGAGTTCGAGTCTCGGTCGGGCACACAGTTTTAATCTGCCAGGAAGTTTCAATCTTGATGATAATATAGAAACTAGTGCGAAAGAGATCAATGATACTCTAAAAGTATAATAGCTGAAGTTAAACGTGGTTTAAAGAAGGAATTTGGCGATAGTCAGGAATAACTGAAAAGTAAAATTTTACATAATAAACATGAAACAGGTAATAAGAAAGTATTAAATGATTTACCACAGCCAAAAAAGAAAACATGATTCCTATACTGCATTGGGCTCCAGATAAGGCCTAGTGCATGGAAAGAATGTCCATCGGTAATCCACCATATTAATACCAATTTTTCGTTGCAGTCTTTTCGTGTGTTAGGTAGTCAGATGCCTCCATTTTGTTAGAAATCGTTTCCAAAATCTTGCATTGGACCCAAGTCCACAAGCTGGAAAAATGGAAATGATCGTATGGCATTGTTCGCTGGGAGGCCCTATTCGGGGGAGTTCGGGCCACCGTTTTGCAAGTCCGTTTTAGGTGACGCCACATCGGCGACTTGCGAGTCAATGATGATAGACACACAACACCCAGTCCCCTGCCAGGAATCGAACCTGCACCCCCTGGGTGGTAGGCGGGAACGCTAATGCTACACTACGGAGGCGGACAAGTCCACAAGCTACTTGTCGTTTATGTGATGGTGTTCCTACAGTCCCTTGTAACGTTGCTCAATTCCATTTTATGTGACATAACTGTGAGTTTTTTAATATTCGCTCGAAATAGTTTCCAGTCTTTACTTGCCAATTTTCTCCTGTATATGCCTCCTAGCGCTACAGTATTGCCCTTATATAGGGGAATATGCCAGTTTAGTCTTGACACCATGTCTCTACAACGCCCCATCTTTCAACTAATGAAGTTCGCATATACGGTGTCATTACCCTCCTATATCTAGCGCTTATATTAAAGTCCTTCAACTTCCGCCACAAATAGCGTTTACTCCCTCTACTTAATATTTTTTTCTAAGCTGACCTAAAAATCAGTGTACACAAGGAATTATAATTGGTATGTAATGGAATCAGGTACTTTTGCAAGAAATACACACTGATGTAGCATCAAATTCTTTACATCCCATAGCACTTGTTACCAGGTGATGCAGATCCGAATGTGATATTAATAGTTCTCTGCGAGGAATAAAACCCCATCTTTTTAACTTTGCAGAAGACCACTCGCGACGAAAAACGACGGTACTCTCTGGGAATTCTTCGTTGCAGTGCTAAGATCATGATTTCTTAATGCTGACCATTTTTTTTCGAGGAAAGTGTTAAGATCACGATCTAATCATATTAAGAGCAGACCTATCTAGCAGTTTACCCATTGAGCTGTAACTCCCACACACCTTTATAGTCATGATGGATATGATTTAGCTCTTCACAGGTAGGTAATAACCTAAGAAGAAAGTGACTATAATGCGGCTACCAACATGAGTTTTGTTGTTCACTTATCATCCATATTATTCCATATTTTTCATATTTTGCACATTTTTTGGTATTTTCTATATTTTGAATATTTTCCATTTTTCCCTGTCCTGTGTGTTTGGACTTATTACGCACCATATCCTTCGAAGTTTTTTTAGAAACCAACAACGATTTGGTCCCCCCCCCCCCCCCTCCCCCGAAGCCAGAGAATCTACAAGGTATCTGCAAAGATCACTTGTTCCCGTGCTTCTTCCAAATGTCAACGAAGAAGAAAATCTTCTGTGCTGGCACTAATTGCTACCTGCCAAATGCAAACGCACTACGAAACACACATGGATTGTTGTGGAGTTGCATGCTGACTTTAGCTTCTGCAACGACAGTTTTATACCTCACTATCCAGGGTAGATTTAGGATAGAACCCAAAGGTGGAACATGAACATTACATCTGGAATAACGTCTGGTGATGGAGTCACTAGCGTTACATCCAGGATATTGTTTGGGTGGATCGGCCTGCATTAAGTCTGGGTTATTGTGCAGAGATGGATTCATCTGGGGTAGAATCTGGGGACCTCCATGAGAAACTGAGACATGTGATCGGAGGCTTTCGCGGCGTTTGTGTTGTTTCCAGCGCTTTCGGGTGTCCAGCTGGATGCAATCGTTGAAGTCCCACTTCAAAGATCGCATCTGGATGGAGACCTGAGAGCCCTGAGAACAATTGACACATGCGTACACACAAAATACTGCAGCTGTACTATGTGTGTTTACAATAGGATAAATTCAGTTCCATGTACATTATTATTATTTCGAAATGTTTTACATACATATATCCTGGATCTTTAGTGTATAGTCATGTAGAAGATTAGATGCATTGTGAGCATTACGCTGAGATGACAAAAAGTCAGGGTATAGCAATATGCACATACACAGATGTTAGCAGTATAGGAAACGCTAGGTATCAGAGGACAGAGCATTGGTGAAGCTGTCATTTGTACTCAGATAATTCATGTGGAAAGCTTTCTGCTGTGATTTCGGCAGCATGGTGTGAATTAACAGACTTTGAACGTGGAATGGTATTGGAGCTAGACGCTTAGGACATTCCATTTAGGAAATCGTTAGAGGATTCAATATTCTAAAACTCACAGTGTCAAGAGTGTACTGAGAATACCAAATTTCAGGCATTACTTCTAACCAAGGACTATGCAGTCAGCATCGGCTTTCACTTAATGACTGAGAGCAGCGGTGTTTATACAGAGTTCTCAGGGCTAACACACAAGAAATACTGCTTGAAACAAACGCAGAAATCAATATGAGACGTACGACGAATGCACTCTTTAAGACATGGCGGCGAAATTTGGCGTTAATGGGTTATGGAAGCACACGAATGAAATGAGTGTCTTTGCTAACAGCATGACATGCCTCTCCTGGGCTTGTGACTGTATCAGTTGTACCCTAGACTACTAGAAAATGATACACTGGTCAGATGAGCCCCGATTTCAGTTGGTAAGGGCTGATGGCGGGGTTCGAGTGTGGCGCAAAAGCCACGTAGGCATGGACCCATGTTGTCAACAAGGCACTGTGCAAGCTGGGGGTGGCTCTACAGTTGTTGGATCGCGTGAGCAGTATTTACATGGAGTGGACTAGGTCCTCTGGTCCAACAGAACCGATAGCTGACTGTTCAGCTACTTGGAGACCGCTTGCAGCCATTCATGGACTTCCCATTCCCAAAAAATGGTACAACTTTTATGGATGATAATGTGCAATATTAGAGCATTCAGGACAATTCGAGCGAATGATCTGGTCACCCAGATCGCCCAGCATGAATCCCATCGACCAGTTATGGGACATAATTGAAGGGTGAATTCATGCACAAAATTCTGCACCACTGGTTACAGAAGCAGCATGGCTCAATATTTCTGCAGGGGGCTTCCAACGATTTGTTGAGAACATGCCATCTCGAGTTGCAGCACTATGCCAGGCAAAAGGAGGTCCGACATGATACCTCACATTATTCATAGCTATCACAGTGCTGTGATTGTGTCCTGATATTTTTATTAGATAGTATATGTATGTATGTACACCATAAAACTATTCATGCTACTAGTAACTAGGAGGGACAGCATGAGGGAAAAACGAACAATGTGCTTATTAAACAGTGACAGGCAGTGGCTATATGTGTCTAGGTAGCCCAGCTGACAGGTTTGGCAGTCAAATCCTGTCATTTTGTAGTACAGTATTGTGACCTATGTGATGTATGAATATGTTACAGTACTCTTATGCTTCACTGATAGGGATTCCATACTGTGATAGAATATTCTAAAAAGGTCATCATATTATCTGTTGATATGGGTGCTATTGCATGATGCAATATTCTAAAAGGATAATCACATTATTTTGTATAGTGTGTGGGATGTTAATAAAGCTTTATTTTGGATGTATGCTAGGGAATTAGAGTCATGTAATTGAAGTTATTGGAACAGTTGATACAGCCTGCATTCTGTGTTCATTAGCAGCTGGCTGCTTCTGATAGCATACCAATCTTATGACATGTGTGTGTGCTCTCTGATGCTGGTTTTCTGTGTTTCATGGGTGATGATGTTGGGTTAGCCTGGTCTTGGAGGGGGGTGGGGTGGGGTGAGGAGGGCTGGAGTGAGCCTGGAGAAGAATGTAAGGTAATGGCACTGTTGGCTATGACCTGCCACCCACGACATTTTATGTGTGGTATTTCACCTCGACATGTGTCACCTGAATTGCCCAAGATCACCTTTGCCCCAGAGGCACTGTGATCACACATGAGCACAGCACAGAGTGATGATGATGTCTATCTTGACAGGGGAGGGGGGGAGGGGGGAATGTCGCAGGGTACTGCACTAACTATGGAATGGACTCTGTCATTGGCCCTGTGGAAGCCTGTATAATTGTATTAAATATTAACAAACAGTATTTTTTTAATATGCATGCGGTACTCTGTACCAACTAGCCCCACTTCCCATATGCTGGTGTCAATCATAATTGAGATACATGTATTCAGAATGAAATTTTCATTCTACAGCGGAATGTGCACTGATATACTTGCTTGGGTAGCTCAGTCGGTACAACACTTGCTTGCAGAAGGCAAAAATCCCGAATTCGGGTCTCAGTGCAGCACACAGTTTTAATCTGCCAGGAAGTTTGACACATGTCTAATACGTAAGTATCATATGAAAACAGTAGGAATATATTCTTTTTCTCAATCCAGGACATTGTTCTTCACAATACCATCAACTATAGGCATTACCAAATTAGGATGTTAAGGACAAATAGATAACTTAAGCCATTCCCTAAGGGCAACATATTTTTTCTGAACCGAGGACCTTGTTATAGTGATATACCATGCACTTAACTTCTGTTTCGAAACATATATTACCTAAAGGACCAATGTGTCTTGCAGACTTCAACCATTCCGTAAAACACAACTTTCAGAATAATCTAGTTAAAAGAAAATAGGGTGACAGACAAGTTTAGTGCAGCTGTTCATCTGTGATAGACAGGACAAGTATGGACCATAGCCAGAAGCAAATCGTTTGTACAACTGCAACTCATTACTTCCTCCCATATATGTCATGTAGGAAAATGTAGCTAATATGTAGGGTTACAGACAGTCGCTCTATATGTTTATTACCATTTTTTTAACCTTTGGAATATTTACACTTAATAAGCATTGTTTTTGGTGGAGTGGTTAACTACGTGTAAATCGAGTTGCAACCAACTTACTAGGGTAAGGTCCTTCGTATGTAGCTGATTGAATCAAGACTGGGAAACATTTTAATTTGTGGTGATGCAGCTGTGGCTAGCAGCGGTGGCAGCCAACGACTACGGCGGCAGAGTCCAGTAGGTGGGCGACTATGACGATGATCCACAAGATAAGGTGAGGTGAGCTGATGGACAGCAGATGAGAGGAGCTCTTGACAACGACGAGGACCACACACAGAGGAACAAAGACAAACAGAGCAGGCAGTAATGCAACACTTACTAGGGCACTATATCCGAAGCATCATTTCAGTCGACAGTAGTACTGGTTCTGCGCTGTCACAGTTGATGACATTGGTCGTACTGGTGTAACAGACACTTAACAATAGTTTGAGTTCATTATTGCAATTTGTATAATCTCCTTTTCAGAATGTTCATGATTAGCTATAATGATTACATCAATCAAGTGTTCAACGTTTTTAAAAATTTTTAAATATCAGAAGAAATTGGATATTATTGGTTATATACATTCCTTGCGTAGTTATTTGAGTTTGTATGGGCAGTAAATTCTTGTTTTATGGTCCCCTTATACATTACAATTATCGAAAACAGTCTGGCAAATTTACATTCTCCCAAAAGACATTGACTGACATCCTATTCTGGTAATTGAATGATGTAGCTTTACGTAATAATTACCAAGTCCTTTACAGGTTACGTTATTCCAGTTATTAAGAATGCGATAAAAAATCAAAATTATTTCGTTATGATTACGAAATTTACAAAAGCATATTTGTTATATAAATAACATAACAATATTCGTTTGCAAGATTGTCTTTTGTATATCAGAAACAGGAATGAATTCAAAAGTCTTTGCCAAAAAAGGTTTGGTAAACAGTTCATGCTGATAACTTTTGCGGAATTACGAAGTTTTTACAATCTTAGTTAGCGAATACATAAATAATACTTCGTTAATTGCGTTGGTTGCAACGGTGTGGGTGCAGTGTCCTGGAACAGAAGCCATGGTTCGACGTGTGGCTAGCCGTTGCGTTGCGACGGCTCGAGTTCAGAAATACGCCCTACTCGGAAAATTAGCTGTTGCGGCCGGCTCCACCCCAGAGGCGATCAGTTGGTCTGGTTCCGCACTGACAGTTGGTTTAGCTGTAAAGAAGTTTTATTACTTTGCATTCATTCTAGGGCTTTCGATAAAATGCCAATATACAGATATTTATTCCAGGTAATTTCGATATATATCGGCGATATTCTCTTCCACAATATATCGATATATCGATTTCGAAATGACAGTGACGAGGGCCGATATTTTTATTATACACTCCTGGAAATGGAAAAAAGAACACATTGACACCGGTGTGTCAGACCCACCATACTTGCTCCGGACACTGCGAGAGGGCTGTACAAGCAATGATCACACGCACGGCACAGCGGACACACCAGGAACCGCGGTGTTGCCCGTCGAATGGCGCTAGCTGCGCAGCATTTGTGCACCGCCGCCGACAGTGTCAGCCAGTTTGCCGTGGCATACGGAGCTCCATCGCAGTCTTTAACACTGGTAGCATGCCGCGACAGCGTGGACGTGAACCGTATGTGCAGTTGACGGACTTTGAGCGAGGGCGTATAGTGGGCATGCGGGAGGCCGGGTGGACGTACCGCCGAATTGCTCAACACGTGGGGCGTGAGGTCTCCACAGTACATCGATGTTGTCGCCAGTGGTCGGCGGAAGGTGCACGTGCCCGTCGACCTGGGACCGGACCGCAGCGACGCACGGATGCACGCCAAGACCGTAGGATCCTACGCAGTGCCGTAGGGGACCGCACCGCCACTTCCCAGCAAATTAGGGACACTGTTGCTCCTGGGGTATCGGCGAGGACCATTCGCAACCGTCTCCATGAAGCTGGGCTACGGTCCCGCACACCGTTAGGCCGTCTTCCGCTCACGCCCCAACATCGTGCAGCCCGCCTCCAGTGGTGTCGCGACAGGCGTGAATGGAGGGACGAATGGAGACGTGTCGTCTTCAGCGATGAGAGTCGCTTCTGCCTTGGTGCCAATGATGGTCGTATGCGTGTTTGGCGCCGTGCAGGTGAGCGCCACAATCAGGACTGCATACGACCGAGGCACACAGGGCCAACACCCGGCATCATGGTGTGGGGAGCGATCTCCTACACTGGCCGTACACCACTGGTGATCGTCGAGGAGACACTGAATAGTGCACGGTACATCCAAACCGTCATCGAACCCATCGTTCTACCATTCCTAGACCGGCAAGGGAACTTGCTGTTCCAACAGGACAATGCACGTCCGCATGTATCCCGTGCCACCCAACGTGCTCTAGAAGGTGTAAGTCAACTACCCTGGCCAGCAAGATCTCCGGATCTGTCCCCCATGGAGCATGTTTGGGACTGGATGAAGCGTCGTCTCACGCGGTCTGCACGTCTAGCACGAACGCTGGTCCAACTGAGGCGCCAGGTGGAAATGGCATGGCAAGCCGTTCCACAGGACTACATCCAGCATCTCTACGATCGTCTCCATGGGAGAATAGCAGCCTGCATTGCTGCGAAAGGTGGATATACACTGTACTAGTGCCGACATTGTGCATGCTCTGTTGCCTGTGTCTATGTGCCTGTGGTTCTGTCAGTGTGATCATGTGATGTATCTGACCCCAGGAATGTGTCAATAAAGTTTCCCCTTCCTGGGACAATGAATTCACGGTGTTCTTATTTCAATTTCCAGGAGTGTATATTACATATTTTACGTAATTTTAGGTAAAGGTATGAAATTATTCTTTTGAAACTGTGTAGAACGTAAATTTACTTTCACTTTGTGAAGGATTCTCACAACTTTTTAAGTTTTCATCACGTCCAGTCTTTCTCTTTGTGTGAAGCAAGTATAGGTGCCACAAAGAGGAAGTCCGGTTGCACGGGGAGTGGCGGGGTGGTGGATTCCAGATGTGAAGAAATAGCACACCCGTCGCGTTAAAAGAACAATTTTTTTAAGAAACTAGTATGCTATTTTATCAGTCGGCGTTCTTCAAAAACATTTGGTGTCACTGATGAAAAAAAATCTATGTAACGAGATCGGTCTTTGCGGTGGGCGGTGACGTGCGAGGAGAAATGCTGATGTAGTCGGCGCTCGGCGCTACCGACAGAAACTGCAACGTTCAACTTCACCACATAATTTTGATCTTACAACTTCTAGGTCGCTGGCTTCGGAAGAAATTAAAAAACAGGGAAGTTGACACGAAGTGCTCCGCACAGTCCCAATATCTAAGGAAACCGAAGGAAAGACACCTTTTGTTGTGCTACTTACGTGCAGTTACTATTTGCAAAGTGGTTGTGGCCAAGCGTGAACGTGCATTGTTTTCCTTTCAGTTCTTGCTCTAAGGGGGATACACAGGCTGCTTTTAAATGTCTACATACCGGATTCACAATATATTTAAAAATATCAACGGTACTAATTCATTCCACGGTTATTCTTGTGTGTGGATAAATGTTGTTGTAATATTAAGATGTATTTTAGTCCAGGTTTCGTACACTTTTGTGTCGTAGGAACTCATTGTTTTCACACAAAGCTTCACTTTTTATTTTGGCGTAGTACTTCTAACATCTCTCATCGTCTGCAGATTCGTAACAGACTTGTTGCGCTGTAGTGCTTTTAGTTTGCATGACTGCTGCACCTGGAGTTGCAGCGTCCAGATGCGTTATTTTTAACTGACATTGTCCGCCTCGCGAGTAAACACAGCTGGTTTCCACTCGCGCGACTCAGTTACAGTCGCTTTTCCGTAAAGTCGCTCCGTACCTTGTACATGATGAACGAGAAGCACTATAAGTATACAAATTCCTGCAGTTCACGAGCATATACACAAAATGCAACTTACATTTTGCATATGTTATATTTTTTCGTTTACAATACTTTGAGCCATCGTTACGTTTGATCACATTCTCTCATGTCGAAAACTTGACCATGTTGTCGTTATAGACAGATTCTTGTGATTTTACATTCATTCGTCATGATTCATACTGCAAAATACTGTCACATACAGGACACGGCTAGGTCCTGGCAAGCTTCGCTATAACGTGCAGAAAAATATTGCCCAGGAATGAACAGTTAAGAACATACGCATAAAGCGTACGAATGTTCACAATCAGGACACGTCTCATCCCGGATGTGACATAATTATAAGCAAAGTGAAAATCAGAACGGTTTGATTAGTAAGCCGAAATCATAAAAGCAGAAAGTGCCCCCAGATGATGCGATAGTTGCTTACTGAGGGCTCATTTTGATTTAAAATTGTTAATGCGATTCCCATACCGCTGTGATTCCTATGTCTAAAACAATGAAATGTCTGTGGCTTTATTTACCAACTCAAAGTCAAGCGAAATGTTGCATACATAGAATTACACAAACATAGAAAGAACTTAAAACTGCTGACATATACATAGATACTACTTAATAAAACACAGAAATTATACACTGAACCGCCAGAGAAACTGGTATAGGCATGCGTATCCAAATACAGAGAAATGTAAACAGGAAGATTACGGCGCTGCGCTCGGCAACGCCTACATAAGACAAGTGTCTGGTGCAGTTGTTAGATCGGTTACTGTTGCTACAATTGCAGGTTATCAGGATTTAAGTGAGTTTGAATGTGATGTTGTAGTTGGCGCACGAGCAATGGGACACAGCATCTCCGAGATAGCGACGCAATGAAGATTTTCCCGTACGACCATTTCACGAGTGTAGCGTGAATATCAAAAAATGTTCAAATGTGTGTGAATTCTCAAGGGACCAAACTGCTGAGGTTATCGGTCCCTAGGCTCACACACTACTTAAACTAACTGAAGCTAACTTACGCTAAGAACAACACACACACCCATGCCCGAGGGAGGACTCGAACCTACGGCGGGAGGGGCCGCGCAGTCCGTGACAAGGCGCCTTAAACCAAGCGGCCACTCCACGCGGCCGTGAATATCAGGAATCCGGTAAAACATCATACCTCCGACATCGCTGCGACCGGGAAAAGATCCTGCAAGAAGGGGTCCAACGACAACTAATGAGAATCGTTCAACGTGGCAGAAGTGCAACCATTCCGCAAACTGTTGCAGATTTCAGTGGTGGGCCATCAACAAGTGTCATCGTGCGAGCCATTCAGTGAAACATCATCGATATGGTCTTTCGAAGCCGAAGGTCCACTCGTGTTTTCTTGATGACCGCGCGACACAAAGCTTTAAGCCTAGCCTGGGCCCGTCAACACGGACGTTCGATTGTTGATGATTGGAAACATATTGCTTGTTCGGACGAGTCTCGTTTCAAATTGTATCGAGAAGATGGACGTGTACGAGTATGGAGAGAACCTCATGAATCCAAGGACCCTGCATTCAGCAGGGGACTGTTCGAGCTGGTGGAGGCCCTGTAATGGTGTGGGGCGTGTGCAGTTGGAGTGATATGGGACCAATGATACGTCTAGATACGTCTCTTACTGGTGAAATGCACGTAAGGATCGTGTCTGATCACCTGTATCCATTCATGTCCATTGTGCATTCTGACAGACGTGGGCAATTCCAGCAGGTCAATGCGACACCCCACACGTCCAGAATTGCTACAGAGTGGCTCCAGGAACATTATTCTGAGTTGAAACACTTTCGCTTGCCACCAAATTCCCCAGAAATGAACATCATTAAGCATATCTGGGACGCCTTGCAACGTGCTGTTCAGAAGAGATCTCCACCCCGTCGTACTCTTACGGATTTATGGGCAGCCCTGCAGGGTTCATCGTGTCAGTTCCGTCCAGCACTACTTGTGACATTAGTTGAGTCCACGACGCATCGTGTTGCGGCCACTTCTGCGTGCTCGCGGAGGCATCAGGTGTATCAGTTTCTTTGGCTCTTCAGTGTACTTTAACTACTATTTACATGAGTAAAATTTTTGTTTGTTTCGTGATACGACATGGCATTTTAATGTTCATTCAGTCTGCAGTAATGAAAGGTTGCAAATCACGGTGCTGGTATAATCCTGTCATCGTCAAAAGTCCTTGATTTTCCAAGAAGGTAGCAAACTCCCATGCGGTATCTTTACAATCAGTTGTGACCCTGTCTATAAGAATTGCAACTTTTTATTGACTCGTTTTAGACTAGAGCCTTTTAGGTAAGTTATCAGCAACATAAGATTACCCTCTCCGTTTTTTGTTATGTTGGCGACTTCTGATTTGCGCCTGTTTGCCTAAAGCTTGTTCAGTCTATTTCTCTATCGTCACCTGTCTTGGTATTTCCAAGCTTGTACGGTATCTCACTCCCTGGAACTTCGTATTTGTTCTTCCACATTTTACGGTCGGGTCTGCACATGAATGATTATCTTTTTTATGTCACGCGCGTCAAGCACAAGGCGAATACTACCCATCGACTTGGGTACTGTGACCAAAGGGTTGCTATAAGGGTATAAGGAGGCCTCTCTTATCCCCCACTTTATCATGTGTTGTATTACTTTGGATACAGCCTCTTTCTTGCTCCAAGGGACAGAGTAGGTAGCTCGGCAATACGCCTCATGCGATTTAACTTGCATGTCATAAATGTATCCTGTTATTATGCCCGGTTTCTCCTAGAATACCGGTGCATAATGTTTTAGCAGTAGTGCGAGTTGGTGCTGACTTTCGTCGAGATATTCAACTGACTGACCTTACTATCGATGTCGTTTTTCATGACGTTTATCTCATTCTCGCAGTTCCTAGACATACTTGGGTAATTGTTCCGCATATACTCGCAGGCTATGTGCAATAATTTCGGCCGGTCATAAGTAACATTTAACTCCCTACACTACTGTTGTGCAAGGCACTTGTCTGTGTCATTGCCAGTTCTACAATTCTATCTTCATTCCTTAGCGAACAGCCAGCACGAGAAAGGGCTATTTTGGCACCCCTCTCTCTCAAGATTTCCCATCCCAGGATACAGGGAACCGCCAATTTTTTTTATGGCTAGGAATGAGCACTTAACTGTTTCGTTTTCACTTGTACGTATCAAGGCCTGCACGTGGTTCTGGATTCTTTGTATCCGTCCACCCATGCCTCTGACAATTTTGCAGTTCTGCACCGGCAATGACGGTAACATACGTACCTGGTTTATGCAACTAAATAAGTCATAATTCATCGTGGATACACTTGCACCAGTGTCGATAATGATATTCACAGGCATTCCATGAATTGTTCCCCTAATCGCAGCTCGCACCAATTCAGTGTTCCGCTGGCCACATTTGCGTGTATCAGCGTACAACTCCTTCAGGTCCAACCCCTCGTTGTACCTGAGCATGGATACATTTATTTGACAATTGCCGCCCACCCCTCTTTGTGCCCCTACGACCATATGCGGAGAGGTTACAAACGCTATGTGATCAAAAGTATCCGGACGCGCCCAAAAACATACGTTTTTCATATTAGGTCCAGAGTGCTGCCGCCTACTGCCAGGTACTCCATAACAGCGACCTCAGTAGTCATTAGACATCGTGAGAGAGCAGAATAGGGCCCTCCGCGGAACTCCCAGACTTCAAACGTGGTCAGGTGATTGGGTGTCACTTGTGTCATACGTCTGTACACGAGATTTCCACACTCCTAAATATCTCTAGGTCCACTGTTTCCCATGTGACAGTGGAGTGGAAGCGTGAAGGGACACGTACAATACAAAAGAGTACAGGCCGATCTCGTCTGTTGACTGACAGAGAAATTGTTCAAATGGTTCTGAGCACTATGGGACTTAACTCCTGAGGTCATCAGTCCCCTAGAACTTAGAACTACTTAAACCTAACTAACCTAAGGACATCACACACACCCATGCCCGAGGCAGGATTCGAACCTGCGACCGTAGCGGTCGCGCTGTTCCGGACTGTAGCGCCTAGAACCGCTCGGCCACTCCGGCCGGCCGGTTGACTGACAGAAACCGCCGACAGTTGAAGAGGGTCGTAATGTGCAATAGGCAGACTTCTATCCAGACCATCATACAGGAATTCCAAACTGCATCAGGAGCCACTGCGAGTACTATGACAGTTAGGCGGGAGGTGAGAAAACTTGGATTCCATGGTCGAGCGGCTGATCATAAAGTCACACATTACGCCGGTAAATGCCAAACGACGCGTCGCTTGGTGTAAGGAGCGTAAACACTGGATGATTGAACAGTGGAAAAACTTTGTGTGGAGTGACGAATCACGGTACACGAAGTGGCGATCCTATGGTAGGGTGTGGGTATGGCGAATGTCGTCTGCCAGCGTGTGTAGTGCCAATAGTAAAATTCGGAGGCGGTGGTGTTATGGTGTGGTCGTGTTTTTAATGGAGTGGGCCTGCACCCCTTGTTTTTTTGCGTGGCACAGGCCTACACTGATGTTTTAAGCACCTTCTTTCCACTGTTGAAGAGCAATTCGGGGATGGCGATTGCACCTTTCAACACGATCGAGCACCTGTTCATAACGCACGGCCTGTGGCGGATTGGTTACACGACAATAACATCCCTGTAGTGGACTGGCCTGCACAAAGTCCCGACATGAATCCTATAGAACTACTTTGGAATGTTTTGGAACGCTGACTTCGTGCCAGACCTCACCGACCGACATCGATACCTCTCTTCAGTGCAGCAGTCCGTGAAGAATGAGCTGCCATTCCCCAAAAAAACCTTCCAGCACCTGATTGAATGTATGCCTGCGAGAGTGGAAGCTGTTATCAAGGCTAAGGGTGGACTAACACCGTATTGAATTCCAGCGTTACCGATGGAGGGCCCCACGAATTTGTAAGTCATTTTCAGCCAGCTGTCCGGATACTTTTGATCACATAATGTAGGTCGTGAGGAGTTTGTCACTTGTGACGTGCTGGGCTGGGGTTCGTCAATAACCTCAACAGTCCTAACGCTATGAGTGGATCCCAGGGCACGTTGGTATTCGCGGAAACGAGGCAGCCGATATAGCGGCCAAGCCTGCAGCCTCTCTTCCTCAGCCCCGCTGTTCGCATGGTTCCCTTTGCTGATCTACAGAGCGTTATGTCGTCGTGTTGTTCTTTTATGGCACACACATTGCTCTACACTTCCCGATAATAAATTACGGGACGTAAAACCTCTTGCCTGTGCTTGGACCTCTTCGTCCCGGCCTTGTCGTCGAGACTCCGGATAAGGCACTGTCTTTTTAGCCATTGACATCTTTTAAGTGGTGATCCCCCCCGCTTTGTCCCCACTGCTCTCAACCGTGGACGGTGAGACGCCTTTTACTTCAGTGTCCCTATTTTTATCCGCTACGCGCCCGTTTACAGTTGTCGCCTGATATATCTTCCCTTTTAGCAGATGACACGCGCTCAGCCGGTCGCGTCCTTGAGTCTAACAGTGACAGTGAGATGACTTCGGTCATTTGAGGCTCCTTTTTGGGGGTAAAACCCCCCCTCCCCCCTCACTTCTATAATAGTTTTCTAAGATTTCCTTCCGTTTTTAGTTTTCCTCCTTCTTGAGTTTCACTCCCCTTGCTGCTGATTTAACATTGTTTTTTTTATTTACCTTTCCCTAAGCCACAGAATGGGCGCTTATGACCGTAGCAATTTTTCGTCCTCAAACCACAAAAAAAAAAAAAAAATAAATAAATAAATAAAAAATTGGCGCTGCATGTGCGGCGGCATCTCGTTTTGTGGCGGTAACCACTGTTGCTATTGGTTAGGAGGTGGCATTGGTAATACATCGACATTATTTACAAGATGATTTCTACACCGTCGTTGATTCAACTGCCAGTTTACTGGACCTGTTCTTTGTCCGGGGTCATTCATTTCACGCATTTTAGGTTGGAATAGGGCAGTATAACCATCTTCATTCGGTCTTCTTCTGTTACTATTACCGTTTCAACTGCGAAACTGATTACTGTTTGATCGGTAGTTACGATTGTTGTTGTAGTTAGTGTGGTTTACATGTCCGTTTGATTTGATTACTGATATTCTACATATAGTAATCACTACTTCTCTTTTGACCGTTCTTATGTGGATTGTTGTCATTCTGATTTTTGTTTTGGTGTAATTGTTTTGACCACAGTTGACTGCTTCCCTCTGTTCCGCATCCTCTTGGATAAGATCGAGCGAGTCATCTGTGTCAGTAAACAATTCCAGGCCCATTTCAGGTCCGTGATAGCGATCGATAATCTGCCTTTTAAAATTCTTAAGAGGTCGCGCAAAAATATGGGTTCATCCCAGTATTATGTTTTGTTCGAGTACGTTTCAAAGTACTTGTGCAGGTTTCTTGCGTTGGGTTGTACGGATCAGGGTTATAAACTCGATTTCTTAAGCGTTATTGTGTACACTTCGAACAGAAGTGACCCAAGAATGCCGTCTCAAATTCGAAAAATGTTTGTCAGCTATCAGCGATGTCCATCGCCCACTGGGCTATATCGTCAGTTATAAATTAGATCACGAACATGATTTTTTGTCTTTCAGTCCATGACATAGGCAGTACATTCCGGAAACTCTTAATAAATATCACGGAATGCACAGTTTTCTTCTCTTCCGAGAAGGTTTGGAACTGGCGGTGTTTTATTAATGAGTCCTCATGTTTTATGTGTGCCAATGATGGCACTGCAGCTCCAGTGCTCATCACGCGAACATTGCGTTTTCGCTAAATGGGCTGTACCTAACAGCAGCATAGTGATTCAAATTCTCGCAACGCGTAGCCTTTGTTGGACTATTTCGATACAGATAACCAGTGCTTTTTTCTAAAAAATAGTTTGAGGGTACTCCGACATGGGATATAATACAGTGAAAATTAGTTATAACTGAAGCATGGGATACCACCCGTCTGCATTTAGCCATGACGCCATCAAGATGTCGAACTAAAAAAAAAATAAAATTGTTTCGGACTCTTCAGTTGACTTTACAGCTCAAATGAAGCAGGCGATACCGAGAAACACAAAAACATACAAGAGAGTGTGGTATCGAACACTTCAGTTTACATCACTTCAAATGAAGCATGCGATTTGAACGTACGCATATCCGTTTAGCACTACCATCGCCCACTATTAGCGGGCGAAGGCACTACGTGCTTGTCGAACTGACTGCCAGCGATTCAATTGTCGTGAACGATTGCCGCAGCTTCGAAACGCTTGAAACAGTCAATGACATCGATATTCCTACCAAAAACTGCACTGGTATCGTCCGTAGTGCAATTACCACCACGAAAAAATTAAATAAAAAATTTACGTCCGTGAAATAAATCCTTGGCACTCTTCCAAGTTCTCAACATTGTAAAAAAATTACTGTGTTGACGAAAAAGTTTAGGGGTATGCATCCCCCAGCGTTCCCCCAGAAAAACAGCACTGCAGATAACTCATCTGTGGAGTCTCAGTACTTTGTCGATACCTATTGTCATTGTTCTCACGCTCTGTCCCAGGCATAGGCTGCGGTAGTTCATGACCATCCTGTGGCAGTCGTGTACTATATTCATTTTCCTCTCAACTCGTTGCAGTATTCATACGCTTCAGAGTCGCGGCTACTTCGCTTTCAGTTTTTTTTAATCTAAGTTGATAGACAAATCGCCTGCAGCCGTTGTAATCTTTTTAACCTGTTCTTTAAGGGCTTGATGCGTTTTCACTTTGCTAGGCAAACATTAGGTTTGCGTAACAACTTCTTCGACCTGGGCGCACGTGTTATTTATTCATTTTTAATATGGTCAACGATTCGCTTATCTCGCGCATTGAGTTAATTTCTGTGAATTTACGTAGCTAAGATAAAAGATAACCGTAATGCGGCAACCACAAGAATTTCATGAAAACTGCTATTAATCTTTGCAGGTAAATTAAAATGACATTGAAGTTAAGTAATATAATTAAAATGCAAACTTCAAGTTATTTCCGCGTCTCTGTGCCGTTTAATATTGGCAATATTCAAATAAAACATCGTGGCCGTGAAAGTGGCCGACAACGATCATAGCTCGCGCTGACTTGGGTGGTCCGATACTCTGAAAAAATGAGTTATTAGTTTCCTAACATGTAGGAACGCTAGAGATACATAAATAAAGGTTTTAAGAGCAAATGAGCAAATAAACAAACACATATATTTAACCAAAATGCAGCATAAGTACACTTCCAATGTCTCTCACGTCTATCCTCATCCAAGAAGACGAGAGTAAGATATTACATAAAACCATTTGACTGTTTCACAGTTATTAATATATTTTACGTAGAACAAAGAATAGTGTACATAATAAATCGACATCGTTTTTAAATGCAGTTACGTTGAAAGATAAACGTTTTTCTGCACATTTTTATGTGAGCCTTTCAAGAATCATAAAAGTCTTAATTTATTTTACCTTTCGTGATTCCATATGAATAAATATTGTTCTCCCCAGGGCAACCTATTCATTTTCGCATGTAGGACAAAAATTGCTCAAACAAGTCTCAACTTGCTTACTCGAAGTCATGATTAGGCCTTCTAATGTGTTTGCATATATGTTGATGGAATTTCCGAACATATCATATTTCCCGAGTCAAGATGAAAGCACATGTGAAGTAATGCCAATCACCATATTAACTGACCATCGCCCCACCCCCCACTATATTCAGGGAATGGTGTTCAGTTATTCTTTAAAGAATCTGTGTGAATGAAATTCCAATCTATTCTGTTCATCTCCGTCATTTCCCCACTTCATTGCCTCACTCGATATAATCAACCATGCGTTTGGTGTAATGGTAGTCACCCAATACACATATAAATGGTCAACCAGTGGTGCTACAATACAGTTTTAAGAAGCAGCTGCTGAAACCCCCAGAATGTGATACCCTGAGTGGGTGAGACTCCTGGTGGCCGACACACCCATACTTTTCACCTCCAGTAGTTGTCACCCTAGAGGATTGCACCTACTGCACATACACACTGTCAGCTTCTAGTATTAAAATACTGTTTTTTGTTCCAGTAATAGTCATCCACTGTCACGTTATGGCACAAAAATTGTCAGGTTATGCACATACACTGTCAAGTTACGTCACATACATTGTCAGCTCCTGATTTTACAATACTGTTTCACTTCTGAATGCCTATTTGATTGACTCAACTATCGCTGCCTGCTTAGCATTATATTTTCCACTATGTGACACCATAAATTAGCATTATCAGCAGAATACGACAAACGTTTTGTATTACAAGAGATAGTTAATACTACAGCATGAGGTTTATCGTAATGTTGAGCATTATCGGCAGAAGCTGAAAAACATTTTGCACTGCAAGGTAAAGTCAATGCTCCAGCTATAATGTTTGACTGACTTTGTAATTGGGTACCGAACAGCTTAGCAACCATCGTTTCTTGCCTCTATGTATGTATATTACTACTGTTCAGTTTGATATTCAGGAAAAATGTTTCAAACGCTCTTGTTACTAGTTTGATGTGTCAACAAAAGCACTTGCTGATGGTAGGCATTCAGATCATACTGCTATGCTAAATGCATTCCAAGCAAGGGAAGACGTTTGTCCAAATGGTGAACTAGTTGAACTGCTTTATGTTAGCATAAGGTTCAAATGGTTCAAATGGCTCTGAGCACTATGGGACTCAACTGCTGAGGCCATTAGTCCCCTAGAACTTAGAACTAGTTAAACCTAACTAACCTAAGGACATCACAAACATCCATGCCCGAGGCAGGATTCGAACCTGCGACCGTAGCGGTCTCGCGGTTCCAGGCTGCAGCGCCTTTAACCGCACGGCCACTTCGGCCGGCGTTAGCATAAGGTCTTGTCAGTAGTAGTGTGGTGTCACCGCTAGACACCACACTGGCTAGGTGGTAACTTAAATCGGCCGCGGTCCTGTAGTACATGTCGGACCCGCGTGTCGCCACTGTGTAATCGCAAACCTAGCGCCACCACATGGCAGGTCACAATACACGGACTAGACCTCGCCCCCAGTTGTACGGACGACATTGCTTGCGACCAGACCTACCAAGTCTTCCTCTCATTTGCCGAGAGACAGATTGAATAGCCTTCAGCTAGTCCATAGCTACTACCTAGCAAGGCGCCATTTGTATCAGTGCCTATAGCTAACGAATATTCAAGAGAGATGTATTCCAAGGACTCATTAAAAGTTAAGTAACAAACATATAAGTACTTTTCTTCTTATTCATTACTAAGTATCCTGTTTCAGACTTCACGCCCGTCTGCGTTAGTTTAGCGTGCACCTAGCTACCTCATTGTGTCTATGCTGTAGGAGCTAGACACAACAAGTAGCATCGTGGGAATTACATTTTTTATGTTGGTGATTCTTATCAACAAGAGTACTTTAAGCTAGAAGTTGGATCAGCAGTAATGGCGGAGTATGTTTTGCAATTTTACAGAAACAATTTTTATGTGTTTCGATCAATGAATCATTCAAATAGCAAACTATAATTTATGCCCATGGTCACAATCAGTGAGCCACATATGTTTTGATAATACAGTCAATTCGTACATGGAAATATTTAATTATAGGATCGATTGTGCGTGAAAAATATCGTATGAAAAGTTAACTTCGGCCGTCAGCAAGTGCTGCTTAGTCCATAAGTTTTATCAGCAATGCCAGTACATAAAACATGTTTACTTTTTAAAAACTCTTATGGAATAATTAAATAATGGCAGTAGAGGCATGTGTGTTTTATGCTTGGAGACTTACCCATTTTGAGAAACAGTTTTACTTCCGTGAAAAGTTCGAGTTTTCATTTACAATGAGAGGTCTGTGATTATACTTGCATATTTTGATAAACAACTTGAGTGCGTGTGTTTCTGTCTTTGTACTCGAATTTGTTGCTTATTTCGATAAATAATTTAGTTATGGTGCAGAGATTGTGTTTTTGAGATATCGACCTATTATCCACGCCTTCTCCTATCATTTTCTTTGACTATGATTCATGTGTTTGGTCAGTTTGTTTGTCTTCAGCTATCTTGTGTGTTTTCACACGCATTTTCGAGCATTCCAATCAGGTTTTTTTTTTTTTTAAGTATGAACCAGTAACTGATTGCGTGTCTTACATGTCTGACATTAGCTTATGACTGTATGATGTTTTACTGTCCTTTTGCGTATACTGGATTTTGACTAGATAATTCTGTTGTTATTATTCTTTTCTCCATTACGGCCGGCATCTGCAAAAGAAATGGTATTCAGTTTTTCCATAAATAAGCACACACAAGATGTTGCTCGTTTGCGTGATTGCTTATTAGTTTTTACGCTTAAACCGTTGGTGGTGCGCAGGGTTTGCGGAGAGCCTTCATTTCCTACTATGCCCATTTAGATAATTACTGATAATTTACGTAATTTTAGTAATGGATTTGCAGTGAGGTTCAGTGGGAAAATATCACCTCAGTCAGTTCTTCTTCCAACTCATGAACTTGGACAGCGAGAATCTTAATTTACAAATCAGCGGCGGGAATGGCTACATCTGTCGCCGTGGTGCGGCTGCTGGCGACATTGGCGCTTTTGCAGAGCAGTGAATGCCTTTCGCTTCACAGTGACGCAGTGGCTGAGACTGTGCTTTCGATCCACGAGCGGCTCCACTTCAGCTGTGTCTATATTGTACGCTCTCAGCAGGAAACAGGTAACACTATGTCATAATAGAAAAACAACCGATGTTTCCTTAAAACCAGAGTAATATCGTTTCATGTATATAGAACCTTCTATCCTTTAATTAATATACACTCCTGGAAATTGAAATAAGAACACCGTGAATTCATTGTCCCAGGAAGGGGAAACTTTATTGACACATTCCTGGGGTCAGATACATCACATGATCACACTGACAGAACCACAGGCACATAGACACAGGCAACAGAGCATGCACAATGTCGGCACTAGTACAGTGTATATCCACCTTTCGCAGCAATGCAGGCTGGTATTCTCCCATGGAGACGATCGTAGAGATGCTGGATGTAGTCCTGTGGAACGGCTTGCCATGCCATTTCCACCTGGCGCCTCAGTTGGACCAGCGTTCGTGCTGGACGTGCAGACCGCGTGAGACGACGCTTCATCCAGTCCCAAACATGCTCCATGGGGGACAGATCCGGAGATCTTGCTGGCCAGGGTAGTTGACTTACACCTTCTAGAGCACGTTGGGCGGCACGGGATACATGCGGACGTGCATTGTCCTGTTGGAACAGCAAGTTCCCTTGCCGGTCTAGGAATGGTAGAACGATGGGTTCGATGACGGTTTGGATGTACCGTGCACTATTCAGTGTCCCCTCGACGATCACCAGTGGTGTACGGCCAGTGTAGGAGATCGCTGCCCACACCATGATGCCGGGTGTTGGCCCTGTGTGCCTCGGTCGTATGCAGTCCTGATTGTGGCGCTCACCTGCACGGCGCCAAACACGCATACGACCATCATTGGCACCAAGGCAGAAGCGACTCTCATCGCTGAAGACGACACGTCTCCATTCGTCCCTCCATTCACGCCTGTCGCGACACCACTGGAGGCGGGCTGCACGATGTTGGGGCGTGAGCGGAAGACGGCCTAACGGTGTGCGGGACCGTAGCCCAGCTTCATGGAGACGGTTGCGAATGGTCCTCGCCGATACCCCAGGAGCAACAGTGTCCCTAATTTGCTGGGAAGTGGCGGTGCGGTCCCCTACGGCACTGCGTAGGATCCTACGGTCTTGGCGTGCATCCGTGCGTCGCTGCGGTCCGGTCCCAGGTCGACGGGCACGTGCACCTTCCGCCGACCACTGGCGACAACATCGATGTACTGTGGAGACCTCACGCCCCACGTGTTGAGCAATTCGGCGGTACGTCCACCCGGCCTCCCGCATGCCCACTATACGCCCTCGCTCAAAGTCCGTCAACTGCACATACGGTTCACGTCCACGCTGTCGCGGCATGCTACCAGTGTTAAAGACTGCGATGGAACTCCGTATGCCACGGCAAACTGGCTGACACTGACGGCGGCGGTGCACAAATGCCGCGCAGCTAGCGCCATTCGACGGCCAACACCGCGGTTCCTGGTGTGTCCGCTGTGCCGTGCGTGTGATCATTGCTTGTACAGCCCTCTCGCAGTGTCCGGAGCAAGTATGGTGGGTCTGACACACCGGTGTCAATGTATTCTTTTTTCCATTTCCAGGAGTGTATTATTGCCCATTACTATTTCTCAATGTACAGTTTGAGTTTCAAAACGATTTACAAAGAGAACCACTGCTCAGAATGACTTCAAATTTGAACAGCATATTACTGACGCTGGCGGATACGTCACCGGACAAGAAAATTTAACGAAAATTTGACGAAGAGATGGCGCTATAAGCGTCAGAATATGCACAGAAACAGACGAGCGGTGTACGTCTGTTGCTCAGGTTGCGTCCGAGACGCCCAACATAAAGGGTCGCGCGCTGCTGGTAAAGTTGTTTCACAAAAACGGTGACTGTGCGCCAGTAGCCCTGCAGAAGTTCCAGACAGTCACGGGTATGAAAAAAGTCATTGGTCCGTTGTCTGATAAAGGACTGGAGAGAATGAATACAAAATTCGAAAAGGCAGGTTCTTTTGAATTGCAGTGTGGCAGTATGAGGAAACCAGTTGAGCCGACGTCTGTCGAAGATGTGGCCACAGCATTGCAGGAGGGTCGAGCGGTAGTGTGCAGTGGTGCAGTGCACGGGGAATTTCCTAATGTTGGACATGCGTGCGAGCACCCTGAATAAAACCCTACGAAACATCGTGCATTGCTGCCAACAGAACAGAAAGCGCCCTAAAACCGTCTTTTGTTTGTTTCGCGGCCGTTAGCCACTAGTCACTTGAATCAGCAGTTGTCTTGTGACAGCCAGAGCGAGAGGACCAGCAGCAGCGAGTACTGTTTGTATAAAGCGTTTATTTTGCATTTTGTATACGACCTTCCACTAAGGAAGGGATTCTATTAGTGTTTATCTGCTCTGCATAGAAACTAACAGTTCTTGATCGTTAGGAGAGAAATTTATTTTGTACTTATTTGCTGCGCTTAGCTTTTAAATAGTTTTTCTGGGAAAACCTAGCGTAGTTTTCGCGTCTCGTATTTCAGTGAGTGTTTCTTGATTATCAGAGTAGCTCATCAGAAGATTATCTTGGGAATTTGTCACCGTATAGAGTAGGGTAAACATAGTCATGTGTAGGGACTGTGGTTGTTGTGAGCGGACGCAAGGAGAATTGGCCACTCTTCGGGGGCAGGTGGAGGCTTTGTCTGTTAGGCTCATCGAGCTCGAGGCGCAGGCGTCGGCTCGTAGTGGCGTTGGGGCAACTGTGGTGAGACCTATGCCTACTTCGGTGGCCTTGGAATCACATGGAACCCCTGATGTCGCTGCGTCTTCCGGCAGTGAGCATCTTACCGGTCAGCCATCACTCCAGGGTGAATGGCGGACAGTGGTGGGCTCGCGCGTGCCTGGCCGAAAGGCGAAGGTGGGATCTGGCCGCGTGGCAGCTGCCTTACCCCTTTCCAACAGGTACGGGGTGCTTCCTAGTGGTGATGACATCGTTTCCGAGCCACCACAGGATGCCTCGCCTGTTGGGCCAGTGGCCGATTCTCCGGCAAGGTCCCGACAGTCACAGAGGGCGGGCCTATTAGTTATAGGGAGCTCCAACGTTAGGCGGGTTATGGAGCCCCTCAGGAAAATAGCGGGTAGGTCGGGGAAGAATGCCAGTGTGCACTCGGTGTGCTTGCCGGGGGGTCTCGTCCGTAATGTGGAGGAGGCCCTTCCGGCAGCTATTGAACGCACTGGGTGTAACCGGCTGCAGATAGTAGCACATGTCGGAACGAATGACGCCTGCCGCTTGGGTTCTGAGGCCATCCTTGGTTCCTTCCGGCGGCTGGCTGATTTGGTGAAGACAACCAGCATCGCACGCGGAGTGCAAGCTGAGCTTAATATCTGCAGCATAGTGCCCAGAGTCGATCGCGGTCCTCTGGTTTGGAGCCGTGTGGAGGGTCTAAACCAGAGGCTCAGACGACTCTGCGACTATAATGGTTGCAAATTCATCGACCTCCGTTATTGGGTGGAGAACTGTAGGGCCCCCCTAGACAGGTCAGGCGTGCACTACACACCGGAAGCAGCTACTAGGGTAGCAGAGTACGTGTGGCGTGCACACGGGGGTTTTTTAGGTTAGAGGGACCCCCCCTTGGGCGAAACGATAAAATACCTGACGGCTTACCAGAGAGAACATCAGCATCGTTGATAAAGAACGTCCGTCCTCAGAGACCAAAAACAGGAAAAGTTAACGTAATATTGGTAAACTGCAGGAGTATCCAGGGCAAGGTTCCTGAATTAGTATCGCTTATTGAAGGAAATAGTGCGCATATAGTATTAGGAACGGAAAGTTGGTTAAAACCGGAAGTGAACAGTAACGAAATCCTAGACACAGAATGGAATATATACCGCAAGGATAGGATAAACGCCAATGGTGGAGGAGTATTTATAGCAGTAAAGAATTCAATAATATCCAGTGAAGTTATTAGCGAATGCGAATGTGAAATAATCTGGGTTAAGTTAAGTATCAAAGGTGGGTCAGATATGATAGTCGGATGCTTCTATAGACCACCTGCATCAGCAACCGTAGTAGTTGAGCGCCTCAGAGAGAACGTGCAGAACGTCGTGAAGAAGTTTCGTGATCATACTATTGTAATAGGGGGAGACTTCAATCTACCAGGTATAGAATGGGATAGTCACACAATCAGAACTGGAGCCAGGGACAGAGACTCTTGTGACATTATCCTGACTGCCTTGTCCGAGAATTACTTCGAGCAGATAGTTAGAGAACCAACTCGTGAAGCTAACGTTTTAGACCTCATAGCAACAAATAGACCGGAACTTTTCGACTCCGTGAATGTAGAAGAGGGTATCAGTGATCATAAGTCAGTGGTTGCATCAATGACAAGTGTAATAAGAAATGCCAAGAAAGGAAGGAAAATATATTTGCTTAACAAGAGTGATAGGGCACAAATCGCAGAATATCTGAGTGACCACCATCAAACGTTCATTTCTGAGGAAGAGGATGTGGAACAAAAATGGAAAAAATTCAGAAACATCGTCCAGTACGCCTTAGATAAGTTCGTACCGACTAAGGTCCAAAGCGAGGGGAAAGATCCACCGTGGTATAACAATCATGTACGAAAGGTACTACGGAAACAAAGAAAGCTTCATCATAGGTTTAAGAGTAGTCGAATCATAGCTGATAAGGAAAAGCTGAACGAAGCGAAAAAGAGCGTAAAGAGAGCAATGAGAGAAGCATTCAACGAATTCGAACATAAAACATTGGCAAACAATCTAAACAAGAACCCTAAAAAGTTTTGGTCATATGTAAAATCGGTAAGCGGATCTAAATCCCCTATTCAGTCACTCGTTGACCACGATGGCACCGAAACAGAGGACGACCGAAGAAAGGCAGAAATACTGAATTCAGTGTTCCGAAACTGTTTCACTGCGGAAAATCGTAACACGGTCCCTGACTTCAGCCGTCGCACGGACGCCAAAATGGAAAATATTGAAATAAACGATATCGGAATTGAAAAACAACTGCTATCACTTAGTAGCGGAAAAGCATCCGGACCAGACGAGATACCCGTAAGATTCTACAGTGATTATGCTAAAGAACTTGCCCCCTTTCTATCAGCAATTTATCGTAGATCTCTGGAAGAACGTAAAGTACCTAGCGACTGGAAGAAAGCGCAGGTCGTTCCCATTTTCAAGAAGGGTCATAAATCAGATGCGAATAATTATAGGCCTATTTCGCTTACGTCAATCTGTTGTAGAATAATGGAACATGTTTTATGTTCTCGTATTATGACGTTCTTAGATAATACAAATCTCCTTCATCATAACCAACATGGATTCCGCAAACAGAGATCATGTGAAACTCAGCTCGCCCTATTTGTCCAAGAAATTCACAGTGCCGTAGACACTGGCGAGCAGATTGATGCCGTATTCCTGGACTTCAGGAAGGCATTTGATACGGTTCCGCACTTACGTTTAGTGAAAAAAATACGAGCTTACGGAATATCGGACCAGGTTTGTGATTGGATTCAGGATTTCCTAGAAGAAAGAACACAACATGTCATTCTAAACGGTTCAAAATCTGCAGATGTAGAGGTAATTTCGGGAGTACCGCAAGGAAGCGTGATAGGACCTTTATTGTTTACAATATACATAAATGACTTAGTTGACAACATCGGTAGCTCCGTGAGGCTATTTGCAGATGACACGGTTGTCTACAAGAAAGTAGCAACATCAGAAGACTCGTACGTACTCCAGGAAGACCTGCAGAGGATTAATGAATGGTGCGACAGCTGGCAGCTTTCCCTAAACGTAGATAAATGTAATATAATGCGCATACATAGGGGCAGAAATCCATTCCAGTACGATTATGCCATAGGTGGTAAATCATTGGAAGCGGTAACGACCGTAAAATACTTAGGAGTTACTATCCGGAGCGATCTGAAGTGGAATGATCACATAAAACAAATAGTGGGAAAAGCAGGCGCCAGGTTGAGATTCATAGGAAGAATTCTAAGAAAATGTGACTCATCGACGAAAGAAGTAGCTTACAAAACGCTTGTTCGTCCGATTCTTGAGTATTGCTCATCAGTATGGGACCCTTACCAGGTTGGATTAATAGAAGAGATAGACATGATCCAGCGAAAAGCAGCGCGATTCGTCATGGGGACATTTAGTCAGCGCGAGAGCGTTACGGAGATGCTGAACAAGCTCCAGTGGCGGACACTTCAAGAAAGGCGTTACGCAATACGGAGAGGTTTATTATCGAAATTACGAGAGAGCACATTCCGGGAAGAGATGGGCAACATATTACTACCGCCCACATATATCTCGCGTAATGATCACAACGAAAAGATCCGAGAAATTAGAGCAAATACGGAGACTTACAAGCAGTCGTTCTTCCCACGCACAATTCGTGAATGGAACAGGGAAGGGGGGATCAGATAGTGGTACAATAAGTACCCTCCGCCACACACCGTAAGGTGGCTCGCGGAGTATAGATGTAGATGTAGATGTAGATCACCCATATTCAGGAGTTGTTTCCTGCTGACTCGCCAGCAATACAAACATTCACTGTAGAATTTCTGTCTCGCATGGAAGTGGACAATGAACTGCCATAGAACATTCTGTGGACAGGCGAAGCCCATTTCCATTTCCAAGGACGTGTCCGTACACAGACTTGCAGAATATGGGCAACGGAAAATCAGCACGCGCATCAACCCGTACCTCTTTATTCTGCAAAGGTGACTTTGTGGTCCTGTTTTATGACTTCGTTTATCGTAGTGTGGTAGTTTTTCGAGGAGCTAAGTCGTGTGCGTCCTGTTACCTGTACCGTCGCTGGTAAACGACGCTGAGTCTTTTGCACACCAACGTCATTCCGACCCTTCAATAGCGTGGATGTACGGGTAAGATGATTTTTATCCAAGATGGCGCTCATCATCACATTGCACAGCCAGTGAAGTGGCTGCTGCAGAGGCATTTCGGAAATGTTAGGGTTATCAGTCGTCATATCCTTACAGCCTGGCCGTCTAGATCACATAATCCTAATCCGCGTGGCTCCTGACCGTGGGATTATCTGCAGATGTGTTAAGTGTTCCAATTACGGATGTAGCTGAATGTAAAGTACGCATTGCGCAACACATTCTGAAAGTTGCCCCCGAGACACTCCGATCCGTTGTGGAACATGCTCTATTTCTATTTCAACTTGTGGCGGAAAACCCTGGATAGCATATTGAACACGTCTTGCACCAGTCTCACGGCTGTTAGAGACCGTCGTATTTTTGCTTTTCAAACGGTTTTTGGCCTCAGGACAACTAAAAACCGATTTTTCATATCCGATGTGGTACGACCTTCCGTGGTGAACAGATTCACCTAACGAACAGTGCCACATCTTTTCACTAAAAAATTTGTGCAGTCGTGCACACTGAATAGTGCAGATGGTGTAATGTGCAATTCTAACCACAGCCATCGTATTGCAACTCATCTGTAATTTGTAGCCGACGCCATTTACGTTAAGACGCAAAAGGCACCATCCATTGGTAAAATTTTCGTTAAATCGGTTTCTTCCATAACGTTTCCCCCCGAGTCAGTAATATACTGTTGAAATTTGACGTCATCCTGAACAGCGGTTTTTTCCTAGAGCGTACTGAAACTGAAACTTTGATTATGGAAGCCATGTATTTCATCTTTCATTGAAATGTCCGGTTGAAATAGTTTTGTCATCAGAGATGGACTGCTCACTCCTTACTTGACATTGTTAGCCGGAAAAGACGGAGTCGTGTTATGTCAGAGAGAGAAACTCAAAACGTTTGTCTCTGAGCGAAAGGATATACAGGAAACGTAGTTAGAATTTGGAAAAATATTTGACTATGCTATGTATAGATACACTGAAGTACCAAAGAAAATAGTATGGACATGCGTATTCCAAAACAGAGATATGTAAACAGGCAGATACGGTGCTGCGGTCGGCAAGTCTGTATAAGACAACAAGTGTCTGGCGGAGTTGTTACATCGGTTACTACTGCTACAATGGTGGGTTATCAAGCTTTAAGTGAGACTGAACGTGGTGTTATAGTCGGCGCACGAGCGATGGGACACAGCATCTCTGAGTTGGCGACGACGTGGGGATTCTCCCGTACGACCATTTCACGCGTGTAACGTGAATATCAAGAATCGGGTAAAACATCAAATCTCCGACATCGCTGCAGCCGGAAAAAGATTCCACAGGAACGGGATCAACAACAACTGAAGAGAATCGTTCAACGTGACTAGAGTGCAACGCTTCCGCAAATTGCTGCAGATTTCAGTGCTGGCCCATCAACAAGTGTCAGCGTGCGAATCATTCAACGAAATATCATCGATATTGTCTTTCAGAGCCGAAGGCCCAGTCGTGTGCCCTTGGTGACCGCACGACACAAAGCTTTACGCCTCGCCTGGGCCCGTCTACACCGACACTGTACTGTTGATAACTGGTAGCATGTTGCCTGGTCGGACGAGTCTCGTTTCAAATTGTATCGAGCGGATGGACGCGTACGGGTATGGAGACAACCTTATGAATCCATGGACCCTGCATGCCAGCAAGGGACTGTTCGAGCTGGTGGAGGCTCTTTAATGATGTGGGGCGTGTGCACTTATAGTGATATGGGACCCTCGACATGTGAAGATACGACTCTGACAGATGACACTTATATAAGCATCGTGTCTGATCACCTGCATTCATTCATGTCCATTGTGCATTCCGACGGACTTGGGCAACTCCAGCAGAACATTGCGACACCCCACTGGTCCAGAATTGGCTCCGGGAACACTATTCTGAGTTTAAACACCTCCACTGTCCACCAAACTCCCCAGGCATGAACATTATTGATCATATCTGAGATGCCTCGCAACGTGGTGTTCAGAAGAGATCTCCAACCCCTGGTACTCTTACGGATTTATGGACAGCCCTGCAGGATTCATCGTGTCAGTTCTCTTCAGCACTACTTCAAACACTGATCGAGTCCATGTTACGTCATGTGTCATGGATCGCGGGGCCCTACACGATATTAGGCAGGTGTACCAGTTTGTTTTGCTCTTCAGTGCCTGTACCTAGTAGAACAGTTCTGCATCTACATAACTTACCCTGCCACCTCTGTGAAGTGCAAGGTAGAGGGTTCTTAGCATGGTACCACATATCAGGATTTCTTCCTGTTCCAAGCATGTACGGAGAGTGGGAAGAACGATTGCTGAAGTTGCTCTGCAAGTGCTGTAATAATTTTATTCTCTAGAATCTTCACTTACTATTGGCCCTCGAAACATTGTAAGTAGGTTTTTGCAGAACGATGTGCCCCTACCTTCAAAAGTCTGGCAGCCTTTGTTTTTCAACTTTTCCGTGACGCTATTCCGTTCGTCAGATAAAACTATGACCATTTGTGTCGCCCTTCTTTGCATACGTTCAGTATCCTCTGTTAGTCATATCCGGTCTGGGACCCAAATACTTGAGCAATATGCTAAACCTGGCCGCACAAATGGTTTGTAAGACTGATTGGATTTTCGCAGTATCATGTTAATACGCCGAAGTCTGCTACCTGGCTTATCTGCTGTTGAGCCTATCTGATCATTCCATTTCATAGCCCTACACATCGTCATACGCAGATATTTCAAGACTGATAATAATTGTGAATTTTTAGCAGTTTTGTCACAGGGGTACAACTTTACTTTTCTGTACATTTAGAACAAATTTCTAAACATTGCACCACTTTGATATTTGTTAAGACCTGACTTCATACTGTGCGTACTTTTTACGCACTATTTTATTTTACATAAACCCCTCATCTGCAAAAAATCTGAGATTACTATTAATATTGTTTGCTAGGTCATTGACTGATACTGTCATAAAAAAAGCTAATACCCTGAAGGACTATGTTCAGTGGCATTAGGTATAATACACTACTGGCCAATAAAATTGCTATACCAAGAAGAAATGCAGATGATAAACGGGTATTCACTGGACAAATATATTATACTAGAACTGACATGTGATTACATTTTCACGCAATTTGGGTGAATAGATCCTGAGAAATCAGTACCCAGAACAACCACCTCCGGCCTTAATAACGGCCTTGATACGCCTAGGCATTGAGTGAAACAGAGCTTGGATGGCGTGTACAGGTACAGCTGCCCTTGCAGCTTCAACACGATACCACAGTTCATCAAGAGTAGTGACTGGCGTATTGTGATGAGCCAGTTGCTCGGCCACCGTTGACCAGACGTTTCCAATTGGTGACAAATCTGGAGAATGTGCTGGCCAGGGCAGCAGTCGAACATTTTCTGTATCCAGAAAGGCCCATACAGGACACGCAACATGCGGTCGTGCATTATCCTGCTGAAATGTAGGGTTTCGCAGGGATCGAATGAAGAGCAGAGCCACGAGTCGTAACACATCTGAAATGTAACGTCCACTGTTCAAAGTGCCGTCAATGCGAACAAGAGGTGACCGAGGCGTGTAACCAATGGCACCCCATACCATCACGCCGGGTGATACGTCAGTATGGGGATGTCGAATACACGCATCCAATGTGCGTTCACCGCGATGTCGCCAAACATGGATGCGACCATCGTGATGCTGTAAACAGAACCTGGATTCATCCGAAAAAATGACGTTTTGCCATTCGTGCACCCAGGTTCGTCGTTGAGTACACCATCGCAGGCGCACCTGTCTGTGATGCAGTGTCAAGGGTAACCGCAGCCATGGTCTCCGAGCTGATAGTCCATGCTGCTGCAAACGTCGACGAACTGTTCGTGCAGATGGTTGTTGTCTTGCAAACGTCCTCATCTGTTGACTCAGGGATCGAGACGTTTCTGCACGATCCGTTACAGCCATGCGGATAAGATGCCTGTCATCTCGACTGCTAGTGATACGAGGCCGTTGGGATCCAGCACGGCGTTCCGTATTACCCTCCTGAACCCACCGATTCCATATTCTACTAACAGTCATTGGATCTCGACCAACGCGAGCAGCAATGTCGCGATACGATATGGGGGCACCAGTTACAATTCGTATGGTATTTGTTTCTGCCCGCTAAATTGCACAGGCTATAATCCCCGTGCTCTGCCACTTCTTCGACAAGAAGCTGATGTACTTTTTTGTTGGACGATTCACGTCCACATACGGCTGCTATGATGCAACGTGCTCTTCGTGGTGTACAACAACAACCTTCGCCAGCAAGATTTCCAGCCCTCTCGCCAGTTGAACATGAATGGGACACGATGTAGCGGGAACCTACTCGTTCTCCAGCGGTTGCAAGAACCATTGCCGAATTGCAACAAATGGCTCAATATGCTTGCGACAGTCTGTCACAGGATGCCATTCCGCACCGTTATGATCGTTTGCGTGGGAGAATACATACTGGGTACTGTTGCTACTGTTTGGGAAGCCTTTACTGTAACATGTGTGTTTCATTCGGCCTGAATTTGTTATACACTCCTGTAATGATGGACTAAGTGTCAACCTCATTTGTCTATAAAATGATCTTTTCGTTGAGGCCGTTGCATTTTTTCCCCGGTAGTGTACAGTATGAACAACATCTACATCTACATCTACATCTAAATCTACATAGATGCCAAGCAAGCCGCTGTACGGTGCGTAGCGGAGACTACCCCGTACCACTACCCATCATTTCCTTTCATGCCCCACTCGCAAACAGAGCGAGGGAAAAACGACTGTCTATTTGGCCCGATATGTGCCCTAGTTTCTCTTATCTCATCTTCGTGTTCCTTGCGCGCGATGTACGAGGTGCATTCAAGTTCTAAGGCCTCCGATTTTTTTTCTAATTAACTACTCACATGAAATCGATGAAACTGGCGTTACTTCTCGACGTAATCGCCCTGCAGACGTACACATTTTTCACAACGCTGACGCCATGATTTCATGGCAGCGGTGAAGGCTTCTTTAGGAGTCTGTTTTGACCACTGGAAAATCGCTGAGGCAATAGCAGCACGGCTGGTGAATCTGCGGCCACGGAGAGTGTCTTTCATTGTTGGAAAAAGCCAAAAGTCACTAGGAGCCAGGTCAGGTGAGTAGGGAGCATGATGAATCACTTCAAAGTTGTTATCACGAAGAAACTGTTGCGTAACGTTAGCTCGATGTGCGGGAGCGTTGTCTTGGTGAAACAGCACACGCGCAGCCCTTCCCGGACGTTTTTGTTGCAGTGCAGGAAGGAATTTGTTCTTCAAAACATTTTCGTAGGATGCACCTGTTACTGTAGTGCCCTTTGGAACGCAATGGGTAAGGATTACGCCCTCGCTGTTCCAGAACATGGACACCATCATTTTTTCAGCACTGGCGGTTACCCGAAATTCTTTTTGGTGGCAGTGAATCTGTGTGCTTCCATTGAGCTCACTGCCGCTTTGTTTCTGGATTGAAAAATGGCATCCACGTCTCATCCATTGTCACAACCGACGAAAAGAAAGTCCCATTCGTGCTGTCGTTGCGTGTCAACATTGCTTGGCAACATGCCACACAGGCAGCCGTGTGGTCGTCTGTCAGCATTCGTGGCACCCACCTGGATGACACTTTTCGCATTTTCAGGTCGTCATGCAGGATTGTGTGCACAGAACCCACAGAAATGCCAACTCTGGAGGCGATCTGTTCAACAGTCATTCGGCGATCCCCCAAAACAATTCTCTCCACTTTCTCGATCATGTCGTCAGACCGGCTTGTGCGAGCCTGAGGTTGTTTCGGTTTGTTGTCACACGATGTTCTGCCTTCATTAAACTGTCGCACCCACGAACGCACTTTCGACACATCCATAACTCCATCACCACATGTCTCCTTCAATTGTCGATGAATTTCAATTGGTTTCACACCACGCAAATTCAGAAAACGAATGATTGCACGCTGTTCAAGTAAGGAAAACGTCGCCATTTTAAGTATTTAAAACAGTTCTCATTCTCGCCGCTGGCGTTAAAATTCCATCTGCCGTACGGTGCTGCCATCTCTGGGACGTATTGACAATGAACGCGGCCTCATTTTAAAACAATGCACATGTTTCTATCTCTTTCCAGTCCAGAGAAAAAAAATCGGAGGCCTTAGAACTTGAATGCACCTCGTATGTCGGCGGTAGTAGAATCGCTCGGCAGTCAGCTTCAAATGCCGGTCTCTAAATTTTCTCCATAGTGTTTCTCGAAAAGAAACATGGGTCCCAACACACTGTTCTGAGGCGAACCAGAAGTTATTTCTATATCCATCGATGACTCCCGACACAAGACATGCTGCGTCGTCCCTATCAAGAAATTCTCAGTCAAGTCTCAAAATTCGCTTGATACCCCGTACTATCGTACGCTATAGAAAGCGCGCGCCTGCTACTGAGTAAATCGCCTTTCGGACGCCAAGAAATGCTGCATATACCCGACTCCCTCGATTTATGGCTTTCAGCATGCCAAGTAAGAAAGGTGCTAGTTGCGTTTCACATTACTGATGTGTTCGGAATCCATGTTGGCTGATATGGAAGACTTAATTTTGTTTAAGACACCTCATTATTTTTGGGCTTAGAATATGTTTTAAGACTCTACAACAGACAGAAGTAAATGAGATTAGATGCTAGTTTTGTGGACCAACTCTGATATCCATCTTGTAGATACTTTTTTTTCGAGTCACCTGGGTACGATTTTTTGTTCAGGGTATCTACGACATATTGCGGTTAAAACAGGAGCTAACTCGGTTACAAATCCTGTGTAGAATCTGACAGGTATCCCATCAGGTCCTGTAGCATTGTTTACTTTCAGTGATAAAAGTGTCCTCTTCTTCCTCTGCATCTTTTGGAAGCAGTGAAACCTTGCAGCCATATTTTCCTCCTCCTACTTTATTGTGTTTATTGTGCTGCTGGAGCAGCTAGCTATTCGTGGAATCCTCTCAAACGCAGCTGTTAATGGGACTTTTGTTTCCTCGTTTGTAGTTTCTAATCAAAATTTAGTGACATTGCATACAATTCCACTTTCCTGATTATGAACTTCCCTGCACCTACGGTGCACAGAGACTGCAGTACCGCGCTCTGTAGTAAACAGATAGCAGAGAGAACAGTCCAAGTGTACAGGTCAGTAAGCGGCAGTCAGCTGAGGCGGCCGCCGCTTTGGAACAGCAGGATCAACTCGCCCAACACTCACGTCGAGAACGCGTTTCTGCACATGGGTCACCTTTATTTGCACAACTTCTACGAGACGTTGGCTGTACGACCCTGTACAGCTGAGTGAGCAATGCGTCTGTCCTCTAGTGTGTTACTAGTGTCATGGCATTGAAATACTGCTTGGCATTGAGTATGAACTCCTAAACTGAGCTATTTTGTATCCTCATGGCAGTCATCTCTCTTCTTCTGTTTTAGTAAAATTATTTTTTTACAAGAGCAGATATAATAAAACATGATAATTAAATCGAGACCTTACGCTATCGATAGGCTTAGTGCCCCTGCTGACTACACCCATCACTCGCGGCAGACAATCTGACCGAGTCCCGTAAAAGTTCGGGCAATGCGTGTGCATCTGCACAGAAGAAGCTCATGGCCGGTTAGCCTGAACTATATATGGAGATGTCCGAAAGAACAGATACTATCGGTGACCATGCAGCGCTATAGAAAGAAATGATAATTCAATCAAGACCCTAAGCTGTCGACAGGCGTTGATATACATCAACGGGGACAGTTGAAAATGTGTGCCCCGACTGGAACTCTAACCCGGGATCTCCTGCTTACATGGCAGGCGCTCTATCCATCTGAGCCACTGAGCGCACAGAGGATAGTGTGACTGCATCCCTTGCACGCTCCCCGTGAGACCCACATTCCCAACTTAATGTCCACACACTACATTCGTAGTGCCCCTGCCCAGTACACTCATTACTCGCGTCAGACAATCTGATCGAGTCCCGTAAGAGTTCGGGCAATGCATGTGCATCTGCACGGAAGAAGAAGGTCATGGCCGGTAAGCCTGAACTATATATGGAGACGGTATCTGTTCTTTCGGACATGTCATACGGCGATAAATATGGCAAGAAGGGGTGGTTATACAATAATTAAAATAATCAAGTGTACTATAATAATTCATTCTGCTAGAGATCATTTTACAAAAGTACATCAGATAAGTCTTCCAACCCCAAAATACCTTTCATTTGCGAACAAATTGCTAAGAAGGAAGAATATTTTTTATTTTGAGGTCCATGTTTCTTCTCACGCTCTCATTTTTAATGCTGATGGTTCACATTACTTGCGCGTTATTGTCTGGTTTTTGCTTTGCGCTTTGCAAATGTTTTCTGTTAGAAGAACACCTCTCGTGTGTCAACAGACAGTGACCAAAACCATTTACAGCAATGAAATCACTCTTTACCCTTTATTTGGTGTGGGGCGAGCGTTATCTACTTCGTCTCCTGTTATAGCTTTTGGCTCGAAGTGATGGATGGATATGCATGTAATCCCCAGTAACAAATCGGCGTACAAGCTCATTTATAAGTTATCACTATAGCAAAATCTACTAATACCAGTATTGCTGGCCCCTGTTTTGATCACAGCCGAGATAGATTCTTCCTACACGTCGGCCAGGGGCCTGAAGATGGCGTAGTAAAACGCTGAAACTGGTTGCCAAATAAAATAAGGTTGAAGACTTGACGGCTGAAAGGTTTTTAATTTGACATCCTGTATCACACAGCAGAGAACCGCAACCATCTCTCAAAAGGTGGAGATATAAAGTCATTTGTAACCTTTTAAAAGGGTTCAAATATTGCTAATGAATTCGTTATCGCATGTTTTTTCGCAAAACATTTTAAAAAAGCGGAACAATCTTGCACAAAGCTTTTGATCATTAAATATTCAAGTAAAATGAAGTGCACTGTTATTCTGGTATGCCAATGGCACCAGCTATTTAATACACATTTAATCGCTGGTCGTGAAAAACTGCGCTGTGTACTCTCTCCATGTTTTCGTCTGTGGTATTTCTGAGACGTTAGCCTCATGGATGATCTTCGAGAGTAGTACCGTCATGTTCAAATTCAGCTACCCATTCCGTAGCTGTTGAATGTGAAAAACTGTTCGTTCTAACTTTTTGAATTTTAGGTTGTGAGAAAGATGCTGAAGCACTGTATGACTGTACAGTATTTCATTTTATTCACGTAAACAGAGCTCATAGTACAACAGCATGGTCAAAACCATTTCACAATACTATATACGTGACATGTGACAAAACAATAAAGAGTCAATGATACAGTACCGTGTGCGTGTGACTGCCCGAAATTTTCGATTTGTCCTCATAACTGTATATTGATGAGAATTTTCTCTCCATGGTGTGTGAATAACCACTATTCAGAGTGAGTCGTTCGTGGAAATGTTTAATACGCTGGTTAGATAGAACATACGCTTCCCTATGACTAGAAATGCGATTCAGTAGCGATGATGAAGCTGCAGGAATCGTCACTAGGCAGTTTTATTCGCAGCTGAAACATTTCTGCAGCAAATGTGTGAAGTACACTGGGTCCACTCTACGATAACTCACCCAATAGCGGGAATAATCATAAAAGAGGTTGGAAACTGCAAGTATCTTAAACACTCCCGTTAACACCTTTTTCTCGTATACTCTGTGCAGGATGAAACTCGTGTCTCAAGGGTTTCTTTTTCAGAACTGAATAATTTTGAGATTGAAGTGGCAAGGAGATAGACAAAATGTTATACGATAGTGTCGTCGCCAGAACTTTAATTCCCTTATGAACAATTATATATTACATACATAAATTTTTGCGTTGGTCATGTTAAAAAAAAGTGACATGTTGTGGGGTATCAAGTGAAATTTATGACTGAATTGCCGGCCGAAGTGGCCGCGCGGTTCTGGCGCTGCAGTCTGGAACCGCGAGACCGCTACGGTCGCAGGTTCGAATCCTGCCTCGGGCATGGATGTGTGTGATGTCCTTAGGTTAGTTAGGTTTAACTAGTTCTAAGTTCTAGGGGACTAATGACCTCAGCAGTTGAGTCCCATAGTGCTCAGAGCCATTTGAACCATTTTTTTGACTGAATTGACGATTTCTTGGTAGGGAGACGCAAAATAACGTGTTGGATGGATAGTAATCGATGGATGAAGTATTTTCAGGTGTGTGTAAGGATCCTTGTTATTCATGTTATTCGTTAATGACCTGGAAGTAATGTTAATAGTAACATCCAATTTTTTGCAGCTGAATGTAGTTGTCTGTAACAATATACTATCTGAAATAGGCAGCGCAAATATTCATTCAGATCTGGATAACATTTGAAAGTGGAGAAGTTATTGATAACTACCTTTAAATGTCCCGCACCTCACAAAACGCAGAAACATATTATCTCAGAACTACTATATCGATGAGTCAGAACTGAAATGAGTCAACTTGCACAAACATTTGGGCACAACAATTTGTAGAGATAAGGCGTGGGATGACTACAAAGGCTCAACCAGTAGTAACTGAGGGACCTAGAATATACTACAGCTTCTTATGTATAGCTTCTGTAAGGACCGCGAACACAGAGTAAGATTTATTACATTGATCAAAGGTTTCATTGACGTTAGCCGCATTTGGGCATTGAAATATGTACGTGGTAACAGGTGGAAATTTGTGTCAGACCTGGACTGTAACCCAGATTTCCCGCTTAACGCAACCGGTTGCCTTAATCACTTCAGCTATCCGAACACACTCCCTCCCCCCTCTCCCCGCCACAAGTTCAAAATTCCCAGCCTTTTACACACTACTGCCGTACGTTACATTTCCGAAAGAACACACATCACATATAAGCGAGCTCGGATAATCGGCAAATCAGGTTTCCAGTCTCCACGTGTTACCATTGAGACACTTCAATGCCCAAACGCGGCTAACGTCAATGAAACCTTCGAACAGTGTGTTTATATTGCTGCTGGATCAAACAAGGTTTCTGCTCTTACGGACATGTCCGAAAGAACTGTCACCACATACACTGATCAGGCAAAACATGACCACTGCCCACCACGAGGCACGTGACGCAGTAAGGAAAGAATGTAAGCGGAAGAGAGACGGAATGTATCGCTACCGCCCAGGTCCGGACACCATCCGAAGTATACTTACGGTATCCTCAACGAATGTGACGAAAAGAGTGTAAGAAAAACTTAACGCCTAACCTTATCAATATCTACGCCCGGCAAGAGAGTGAATAGAGCACATATGTGGCAGAGCGGACACAAGAAAGAATGATGATACTGTGGGGGACGGACTCTACACTTTCGTAAAATAGTTCTGATTATTTAACAGCACACGACACACACCCTTGTTAATACAGGATTGCGTGAGGCGCGTTTGTAATCTGTTAAAAGTGACGTCTACGTGGAGCGCTCATAGAGACAAAAACGTAAACGTAATCTCAGGGATTATATTTCGTGTTATCACATTAAAATATTGCTGCAGGATATCTTTACCATAGGAAAATTTCATTGAAAGGAACCTTTGAATTAAAGAAATTTTTTCCTTCTTTTACACTGAATAATCTTTGTTTTGCCGAGAAGCGGTCAATGTCTGTACTGAAATGAATGTTCTTAGTTTTTACTCGTATATATCACTTCACAGTGTCTTGAAAGGAGGATATAAGATGAACGTCAACAAAAGCAAAACGAGGATAAAGGAATGTAGTCGAATTAAATCGGGTGATGCTGAGGCAATTAGATTAGGAAATGAGACGCTTAAAGTAGTAAAGGAGTTTCGCTATTTGGGGAGCAAAATAACTGATGATGGTCGAAGTAGAGAGAATATAAAATGTAGACTGGCAATGGCAAGGAAAGCGTTTCTGAGGAAGAGAAATTTGTTAACATCGAGTATAGATTTAAGTGTCAGGAAGTCGTTTCTGAAAGTATTTGTATGGAGTATAGCCTTGTATGGAAGTTAAACGTGGACGATAAATAGTTTAGACAAGAAGAGAATAGAAGCTTTCGAAATGTGATGTTACAGAAGAATGCTGAAGATTAGATGGTTAGATCACATAACTAATGAGGGGGTATTGAATAGAATTGGAGAGGAGTTTGCGGCACAACTTGACTAGAAGAAGGGGTCGGTTGGTAGGGCATATTCTGAGACATCAAGGGATCACCAATTTAGCATTGGAGGGCAGCGTGGAGGGTAAAAATCGTAGAGGGAGACCAAGAGATGAATACACTAAACAGATTCAGAAGGATGTAGGTTGCAGCAGGTACTGGGAGATGAAGAAGCTTGCACAGGATAGAGTAGCATAGAGAGCTGCATCAAACCAGTCTCAGGACTGAAGACCACAACAACAACAACATATCACTTCACAATGGTTGGTAATTTACATTCATTTTGTTAGAAATAACATTTTCCTTTTTTACAAGGTTTCAAGTATTTCTACTGTGGGCATTGCTCTATCTTCCGCCCTTACACCACTTGACGAGTGAGAACAGCTTGATAAGATTGAATAATCCCGGTAAACATTAGCTTTTTCCTTTATTTAGGTTACAGGTGACGGGAAAAAACCGGGTTAAAAAAACCTTCCCGGAGTCTTCAAACTGCTCACTCTCCCGCTACTCACAAGTATTGATTGTGAAATATGTTATCATTTGATTACCTTGATCTGACGATCATTTTTACAATAAACAGTTTTACAATTTTAAATCATTTTGCCGCCGGAGTGGCCGAGCGGCTCTAGGCGCTACAGTCTGGAGCCGCGCGACCGCTACGGTCGCAGGTTCGAATCCTGCCTCGGGCATGGATGTGTGTGATGTCCTTAGGTTAGTTAGGTTTAAGTAGTTGTAAGTTCTATGGGACTGATGACCTCAGAAGTTAAGTCCCATAGTGCTCAGAGCCATTTGAACCATTTTAAATCATTTTATCGAGCATACAATATGAAAATATGCAAATCACGCTTAATTTGACTAAGTTCGTTAACTTTTCAAAGCTCTTCAACTTTCAATGTACGTCCACTTTACATATGTAACATATAGCACAAAAACTGTTTTTAGGAGATACATACAGCATAAAAATTTTTTCATTCATGTCTCTCGCAGTGAATACTGCAGAATATATCAATAATTTGTGGTTATGCATTTTAACGTATTTTTATAACAAATTAGGCGACGTCCTTGCCGCAGTGGATACACCGGTTCCCGTGAGATCACTGCAGTTAAGGGCTGTCGGGCGTGGTCGGCACTTGGATGGGTGGCCATCTGGGCCGTCATACTATGCTGCCATTTTTCGGGGTGCACTCAGCCTCGTGATGCCAATTGAGGAGCTACTCCACCGAATAGTAGAGGATTCGGTCAAGAATACCACCATAACGACCGGGATAGCGGTGTGGTGACCCCACGCCCCTCCTATCCGCATCCTCCACTGAGGATGACACGGCGGTCGGATGGTCCCGGTAGGCCACTCGTGGCCTGACGACGGAGTGCTTTTTTTTTTTATAACGAATTATTACGACGCTCATCGTCGGTTGACATTGTTGTTCGATACCGCTGGAATGGTGGGCAGACGATTGGGAACACTGAGTTCGCTTCCGTGGGTTCCGAGGTGGTAGTCGAAGGCATCATGACAGCAGTGGACTATGTGAACATTATTGCGGACCATCGGCATCTCTTCACGCTTCAAGCCTCCCCCTGCGGCGAGGAATTTTCAGCAGGATAACTGTCTGTGTTGGAAGGCCAGAATTGTGCTACAGTGGTTTGAGAGACATTATAGTGAACTCATATAGATGTTTTGGCCAAGAAGTGTGCCTGATCTGTACCTACCGGAACATGTATCCGGCGCCAGCTGCACGCCTGTAAACCGTCATCCCGCAATTTTCGGGAGCTGCTTGACGTCTGTGTGTAGACACCTGATGTCACGTAGTTCTGGAATCCGTCAAGTACTTACAGAAGCCATTTCAAGCAGAATTTCTGTTGTACTGTGTTTGAAAAGTGGAATAACACGCTACTAAACACTTGGTCATAATGTTTTGTCTCATCGGCCTATACGGATATGGAAGATTAATTGCGGTGTGCACAGAGTTAATTCAGCAGTAATTATTCCTACACTCCATACGTCATACACGGGAGGAATCTCTTATATTCACTTTACAGTGGTTTACAGAATGTAGGTGTAGATGTAGATGGTGTCAAGGTACTAAATTGTGTCCAATTTCGTATAAAATCAAGTAATACAGGGAAGTTTCTTCAGAGTGGTAAAATGTACCTACCCGAAGACGTGTGATGGTAACATTGGAGAGAATTCTTGAGGAACTAGGAAATAAGTGTATTTTAGTTTTATAATGAAGCTTGGAAATAGAACAGAATGTCTAAGTTCCCGAATAGAATAAAAGAAAGTACTCGTGAATACTGGATGGCATTCTTATTCAGCCATTATAATTACATTCTAATTACTTCTTACACAATACGTTAGTTCGCCTCAAGGATTATTTAGCTGATCGAGTGACACAACTCCATCGTAAAATTCGCACTTTCACGGACGACCGGCACTATTAAACATAGTAAAACATTCCAGGCTACTGTGTGGTTGTCCGACAGATTCTGTAGCCTTCCTGCCTCGGTGCGGTAATGAAACCCTCGACCCCCTTCATCCATCTTCAATTATCAGAATATGGTTGCAAACGACTCTCAGCATGATGTAACAAGTACTAAGTAGGAAGTCGAAGAAGGTATCCATCCGATATTGCTGTTCGTAAAGAAGTAAATTTTTGGGGACCACAAACTGAAAACCTGTCAAATGCGCTTAACATGACACACGACATGTGTACCTCATGCTTCGACTCTCAAGTGTTGCAAGAGAGGAGATGAGTAATTCGTATTGCGCTTATCGATCATAACAGAAGAAAAACGATGACCATTACAATAGTGGACGCTATTCGGAAGTTAACTGGCTGTAAACCCCCATGCTCATCAAAGTTACTTTAAATATGTGTAATCACGTCTCCTTTAGCAAAGCCACAGTCGATTGCTCGCCCAGCATTGAGCCCTACTTGTTCACAGACACCACATGACGGATGACAGGCTGCTGCACTCAGCCTCAGTAAAAGAAGCTACTAATCAAAGTACATGTAGTCAACATGGCGATGTTAATTCTAAGTCAGAAAGCCATTCGTATCTCTAAATTAAGTTTTTTCATGTTTCAAAATAATTTATGATATTCAGATTACTAGCACAGTGTAGTTATCCCATTTGTTTTCTGACAATCACTTCGTGTGAATGTACTTGAATAGACAATTAAGATTTTTAATGCTCTCCAGAAATGCTACGGAAATCAAGAATTCTATCAAAATTCCTCAGACAAATGGCAACATATCATCAGACGGGAATTATGCAGAATACATTCCAAAAAGAATTTATTCACAACTGTCCAGGAATGCCGCTACTCATTGTGCCAAACAAAGATTTGCTCTCCAAGGCCTCTAACCTGACGGTAAGTGAAAAATCTCAAAAAAATTCTTGACCGATTTACTACAAATTTTTAGCCGATACTCTAATTAACATTCCGACGGGTACAGATGATGTACTACATGGTTGTAATTGAACTTTTCCTATTTAACACTTTATAACACGGAAACAAATTACCGTACGCGGATCAGACTTGGCAGCATTAATGTCAAGAACAGGGGGAAGAGAAATAATGTAGAATCAATTCAAGTGAAACAATTTTAATTTGCTGCTACGGCACACCATACCATTACATACCGGTACTGTTACAATAGAGGCTCAATATGGCGTCCATCACTGTCCAGTAGAGCTTGAAAGCGAAGGATTGCATTCTGCACAGCAGAACGAAGCATGTCCGTAGATATACTGGCTGCCTCTTTTGATACGCTGCACTTCAGAGCAGCACATGTGTGAATGCGCTCCTAGTAAACTCTGTCCTTCAGGTAGCCCCACAACGTGAAATCACAGGGAGTGAGTCAGATGGTCGTGCCTGCCAAGCATTTGGAAACGATCGGCTGATATTTCGATCGTTTCCAAATGTGTTTCGGAGAAGCAAGTGAACTTCACGAGCGATGTGCGGTGAGGCCCCATATAGCATGAAAACTGTTCAGTTCAATGCGTCTCTCTCCTGTAGGGCGGGTATGACATGCTGGCGAAGCATATCGCAATAACGCTGGCCAGTCACATTGCACGTCTTTCGTCCTTGAGCGCCAACCTGTTCAAAAAAGAATGGGCCAGTCATGAAAGAAGCCGTGATGCCATATCATTGTGACACATTCACCATACAGAGGAACTTCATATACAGTGACTGGAGGTGAAGATCCCCACACTCGGAAATTCTTGTGTTCACCTCACCTGTCAGAGAAAAATGAGCTATGTCTGTTCATAGGATGGTCCAGGACCAGCCCTCGTCAACTTCAATCCTTGCCAGTGCAAGCTGCTGTACGATATGGATCTTGTAAGGATACCATCTGAAAATGATTCGAAGCACCTTCCGTTCAGTGGACTACGGGATGATCAACTGTCGTGCGGCAGCATGCGCACTGCCTGACGATCGAGAATTGTGACAGCGTTGTCTGCCATAGCAACAGCGATTTCATCAACCACCAGTGGTGCAACTTGGCTATGAGGCTATGAATCACGATGACTGATCATGGCACATTGTGGCCACAGTTGGAACTGGACGGTGGCGGTGTGACGCATGGAAATCATGCACCCCATACTCTGGATATTAATGCTACCAAGTTTGGTACTCGTACGGTAATTAGTTACCGTGTTAAATAGAGAAAATTTAATTATAACCACCCGGTATTTCCTTGAACAGATTTTGTGTTGAAATCGACTGCGAGGAAGCAAATGTTGTGCTCTGTTGTACTATGAAAATGTTTGATTTCGGTTTCTGCCTCTACAATATCTGGGCACTGATACCACTGGACAAATTGTTCCTCCCACAAGCATTCTTTATCATTTACAATTTTGAATAAAAACTGTATACACAACAATGTGTCATTTTTTTCCTTCCTCGCTTTCGGTTTTTGCAGAAAGTAAGAAAGTTGTATTTATGGTTTACCGGTTTATGACTACAATGCTACTGCGGTATGTGAATTGTCTGAAACCCCGTAATCCTATTCGATTGTAGATTAACTTGTATGAAGTTACTATCTTAACAGATCCAGCAGCTTGAGAGATCTCTCTCATACCCTGTGTACCGATTTAACCATTCATTTTAAGGGAGGAGGGAGACAAGATGGACGGGGAGAAGGTAGAGAAGGAGATGGAGAGAGTTGTGTTAGGACGAGAGGTAGGGAGGTAGGGACGAGGAAGTGGACAGAGTGGGGGGGGGGAGGAGGGAGGAGGAGGATATGGGTAAAGAGAGGGGAGGAAGAGAAGGTGTAAGAGACTAGAGGAAGAAGGAGATTAGCATTTATATCCAATTCTCATATATAATTAGCAACTGTGAATGATTACTGGGTTTGCTAATGTTTTAATATGTTCTTGCAAAGTTTTGATGGCAGAATGACGAGCAGATTAATGTATTCTCAAACTATTGGTGTGAAATGTCGTAACAATATCTGCTTCTATAAATATTTACACTTTGATAATGATTTTCCTTTCCTTTCCGTCTGTTACGCTAACTGCGTAAGTTCGTATAACTTAACTATCTAATTAGCTTTATTGATATTGGTTATGAAGAGAAACTTAATCTCTGTGTTGTGTAAACATAATCATTGTACAGATAAAACCTTCTTTTGTTGGTCCGTGTCTGCGTAAAATAATATGGGATATTAAATGTAATTATTTGCCACTCACAGAAGGACACAACTGAACAGGCAGAAGACATAGAAGTTGAGTACACTGATAATACAACAGACTACATCACATCTGGAAAAAGAAGCGGGTGGTACACACAAACACATACTAAGAAAGTAAAACATAGAACTGGAAACACAATGAAGCAAGGGGTAAGAACAGTATACAGTACAAAGAAGAACATGAAAAAGAATAATGACAGACAACAGATCTCCAGACAAACTCATTAGATCAAGTGCGTACCAACTCCCATCCACCTTCTGTCTGTTCCAATAATAGGATAAATATACAAGAATATCCGAACAAGGTACACAGTACTCATGAGAGCTCTAAAGAGTAGTAGCACGCCCTCCCCTTTGGCAGAACACTTAATAAATGAAAACCACCAGGCCACAAATATCGAAAATGATTTACACATTGTAGGCCACCCACATTTTTTGGGTAATGATCTGAGTATCTGAAAATATGTCTTCAAAATAATGCTCTTAATATGTACCCCTCTCTACATAAACTTTTGACCCAGGAAGTAGTTTATATACAAGTAGCAATCTGGCTACAATTCATAAACATATTCAAGAGTAGGATATGATTACTTTGCGAAACGGAAAAAATTAGAGCATAAATGAATACCTGAACACAATTCAAGATTACTGTTACTTCTAGCATTTTCTTGATCTGACTTGGAGCATGTATAATTAATCTTCATTGTTGGAAGATCATGTCCAATAAGCATTCATGGCTCCGTCTGATAATCTAGCACATTTCCACACAAAACCTGAAATATTAAGATGTACCAAGCACGTCGAACATAGTCTGATAACCAGCAAGCTGCTTCAGAGTCTCCACACCACTACTTTCATTCTAAGTGTAAGGCATACAAAGAACAGGAAAAGGTGCCTGCTGACTACAGCTTAGAAGAGGCTTATATTGATTGCAGTTTTGCATTACACTGACAATCGTTCCTGCTGAAGACTGACTTCAGATTGTAAAAGAATACAAGGCACGTGCTATAAGCGCAATCTAAGTTTACTCTCGGAAAATTGACTGATGGGAGCAACTGTAAATGGGAAATGCCTTTACGACCACTCCCACTGTGTCGAGTATCAACTTAGTTTACACATATAGCACTTGCCTTTGGGCATTTAATTTCGTAAGTGACACAGGAATAGAAATAAACCCGATAAACTCCAGTTAAATTTATGATTATTGCGAAGCAGCCCATTTCTATTGATATATGATAGAGTAAAATTGTCTGTACATGGAACACATGGCACACAAGCAGTTACATGAGGAAACAATGAACAAAGAAAAATTGAGTATGTACATTGGAAAATTCTGAACACATTAAAATATACTACAATGGAAAATCCAGGATGGAATGTAACAATATTGTGAAAAGGAAAGTTACTACTTACCATATAGTGGAGATGCTGAGTCGCAGATAGGCACATCAAAAAGACTGTTGCAAATATAGCTTTCGGCCAGTAACGCCTTCTTCAAAATTAGATGACATACACACACAAGCGCAATTACACAAACGCAACTCACACACACATGACTGCAGTCTCAGGCAAGTGTGGCCACACTGCGAGCAGCAGCACCAGTGCATGATGGGAATGGTGACTGGGCGGGGGTAAAGAGGAGGGAGGGGGAGGGATAGTGGGATAGGGCTGGCAGACAGTGACATGCTGCTGGGGAGCATGCAGGGACGAGGTGGAAAGAGGGTAGGGCAGCTATGTGCAGTCAGGCGGTTACACGGAGGGCAGGAGAGAGATGGGGAGAAGGGGATAGCGGAAAAGGAGAGAAGTAAGAAGACTGGGCGTGATGGAGGAATGAGGGCTGTGTAGCACTGGAAGGAACAGGGAAGAAGGGGATGGATGAGTGAGGACAATGACTAACGAAGGTTGAGGCCAGGAGGTTTATGGGAATGTGAGATATATTGCAGGGAATGTTACCACCTGCGCAATTCAGAAAAGCTGGTGTTGGTGGGAAGGATCCATATGGCACAGGCTGTGAAGCAGTCATTGAAATGAGAATATCATGTTTGGCAGCGTGCTCAGCAACAGGGTGGTCCACTTCTTTCTTGATCACAGTTTGTGGGTGGCCATTCATGTGGACAGAGAGCCTGTTGGTTGTCATGCCCAAATAGAATGCAGCACAGTGGTTGCAGCTTAGCTTGTAGATAACATGGCTGGTTGCACAGGTAGCCCTGCCTTTGATGGGATAGGTGATGTTTGTGACTGGACTGGAGTAGATGGTGGTTGGAGGATGTATAGCACAGGTCTTGCATTTAGGTCTATTACAGGCATATGAGCCATAAGGTAAGGTGTTGGGAGCAGGGTTTGTGTAGGGATCGACGAATATATTGCATAGGTTCGGTGGGCAGTGGAATACCACTGTGGAAGGGGTGGGAAGGATAGTGGGAATGACATTTCTCAATTCAGGACAGGACGAGAGGTAGTCGAAACCCTGCTAGAGAAGTTAATTCAGTTGCTCCAGCCCTGGGTGGTACTGAGTTATGAGGGGAATGCTCCTCTGTGGCCAGATGGAGGGACTTTGTGAGGTGGTGGGAGACTGAAAAGATAAGGCACAGGAGATTTGTTTTTGTGCAAGGTTGGCAGGACAGTTACGGTTTGTGAAGGCATGTCTTCATTCGACTAGCGAGAGGCTATGATACCTTATATGCTAGAGAATATCCTTGCGACAAGCTTGCAGTTCTGAATTAGTAGAAGAATGAATACCGTTTGAGCCCTAATGGACCATAATTCCTCTTGTACAGAGCTCTGTTAATTAGTTGGAATTCTCCCTTTGTCCTTCTTCAAGACTTATATGGTTTTCAGCAGTGCTGGATCTTCTCCCTGCCCAGCATTTAATGTAGTTGAAGTTTCACTCACGCTGCTGTGTTCCACTAAAGGATTCCTTGAAAGACAGTTGCCATCCTTGAGTTTGTGTACCTCTGTGAAGTCATACTCCCGAGCCTCAGTGCTCGTTTCGCCAGTCGATCCAATGGATCCTTCAAATTAGTCAGCCAGCATGCAGGATGGTGTTTTGCCACAACGGTGACAGGTTTCCCAAATAAGTATGGCTGCAACCTGTTGCACAGTAGGTCATCTCGGATTTGGATACTATTCTACAAGTGTAAGCTACACCTTTCCAATACCTTCCTAAATTTGCAGTAGAACTGCACCTATCTCATAACCACCAGGCTCAGTGTTTATTTCTCTCTCAGCGTTCTCGTTATACAATGCTAGGGCTCGTGAAGGTGTTAGCAAAATTCGTGCCTTGGTAGGGAATTCCTTTATGAATCGCCAGTATTAAGAGCATATTCTTAGAAATTGTCGCCCATCACGAATGTGCCGAGAAGTTCGAAAATCTGTGACCATTTTTATTTTCTCTGTATTGGGGCGGACTACATAACCATTCAGTACCTGCTCCAAACTTTTAATTTCTTGGGCAACAAATGCAGCTTTTAGGATTCAGGCCTAAATGTTCTTCAAATGTCTTCGAAAAACGACAGTTTCATTTAGATAGCAAAGACACGTCGTCTGTTTAAAGTATCGAAGCAGGTTGTCCTTCCTACGTACAGAGGTCACTGGAACAGTACATATTCCACAAAGAATAATTTTAAACTCATAGACGTTAACAGGAGTTATGAAGGCAGACTTTTTCGTGTAAGCCACGTCAACCTCGATTTGCGAGTAGACTTTATGCATGTCCACAGCTGAGAAACGCTTTTCTTCTTTCGAGCACTCTAGGGAGTCATGAATGTGCGACAGTGGGAAGACATCTTTCTTCGTGATTTTTTTCTGTCATCGCTGGACGAGGCCATGTGCCATCCTTCTTCTTCACAAGAATTGTACAAGAGGACCAAGGACTCTTAGGCTAGTCAACGGCATGCCAACTAGCCAAGTTTGAGCGCCTCCACAACAGAGTGTGGTCAACCTGAGTGGTAAGCAGATCGACGAGACCACCTTAAAACTTCGCAGTGTCTCCCAGAAAGGTGCCTGTCGCACCCATCATCAGTGCAGTTGAACATGCAGCCAATACCCTATCTTCCAGTGTGGCTGAAGAGATCCATAGAGACACCTGCAGGGCACTCACCAAGACCAAGCCACCCAAATCCAACATCTCAGGCGACGAAAGGGTGGGGCTCAGGCAGCTCCAGGAGGATGACACCATTGTGGTGATGTCAGCAGACAAGAAGAAAACGGAGAATGACAGAAAGATACAACAGCTACTGGAGGATCCTGCATACAAAGCAATAGGAAGCGACCCAACAGACAAAATGGACTAAAAGACCAGGGCTTTGCTGAAGGAGATGGGTCTGCCTGAACAAGTCATCAAGAAGCTGCATCCCAAAGCGCCAGTACCACTCAGACTGTATGGACTCCTCAAAGTTCATAAGAATGAGGATCCTCTTCGACCTATTGTTAGCAATATTGGCACAGCCTTATACCCTATTGCAAAATACCTGAAAAAGTTGCTGACACCATATGTGGACAGATGTTCACACCACATTCAGAACTCGGAGGACTTCCTACAACAGCTGAGGAACTACACTTACAAGGGGAGGCCGCCAATTGTGAAATTCAGATTCGATTCATACTGCGCATAATAAAAGCTCATGGCCAGAGGTGTAATGTGGCAAAGCACCAAGATGCACTTCTCAGCCGTTGTCGAGAAAATCGACAGTTAAAAGAAACCGTTGCGATGAAATACTCTCTACGAACAATGATTTTCTACAGCGTCGTGGCGCAGCGGTAAGCGCTCGGGTTCGTAATCCGAAGGTCGCACGGATCGAATCTCGCGCCATGCAATTTTTTTTTTATTATTAGTTTTTTGTAATTCAAATATATATATATTGCTTATGCATGTTGGTGAAGGCGGATCGCTCTCCAATTGTACCGCCTCCATTTTTCCGTTTTTTTTTAACAGGGTGTACCAAAGCTCTCCCGTCCGCACTGATTTTCGACGATGTTATATGTTGCGCTAGGGACCACATCTACCTTCTTTCGAAGTTAGCAGGCAACTACGCTGTTATGCGGCGGCTCGTTTCGGTCCATTCAACATCTGTCCTTCAAATGTAACGAGCGAGTAACGGAGTTTATATTTCATACTTGCCACAGCAAATTTGTGTTCGTGGGGTCTCTATTATAATTCGAACGTTTGACTTACGCTATACGTATTCGTTTCGGAGTATCGTTTCTACGTCTTCCGTTAACTATACGTGGTTAACATTATGAAGACAATTAATAACATTTGTGAAATACAACTTTGTTTGCGGAAAACATAATGATGTTCGAAGTCGCCAGTTTTTCCACGACAAACGACTTTCAACAACTTATTATATGCATAATTGTTGCAACTGATTGCGGGGAATTATAAAAAACAAATACTAAAAAAAAGGTTGCATGGCGCGAGATTCGATCCGGCGACCTTCGGATTACGAACCCGAGCGCTTACCGCTGCGCCACGACGCTGTAGAAAATCATTAACCGTAGAGAGTATTTCACCGCAACGGTTTCTTTTAACTGTCGATTTTCTCGACAACGGCTGAGAAGTGCATCTTGGTGCTTTGCCACATTACACCTCTGGCCATGAGCTTTTATTATGCGTAGTATGAATCGAATCTGTATTTCACAATTGGCGGCCTCCCCTTGTTAGTGGACTCTGACATCATCGTCAGTTTCGACGTGGTGTCTCTGTTCATATGAGTGCCACTGAACGACTCACTCGATCTTACCGGAGAGAAGTTGGATGGGGCTCTCCTCGACTTATTCAGGCATATACTAACCTCAATATACACCCTATCTGGAGGTTAATTTACGAGCAAATGGAAGGGGTGACGATGGGTAGCCCTCTATCACTAGTGGTGGCCAACCTATTAATGGAAGGATTTGAAGAGGAAGCACTTACATCGGCCACATATCAAGCCAAGTGCCTTTTCAGGCATATGGATAGTACCTTTGTCATCTGGCCCCGTGGTAGGGAGAAGCTAGATGATTTTCTGGACCATCTGAATTCACGCCACCCGAATATAAAATTCACGATGGTACTGGAGCACAGAAGAACGGAATGCCCAGAACTCTAGTCCACAGGGCGCATACTCCGTCAGAACGCGACAGTTTGGCGACGGAAATAGAACACTTATAATCGGTGTTCAGCAAAAATGGGTTTCCATCTAGAGACATCCAGTAGGCACTTCGATCTGCCAGTCAGCCACAGGTTCCAGAAGAAGAAACAGAAGAGGCGCAGAAGATAGTACACCTACCATATGCTGGACCGATCTCTGCCAAGATCAGCAGAATTCTCATGAAACATGACATCAAGAGCATATTTTGCCCACCCAATAAAATTAGGACGATGCTGGAGAATGTAAAGGATGATCTGGGGTTACGCAAGCCAGGTATTTACAACATCCCGTGCCAGTGTGGGATGTCACACATCGGCCAGACCACCAGAACTGTGGACACCAGGTACAAGGAGCACCAGAGGCATACCAGACTCATACAGGTAACAAAATCAGCCATGTAGGGGACTGTTTAGAACTTGGTCACTCGATGAACTACAATGACTCCAAGATTATCACGCAGACCCCAAGATACTGGGACAGTGTCATAAAAGACTCCATCGAGATAAAGGTCACGGATAATTTCATCAACCGTGACACTGGGTACCAGCTCAACGCTGCCTGAGATCCGGCTTTTGAGCTTCTGAAAACTCAACGAAGGACAATTTAAGATTTCGGATGAAACAGAAGTGCAGATCGAGAAAACAGCCATGAGACAGAGCACCAGACATTACAGGTCGGATTTGAAACACGCAGCCCCAGAGGACGGCGAGCCTAGTGTGAACTATGTTACAACAAAGGAATCCTAGAGTCGAAACTTCTAAAACGAGACGCAAGAGTCTTAACATGTGGTACTTGTATAGAACAAATAGGATGTGCGTACGTCCGGAGGTCTCTTACTTCGCTGGTGTAGACAGACGTTACACCTCGACTCGGACACAAATCTGAATACAGGAAACAGGCACGTAGATGACCGGACGGACAGCTCATAATTTTGTGAAAAAGAAATGGGATGATTTGAAAAAGGATGTCCTCCTTCGTAGTCCAACACCGTGACCTCACAACCACGACGCCGTTGCTATTCAAATTCGATCGACGTTGCTCATCTTGAGCTTGGACCGTTCACTGTTTCTATTTTGCTTCTTCTTTCACGGTTTAGTACACCTAAAAGCCTGAGCAGACCCATGATGTGATGCCTAACTATGCATCATGGCTCGGAAATAAAGCCAATTCAGAAAAAAACTTTATTTAACATTTTACTCTTACTTTGATGCACTCGTTATACCCGCAAAGTGTGAAGAACTACTTTTTAATCACCCTGCATTCTATCAACACCTACATTTACATCTACATACATACTCCGCAAGCCACCGTACGGCGCATGGCGGAGGGTACCCCTTACCACAACTAGTTGTGTCCTTTTCTGTTCCACTCGTAGATAGAGCGAGGGAAAAACAACTGTCTATACGCCTCCTTATGAGCCCTGATTTCTCGTATCTTAACTTCGTGGTCCCTACCCGAAAAGTACGCTGGCGGCAGTAGGATCGTTCTGCAGTCAGGTTCAAATCCCAGTTCTCTAAACTTCCTCAGTAATGTTCTTCTAACTGAATGTCTTCTTCCCTCCAGGGTTTCCCACTTGAGCTCTCGAAGCATATCCGTAACAGTTGCATGCTTATCGAACCTACCGGTAAGAAATCGAGTAGATCGCCTCTGAATTGCTTCGGTGTCTTATTTCAGTCCGACCTGGTGCGGATCCCAAACACTCGAGCAGTACTCAAGTACAGGTCGCACCAACGTCCTGTATGTGGTCTCCTGCACAGGTGAACCACACTGTCCTAAATTTCTCCCAATAAACCGAAGTCGACCGTTCGCCTTCCGGACCACAATCCTCACATGCTCGTTCTATTTCATATCGCTTTGCAACGTTAAGCCCAAATATTTAAACGACGTGAATGTGTCAGAGCACTACTAATGCTGTATTCGATCATTACGGGTTTGTTTTTGCTACTAATTAGCATTAACGTATATTTTTCTACATTAAGAGCCAGCTGCCGTTCAACCAGAAATTTTGTCTAGGTCAGCTTGTATCAACCTACAGACACTTATCTTCGACATCTTCCTGTAGAGTACAGCACAATCAGCAAACAACCGCAGGCTGCTGCCCACCCTGTCTGCCAGAACATTTATGTGTATAGAAAATAACAGCGGTTCTATCACACTTCACTGGGGCACTATAATGTCACCCCCGTCTCCGATGAATATTCGCTGTCGAGGACAACATACGGGTTGTATTACTTAAGGAGTCTTCGAGCCAGCCACATATCTGGGTGCCTATTCCGTATGCACGTACCTTCGTTAATAGTCTGCAGTGGGGTACAGTGCTGAAAGCTTTCGCAAAACTAGAAATACGGAATCTACATGTTGCCCTTCATCCATAGTTCGCAGTATATCATGTGAGAAGAGAGCAAACGGGGTTACGCAAGAGCGATGCTTTCTAAAGCCGTGTTGATTCGTGGACATGAGCTTCTCGGTCTCAAGGAAATTTATTATATTCGAACTCAGAATATTCTCTAGAATTCTGCAGCAAACCGATGTTAAGGATATTGGTCTGTAATTTTGCGGGTCCATTCTGTTACCCTTCCTATATACAGGACTCACCTGCGCTTTTTTCCAGTCGCTTGGCACTTTGCGCTGGTAGAAGGATTCGCGATAAATGCAAACTCAGGGACCAATGACTCTTTGTAAAACCCAACTGGGATTCCTCTCGCAGAATGGGTGTTAAATCTTGCGTCCTCGCCTCGTGTTTCTCCTGCCTATTACATAGCTTTACAAACGCTGGTTTTATTCTAGCGGCGGTAGTCAAACAAATTAGGACCCGCTCCTCTCGCGCCACACACCATCTTCAACCGTCATTCGCCAGGAAATCCCTTATGCAGTGGCCATTCATTTTACCAACCGCCCCTTTGACAGTTGCAGTATACTTCGTGGTTGGTACAACCCACTATTGATAGTGGCTCAGTTCTCGTCTGCACCAATCTGTCAGCTCCAACACGCCATCTCCTAGGGAACCATGCCAGCCTCTCTACGGGCACACACCAGACCCCTATCTGTCAAACCTGCGAGGGTTAACCGCGTCTATATACAAATAAAACCTGTTACGGGCTGACACTAAAATTAACTGTTCTTAATGAAAAAAAAATTACTTTTGCTATTTCGGTCCCCTAAGACCACAAACTTTTCCACAGATTACTCAATTTTTTGAATTATCTGGTCATCATCCTCTACTGAACGAACTACAGCTTCGACACATTCAGTCACCTCAGTTGATACAAATGGCTGCAATAAGTGGTGTCACGTCCATGTCAGAACAATAGTGAATGTGCCGCTCATTGTGTCATGCAGCCCGTCAACTCGTCATCACCGTACATATGATGCCAACATCCTAAACATCATATTACTGTCTACACAGCAAGAAAAAAAGTTCTGGTGCAAATGTTTCACCGAATATATCTATTTGCGAAAGCACTGAAATTAATATCATTTTTCATAGAGTGTTGTTCTGCTAGAAATATTGTCACGTACAAGAAGGTGTAGGTAGATGAATGAGGAGCACTAACTTCACTTAACGAAGGTTTATTCAGCACTTGCACATACAAGAGCGCCGAGCGAACTGCATCCGGCCAGAACACGTATGGTATACATACAGCTACAGAACATTCTAGTACAATGATTCTTGCCATTTGTGGATACTTCTAGAATGTACTCGAACCTAATATAGAAATTTAAATTTTCCACTTCAGGTGAGTTTTGAACTCACGACTCTCCATGCAACAAACTAGCATCATAACCACTACACTACGGCGGCTGTGCTACTCGGCTTCTTCTGTGACATTGCTCCCTCCTTAAGCGAACAGCGTCTCGGTGTTACGTCCTCCTGATCCGAGAACGAGTCATCGGTCGTGCATACTCCGACTTCCGATGGCTGATGTTCGCCCTGGCGGTGATCTTCTTACAACTTCCCTTGCCACTACGCTCTTCGTCACCTCTCCGCTTGTTGCCTGCCGCTGGTGCTTCGAATTTACCCTGGGTTGCAGGATCCTTATAGGACTTCATTCGAAGGATGTTGACCGTATATCTGATCGTTCGTCGTCTTGTGTCGGGGTCGAAATCTTCAACATCATAAGTAACATCAGACAACTGTCTTACAACCTTATAAGGTCCAAAGTAGCGCCTGAGGAGCTTCTCAGAGAGACCAACCTTCCGAACAGGAGTGAAGATCCAGACGAGGTCACCGGGCTGGTAGACGACAGGGCGGTGGCTCGCGTCATACCTTCGGCGATCGTTTTCTTGAGTCTGCAGCGTGCGGAGTCGAGCTAACTGCCGAGCTTCCTCAGCTCTGGTTAACACCTGGCCGATGTAGTCGTCATCCATGTCATCAGGATGTAATGGAAAAACAGTGTCCATCGTCGTCGTCGTCGCCTCACGTCCATGCACCAGGAAAAATGGCGTAAATCCTGTGGTGTCTTGTTTGGCGGTGTTGTAGGCAAAGGTCACGAAAGGTAGCACCTCATCCCAGTTGCTCGGACGAACATTGACAGCACGCCGGCCAAGGTCTTATTAAGGCGTTCAGTAAGCCAGTTAGTTTGCGGATGGTAGGCAGTGGTCATATGATGAGTAATGTTGCACCGACGGCTTATCTCTTTCACAAGATTCGATTGAAAAACTTTCACTCGAACCATAATTAACGACCTTGGGGCACCGTGTTTTAATTCAATTTCTTCTACGATGAATTTGACTACCTCGAATGCTTCGACTGCTTTCACGGCTTATGTAATGGCATAGCGTGTCAGATAAACAGTGCAAACAATAATCCATCTATTGCCTCTGGCAGAAGTTGGAAATCGTCCGAGGAGGTCAATCCCAACACGCTGGAAAGGTGTTCCGGCTGGTGGAATTGGTATGAGTCAGCCAGGTGGTTTCTGAGGAACTGCGTTTCTCCTCTGGCACTCTCGAAAGAAAAATCTCTTGCGACCCTATCGTTTGTCTTAATAAATCCTAAATGCCCGGACTCAGGTGTGTCATGGAATTTCTGTAGAACATCTAAGCGCATGTGTTTAGGAATCACTGGTAGCCACCTCTTTCCAAACGGACCAAAGTTTTCCTTACAAACAACCTTAAATCGTCCTTTCACATCCTCTGACCGATTTAAGGCAAGCATAATTTGAGATATCTTGGCGTCCTGCTTCTGCTCAGCAGAGAGATCCTGGAGTGCAGCGAGGCAGTCACTATTTTAATCAAAGTCTTGATGGTCTTGCACAGGGTTTCTTGAGAGACAGTCGGCATCTTGGTTTTTCTTCCACTTTTGTACACTATGGTAATGTCATACTCTTGAAGACGTAGTGCCCATCTGGCGAGTCGTCCTGTTAGATCCTTAAGACCTGTCAACCAACAAAGTGAATGATGGTCCGTTACAACTATGAATGGCCTTCCATAGAGATACTGTCGAAATCTGCACATGGCCCAGGTCACAGCAAGACATTCTCTTTCTGTAGTTGAGTAGTTTCTCTCGGCTTTTTTCAAGTGTTCTAGAAGCATAGGCTATAACTTTCTCTTTTCCATCCGAAATCTGCACCAGAATAGCACCGATCCCATCCCCACTGGCATCTGTGTGTAGTTCTGTAGGTGCTCTCTCATCATACAGACCAAGTACAGGGTCAGTCGTCAGAGCTTTTCGCAGCACATCGAAAGAATCTTGTTGAGCACCAACCCAGATAAATTTAGCATCGGGTTTTAACAACTCTTGGAGTGACCTGGCTTTGATACAAAAATCTTTGATAAAACGACGGTAATAAGAACATAATCCGTGGAAGCTTCTTACATCTCTAATACTTTTAGGAATGGGAAATTCCGTTATAGATCTCACCTTTTCTGGGTCTGGCCGCACACCTTCATTTGACACTAGGTGTTCAAGTATTTTGATTTCTTTTGCTCCAAAGAGGCACTTTCTTGGATTAAGTTTCAGTCCGGCTTGTTGGAGACACTTAAGAACGGCCCACAGTCTTTTTATGTATTCATCATCTAAATAACAAAGACACATCGTCCACTTCAGGTGCCTTAAAAGATCATCCATCATCCATTTAAAAGTTGCTGGTGCATTACACGAACCAAACGGCATTACCTTAAACTCATACAGGACCTCAGGAGTGATGAATGCAGTTTTCTCACGATCAGCCCCATCTACTTCCGAGTACATGTCCATAGTTGAGAAATCTTATCCCCCTTCAGACAATCTAGTGTGTCGTCAATTTGTGGAAGAGGGTAAACGTCCGTTTTAGTTATGTTACTAAGTTTCCTGTAGTCAACACAAAAGCGCCAACTGCCATCCTTCTTCCTGACGAGAACCACTGGTGACGACAATGGGCTCTGCGAACTCTGAATGATTTTTAATCATTTTTTCTACCTCGTCGCGAATTATTCGACTTTCCGTTGCTGACACACGATATGCTCTCTGGCTTATTGGTTGATGGTCTCCAGTGCTAATCCGGTGCTTCACCGTCGATTTGTCTAATTTTCTCTTCACCTGTGGATTGAAGCATTCAGAGAACTCTTGAAGAATGGAAAGTAGCTTCTTCTGTTGTTCCTTAATGAGATCTGGTAATAGTCAAGCTAGAAGATCTTGTCTCGTAGTGGTAGCGCCAATTTCGCCCACAGGCTCGGCATGGGAGGTTTCTATGACGCTCAGCTGTTCTGCAATTAACGGCTCGGCGTTTGCTACACACATGCGTCTTGGAATAATCTGCGGTTCTCGGCGACAGTTCACTATCCACAATTCACCGAATGCGTTCTTAAACGAGACGACAGAGGCTGGGATGACCAAGTTATTCTTCAGTGGTATGCTTCTCTTACATTCCACTACAAGATCCATGGGTTGATGCATGGCTTGACACATGACAGTTACCTTTCTAGCGATGACTGCAGGAATGATCACTTCACCCAGCACACATAGTCTCCACCCACTCGAATGCGCATCTTTCTGTCCACAGTATCTCATCCCGTCTAGCATAATCTTCGAGCGACCACAATCTATAATTTCCTGGGCTGGCCGAAGTGGCCGTGCGGTTAAAGGCGCTGCAGTCTGGAACCGCAAGACCGCTGCGGTCGCAGGTTCGAATCCTGCCTCGGGCATGGATGTTTGTGATGTCCTTAGGTTAGTTAGGTTTAACTAGTTCTAAGTTCTAGGGGACTAATGACCTCAGCAGTTGAGTCCCATAGTGCTCAGAGCCATTTGAACCATTTTTTATAATTTCCTGAGAAGTTTTCAAAAAGTCCCATCCGAGAATGACGTCATGACTACACTCTTGTAAGACGATGGATTCTAAGGGCTGTGTATGGCCACTTATACCCACACGAATGGCACATCTTCCTAGGTTTTACATATCTGCCAATAGCCACCTTCAGCAGAGATGTTTTGCTGTCGACGCATACGGTTTTCTGCAACTGGTGACAGTACTTATCCGAAATGACTGAATGTGATGCTCAAGAGTCCACAAGAGCTTGGGCTGGTCGGCCATCCATGAGGATATCGACGTAGTTTCCTATTATTTTTGTCGTGATCGACGGCGGAGGATTTTTCTCTTCGGCCGCCTCACCTCCAAGGAAGGTTGCACCCTTTAGTTTTCCAGTTGGCGGCGCCTAGGTGATCGGCTGGAGCTTCTAAACGGCTAGGGAGACCTCGATCGACGTGTTGGGGAGCGACCTCTCCAGCGGACAGCTTGCGGCGATGGTGACTTACGTCATCCTGCAACCACAACTTTTAGTTCATATTCGTCGTCCCGGAGTTGGCGTCGGCTAAGCTCGGTCTGCTGTCTTCTGGCGCGGGCGTCATCAAATATCCTCCGCCTTTCTCGATAATAGCGCACCACATGTCCCCGTCGTCTTCAGTGGAAACATACTGGTTGGTTATCCTGGGTCCTCCAGACGTCAGTCTTCCTTGGTGCCCAAACAGGCTCCTCATGCCACATTGTAGGGCCGTAACTTCGCCTAGGTCTCGACTTTTCCACTGTTTGAATGGGAAATGAAGGATGAGAGATTGGGTTCAATGTCTGTTCCACTTCCTCTCTTATGACGCTTGAAGCGTCTCGGTGTTTTGCTCGCCGTGCAATCGAAGTAGTACCTTCTGAACTTCCTCTGTCACTATCTGACGAAGAACACTTTTGAAATCAGTTCCTTCCTCCATCAGAGACATTGATACGACGTTTGGAAGCCCTTCAGACTTCTTGCGTGCAATTCTTTTTTGATGCATTGTCTAGATATACTGGCACCATTTTATGAAGTCGTCTGCTGTCGAAACCTCATTCAGGAGTGGGGCTTGATACATGACTTCAGCAACACTCTTCATGAGATGTGCAACCCTATCTTTCTCCTTAATTCTAGGGTCCACTATTTTACACAGCTCCAAGACGTCTTGAATGTAGGATGCTGTCGTTTCTCGTGGACGCTGTGCCCTGCACTTTAATTTATCCTCATCCTTGCAGTTCTGTCGTTGTGTGTCGCCGAAATACTTGCGCAGTTCCGCCTGGAATACTTCCGAGCTTGTGAACTTCTCCTCGTTGTTCTCATACCGTTGCTTGGCAGTGCCCTCCAAGTAGAAAAATACGTTAGCCAAACACACGGTGTCATCCCTCTTGTTAAATTTGGCCTTACGCTCATATACCTTCAGCCACTTGTTTGTATCTTGACCATCTTCACCAGAGAACCTGGAAGGATGTCTCATGTAGTGGCACACAGTTGCTGTCATCGTAACGTGCTCTTCTTCTTCTGTCTCCGATAGATTGCCATCTGTTGAATATGGCTCGAATCGGGTTTCTCGCCACGTAAACGGCGGCTCTGTCGTGGCATGATGGGAGGCCACTGTGTCGTCGATAATGTGTGCTATTACAAGTTCCAGTACCCAGCGTCTCCACCAGAATAATTTCACGTAGAAGAAGGTGTTGGTAGATGAATGACGAACACAAACTCCACTTAACGAAGGTTTATTCTGCACTTGACCGCGGAGCGAAGTGCCTCCGGCCAGAACACATACATTTCAGTACAATGATTCTTGCCATATGTGGATATTTCTAGAATGTACTCGAGCCGAATATATAAATTAAAATTTTCCAGTTCAGTTAAGTTTTGAAGTGACGACCTTGCACGCAACAGTCTTGTAGTATACTCACTACACTATGGCAGCTGTGCTACTTAGCGTCTTCTGCGACAATGTAACTAATTTTAAAAATATATCTAATTCAGAACATAATTTCCTTTGATTAGTAATTTTATATTTTTGTCCCCTCAGGATCTGTTTGAGAAGCGGCAGTCAGAGTTCGTGTGGCTGTTGCTGCTGAATGACAGGAAGCCAGATTTGGTGTTGCACGATCTGCACATTGAGTTCAACTCGAATTTCTACATCGCGGTGCCATCAATTCGGGGCCGACTCAACTTACTGGAAGCTTACAGGGTAGGCAAGGGATATCCGCTCATTATGAAGAAGTACTGCACATGGCGTGCCAGCAAACAGTTTATCTGCGGAAACGAAACCGTCATCATGCGCCGAAAAGACCTGATGGGATACAACATGACGGTGGGGATAATTACGGTACGTCATCATTCACTTTACTCAAAAATATATGTCTGTCCTTCAAGAATGGAAAAACGTTGAATTATGACGCATTTTATTGGGATAGTGTACCAACTAGAAGTAGGCAGTTGTAATAGGGGCTGTTCAAAGCTAAAGGAACCAGCAGTGCAGAATGAACATCCGTCTCCGAAATCAAAAGTGGCCAATGGAGTTAAGTGACAATTGTTTTATATAATCGAAATGAAAGTTCCATTTACGGTGACATGTACCGCAATGATACTTACTGCTAGAAATTACGTATGTATGAAACAAAATGTAGGATGTGACAACGACTACACATAGTGTTGCGAAAATTAAGGTTTTCACATCGTAACACTGTGTGGTGGTGTATGCGAGTATGTTTCCATTTTAATTTATTCGATTTTTTCCTAATATTGTATATACATGAACAAGGCCCTGTGTAGCTAATCTGACATGAGAAATAGAGCCGGTGACTTCCACTGGCAGGTCCATGTGGCGTCGTCATCCGTCACAGCCCCGTCGTCCTGGTGGGGCAGCGAGATTCGCACCAATTCCATCACAGAAATGACCAGTGCTTACTGTCGGCAACAGTGCGCTCGTTGTGCAGTGCGCCATTACCAGTCACGTGTCCTAAAACACTACCGCCACTGTGAGTGTGGAGATACGCCTTCTTCCTTGCCACGCTAGTCCGCGAATTACTGTTGGGTTCACTCTTTCAGAAAAATAACCTGCCTTGCACGATTGCACTGGCCTTGTTGAATTATCACAGTGACAGCATCCCACGTCCACCTGCTGTCACAGTACTGCTGCCATACACCGCTCAGGCTTTCGCTAATATGCCCATATGTGGTCGTTTGTGCAACATTCTCTGTTCCTTAAGAACATTTTTGCGCTCCCGCTGAACAAGTTGGAAGGCAGCGTTATCACTGAGTCGGCGTGAAGATTAAGACATGCTCTTACGAGCTCATCTGTTATAAGTTTCTTTTCGATTAGATCCGTCAATTAATTTGTAGTTCAGTGTATGTGATCATTGCGTTATTTAAATTAAAACATGAAGAAAATAAATGATCTTTGTTGAAGTGTGAAGTAATAATTTTTCTAAGATCTTTTGCTTTTTTTCGAAGTATGAGTGTACTCTCACTTATAAAATTCTCATATTAATAATTAATCAGGGCTTTCGTAGCTGAGCAGAACAAACAGCTGGTTAGATACCCAAATTTTCGTTTACTAATTTTTAACATTTTTTCTACGATTTTCGCAGATCGAACTTAAAGTGACACTCTACCCATAGTAGTACCATCCCGTTATTTGCTACGTAACTTCATCATTATGAATACTTGCAAGTCAGAGGAGATGTTGGTAGTTGACACTTGTCTGGATTATCAGAATCTTTACCAGCACGGTGAACTCAGTGTCTGGCTCCCCTTTGATACAACTGTAATGAAATTGCTTGTTGGTGTGCGAATTTATATGTACCTTCCCCCTGTAGCTTCTTGTTAATCGGTATCAATGATTGGATGTTCCGAATGTAAGGGCTTATTTCATTCTAAAATGTTTCAACGAATTATCTCCTCTGGGGTACAGACCTCTTGCTGACGATGATACACTCCTGGAAATTGAAATAAGAACACCGTGAATTCATTGTCCCAGGAAGGGGAAACTTTATTGACACATTCCTGGGGTCAGATACATCACATGATCACACTGACAGAACCACAGGCACATAGACACAGGCAACAGAGCATGCACAATGTCGGCACTAGTACAGTGTATATCCACCTTTCGCAGCAATGCAGGCTGCTATTCTCCCATGGAGACGATCGTAGAGATGCTGGATGTAGTCCTGTGGAACGGCTTGCCATGCCATTTCCACCTGGCGCCTCAGTTGGACCAGCGTTCGTGCTGGACGTGCAGACCGCGTGAGACGACGCTTCATCCAGTCCCAAACATGCTCAATGGGGGACAGATCCGGAGATCTTGCTGGCCAGGGTAGTTGACTTACACCTTCTAGAGCACGTTGGGTGGCACGGGATACATGCGGACGTGCATTGTCCTGTTGGAACAGCAAGTTCCCTTGCCGGTCTAGGAATGGTAGAACGATGGGTTCGATGACGGTTTGGATGTACCGTGCACTATTCAGTGTCCCCTTGACGATCACCAGTGGTGTACGGCCAGTGTAGGAGATCGCTCCCCACACCATGATGCCGGGTGTTGGCCCTGTGTGCCTCGGTCGTATGCAGTCCTGATTGTGGCGCTCACCTGCACGGCGCCAAACACGCATACGACCATCATTGGCACCAAGGCAGAAGCGACTCTCATCGCTGAAGACGACACGTCTCCATTCGTCCCTCCATTCACGCCTGTCGCGACACCACTGGAGGCGGGCTGCACGATGTTGGGGCGTGAGCGGAAGACGGCCTAACGGTGTGCGGGACCGTAGCCCAGCTTCATGGAGACGGTTGCGAATGGTCCTCGCCGATACCCCAGGAGCAACAGTGTCCCTAATTTGCTGGGAAGTGGCGGTGTGGTCCCCTACGGCACTGCGTAGGATCCTACGGTCTTGGCGTGCATCCGTGCGTCGCTGCGGTCCGGTCCCAGGTCGACGGGCACGTGCACCTTCCGCCGACCACTGGCGACAACATCGATGTACTGTGGAGACCTCACGCCCCACGTGTTGAGCAATTCGGCGGTACGTCCACCCGGCCTCCCGCATGCCCACTATACGCCCTCGCTCAAAGTCCGTCAACTGCACATACGGTTCACGTCCACGCTGTCGCGGCATGCTACCAGTGTTAAAGACTGCGATGGAGCTCCGTATGCCACGGCAAACTGGCTGACACTGAGGGCGGCGGTGCACAAATGCTGCGCAGCTAGCGCCATTCGACGGCCAACACCGCGGTTCCTGGTGTGTCCGCTGTGCCGTGCGTGTGATCATTGCTTGTACAGCCCTCTCGCAGTGTCCGGAGCAAGTATGGTGGGTCTGACACACCGGTGTCAATGTGTTCTTTTTTCCATTTCCAGGAGTGTATTTATTGGGATTCCACCTCATCTTAAGGAATCACATCAGTATGATTTTTTTCTTATTTAGCTACTTTATGAGCAATTTAAGAAAGCAATGCTTACAAGCGAATAATGTTTATTTCATGGACATAATTCGATTTTCATTTTCTCCCTTTGTGTACTCCTCCATGATTACTGACCGCCAGCATAAAAAAATAATTGCTGGCTTTTTAATATAATCCATTGCCTGGACCGTCGTGTTGAAATCATTATATAAATTTCCGTCGCACGTTTGATGTAATTTATTGGGCCATATTCTTTTAAGGATTTCACATGAAATTGTACGGAATGGAATCAGGATAAATCGAGATTTTCTATTCTTAACAACTGAAAAATAAGGGCAGGACACCTTTTAACTGGAAGAACACAATTGAGGGTTCAGAGTTCTTCCTCAATTTTCAAATTCTGTGTAGGTCAGTGCAGTGCACTCGATCGTCTTGTTCACTGTGTGAAGTGAAGACATTCAGTGCAGGAATCACATTCCGTCTCGATTGTTTTAACTCTAGTGGCGTCTGCCAATTATAATACACCAGACCGTTGGCGTATGTACGGTAGGAAGACTACTCTAGTTATTCCTAATACATGAAACAAGCAGTATATAACATTATATTCACTGGCTTATAGTCAGGCTCTCTAGCTGTCCTGCAAATGTGCACGTACATGAACTTTGCTAAGAAGTTAAACGTATTTGTGGCTGTTGTGTGATTTCTTACTTTACATGTGGGTATTTGTGTGGTTTATTGTTGTACATGCGGGTATTTTAAACGTATTTTTTGTGCTTTCTTATTTTACATGTGGGTATTTGAAAATAAGCAGTTTAAGATGCTATCCAACTGTTATTCTTGGGAACCATATACCATACAGACATTTAACAGGGTGGTCAGAAATAAGCTGAAAAACTTGTAAGAGTGTTTCAGGGTAGGTTGTGCTGAGGAATAATTGTTAAGATAGAATTTCAATATGTTGCGCAATTTCGGAGTTAATTAGTATTGAAGTATTGAAGTTAGACAATCAGGCGCTGTGTATGCAAATTCTGGCGACCCATCAGAGACAGTGTCTCGAGATGTGTTCTTCGATTGGTTCAAAAATCGCTCTAAGCACTGTGGGACTTAACATCTGAGGTCATCAGTCCCCTAGAACTTAGAACTACTTAAACCTAACTAACCTAAGGACATCACACACATCAATGCCCGAGGCAGGATTCGAACCTGCGACCGTAGCAGCAGCGCGGTTAGGGACTGAAGCGCCTAGAAAACGCTCGTCCACAGCGGCCGGCTCTTCGATTGGTTTCCTGAAACCGGACAAGACAGCGATATAAAAATTGGACGTGGGGCATTAGTAAGGATCGAATCCGAGCCAACAGCGGATCAGTCTCGTGCGCTATCATCTACGCTGCCAGAACAGCCAACACTAAATGTACCTGGCGGGCCGCTTGGCTTGGCGCATGAAAGACATGATTGGCTAACTTCAGTGTCAGTTAACTCGGAACCGGCGGAACGTATCGAATTTCTTTCTGAATAATTATTTCTCAGCACAACCTACCCTGCAACACCCTTATAAGCTTTTCAGACTGTTTCTTACTACCCTGTATAAGGAAGATTTGTACAGTGAATGTGGCGGGTCTCATAATTTGTAATAGACCCTTTGATACGCATGACAAGAATCCGATATATAGCTATTGACAATAATTGTATTATTTCTTGGCGTCTAATATATTTCTCGGTGGTTTCAGGACTGGCCAGAAGTGACTTTCTTCAACAAGACACACTGTGGAGGACTTACTTGTGAAGTCTGGCAAGTTATGTCGCATAGACTTAACGTCACGTGAGTAGATTTTTCCTCAGGTAGCATACAGTGTGTCCAAGGAAGAAAGGACAATATTTGACAAAGTGAGAAAAGTGACAGAACGGGCCTTACGAAGCAAAAGAATATGCGATAGCCATATCCCTTTATTAAACACATCCTAAGACGAATCTGAAATGGCAGGTAGCATGGATGTGTGAGAGGTGTGGTGATAAACTCAACACACCCAGACGGAAAAGAAGATTATTTACATTTATTCGCCTCAGCAATATTCGAAGAATACCGACGAAAAAGAACAACTGAATTCCGAAGAAAGATGATATTTCTATGAATACAGAATTATTTTGCCTTCTTCGAAATCAAGCGTTATAAGAGCCGCCAAAGAGCTATTAATGAAAGGTTCAATCAGAATGATTCTTCAAGTTATTCTTTCAAACATTTGAAGGCGATTTTACAATTTTGCACACATGAATTTTACATCCCATAACAGTGAAACAATACATTTTTATAGACTTTACAAGTTTCACAACAATTTTCCATTATTAAATAGATGTGTTAATAAAATGCCCAGTTCATACACAAACAATGGAAGGATTAACAGTATTAAATAATTACTGAAGGAGCTGAAAACATACATATCGTTAATAAACAGTCGTTGACAGAAAGTGAGCAGTTTAAGATTAGCCCAGACATCGCTGTGTTATTTCATTCAGTTCAGATCAGGTAGTTCAAAACACACACACACAGTAAAACTACGTACTCACATGGTGACATCAACAAAAATGAATTACAGATCGCACACTGAAAGGAATCGTATGGCCCTTTCTGGTCTTAGCTGTGAATGATTTTAATGTTTAACATTTCGGTTCTGTATTCTTGGTTCAAAAAGGCGTGTGAAATCTTATGGGACTTAACTGCTAAGGTCATCAGATCCTAAGCTTACACACTAGTTAACCTAAATTATCCTAAGGACCAAAACACACCCATGCCCGAGGGAGGACTCGAACCTCCGCCGGGACCAGTCGCACAGTCCATGACTGCAGCGCCTAGACCCCTCGGCTAATCCCGCGCGGCTGTATTCTTGAATTTAAAAAAATAATTGTGGCAATTTAACGCTTGAGTGTTTAAAAGAGTACAAGCAGTTCAAAAAGATTTATTTCTCGTGACAATTTTAATACATGGGCTTTTATAAAGGAAACACACCGTTGTAAAAGATGAAACCTTTTATTATACACAGCTGTGATTGCACCAAATAGTGAAAGCGTTTCCGTTTGGAAAGTATTCCTTTTTACAAGTGGAATAATAGCTCGTGACTGTTCTACTAAATCGGAAATCTGATCCACGTTGGGGACAAAGACAAATATGACAGTAAGCAATCAAAGCTAGACAGCATTACACGGGAGAACCGAAATTAAATTTTATAACAAGTCCTCCCTCAAAGAACAGGAGTGTTCGCGAATCATAAATAGCACTTTGGTCACTGGTAATGCAGGTGCCCATAAGTTTCTTTCTGCACCCGTCCTTAGTTGGATGCTAAATAGTAACAGCTCGGCATTCACGAACCGAAGCAGCAGAAATGAGAATGCACTGACTCTGAGCACGCGAACCTACAACCACAAAGGCACTGAGAAGCACAAATTCGTCAGATGTCATAGGCGCGCTTTTCACAACTAATGATCGCCATACATAACTTGGGTAACCGGACCTCAGTTTTCTTTGAGAAATCATAGTTACCATGTAGAACGGTTAGTAAACATTCCCTCTCGATTGAGCACGCGTGCAGTTAAATCCATTCGGTGAAGAGCTACACTGCCTGCTGCGGGATACCGATGAATGCACCACTACGAATGTGAAGCACAGAGGAGTTTAACGAGTGGATTAGTATTAACGCATCTCCCCCCCCCCCTCCCTGTAGAGGTAACTTGGAGCACGGGCCGGAGGGGGAAGGGGGGCACATTTAATTAAGGTATAGTACGTCCTTCAGTAATCCGGTCAACAAGCTGAAGCTTAAGCTGACTCTTTTCTTGGCTGCTCTGTCCCGGGCAAGAAAGTTGACTGAGGGTATAACCCTTAAGACATGATACGAACCGACAAAGCGGGGGGAGCCTCTTAGATGAAATCTTCTATTATTACCATGTGTCCAAAAATTTTTCAAAAATGTTGTGTCACTGGCTTTTGACGACATAGAGTGCCTCCTCGTGTTATGCCTTGCAGCCTCCTTCTGGGGGGGGGGAGGGGGGGGGGGGGGAGCGAGCGAGATGGCGTAGTGGTTAGCACATTAGGTTCGCATTTGGGAGGATGGCAGTTCAAATCCGCGTCCAGCCATCCAGATTTCGGTTTTCCGTGATTTCCGTAATTCGCTCCAGGCAAATACCGTGGTGATTCCTTTGAAAGGTCACGGTCGATTTCCTTCCCCATCCTTGTGACATTCCGAGCTTGCGCTGCGTCACTAGTGACCACGATGTCGACGGGTCGTTAAATCCTGACCTTCCTTCCTTCTGGAGCGTGAAGCGAACATTGTTCTTTTTAGCTTGCTTAATTTCCTTAACAACATTGTGATGAATATCTTCAAGCAGAAGGCCATTTATCGATCACAGTTTAATTATAGGAGAATTAATAGGATATGCAAACATCAACGTTTTCCTTTCACGAACTGCAGTATTAAAGGCAAAATTAAGCCATTTGATAGAATGGCCCTACTTTAACTGATATTCAGCGTAAAAAATAATAAGGGCCGTATTCAAAGTACTGATGACTTGTTCTACAAAGGTTGTCTGCTGCTAATATTATATAGCTGTTAAATGAGAAGCTGTAGTATTAAGGCGAAAAGGGCAAAAAGGTGGGAGCTTTGTCGCTTACCAGGTCGTTACAGCAGCCCAAACAAGGAAAATCTTTCTGCCAGATGACGGATGGTATTGCCGGTTGTCATTACCTTTCTCGTGGCTAGCTAAATGAAACGAGTAAATGCATCAACCACAAGAAATATATACCTATTACCATTTTTTGTACGGGGAAGAGGCCCCAGATAATGGGGAAATTCTCTTCTAGCGTGTAATGTAATGAATCTTGACGGGTATTTGAATTAGGATTAGCCATCCTACAGTCACGACACTGACCGACTAATTTACTTATGTTGGAGCTCAAATTCCCCCAATTTAGATGCTCCCTCTTTTCATGATTGTTTTGTACGTTCCCAAATGGACTCCAAATCAGGGTTTGTGAAGATAGTGACAGGGTCAGATCCTGGAGGAGATAAATCTTTAATTTACCTTCAGTGCCGGTTCGGTAAGACAAAGACATTCGTTAATGGAAAACCCTAAAATCTGCTGGGTGTCATTACGTTGCTGTTTCATCTTATTTAACTATGCACCTTGGATCCGTTTATCCTTCACGGTGTTTCTCTCGAGACTGTAGAAACACACAACGGTTTCTGGCTGACTTGCAATTCTTGGGTTATTTCCATCTCACGCTGAAACATACCCTAACAACCAAGCGGGGTCCGTTTTATAGGGCTGGTCAGTACCCTAGTTGAAAACGAGATAATCCGCTTCTAGCTGTAACTGCTAATGCGCTGGATTGAATTTGACTTTCTCTAGGGCGAACAGTACAGCCAAGTCTTTTTCTTACATAATAAGAGATGCAAATATTTCAATGAAAGTCCCCTCTATTACTCTCTGCGCCCCTCACTTTGAGAACGACTGTATAACGGCCTGTTCGCACAAACCAAGTTGAACATGGCGCTATGGCTGATGGCAGCGTCCGTATCACTCCCCCCCCCCCCCCCCTCCTCCCACCCGTTCCGCCGTGTGTGACTGAAGAGGTCAGTCTTACTTCAAGGTGCGTTTAAATAGCCTAGTACACACTACTGATTACCGTTGTTCAAACCTCATGAAGTGTAATGCATGCCCTGTGCCCTCCAGGAAGTGACTCAAAGTGCAAATACAACAAACAACGGCAAAGTGGTGAGAAGTTTATTCACAAACCAGCTGTACCATTGGCCATAGTGGAATTCTTGAAAGAAACTTTCAGAGATCTGTCGGATGTAAATCTACTGAAGAAACGTCACCCTAGCCAGACCCAGAATCCTAACTAGTCCATCAACAACACAATTGGGCTATAATTCTAAACACAGTGTTTGTGTCAATTAGCACACTGCATTTTGCTATCTTTGATGCAGATGAAACGTTCAATGAAGGAAATGTTGCAACGTATGAGGTTCTGAAAAGACTGCTACAAACTGGTGGTCGTTTCACGTCAAAATAAGTGTTAAATTTAGATAAAGAAAGGATTAGGACAACAGAGGGAACTATTAGAGACTTTGAAACAAGAATAAGACATCGTAGAAAAGCAGAAAAAGGGAAACTGCAACATGAGATGAAAGAGCATGCAGGTAACCTATCATATGGAGCTGGGATGTCTTGAAAACTTAAATAGCTCTTTCCTATAAGCTGTAATTTTTAAGAATAAAGTGAACTTTTTCTCAGCTTCTACTTGCCAGAATTTGCTCAAAATTACAGGTTATACACATTGACGTATTGTGCACATATTAATACAGGGATTTTCTTGTTTTGTACATCTCAAAGAAATTTGAGTCTTAGATACATAGAAAAGTGTAGACACTTACTTTTATTTTCATGTCCATCTACAAAAATAATTATTATCTTAAAATTAATCAAAATTCTTAGAAATCCGTCAGTCAAAGTTATTAGAAATGTGTGACCTATAAGTCAAAGTTATTCAAATTTTTATTCCCAGCGGTTTCTGAGAAAACGTACCTTTTATATGGATTAATTTTAAGTTATTTAAAGTAACGTTTTAAAATCAATCTGCAGCCCTTCAATAACAACAAATAATGCCACTTAAATGCTATAAAAATGTCAGAAAATAACTCAGCTTTGGCATATATTAAGGAACTGTAGAGCTGGCTAATATTAATTGTAAGATACCTATTTAGTGTTTTGGTTTGTGTAGGAAGAATCTGTCACGATAAAGTGAATGGGTCCAAACTGTTAAAGGAATATGATTCTGGGAATATTTATTTCGTATTCTCGTGTAATCTTTTTAGGATATTTGTTCTTTTTTCTTTCCCTTTCTGTACGTTACTGTGATCCGCCTCTTCCAAAATTTTTGGTAAAAGATAAGAGGGGTTGCAGGAGTCCAATTCAACTAACAGAACTTATTCAAAGAAAGGAAACAGGCACAAAACTCAGTGTAATGCAATAAACTGACAACATCCGTGATTACTGTTGGTGTGTAAAACACACGTTGAACCCGAATTCCACCGACAAAATGTTGGGAGTTGTTCACGGGTATTTTCTGAGTATCTTGGCGCAGTGGATAAGTAGTCTCCAAGGGCTCATTACAGAGTAGTGATGTAATAACGATTTATTAGATTTGCTAACCCAATTACCTTGTAACATACAGTCCTCAGAAGTTACAATACCCCTAGTTCGCTAACCCAATTACCTTGCAACATACAGTCCTCAGAAGTTACAATACAAAACACAGCAACCCTAAAAAGTACTGTGATGTGGTTCCTGTGGCTGTGAAAATAGCTCATTTTGCTATGTCTGAACGGAACAGGTTTATTTCCAAACAAAATACATGGCAAATAACGTCGACATCTGTACTGTCCTGCAGATATTTTAAAGCAATACAGATAGGTAAATGAGGGTAAAAGTTGAGACGTATCACAATTGCTATGTGCCGAGCCACGGAGACAGTGGGTCCGCTATACCAGTAATACTCATAAAATATTTGTGAACAGCAGCAAAATTTTGTCAGTATAGTTCAGGTTTCTCCCTGTATTTCCCTAGTATTCAATACAATCATATCGATATCTGTGATTTATGGATTAAGTAAAATGAAGAACTATGCTAGACAGTGTTTTTGTTTCGATTTTTAATCACTCCTTAACGCGTTCATTAAAGTGCGGTAAAAAGTACCTGCTAAAGTGAACTGAAAAAGAGGCCTGTGGTCAGGCACGCCACAAAGCACGCAACGGTGCTGCACGTAGAGAGCGAGCTATCAGGGCGTCGAGTCTTAAAACGAAATCAGCACTTCTTGCCTTTTGAGGGACTTCTGCATTCTATGCCCTGGCAGTGAGCAACACGAAAAGACGGAACCTGTAATTATGGGTGAAAAAATTGACGAGCAGATGGGAGTATAGGGGAAGTTTGACTTCCCTTTTAATTTAAACTTTTATGAAAGGACGAATAGTCGTTCCCAAACCAACTGAGAAAAAGCAAAGGTAATTATCGATTAAAATGTAAATGTGCTTCTTTAAATGGTTTATTCGTTATTTCTCTTCCCTATGTCGTTACAAATATTTCGACAAAACTTCATTGTCCTAAGATCACTCGTTTTACATGGAGGCCCTCTCGAGTAGCAAAAGTTTAATTATAATCATCGTATTCTTTCCGTACGTAAACATCCTCACTGTGTGCACCATTTCTCTTCCCGGCATCAGTGCAAATTTCTAGGCGGTACTGTGAACGCAGAGTTCTAATTTTCTTTTTAATTTCCTCCTCTGTTACCGGCGGCCCACATTCTTTTTTAGGTACAGCCTATATCATTTCATGCTGTATCACGTTTTTGCTGTTGCGATGCTCTTTACTTCTCATGTCAAAAAGACATTGCTTCAATTTATATTGTCAGTTAAAACACACACACGTATTTTTTTGTGAAAAGTTGTTATATTCTACCTTCTTTCTCGACGAAACCACTTTGTTAGGGAGCCGTGGGAACTATGAAATGCATATCTGCAGACGTCATAGTTTGAAGGCACATGTCTGAGCAAAAGCAGCGACTTCTGTCGGAAGAATCAGTGCAACATTGTATGCACTTGCACCCACAGATATAGAATTGCCTCTGGTTCCGTGCAACATGCAATAGCAAGGGGGCGGGGGGATAGCGAGTTTAGCCAGTCTGCGCAACTCTGTGTATTCGTGTTGCGCACTAAGAGGAACATGTAAAGAGGTACTGAGAGCAACAGCATCGAGTGTCTACGGTTCAGCGAGTGCGTCTGTTCCGGACAGGTGCAGTTTCGGAGGCAACGAGTTCTTCGGCAGCCGGCTTGCGAACGGCACTTGGGAAGGCCTCGTGGGGCAACTGGTAAAAGGCCATCTGGACGTCGGGCTGGCGCTCATGATGGTAACACCGGAGCGCCAGAGTGTTGTAGACTTCTCGCTGCCACTCACCTTCTCGAGGTAAGTCATCCCTGGTTAAACTGAGAGGCTTCCCTTCTCATACGGCAGTTAAGCACAAACGTTCATGAAAACTCCAACACGTAAAAAGACCCAACTGAATGCAAACGCTGGAGATGTTCAGTATGTCTTCTAACAATAAACGATTAGTAGTACAGAGTAATGACATGCTGCCTTTGTTCACTAGGAGGATCAGCATTAATAACGATTTCAGTGAATGAAACTAAAACTAAAAGGAAATGTAAAGCCAAGTACTATTATGTTTCGTTAATGTGTACAGCTGCAGTATGAGATGTTTGCACAGGCCATGGTGATCAGTCTCTAGGAAAAGGGTATGCTCCTCAGACAGTGTGATTGATGTGTGGAACCACTAGATAGCAAATGTCCGTACCCAGAGATGAGTGTGTTAGGGACCGTAGAATGTGACTACAGCTCAGAATAATCATCATTTAGCACCCACAGGCATAATGGATGCTACTACGTTATCGTCAGTGTTTTGTAAGTTTCGATTCATTTCGACCGTGCTTTTTGGTAATACAATTTTCACAAGTGTATAAGACAGACTCGAAGCCCACACCAACCACTGTAGTACAAGTTTATATGCCAACTAGCTCCGCAGAGATTAACAGATTGAAAAAAAATGTATGATGAGATAAAAGAAATTATTTAGATATTTAAGTGATACGAAAATTTAATCGTGATGGGGGACTGGAATTCCATACTAGCAAAAGGAAGAGAAGAAAAAATGGTAGGTGAATGTGGACTGGGGGAAAGGATTGAATGAGGAAACCACTTGATGGAATTTTGCACAGAGAATAATTTAATCACCGCTAACATATGGTTTAAGAGTCATGACAGAAGATATTGGAAGATTTCAGATTAATTATATAATGGTAAGACAGAGATTATGGAACCATATTTTAAATTGTAAGACATTTCCTGGGGCAGATGTGGACTCTGACCACAGTTTATTGGTTATGAACTGTAGATTAAAAATGAAGAAATTGCAAAAAGATAGGAATTAAGGAGATGGGACCTGGAAAGTTGGAAGAACCAAATGTTCTTGAGAGTTTCAGAAGGATCATTAGGCAACGGTTGACTAGAAAAGGGGAAAGAAATACAGTAGAAGACAAATGAGAAGCTTTAAGAGATCAAACAGTGAAGGCAGCAGAGGGTCAAATAGGTAAAAAGACAAGGCCTATTAGAAATCCTTGCATAACGCTGGAGATACTGAATTTAATCGATGAAAGGAGGAAATATAAAAGTTCAACTAAAAAATGAGATTGATAACAAGTGAAAGTGCAAATGTAAGGATTTAGAACGATACTTCTCTAGGAGAAAGACAAATACCGCCCACAGGAAAATTAATGGGACTTCTGGAGAAAAGAGAAGGAGCTGTGTGAATATCAGCAGCTTAGATGGAAAACCAGTCCCAAACAAAGATGGAAGGAGTATATGCAGTAACTATATAAGGGAGATGAATTTGAAGGCAATGTTATAGAAATTCAAGAAGACATTGATGAAGATGAGGTGGTAAATATGATACTGCGAGAAGGATTTGACATAGCACTGAAAGAGCTAAGTCGAAACAAGGCCCCAGGAGTAGATGACATTCCGTCTGAAGTACTGATACCCTTTAGAGCGCCAGTCGTGACAAAACTCTTCCATCTGGTGATAAAGACGTATGAAACAGGCGAAATACCCTCAGACTTCAAGAAGAATATGATAATTCAAATTCCAAAGAAAGCAGGTGCTGACAGGTGTGAATGTTACCGAAGTATCAGTTTAATAAGTTAGTTTTGCAAAATACTAACATGAATTCTTTACAGAAGAAGGAAAACTGATAGAAGCCGACATCAAAGAAGATCAGCTTGAACTCCGGAGAAATGTAGGAACACGAGAAGCAATGGTTATAGTATTTGTAGACTTAGAGAAAGGTTTTGATAATGTTGAATGGAATACTCTCTTTAACATTCTGAAGGTATCAGGGGTAAAATGCAGGGAGCAAAAGACTCTTTACAAGTTGTACAGAAACCAGACGGCAGTAATAAAAGTCAAGGGTCATGAAAGGGAAGCAGTGGTTGAGATGGCTGTGAGACAGGGTTGTAGCCTATCTCCGACGTTATTCAATCTGTACATCGAGCGAGCAGTAAAGGAAACAGAGAAAAATTAGAAGTAGGAATTAAAGTCCAGGGAGAAGAAATAAAAGCTTTAAAGTTTGGCGATCACATTGTAATTCTGTCGGAGACAGCAAAAGACTTGGAAGAACAGTTGAACGGAGTGGACAGCGTCTTGAAAGGAGGATATAAGATGAACATAAACGAAAGCAAAACTATGATAACGGACCGTAACGGAATTTAATCAGGTGATGCTGAGGGAATTAGATTAGGAAATGAGACACTTAAAGTAGTAGACGAATTTTGCTATTTGCGCAGCAAAATAACTGATGATGGCGGAAGCAGAGAGGGTATTAAGTTTAGACTTGCAATGGCAAGAAAAGTGTTCGTAAAGGAGAGAAATTTGTTAACATCTAATATGGACATAAGTGTTGAGAAATCTTTTCTGAAGGTATTTGTCTGGAGTATAGCCATATATGGAAGTGAAACATAGACAATGAACAGTTTAGATAAGAAGAGAATAGAAGCTTTTGAAATGTGGCGCTGCAAAATAATACTGAAGATTAAATGGGTAGATCACGCAACTAATGAGGAGGTATTGACCAAAACCAGGGAGAAAAGGAAACTGTGACACAACCTGGCTAAAGAAGGGATCGGTTGATAAACACAAATTATGAGATAACTGGAGATCAACAATTTAGTACTGGAGGGAAGCGTGCGCGGTAAAAATCGTAAAGGGAGACCAAGTACAGTAAGCAGTTTCAGAAGGATGTAGTATGCAGTAATTTTTCAAAGGTGTAGAAGCTGGCACAGGATACAACATGGAGAGCTCCATCTAACCAGTATTCAGCCTGGAGACTGTCACAACAACAACAACAATATGCATAAGCTGAAAGCAAATGAATTTCTCTTTTTATCTTAGAAATAAATTTTCATTCTGTAGTTTACAAGAACTGATATTATGATCCTTATGTTGTGGTTGTAGGCTGATCCTATTCCTTCAGGAGCCGAAGGAGGAGGAGTTTACATGGGATAACTTTTTACGGCCCTTTGACAGACGTCTCTGGCTGTGCACCATCACCGTCATAGCCATCATCTGGGCTGTCCTCAGAATTCAAAGAAGATACAACAGAGGTTTGGGATGTCATGGCGGCTACAACCAGACGTACAGTGATATCTTACACGTCGCAGGAATATTTCTCATGAGAGGTACAGGCCATCTCTTATGCATTTTTTTAAAAATTGTGGCTAGAGTTACTTTGCATGAAAGGAATCAGTTCTATTGGATTATGTGTGCATTGTTGTTGTTGTGGTCTTCAGTCCTGAGACTGGTTTGATGCAGCTCTCCATGCTACTCTATCCTGTGCAAGCTTCTTCATCTCCCAGTACCTACTGCAACCTACATCCTTCTGAATCTGCTTAGTGTATTCATCTCTTGGTCTCCCCCTACGATTTTTACCCTCCACGCTGCCCTCCAATACTAAATTGGTGATCCCTTGATGCCTCAGAACATGTCCTACCAACCGATCCCTTCTTCTGGTCAAGTTGTGCCACAAACTTCTCCTCTCCCCAATCCTATTCAATACCTCCTCATTAGTTACGTGATCTACCCATCTAATCTTGAGCATTCTTCTGTAGCACCACATTTCGAAAGCTTCTATTCTCTTCTTGTCCAAACTATTTACCGTCCATGTTTCACTTCCATACATGGCTACACTCCATACAAATACTTTCAGAAATGACTTCCTGACACTTAATAGGATGTGTGCATAGGAACAAATAAACAAAATAGTAGCTAAGCAAAGAGATGAATTCACATTTATGTTAAATGACCCATGGATTGGCACCCATGGAGAGTGAAATGAGACATCAGGGCGACAGTAGATTTGTTCAGTTAACTTGTATATTCCGGCCCTTGGCTACAGTACATCAGGAACAGCTTGGTGACGGCGTCCAGCTGCCTCTCTTGTGAAACCTTGCACGTTCGGCACTGCTGACAGCGCAAGAAGCGGAGCCAAGTGTGGCGTCACTCGAATACTGCTGTTAGCGATGTAGGCTCCATTATCTCACACGCTGTTCCATTTGATAACAAACCACTCCAGTTTAACTCATGCCTGTTTGCTGACGCTAGCTTCCCCTGCTCGAAACAACTAGCCACTACTACCGTCTTGTCAAAGGTAGAGTGCAACCATTGTGCATCTACCTGCTGAAAGTACAATCCCAGCTCGATCACTTCTTTGTTGCGTTCTCTTATCTGCCTTCGTCCTATTAGCAATTTCACTATGCAGGAATCCTGCCCCTCTCTTATTACCATATTCGCACAGACAGTGATTTCCCCGCGGTGGAATTTTGTAACTTTGCTTCTTCCATTTCTACACATCTTTCCTCGTCTTTTTTAATTAATAATAGTCGTCGCGTTTTCACTCTTACAAGATTCTTCAATATCCTCCACTTGACAGGATGCGTATGAACTGTGTGGCACTCGTGACGTTCTTGTTTTCCTGCTACTGGTATAGAAAACGAAATGTAAACTTTCGCTCCATTAGTTCTCACATGTACTTTGGCTACCTTGAAGTAAAAAGATAAGTTTTTGTGCTCAGGTTTTAAAACCAACCCCCGCTCCGGTGGTAGTTCCCTCTGTACTTTCCTCAGACCCTCTAACTACTGCTCAGGCGACAATAGGTTTATCCCCAATTGACCTCTTGCACCCTGCTGCATAGCCTCCTGTAATTCTGTTACTTCCCTCGTGCTTCCCAAACACTAACTTCTACACACTGCAACCATTTTGTCATTACTACTTGTCTATCTAAGAGTTCTACTTCGGTTTGCAGTTCCCTGACATTCTGATTAACTGACTCTTCTGCAGCTCTAGTGTACCGCATTACTTCTCCAGCCAGTTGTCGTAGTAGTCGTGTGTTAGTCAATATGGCCTTCTCTGAACTTTTAATATGCGTACTTGCGTAGTGTGCCAATCACTCACGGCTCTTTTCCCTTTTCTCTACTGATTAACCCCTCCTACGGTGTCGTTTACCGTTTGAATGTTTTCTTCATCAACAGTGGCAAGTATTGTTTTCATAAGGCGATCTCCAGCGTCGATCCAAGTCCTCTTTCTTTGCATGTGTGCAATAACCACCAGTATCTGGGTCATCTAACTCCTTAATTTCTCCTACGCACTATGTACTCTCTCACATACCCTGGCACTTCTTTTGAGTATCCAGTGCCTTTCCGTTCTCTGATTAAATTTGCCGAACGCTTCATCCAATCTTCTCACCTCGCTATGCATCTCCCATGCGTTGAATACTACCTGGTGATCACTACGTCTTCCTGCTCGGCGGACAACTCTTCACCTTCGAGGTGCTGGTTCCGTAACGCTTCCACCCCAACGAAGATCAGTAGTCCTGCTGTGAACCACATCATCTCGCCTTCTATGCACCTCACCTACAGGCAGGAACGCCTATTTCCTTCCTCCCCCTTAAAATCATTGCTGCTCTACAGCTGCTTTTACTAATTACACTACACCTAACCTAAAAAATATTAAATGACCCCTCCAGGGCCATAATCCATACGGGATTTACCGTTTCATTCACAACCACTTGTTTATCTTTCAGATTGATTCACAACCACATGTTTATCTTCCGAGTCATTCACAACTTCTTGTTTATCTTCCTATATCTTTCTCCTCATTCTCCTTTTCTGAACCGCATCTCCTTTCCCAGGAAATCTTTTGGACTCCCTTGAAAAGGTTTCAACCGCCCTACATGTACAACTGTCGTTCTCATCGGCAACTGCAGCTTGAAATTTGGTGGGTGACATAGTCTCTACCATTTGTTATGACCCCTGATACTTTGCAAAAAACTTCTTTGTCGTTCCCTTCGGCGTAGTCAAAGTTGATAGCATCACACACTGACCAAACTTATCCTGTGTCATTCTTGCCGTATGGCGCAATGCTTCTTCCTGTTTCTTCAGAGCTCGTGTATTTGTCCTCTGTACACTGTTCCAAATTTCCCTAATCACTCTGAAAATTCCTTAACAGACTCTTCAGTCTTCCCTTTCTTCGTTTTCAATATGTCGAACAGTGACGGCATTTTACGACCATTTACTACTCCATATGGCGATAGTCCTGTATTCCCATGCTGCCTTGAGTTGTAGGTGGAGAAGATGTACTTTATATAGGTATCCCAATTTGTGTGATGTGAGTTACCGTAGTATCCAAACGTATTTCCGATTGTCCTATACACCCTTTCAATTCTTCCGTTTGCTGTAGATGGAAAGGACTCGCCCTTAACTTCTTCCCGGCTCGGCCAGGGATTTTCTCTGTCTCTTGATGACTGTGTGTTGTGTGATGTCCTTAGGTTAGTTAGGTTTAAGTAGTTCTAAGTTATAGGGGACTGATGACCATAGATGTTAAGTCCCATAGTGCTCAGAGCCAATTGAACCATTTAACTTCTTCACATTCAATAACTTACAAAATTCCTTGAACAGAGCTGACATGAAGTTCGTTCCCTGGTCTGTTCCTATTGTTTCAGGCAGTGCAAGGTTCAGTACCCAATTATTCACAAGTGCTTGTGCCACTGCTGCTGCCTGTTGGATTGGTATCGCGACGATTTCTACGTATCTTTAAAAATGTTCTTTGTTTATGAGTACGTACTTATTTCCTGCAAGTGTTTTACTGAATGCACCTAAAACGTCAGTTCCCAGAAATTCTAATGGTGCAAATGCTTCAGGTAACCTGTGCAGTAGAACTCTTGGTCGGCACAGATCCGCTCTCTGTGCGCACTCTATGCAATTCTGAACGTACTGCCGTACGTCCGTCTGCCCATTCCTCCACCAATACCTTTTTGCTATTCTTCTGCTGGTAGATCTGCAACCTCCATGACCCGCTAATATGTGATCCTCTATTCCTTGGCTTCAATGGTACCACTATCAACAGTCCCAACTTGGTTTCTCTGAATAGCAGCTCGTCCTACATAGACAACTGTGACTACTTAAAATACTGTTTACATTAGTCATCCTCTCCCTATGCCATTTCCCATTCCTTATGCTATCTGCATTACCGTGCTTCTTCCCAGGTTTTTGTGTGACTTCGAAATCAAATTCACTTAGTCTTAAGCCCACCGCGCCAAATTTAGAACCTTTTTCTTTTAAAATGATGTCAAATGTCTGGCAATATTCGCAAACCCTTTTACTAACCGGCGGTAATAGTTCGCAATTCCTAAGAAAGATTGCAACTTTTTTACAGATTACGGGACATGAATTTCACATACAGCTCTAATTAATCTTCGGTCTGTCTTAACCTCACCCTAACGTATGATATGGCCCAGGTGTACCACCTCTTCCACGACAAATTTAGAATTTTCTATACTCAGTGTTAACTTCGCTGCTTGTAACCATAGGAGTACCTCCCTCAATCGTTGCTTATGCTGTTCCATATCACTCCCATACATGACTGTGTCATCCAAATGCACTGAGCATTGCCGTGGTTTTAAACCTTTGAGTACTCCATCCAACAATCTCTGAAACGTTGCAGTTGCATTTTTAAATCCGAATGGTCCGGAAAACGCTCTTTTGTGTCGATAGTGTGATGCAACCTCTATCTGGTGATAACCAGTCTTCAAATCTATTGCTGAAAATATTTGGGTTCCCTAAATGATCCAAGGTTCCTGTGATGTTTGACAGATGGTAGGTGTCCATTATTGTCTTCGCATTTAGATGTCTCCTCCCGGAAAGCTAGACTCAACATTGATCCAAAGTGATTTCCCAGTACCCTTAGGTACACAGTCGTGTGAATAAATTCTTCATGTGACCGTTTGCAGTTTAATTGGCTCGTCTTTGGCAACAGACTCCCTACATCGCTACACATGCAATGGCTTCACCTAACATATTTTTTATCAAGTTTCACTCTATGTTGCCGAAAATCGATTACGGCACAATGCTGACATAAGAAATCTGATCCTAGAATCATGTCGTGACCCTCACTCACGTGTGACACAATCTCTTCAGGCAAAAGTCTATGTCCACCGATCCTAAAGGTGTGACGTCTTGACCACCTGCTCCATTACACTCTGTACCATTGCTTGCATTTCACCAGTTCACTACTGGCAACAAACACATGCACCCCTGTGTGCAATAACATCCGGCATCTCTTTTTTCCTACTATTCCTCTTATAGCACAGTCCACCTCTACATAAGTTTTTGTAGCATCCAATCTTACTGGGAATGACTAGAAGAGGGTCTGGGGTCCCATTGGCGTTTAATACCTTATTCTTCCCAGTCCTCTACTTCTAAAACTGTTACTTCCTCTTACTTTATTCACATCACCCTGAGGCTCGAGACACTACCTCCTTACATGTACCATTCATCCACACCTGAAAAAATTTATATTACCTACGGAAACTGATGGACTTGCATTCCAGTCAACAAATATATCTCCTCACACTCTATAACTAACTACACTGTTGTGCGCAGGTCCTTCGGACCCCCTGTCTGTACACGCTTTGACGTTTCCACATGCAACCCTCTTAAAAAGCATCAACGCGAGTGCCCTGTACGCAGCATTGACTGTAACATTCTGTCCTAAGTCATATGCACTTCCATTAATTTTCCTTATCCTATCGTGTGGCCGCAACAGCTACTACCCCTAACTGTTCCCTATAGTGTCTGGCAGTATATAGTGTATCTATGCATTAACCAACAGCTACTACCCCTAACTGTTCTCTATAGTGTCTGGCAGTATATAGTGTATCTGTGCATTAACCATTCTTTAAATTCTTCGAATATTGTGGCTCCCTTAAGACCTTCTATATACAGTAGATAAGTTTTACTTTCCACACTTAGTCTCAGTTTTTCAGCACTCAATAAGTCCTTATCAGACCAACTTCCCACTTCAGCCAGATTTCCAAGGACTCTCACAAAGGACTCATTGCCTTACCAGTAAAGGAGCAATTAAACTTGCGACTGACAAATTTACACCCCAAAGTGATAACTGTGATTATACCAACCCACACAGTTCTGTATTATCCACTGTTTGTTGTGCTACCTTTTCTAACAACATTCTTAGTGCTTCCGGCTCTGACATACCTGCATCTCTGTTTCTGTCGAAGCTTTGCCCCTGACAACATTCATTTTGAGAACTAACATTCACAAGACAAGGAAACAAAATATATTAATTTAATTCTAACGTCTAAATCTGAGCCATCTCGAGTCCTGGCTTTGACTAGCCTTATGCCCTCAACAATTTCATGTACAACATTTAACTGGAGCTGATTCTGTACATTGCGCTGTTTGGCCATCAAGGTTACACTGTGCATATCTAACAGGCACTAACCAATTGTGACTTCCATTACATCTATAAATAGACAAATCCACTGGTTCTCTATTCGAAACAAAATCTAGTTTGCAAAATACACCACTATCAAATCTTTTCTCCGTGACCAAAATACAATGAAAAATTTTTGGTCTCTGTCTACCTTAGGTTGAAGGTTTAGATGTCACACTAAGGTGGTGACATCAATGATCTGACACCAGTGTTAGATGAACCATGGACTCCCATACATGAAGAGTGAAATGAGATCTCAGGACAACAGTAGATTTTCTTGATCAACTATTTATTCCAGCCCTTGGCCATAGTTCATCAGGAACAGTTTGATGGAGGTGTCCAGTTGACTCTCATGCGAAACAATAGATGTCCGGCATTGCTGATAGTACAAAGAGCAGGAGTGAGCTTGGCATGACTGGAATGCCTCTGTCAGCAATATCTCCAACTGTGACCATGAGGACAGCACAACTGCGCAGCTGACAATTCTGTGGCTGTGACCTCCCTCCAGTTAGCAGGCAGCTTTATGCTGCTTTCGTAACTTGAGGCTGGTTGCCTTATGCCATGGTCGAACAGCGGACCCAATACTCCATTTCAGGATGCCGCTCCAGAGTTTAAGAACTCATGGTGTAGACTATGATACAGAGACGAGAATATTTTTGTACATGAATGGCTGAGTACTTATATGATCCAGTCTATGTTCGTTTAGGATTTAAGGCATATACTCTAAACACTTCTATGGTGGCAAATGAGGAAAGGCTTCCATCCTTCTGCTAGCATATTGCAGCGTTTGCTGTTGCTATAATGCACCGAGTTGGCTCTACGTGACAATGTTGTCAGCCACATTTTGCTTCGCAACACATAACACTCTTGCCTGTTTGCAGCTGGCTCTTTTGCAACTCACTTCCACTCTGGCATACTTTTGACCAAAATCGATATGCTACATTTAGAACACTTTTTGAGATATGTGTGTGTGTAACATTGAGATATTATGAGAATTAAGAATTACTTGTAATCAATCATTATTCCTTACAGACATATGGAATTACGTTCTGAACTTTTTAATAAATAAAGTTAAAAATAGTAAGAAACATAAATTGTTTGATAAATCTTTAAAAGGTTGCACTACAGAGCCATATCTTCTCTCCAGACATAAATAATGTAATTGACTGATTTCCTATTTTTGTACAACATTTATATTTATATTTGGTGGCTGAGCTTTTGAATAGGAACATTTGGAACAATACCTTCACATAAATAAATGGACCATTTTTCAGTCTCTGTCGTTAAAGTTGTAAGTAATAATGTATACTAAACATTTTATTTGCAGGTTATTGATACAAAATGTGAAATGAATTTAAATTATCTATCAGGTGGATATCATAACATTAGATATTTAGGTATTTGACAAAGATATTCTAAAAAAAGTAAATGGAAAATATTTTTTATGAGATTTAAAGTTATGAAAAACGAAAAATTTACATAATATGCATATATGGAGGAAGTGAGACATATTGATATGTATCATATTAAATGGTCTTGAGAAAATTAACTGAAGGAAATTGTGTGAAAAACTTTTACAAAAATGTCTGAACACATAAGGGTTTAAGGAAATGAAAAATGGAAATCGTAAACATGAAATGGAATTTTGTTCTTGTTGGTTAATTTTCTTTAAACATAATCTAGTAATTAGAATTTTACACAAAAATCAGCTATTAATAAGCAGCTGTCATCATATTTCTCTATGAAAATATTTTTTCTTAAAAAATAATATTGAAGTGCAAAATTTTTCGTTTATGGTGTGTCATACATTATCTTGACTACTTTTTAGCAAGACAGACCTTATACTTGTATAAGAATATTATCATTCCCATTTGATACACGAAGAGATAAACTGTTCTCATGTTGTGTTAATACAGTGATGTCTATTTAAAATTTAGTGCTCCAGTACCAAGCATAGACATTTCTGGACAACATCTAAAACACATTACATGAAGTGTACAAACGTACAGGAATCAGTTGTTGATGCTTGTATACATTAACTTCACTTATCTTGTCACAATGAAATTTCAAACACTTTATCAAGAATATGAATGTAACTAAAGCCGAAAAGAATGTAATATAATAAAACTATGCTATGAGATGATAAACTCTGGCCACGTATAGCAGACAACAGGGTATACATTCATCTCTACATGCTGGACTGTAAAACCAGAATACCAAATAAAAACTTGAAAAAGTGGAAAATAAATAAAAACTACGAAGAAATGAATAATTATATTCAACTACTGGAGAAGCCAAGAGCTGTACAGAAAAAAATTACATCGCAAAGTCGCAGGGCATATAGGCTTCAAGTACAGACAACACTTAAAAAGCTTGCTAGGTGACACAGAAAAATAAGAGAAAAATCTTAAAGTTATAATCGTCACATCAAATCGAAACCTACCGTGTATTATGGTAGTGAGAAAGTGGCCTGTGGTACACTAGTCAGTTACCAGCATTAGACAGTTAAGACAATCAGTGCAGGCTGCAGTTGTCAGTTGATTGGTATTTGCCTCATTAACAGATACTCTCAATGGTAATTCCCATTTTTTAACTTATGAGATACATTCAAGTTATAACCCTCCGATTCTCTTTCTCTCAAACTAAAACACGAAAACTGTGAAACTTGCGTCACTTCTTGACGTAACTTTCCTGCAGCCCAACACAACGTCAACCCAAGATTTCATGCCCACAGCGAACGCTTCTTTAGGGGTCTGGTTTGACCATTGGAAAATCACTGATGCTTTAGTGGCACGACTAGTGTTTGTACGAGTATCTTTCTTCCTTGGAAACATCCAAAAGTCGCTAGGAGCCAGGTCAGACGAAATGGAGAGCGTGAGAAATAATTCCAAAGTTGTTGCTAGGAAGAAACTGCATCGTCGCGTTCGCCAGATGCACTGGTGCCTTGCCTTGCAGAAAGAGCACACGTGTCGTCTTTTCTGGCCATTTTCTTCCAAAGCTGGAAGGCTCCTATTCTTCAAAACGTCTTTGTAAGATGCACATATCACCCAGTGCTCTTTGGAATTCGCTGAGTAAGGATTACGCCATCGCTGGCCGAGAACACGACCACGATAATTTTTTTAGTACTGTTGCTTACCCGAATTTTTTTGTTGCCAGAGAATGTGAGCACTTCCATTGAGCTGACTGGCGTTTCGTTTCGGGATTGCAAAACGGCATTGTTGGAATTGTGTGAACAATATATTTCGTGTGTGACGGCGCAAAGTGCACTGTGTAAAATAGACCTCTTTGGCATTGTCTAACACTCTTTGTGTGCGCTAATTATTCTGTTGTGTTCGCTGTAAATTTTTTTGTTCTTGAATGTGCAAATATAGTTATTAGTAAAATGTCCTTTTTTTCTCCTTAATACTTATTCAGCTGCGCAAATTCCAATAGGCATCCATATCTCAATCAATGAAAAGAAAGTCCCATTCACTCCATTATCTCACGTTAATATTGTCTGGAAACAGGCCACGCACGCAGTCTTGTGGTCATCCATCACCATTCATAGCAGCCACCAGGAGGACACTTCGCAAGTTCTTCATGGTTGTTTGCCCAGATCCACATAAATACCAACTTGTGAAGTGATGTGTTCCATACTCCCTCGATGGTCCTTCAAAGAAATTTTCTTCACTCTCTTAATCACATTATCAGACTAGTTGGTCATCACATGAAGTTCTGCATTCTCCAGACTGCCCCATCCACCAACGCACACTAAAGACTCTAGTGGCTAGTGTTGCTGTTACTGGATCAAGAAGCCCTGGGTTCGATTCCTGGCCGGATTGGGGATTTTCTCTGCCTGGGGACTGGATGTTTGTGATTTCCTCATCATTTCATCATCATCATCATTGTTGTTGCTAGATTGGATTGAGTTAAAAATTGAACTGTGTAAAAATTGGGTCTTTGTACGGGCCCTGAAGAACACGCAGTTGAGCGCCTCCCAAACTAATCATCTTCATCGTCATCACATTAAAGACAGTCAGGATAACATCAATCCATGTGTGACTCAACTGGCGACAAATTTCAATCGGTGTCACTCCATGCAAATGGCAAAACCGAAAGATTTCACGCTGTACTCGTAATGAAAACGTTCCCATTTTAAGTGTCAAAACAGTTCTCACTCTCACCGCTGCCACTAGAGTTCCATGTGCTGTACAGTGCTGCCAACTATGCCACGCTTCACAATAAACCCCATGTTTTTATTTGTTTTCCAGTCTTGAGAAAAAAAATACCAGGAGTTATTATAACTTGAATGCACCTCATAGTTGGATGTCCTCGTCCAGTACTGCCACAGGCTGAATAACTTATTAACATTATTTATGTTCTAGCATTCAGCCAAGATTCCACTAACTTAAGGGAAAGCTAATGATTATTATCCCAGCACAGAAATTTTATAATGAAGACTTTGCGAGTGTTGGCTGCTTTTCAAGAATGCAATCTGCTCAGATTAAGAAAGTCTACCAATTAATTCCCTCCATGAACCATGGACCTTGCCATTGGTGGGGAAGCTTTCGGGCCTTAGCGATGCAGATAGCCGAAGTAGGTGCAACCACAACGGAGGGGTATCTGTTGAGAGGCCAGACAAATGTGTGGTTCCTGAAGAGGGGCAGCAGCCTTTTCAGTAGTTGCAGGGGCAACAGTCTGGATGATTGACTGATTTGGCCTTGTAACACTAACCAAAACGGCCTTGCTGTGCTGGTACCGCGAACGGCTGAAACCAAGGGGAAACTACAGCCGTAATTTTTCTCGAGAACATGAAGTTTTACTGTATGGTTAAAGGATGATGGCGTCCTTGTGGGTAAAATATTCCGGAGGTAAAATAGTCCCCCATTCGGATCTCTGGGCGGTGACTACTCAGGAGGACGTTGTTATCAGGAGAATGAAAACTAGCGTTCTACAGATCGGAGCGTGGAATGTGAGATCCCTTAATTGGGCAGGTAGGTTAGAAAACTTAAAAAGGGAAATGGATAGGTTAAAGTTCGATATAGTGGGAATTAGTGAAGTTCGGTGGCAGGAGGAACAAGACCTCTGGTCAGGTGAATACAGGGTTATAAATACAGAATCAAATATCGGTAATGCAGGAGAAGGTTTAATAATGAATAGGAAAATAGGAGTGCGGGGAAGCTACCACAAACAGCATAGTGAACGCATTATTGTGGCCAAGATAGATACGAAGCCCACACCTACCACAGTAATACAAATTTATATGCCAACTAGCTCCGCAGATGATGAAGAAATTGATGAAATGTATGATGAGATAAAAGAAATTATTCAGATAGTGAAGGGAGGCGAAAATTTGATAGTCATGGGTGACTGGAATTCGATAGTAGGAAAAGGGAGGGAAGGAAACGTAGTAGGTGAATATGGATTGGGGGGAAGAAATGAAAGATGAAGCTGCCTGGAAGAATTTTGCACAGAGCATAACTTAATCACAGCTAACACTTGGTTCAAGAATCATGAAAGGCGGTTGTATAAATGGAAGAAGCCTAGAGATACTAATAGGTATCAGATAGATTATATAATTTTAAGACAGAGATTCAGGAACCAGGTTTTAAATTGTAAGACATTCCCAGGGGTGGATGTGGTCTCTGACCACAATCTATTGGTTATGAGCTGTGGATTAAAACTGAAGAAACTGCAAAAAGGTGGGAATTTGAGGAGATTGGACCTGGATAAACTGACTAAACCAGATGTTGTAGAGAGCTTCAGGGAGAGCATTTGGGAACGATTGACAAGAATGGGGTAAAGAAATGCAGTAGAAGAAGAATGGGTAGCTTTGAGAGACGAAATAGTGAAGGTAGCAGGTGATCAAGTAGGTAAAAAGACAAGGGCTAATAGAAATCATTGGGTAACAGAAGAGATATTGCATTTAATTGATGAAAGGAGAAAATATAAAAATGCAGTAAATGAAGCAGGCAAAAAGGATTACAAGCCTCTCAAAAATGAGATCGACAGGAAGTGCAAAATGGCTAAGCAGGGATGGCTACAGGACAAATGTAAGGATGTAGAGGCTTATCTCACCAGGGGTAAGATAGATACTGCCTACAGGAAAATTAAAGAGACCTTTGGAGCAAAGAGGACCAATTGCATGAATATCAAGAGCTCAGGTGGAAACCCAGTTCTAACCAAGGAAGGGAGAGCAGAAAAGTGGAAGGAGTATACAGGGTGAGTCACCTAACATTACCGCTGGATATATTTCGTAAACCACATCAAATACTGACGAATCGATTCCACAAACCGAACGTGAGGAGAGGGGATAGTGTAGTTGGTTAATACAAACCATAAAAAAATCCACGAAAGTATGTTTTTTAACACAAACCTACGTTTTTTAAATGGAACCCCGTTAGTTTTGTTAGCACATCTGATCATATAAACAAATAAGTAATCAGTGCCGTTTGTTGCATTGTAAAATGTTAATTACATCCGGAGATATTGTAACCTAAAGTTGACGTCTGAGTACCACTCCTCCGCTGTTCGATCGTGTGTATCGGAGAGCACCGAATTACGTAGGGATCCAAAGGGAACGGTGATGGACCTCAAGTACAGAAGAGACTGGAGCAGCACATTACGTCCACATGCTAACACCTTTATTGGTCTTTTTCACTGACGCACATATATATTACCATGAGGGGTGAGGTACACGTACACACGTAGTTTCCGTTTTCAATTACGGAGTGGAATAGAGTGTGTCCCGACGTGTCAGGCCAATAGATGTTCAATGTGATGGCCATCATTTGCTGCACACAATTGCAATCTCTGGCGTAATGAATGTCGTACACGCCGCAGTACATTTGGTGTAATGTTGCCGCAGGCTGCCACAATACGTTGTTTCATATCCTCTGGGATTGTAGGCACGCCACGGTACACATTCTCCTTTAACGTACCCCACAGAAAGAAGTCCAGAGGTGTAAGATCAGGAGAACGGGCTGGCCAATTTATGCGTCCTCCACGTCCTATGAAACGCCCGTCGAACATCCTGTCAAGGGTCAGCCTAGTGTTAATTGCGGAATGTGCAGGTGCACCATCATGCTGATACCACATACGTCGGCGCGTTTCCAGTGGGACATTTTCGAGCAACGTTGGCAGATCATTCTGTAGAAATGCGATGTATGTTGCAGCTGTTTGGGCCCCTGCAATGAAGTGTTTGTTACAACACGCAACTGAACGTCGGAGGCTTCAAGCGTCAACTTTAGGTTACGATATCTCCGGATGTAATTAACATTTTACAATGCAACAAACGGCACTGATTACGTATTTGTTTATATGTTCAGATGTGCTAACAAAACTAACGTGGTTCCATTTAAAAAACGTAGGTTCGTGTTAAAAAACATACTTCCGTGCATTTTGTATGGTTTGTATTAAACAATTACACTAGCCCCTCTCCTCACGTTCGGTCTGTGGAATCGGTTCGTCAGTATTTGATGTGGTTTACGAAATATATCCAGCGGTAACGTTAGGTGACTCACCCTGTATAGAGGGTCTATACAAGGACGATATACTTGAGGAGAATATTATGGAAATGGAAGAGGATGTAGATGAAGATGAAAGGGGAGATATGATACTGCGTGAAGAGTTTGACAGAGCACTGAAAGACCTGAGTCCATACAAGGCTCCGGTAGTAGACAATATTCCATTAGAACTTCTGACAGCCTTGGGAGAGCCATGCCTAACAAAACTCTACGATCTGATGAGCAAGATGTATGAGACAGGCGAAAAGCCTCAGACTTCAAGAAGAGTATAATAATTCCAATCCCAAAGAAAACAGGTGTTGACAGATGTGAAAATTACCGAACTATCAGTTTAATAAGCCATGGCTGCAAAATACTAACACGAATTCTTAACAGACGATTGGATAAAATGGTAGAAGCCGACCTCGGGGAAGATCAGTTTAGATTCCGTAGGAATTTTGGAACACGTCAGGCAATACTGACCCCACGACTTATATTAGAAAATCGATTAAGGAAAATCAAACCCACGTTTCTAGCACTTGTAGATTTAGAGAAAGCTTTTAACAATGTTGACTGGAATACTCTCTTTCAAATTCTGAAGGTGGCAGGGGTAAAATACAGGGAGCGAAAGGCTATTTACAGTTTGTACAGAAACCAGATGGCAGTTATAAGAGTCGAGGGGCATGAGAGGGAAATAGTGGTTGGGATGGGAGTGAGACAGGGTTGTAGCCTATCCCCGATGTTATTCAATCTGTATATTGAGCAAGCAGTAAAGGGAACAGAAGAAGAATTCGGAATAGGAATTGAAATACATGGAGAAGAAATAAAAACTTTGAGGTTCGCCGATGACATTATAATTCTGGCAGTGACAGCAAAGGACCTTGAAGAGCAGCTGAACGGATTGGACAGTGTCTTGAAAGTAGGATATAAGATGAACGTCAACAAAAGCAAAACGAGGGTAATGGAATGTAGTCGAATTAAATCGGGTGATGCTGATGGTATTAGATTAGGAAATGAGACGCTTAAAGTAGGAAAGGAGTTTTCTATTTGAGGAGAAAAATAACTGATTATGTCGAAGTAGAGAGGATATAAAATGTAGACTGGCAATGGCAAGGAAAGCGTTTCTGAGGAAGAGAAGTTTGTTAACATCCGGTATAGATTTAAGTGTCACGAAGTCGTTTCTTAAAGTAATTGTATGGACTGTAGCCATATATGGAAGTGAAACATGGACGATAAATAGTTTAGACAAGAAGAGAATAGAAGCTTTCGAAATGTGGTGCTACATAAGAATGCTGAAGATTAGTTGGGTAGATCACATAACTAATGAGGAGGTATTGAATAGAATTGGAGAGAAGAGAAATTTGTGGCACAACTTAACTAGAAGAAGGGATCGGTTGGTAGGGCATATTCTGAGGCATCAAGGGATCACCAATTTAGTATTGGAGGACAGCGTGGAGGGTAAGAATCGTAGAGCGAGACCAAGAGATAAATACACTAAACAGATTCAGAAGGATGTAGGTTGCAGTAGGTACTGGAAGATGAAGAAGCTTTCAGAGGATAGAGTAGCATGGAGAGCTGCATCAAACCAGTCTCAGGAATAAAGACAACAACAACAACAACAACAACCAGTTAATTACGTGAATTCCGACAAAAAGTTTCTCCACAATGAATCACACACCATTAGGGTACAGAAATGGCTGCCACAGTCTAATTGTCGAGAGAATTGCGCAATGACTGCTTCGATCTCTCAGTTCATCTTTAGTATACAGAATGGACCAAGAAGGAGCTATATTTTTGGGAGTCTCACATGAAACACCAATTGCTTCCCATGCATGAACCTATCATACCCATTTGATCTTAGCTATCATAATTTTGTCCTAAATTAACACAGTAATATGATTACTCAGTAAACTATATTAATGAACAGGAAGCCTCACGTCCTAGCATATCTGCTTAAAACATTTTATGCTTGCCTTCACACTGCTTATGATTGTCAATGGGGTGACAGGTTGTGGCGGGGATAGTGACACGAAGTGGCGTGACAGCGTGCGGACTTCTCTGCTGGTGGCGTCTATGTCAGCGATGGTGGTTTACACTGCCTATTGCGGCACCCTCACCGCCTCCCTGGCCACCCACCGGCTGAAGATGCCCTTCACAGACCTGCAGGGCCTGCTGAGGGATGGATCCTACAAACTGCTGCTGACATACGGCTCTGGAGAGATGGCCCTTTTCGCTGTCAGTATGGTCCCAATATATATGCTTGTCATTCATTTTTGTGTGTCCTATGATACACTAATTTGTCAAAACTGGAGCATCAATAAGAAAAAAATTGCCTGGAAAGAACTTTGTAGCACGAATCATATACATGGCAATAAACATATAATTATAATTACATAAATGAAAATGACTGGAATACTCTCTTAGAAATTCTGAAGGTAACAGGAATAAATATAGTTAGCAATGAGATTCCTAAAATTTATGCAGCAGTTAGAATGCAGTTATAAGAGTCTAATGACATGAAAGGGAAAAAGGAGAAGGTGTAGCGGAGAAGGGAGTAAGACAAGGCTGTTGCCAATCTGCCATGTTAGTCAACCTGAACGCTGAACAAGCGCTGAAGGAAACCAAGGAAGGACATGGAAAGGGCATTAGCGTTTAGGGATAAGAAATAAGTCATTGTTGTTTATCGATGATATTGTAAAGTACTTGGAAGATCAGTTGAGAAGAGAGATTGGTATCATACAAAGGGGTTATAAGATGAACATTAACAAAAGTAATACTATGGTAATTGAATGTAGTCGAATGAAATTAGGTGATGATAACGAATTTGATTAGTAAATGAGAGTCTTAAAGTAGTAGATGAATTTGGTTATTTATAGAACAAAAAAAAAATGATGATAGCCAATGCACAGGGATCACAAAGTACAGACTGTTAATATGAAGAAAAGTGTTTCTGAAAAAGAGAAATTTACTATCACGGAACATAAATATTAGATATTTGGAAGTCTTTTTAGAAATTATTTGAGTAGAATGCAAATTTGGTGGACAGGAGTGTTCGTTTATGGTAAATTGTGTTGTGGTGAGTTGCCGATATATTACAGGATGAAATATGAAACATGAATTTCATGTTAAAGGTAAAAGCATCACAACTGTATAACACAATCCCTCTAACGGATTTAAGGCAAAAGCTAGACAAACAATAAAAAAATTTAATGCAATATTGATAGATTGAAAAAATAATTATTATGAATTCCCAAACCCCACCCCTACACACAAATTCACAGAGAATTCCAATCTATTCAATAATCTATTACACTGACAGCCCTACTTGTTTTCTCAGTAACAAACTGAATATGCTGCTGATCAAATTATATTTACATTTTAGAAAGCTGTAGGACATTAGTTCACACTATGAAAGACATAAAAATTCCCCAGGAAGAAAAGTTTGTTTGATATAAGCAACCTATACACAAACATACCAGTAACAGAAACAACAGACATTATAAAGAGGAACCTGATACACTATGGGAAGGTACCTACCATTGAGTCACACTAAATAATAAACTTATTAGAAATTATTCCACTACAAAATTATTTTAAATGCGAAAATAAAATTTACAAGTAAACTTATGTAGTAGCAGTGGACAACTGAACTGCCAGCGCAACTGTAGATATATGTATTAATACACTAGAAAAGAAACTATTCAGTTCGAATTTGCACCTTTTAAACACAGTTATTTACTGTCATAGATATGTAGATGGTAGAAGATGATGACAATGACATCAACAATTAAACAGCTGGCATCCTCAAATTAAATTTACAATGGAATTAGAACAAAAAAGGTCAATGAAGTTTCCTAATATAACGATAAGTTGTAATAACAACTACCACAGCTGTGAAAGATATAGGAAACTCATCACAACAGACATTGTCATAAATGAACAATCCTGTCATCCAAATTCTCATGAATAATAAGCATTTCTGGAGAAAACTGTCAAACAAATATAAGTGCTATATAAATGCTATTATAAAAGTGGCTGATAGCATGAGAAGGTAATCAAAAAGATACTCAAGGATGCAATATGTAATACTTGGTACTTCAAAACCCTGAGACGCAAAACAAGTAAGCATAAATATATATGTAAGCCATAAATTATATATTGTACTACAGATGTAAGCAACATACTTTTATCGGACATTTTTACGAAAGAAATTGTATCATCATTGCAGGATTACTTGAAAATGCCGAAACTAACTCGTCATGATAGACATATAGCGAAGTAATAAAATGTCAATTAAAGAAACAGCAGAAAATTGGAACAATTTATGTAATATGTCGTTCTTCCGATAGTAAAATGCAACACAAAACCTAAAAAAATTGCTGTGTCTATCTCTTCTTCTCCTATTACAAAGCAGTTTCCTCATGCAACGTCTGAGCTGCGGGAGTTGTCTCAAACAAGCGAAATTCTGTTACATTTATCTATTGAAACTATAAGCCAACTTCATCCCAGGTATCGAATGCAAGTTGTTAAGATACTAATAAATCGGATGAACAAACTACGGAAATTTTTGGGCGCTATCTGTCTATTCTAGAGAAAAATTCAAAATCAGCAGTGCTCTTGCGGACAAACCTTGAAACACTCATTATTCACATGATAGTTGGGCTCGTATGTTGGCGGCAAAAAAGCCGTTCTACGCATGCGAATGATCACTCCATAGATATTCCTACTCTATGTTTATTTCACAGAATGCAGCATAGCAGAAGCTGCCTCTTTCTGGAATATTGAAAGTGCTGTTCTACGGTCTTTGAAACGATGACCAGTACAGCAAGCTTAGAGCAGAAAAGTTTTTATGATCTAAGGACGACTCTCTGAGTGCGCCATTGCTTGAATAATCTTCAAAATTTACTCTTTCATTCGAGCTACCTCATGGCGTTGTAGAATTTAGCAATCTCAGATAAGAAACTACGTCAGTGGATTCTTTTCAGAAGGAATTATTCAACTGCACAAATTGTAAAATTTTGCGGTTTTAGCAACCATGTACACAATTTCCTTCCTGTAATTCTAATTGAGAACTTTACACAGCTTTCACTCATATTTGTAGTTACTTAAGCCAGTTTGAATACTTGATTTTTCTTTTGAACAATCTCAAAATTATACCATTCTTTTTGTCAATAATTACGTGTCAATTTTTTTTAAGTGGATCTGGACGTCATGTGGGCGCAAGAAATGGATTTTTTTTTTATTTAATAAAATTTTGTGATTCTTTCTGGTTATAAAAATGTATAGTTTATATATAATATCCAAACATTTTCATGTTTAAGTGCCTTTCTAAATCAGATACCGCACGTGAATGCCAAGTTATCGCACTAATGTCAGACACGAAACATTGCCTACAATGTTTAGTTATTCACTTTTGGCGCCGCTGTTTCCATAGCAACTCGTTTGTTTAATATCCTTAAAGAACATGTCGATTATACTATGAACAGTGATTTTATTAGATTTTGACTCTCATTAGTCCTCTGTGAGATTATAAAGTTGACCTTTTAATCAAACAACAATACACCATATTCCCAGGAACACACATTTTTAGGGACCCTTTATTCAGCGATGTACGTAACGAAGATAAAGAAGAAAACAAACTATCATACATATATCACATCAAAGAGTAAAATATGTATGTTCCCAACACCCCTACAAGTTCTCGAAATGTCAATTCGTGAACTCTGAAAGTCCCACAGCTTGACAGCACCACTGATGTTTACCTTTAGGCAGTGCCTTTGTCAAAAAATCAGCTTGCTGCTTATCGGTATTTACAGGTTTCACACTGAATTTTCCTGTTTTAATTAATTCACGAATATAGTGGTGCCTCACGTCAATGTGTTTTGTTCGAGCGTGATGCAAACCACTGTGACTCAGTGCAATGGCACCTCTATTGTCACAGCATGCACTTACTGGTTTTTCACTATGCGTAACACACAATTCACGAAGCAATCCTTGAAGGTATACCGCTTCTAGCGCTGCTGCCGATTGAGCCATATACTGAGCTTCTGTAGTTGATAGAGCGACGGTTTTTTGTCGGTTTGAAGTCCAGGAAACTGCTGTCCCAGCTAACTTGAAGATATAGCCGGCCGTTGATAGCCGCTGATGAAGGTCTGATGCATAATCAGCACCACAGAAAGCTTCAATTTCAGTTGTTCCACTTTTTCGGAAAGTTAGTCCTACATTGACTGTGCCTTTAATGTATCGCGTAATTCGTTTGACCGCTTCCCAGTGGATTTTCCGATAATTAGAATTGAATCTGCTTAGAACCCCCACAGCATATGCAATGTCCGGTCTTGTGCTTTGAGCTAAATACAGTAGTGATGCTACGGCTTGCTGATAAGGAATGCGATGTAACACAAGGTTTTCCTCATCTGACAATTTATTTTCACATTTTTGCAGCTTTGAACCAGGTTCAAATGGATATGCAACCGGACTACAATCTTCCATACCAAATTTCTTGAATATGTTTGCTACATATTTGCTTTGATCAATACTAATCGTCCCTTGTTTCCTGTTTCGTTTTATTCTCGTGCCAAGACACCAACTAAATTCACCAAGCTCTCTCATCTTAAATTGGTTCATTAATCCTTTCTTCAATTCTTTCTTCCACCTATTATTTCTATTAGAGAAAATGATCAAGTCGTCTACATAAACGGCTATAATGAGTATGTTTTGTTTCTCAATTCTGAAGTAAATGCAAGAATCATATTCTGACTTCTTTAGGTTCATTTTATGTAATGTCACATCTAATTTCGTATTCCAGACGCGTGACGTCTGTTTTAGACCATAAATTGCCTTCTTCAGCTTGCAAACCTCCATCTCCTCCCCCTTCTTCACGTAGCCCTCACGTTGACGAATGTAAACTCCTTCATCGAGATCACCATATAGGAATGCAGTTTGAAAATCCATGTGTTCAATGTCAATACCAAATTCAGCTGATAAAGCTAACAGGATGCGAGGTGAAGAATGACGAACAACAGGCGAGAACGTTTCATCAAAGTATATTCCTGGTATTTGGGAATAACCTTTCGCTACAAAACGAGCCTTATAACGTTCAATTTCACCATTTGACGTTTCTTTGACCTTGAACACTCATTTCTAATTAATCACCTTCCTACCTGGTGGTAAATCAGCCAAAATCCATGTTTCATTTTCAAGTAAAGATTTATATTCATTATCTAAGGCTTCCTTCCATTTTTCACAGTCATCACAATTCATTGTTTCTTCATACGGATTTTCTTCAGAAATGCAAGCAAGACAAGCAAAATCATCATTAAAATATTTAGGAGGAGGAGGAGGAGATTAGTGTTTAACGTCTCGTCGACAACGAGGTCATTAGAGACGGAGCGCAAGCTCGGGTTAGGGAAGGATGGGAAAGGAAATCTGCCGTGCCCTTTCAAAATATTTAGTATTTGGTTTTCTTTCACGTGATGATTTTCTTAATTCTGGTTGCATTTCTGGCTGCGCAACTTCCGTATGACTATGTACGTTGCTATTTACTGTTTTCTCGGCGTCACTTTGTGCTAATTCAAGATAAACTGCATTTCTGTCAACTTCAGCAGGTTGTGTCAGTTCAGTTGCCTCTTCAATGATGTTAGGTGCTGGCGCTAGTTGACGACTGTCCATACGATTACTGTTTGGAATACTGTTTCTACAAGTGCACTTTGAGTTTTCGATGAATTGCACATCACGGACTTTCACAATCGTCTTTGGTGAATTTGGATCAATCAGACGATATGCTTTAGATCCACAAGTGCACTTTGAGTTTTCGATGACTTGCACATCACGGGCTTTCACAATCGTCTTTGGCGAATTTGCATCAATCAGACGATATGCTTTAGAATCTTCGCAATATCCAACAAAGATAAGTTCCTTAGATTTGTCTTGTAATTTAGTCCTTTTTTCTTTTGGTATATGTACAAATACCACTCCGCAATTCCTCAGGAGTGACATTCTTAACAGCTTTTGTTGAAAATCGATTCTTCAAATAAATTGCCGTGTTTACAGCTTCAGCCCAAAATTTTCTACTTAGACCTGCATCTGTTAACATTGATCTTGCTTTTTCAATGATTGTCCGATTTAAGCGTTCTGCAACACCATTCTGTTCTGGCGAGTAAGGAGTTGTTGTTTCATGTTGAATTCCATTAGTCTTTAAAAATAACTTCATGCGCCGATTGACGAACTCTTTTCCACTGTCTGTTCGAAGTATTTTGATTTTTCGACCAGTTTCATTTTCTACTCCTGCTTTGAATTCGATGAATGTGTTACAGACTTCTGTTGTTGATTTTAGCATATAACCAAAATATTTTCTTGACAGATCACCCGTAAAAGTGAGAAGATATCGTGAGCCTGCTCACGAAGCCAAGCTCATTGGTACACAAACATCAGAACGCACAATGTCAAGTAGAGCTTTTGCTCTTCTACTTGATGTTTTAGGAAAAGGTTGTCGACACTGTTTACATTTTATGCAGAGAATACACGGATGTAAAGTGAAGTTCGTCCAGTTCAGTCCATCAGCAATTTTTTTTTTAATAAATGCATGCTTACACGATTCAAATGTCCCAATCTTCGATGCCAAAATTCATAACTGTCAATTTCTACAACATTTGCGTAATGATGCACTTCATCTAATCGATACATACCATTTATTTGCGTTGCAGTTGCTACTGGTGTTCCAGAAAAAATTACATCACTTTTATTGTATACACCGCACGGCACATTGTCAAACAATATACACAATCCACGTCTTGTCATCTGACTAACCGACAGTAGGTTGTAAGCAAGGCTTGGAACATACGCACCATCATTAGCAGTTATCTGTTTATTCTTGTCGTCACAAGTAACTCGAAGATGAACATCGCCTTCTCCAGTAGCCTGAAAATTAAGAAACTTCCTGGCAGATTAAAACTGTGTGCCGGACCGAGACTCGAACTCGGGACCTTTGCCTTTCGCGGGCAAGTGCTCTACCGACTGAGCTACCCAAGCAGGACTCACACCCCGTCCTCACAGCTTTACTTCTGCCTGTATCTTGTCTCCTACCTTCCAAACTTTACAGAAGCTCTCCTGCACACAGTTTTAATCTGCCAGGAAGTTTCATATCAGCGCACACTCCGCTGCAGAGTGAATATCTCATTCTGGAAACATCCCACAGGCTGTGGCTAAGCCATGTCTCCGCAATATCCTGTCTTTCAGGAGTGCTAGTTCTGCATGATCGCAGGAGAGCTTCTGTAAAGTTTGGAAGGTAGGAGACGAGATACTGCCAGAAGTAAAGCTGTGAGGACGGGGCGTCAGTCGTGCTTGGGTAGCTTAGTAGGTAGAGCACTTGCCCGCGAAAGGCAAAGGTCCCGAGTTCGAGTCTCGGTCCGGCATACAGTTTTAATCTGCCAGGAAGTTTCATATCAGCGCACACTCCTCTGCAGAGTGAAAATCTCATTCTGGAAGCCTGAAGATTGCTATTATCTGCTAGTGTCACTTTAGCAACTGTGGTCGATTGGAAAGTGTTGAACGAGTCTCTTTGATTCATCGTATGTCGTGAACACCCGAAATCCACATATCAGCCATCACTATGATGCGAAGATGCAGTTAGAGCCAATAACACAGTTTCGTTTTCAGTTCTCACTGCAACCGCAGAATTTGAAAATTTATTTGGTTTCTTCTTTGTTCTACACTCATTCGCCTTGTGACCAGATTTCTGACATTTATAACACTTAAAAGGCTTGATATTTCGCACATAACGTTGGATATTCGTCTTCTGGTTTTGGTGTCCTGCTTACTAGCTGCCAGCGCCGAATCTATGGTCTCATTTGTGGATGCAAACTGACGTTTCGTCGATTCTTGAATTAATCGCTGACTTATTAAATCACTAGTAATCTTGACACCCGAATTCTCAATTTCCATAATCAATGGATAGAAATCTGCTGGAAGTCCACTTAGCATAATTGCAGCTACGAAATCATCGTCCATTTTCTTAGCAATGCTTCGAATTTGTTGAGCAAGTGACATAATTTTCGACAAATACGCCTCCATATTTTTCTCAGAAGCCAATCGTACATACATTAAGCGTTGTAACAGGCCAATATAACTAGATAAACTCTTATCTTCAAATGCAGATTGTAAATTTTGCCATGCTTTTTTAGCAGTCTTTGCTCCACGAAGTTTTGGATACACAGATGAATTTACAGATAAACTTAATTTCGATCATGCTTTCTGTACATTCTTCTCATCTTCGTCAGTGCTAACAATTGTGTCCCATTGTCCCTCATGTTTCAGGTACATTTCCATCGTGAATTCCCAGTTGCTGTAGTTTGTCATACCGGTCAACTTTTCAAAATTAAACAGTGACTGTCCACCCAAAGCAATCTTGAATACGTTCAGATAATTAAACAAATAAATCTAGAAAGTTTCTCTGTAAAAAAAATAAAAAATATAAAAATAAAAATAAAAGAAATACGATATCAACACGTTGAACACACGCGAAAATTATGTAACCTTGATTTATCAGATTATTTCTTCGGTATGGAAAGTTCACTAATCTCTCCTATTAGATATTGACTCTAATTAGTCCTCTGTGAGATTATAAAGTTAACCTTTTAATCAAATACGCAATACACCATATTGCCAGGAACACACATTTTTTGAGACCATTTATTCAGCGATGTACGTAACGAAGATCAAGGAGAAAACATAAACTATCATACATAGAACACATCAAAGAGTAAAATGTGAATGTTCCAAACAGATTTATTGTAATCGATCTTTCTGTCGACTCAAGTAGATTACTTGGGTTTAAACTTTTTGTGACTGCGTATTTCAACCATTTTTCATCGTTAAGTTCCAAAACGAAGAAATCTAATTGTAGTCGTACATTTTATGGTAATTTAGTAATAGCAAGCTTGAGAGGCACCCACATGCCTTGCTCATACTGTGGCATCAAGCAGTTAGGCCTGCAAGATGAGTGGTCTGCCAAGCGAGTAGAATCATTCTTATTTATCGAGTAACATGAACTCTAGTACTCACAATTAAGTTACAAGTTATCCTCCTATATGAATAATACGCAACGGAAACACGCATCTGACTATCAGTAATTTACAGAACTCTGACTGTTCACTACGCACTGGCAATACCACATTTTCTTTCCTTTTTATTTAACGGCTTTTGTCAACACGTGGCCATCGCACTGAATATGAGTGGCGCACACATTATAAATTCTGGATATCATGACAACATACAATTCGAAGGAAAAGGCCACCAATCTTTTTCTTTTCACTATCTTATTTATTCCGATAAATTCTATAACCAAAACACACAAAATCTATAACCTACAACAATAACACATGAGAAATTCCGCCCAGTGGGCATGGCTTTACATTGGTGATTCTCTACCTTATGGTCTCGTAATTATTTAACGCTACAGTGCACTTTCTGGATAGGATGGTGGATCTTTTATTATATCTCACACTTCGACTCTCGCAATCATCATCACGAAACTTTCCTCCAGACCGAGCGGTACAAAAGGAACATGCATAACCCACTACCTCTGCAACTACCTAGCTACTCTCCCATGCAAACCACACATACCCAAATTACATGACATAAACCACACTACAACATGGAATACAACACAGGGATTAGTCACAACATTATCACTTTCAGCTTTCCCACTTCAATTAATATTTATCCCAGTTTCACACGACACTGCCCCACTACGTAATTCTACTTTCCTACTATGAACTCTGGAGATATATGCACGTCTTCCTATGCAATGCAAGCCAAGTGGCGTTGCTGGATAGACGGCTGACTCACCTTGTTTCTCTCTCAGAGTATTATAGTTTGAATCAAGCGTCACACGGAAACATATCTCGCAAAGTAATATTAAGAACATATTCATCACACACACGAGTCCTCAACTGATACCATGGACGAGTACTTCTCTCTATCCTTTGTCTCATACACAGATTGAGACTCACACAGTACTCACCACGTGGAAGTACTAGTCTCTAATTTCAAGTCCTGCACACGCCATTTCTTAAATATTTCAACTTATGGTACACACGCTATTTCTTAAATATTTCAACTTATTGTACACACGCTAGTAATTCAGCTTAACTTAAGCACACGGAAGTATTTCAACTTATTGCTACACATGGTTTCATTGTGACCGTTGGTCACTTCCGAAGATTACTACGATCCCATTAATATTACCTGCCTGACATTTAATTCTCCCCACAAAAGTTCCTGAAATAGAGAAATTATTATTTCAAACTACTCTTAAATATTCCACATGCATACCATGTCTCCACTATTTTGTCTTTACGGAGCACATCTAAGACAGGTCTTAACAACACAAGATCCAGCGGCAGAGTGCTGAAACATGGCCATTCTTCAGGTCCTCTCGCACCTCTGCTGAAGTGGGGGAGCACCTTGCTACCATATTGGTCAGCCACATTTCAGGCGCTCAAAGCTCAGGTAAATTTCATCTCTTTGGTCCCACCAAAGGTGGCCAAAGGATCGTCTCAAAGATGATCATATATTCACATTCACTATCTGCGGTTAGCAGACGACCATACATTCATTCATTTCACAGATCTCACCAAACTGGATGTAGGGATTTATTTTGTGGGAGTGCACATGTGATCAATTAAATAAATAAATTGTCATTCTTTCCCACACTGGTATCCGGCTTCGCTGTATTAATTGAAATTGAGTTATTTTACAAAAACAATGTGTTGTTCTGACAAAAATAATGAAGTATGTTGTACCTATTTTCAATGTCGGGCGGTACTGTACCCTTTCAAGCTTTCAGAATTGATTTCATCTGTTGCTAAATGTAAATACTGTAACAGTGAAAAATCCTTGAGATTCAGTGAAGACGTAGGTTAAGTAAGAGAAAAGGCCTATCCAGTAAAAATGTCGTGGAATGTCAAGTGTGTGAAGCAGCGAAATGTACAATGACATCTCCTAAAACACGCACAATATGTAATGAAGTGAATATTCGCCTAGCTTATGCCATGAGGTGTATTGGGAATGGAAGGAAAGCAGTCCAGGTATTCTGCGCTATGATGAATCTCCCACTGCCACCTGCTTAATGTGAGAGGTATTATAAAAGTTTGCATAACGCCCTAACAGAACTCAGTGAAGCATCTGTGCAGATAATAGCGAAAGAAACTATAGACATTTGTCAGTCTGCTGATATTGTTGCTGCATTGCACTGTTCCTGGCAGAAGAGAAGCCACACGTAACTGAAAGGAGTCGTCACAGTTACCTCCGTAAATATAGGTAAGATGCTGGACCATGAATGTTCGACAAAAAATGGCAAAAGTTGTGCCAATAAGGTAAATGAACACAAACGTGACAAAAACTTTGAAGATTTCAGTGGTGGTAAGGAATTCAGGGTTGCAGCCTTATTTTTAGTAGTTCAGTTGCTATAAGTGATGTGTGATACATTCACTATCTTGGTGATATTGATACTAAAGACTTTAATAGAGTTGTTGCTAAACTGTATGGTGAAACTGAAATTAAGGAAATGGAATGTATAGGACACATGAAGAAGAGAATGGGGAGAAGTCTTAGGAAACTCTGTAAGGACATGACAGGAAAAATCTCTCTGATGGCGAAGCAGTTGGTGGACAAGGCAGATTCGCTAAATCAGAAATAGGAAACCTCACAAAATATTGTGATCTAGCCATCAGGAGAAACAGCTTAAACGTCAGTAAGATGAGAAAAGGAATTTTGGGTTACTATGTTGGTGTGCATCCACAGCAAGGCCCCTACCCGTATGAATCTGTTCACGGTGCATGTACAATAGATGTGAAGAAAATGGATATAATATTATAGCGCTTGCTTGCACAGCGGATCATGTTATTAAACAATGTATTAATTATTTTAAGCTGGAGCATGTCACATGTTTTTCAGTTATTAAGTGAAAAACATTTTTTGAAAATGCATAGAACAACCGATTGCTCAATATTCATGGTTTACTGTTTCAGCAAGTTAATAATTAAAAGACCAAAATTTATTTTACCTTTTGTTAAAAATAGCCTGGAAGTACAGTGTACATAAAATAAAAATTACGTGTAACTTAACGCATAAGATAAAAATGAATATTCAGTGCAATATGTATTCTACAGTATTTAAATTTTCTTCACATGGAGGTACAATATACTAATTATTTGGTTTCATTTCAGTATCTATTATAGTTTTTGAGTTATTACATTTCAAAATACTAGTAAAAACTACAGGTCATGATGTCCAGGTCCCTAAAACACGTCCCCAAAATGAGGTTATCTTCTGCAGCAGGGTCTAAATTATTTTGTCTTTCATCACACGATATCTTTCTAATCCACATTGTTTTCTGTCTCATACACTCATTCAATGCTAACAGCAAACATGTTGGGCATTACTGCTTACATTAAAGTAAGCCTTTAAAACCAAATATCAAATTAGAACAAACCTTTAAATTTGGATAATATAAGCCGAAAAGAAAATATTATTAGGTTTTATACAAACTCAATTACAATGTGTGAGCTATTCGATCACCTGTCAGATGTTAAATATATTGGCACTTGTTCGAGCAATCCGCTTCTTCTCGTGGGAATGAGGTGCCATATGTTAATATCACTCCCAACGCTTACTCTCCAGAACAGACAGCCCTTATACCCGACCTCCTCTCCAGCAGACTGAATATTGCATATTATCTCTTCATTTTCTGCTTTAATGTCCACTGATTTTCTAAAATCTGAATGCTTTTACCCTCACTAGGGGAGTGGAGGGGAAAACATAGATTAAAAGTATACAGAACGTGCTATCTAAGCTACTTTCTGTAGATAACATACAGATAAGAAGAGATTAGCACAAGTTCTAAAGAAATGGTATATGGTATTAAACCAGTCAAAAGACTTAAACTGGAATTAAGTTACCCTTTACAGTGATATGTGTATCTCCCTTGTTATAGTCAGTGATATACGTACAATTAAGTGTGTTATTTGTCGTAGAATAAAAGATGTGCCCAAACGAAAAGGAGGTTACAGTTATATGTAAAAACTGTTAATAAGAGTGTTATAACTACAGTTCATGTGAAATAATTCAGCTACAAGTAATTGTCATTGACACTGATACACCGATCTCACAGCGTAGGAAGAGAGTAGATGGCTTTAGTGTAGAAACTCCTGGGTTGCTAACAGATCCAGTTTTCATTGGTGTCATGCACTTCCTGGTCACAGGTGGACCTCTGACGTCACAGAGATCGTTTAATGGTGTTGAAAATTTGTGAGTCAAACAGGGATATTTGGGGGCTGTAAGGAGGATGTTCCAAGACCACCCATCGAAATTTCTGAAGGAGCTCGAGGTCATTCTTGGTCACAAGTGGTCTAGCGTTGTGCTGCATTCGAGAGTTTTCCCTGCGCTTGTTCGTGATGTCCTATCTTCATGATAGCCTATTTCAGCCTCGACAATGTGTTTCAGTGATCGGCATTACCTTTTGCACCCCATGGAAGCCAATCGATGAGAGACGCCCTTATTCGTCGAAAAAGAACTGCCTTCGGGGCAGAGTGGCCATTTCTTGTACAAAAGGAGGCGGGATGTGGCACCCCATGTAGATCCATTTGGAGGTAGAGTTGAAGTGGCGACATAGTATTTTATGACATGCCACAATCTGAGTAATGAAATCCATCCCTGGCTCCGCGTATCTCAGCACATGGGTCAGTCGAACACCCATTCTCGCCGTCTTCTGATTCTCCGAAAGATTCTTGGTTACCCACTGTGCACTACCTTTGCGATAACGAAGCTTCTCGTGGTTTATGTGATACAGAGATCCTTTGCTTATGGACAGTTAACAGCTATATCACGTGTGGTAATCTAGCGATTCGTCCGTATGAACTCCTCCACAACCGAAATCATGGCACTGGTGGTGACAGCCTGTACCAGCGCAAGGCATGGCATACCCTTGATGTTTACACGTCCCGCCTTGTTCTCAGTACACCTCTTCCATTAAGGGTCAGGGGGGAATCCATCATGCAAGGAACTGCCGAAACAATTCTCCGGAAATGAACATATTTCTTTGAAGTTGTTAACCCTGCTTGTGCACCTCCAATACCATACATGCAGTGTGTCGACACATTCATTGACTGGGATTACACAGAATGCCACTACAGCGGAGGACTTCTTTTCGACTGGGCATGCCTTTTATTATTGCTATCTTTGTCAGACCTATGAAAGACCAATTTGTTGGTATAGAGATCAGTGGCCGGCCGCGGTGGCCGAGCGGTTCTAGGCGCTTCAGTCCGGAGTCACGCGGCTCCTACGGTCGCAGGTTCGAATCCTGCCTCAGGCATGGATATGTGTGATGTCCTTAGGTTAATTCGTTTTAAGTAGTTCTAAGTTCTAGGGGACTGATGACGTCAGATGTTAAGTCCTATAGTGCTTAGAGCCATCTGAACCATTTGAGAGAGATCAATAGTGACACCAATATTTTCTGAAACTATGAGTTAAATTTTTGAGTTCTACTTCCGTTGATAACATTCTTTAATTTATTTCAATACAGAATACTAGTGACGCAGTTCTCTCGTCGGTATACGAGAAGCACGTCGAGAAAGAAAAGATTCCAGTACGAAACAAGGAGTTGTTTGATAGACTATGCAGCTCGCATAAAAATGCAGCAATGATACCAGAAGTTATCTACAGAGGATACAAGAGGCTTGCAAAATGTCCTACAGTAAGCACTCAGGAGCACATAAATATTCAGACGGCTATCGCCCTCAGGAAAAGAAGCCCTTATCGGGAACTGATTAATTACCAGTAAGTATTTTTTTAACACGTTACAATCTATAAGTCACTTCAGTTTCACACCATATTCAAATTTGGGTAACCATAGGCTGTGTGGGGAAGGTGTTACGTAAACAGTTGTATATTCGTTTAGTACTTTCTTTCCTCATTTTTGGATGTGATAATTTATGGTACAAGCTGTTGCTAGCCTTATGAATTTCTCAATCATTTTATATGTTCTTTGCGTCTGTGCTATTAGATGATCAGGGGCTGATTGGGGGGCTATTACTTTCTAATGCTCTAAGGTACACTGTATACCTGGTTCTAAAATTCCTACGTATTTGTCCCACATACACAAACTGATAGACATGAAAAATTACGATACTGCATGCATGCCCTTCTATCATACTTTTTACAAACACAGGCACTGCAATACAGTATTTATCCGCCGATACCAGGCTAACGACTTTCCATTGAATGCCTCCCCTGTACGAGAATTACAGTAAGTGTTCGAGTGCAGGTTAATGACACATATACAATGAAGTTTGAGCCTGGCCGTGAAGCGTGCATGGATAGCCGGAATGGTTAAGGCGACCGCTCGCGACAAGCGGGAAAATCTGGTGTCGAATCCCGCTCAAGAATAAATTTTCGGTGTCATCGTTACATTCTACAGTTGGAGGATTCCCGCATCCGCAGCTGTGAACCGATTTCCTGTAATTACAAATTAATTTGCAGATACCATACTGGCTATGTTTATTATTGTAAGTGGTTTGTCTACCACGTCTGATCTGTATCACAGTGTTAGTTCGGTATGGTACAGTATGTTGCGTCCTTGTCTCTTCATTATGTTGTCAACCCTAGTTGTGACTGGTGTTGTGTGTCACTATGTGCCATTTTTTTGCTTACGGTCTACTGGATTATTGTGTGTTGTGTTGTATCTGTCTGTGTGCATGTTTCCTGATTGTGTGTCGTCTGTTTCTGTATTTTGCTGTTTATTTTATCTTCTGTCTTTGCATGACCACATAGAAACACTAAACAGAATAAAGCAAATTCCACAGCATAATTTTTCGGAATGCGTACCTCACTTCTGAGAGAGTTGTGCCCATAAATACCATGGTTACAAGATGCTGTTATTAAGGACGCCATCAAATGTTGCTTCCTCCACGCAGATGTGTGGAATTTAATGTGCTATATGCTTATAGTTCTTTTACCACAATGTGGGTAACAAATGCACAAGTGACGAAGATAGCTAATACCTAAGTCATGAAACAAAATGATCATTTCAAAAATAAAAACTGCCTGAGCATGAAAATCACTTTCCTCAAGAAATTCACAGCGGCTGTGGATAAATTTGCATACAGAAAAGACTGTTGTTGTTGAAGTCATTGACTGCTAGTGATGCCCGCAAGAAGTTACATACAAGAATAACATTATGAGTAAATTCTGTTAAAACGACAAATCCGAAAGGCTGTGTTCTGTCGTTGATAGTCATCCTTGCAATACACATACCTGTCTGTTGAAAGTATTTCCCATTTGGGACCTTGAGCACTATCGCTTTCATATAACGGAAGATAGTCTTCTTTAGTTGGTGATGATAAGCATTCCTTTATACGACCTGCCAGGGTAGCCGAGAACGCTGACGTGCTGCTTCCTGGACTCGGGTAGACGCGCTGGCCTCGGATCGAATCCGCCCGGCGGATTAACGACGAGGGCCAGTGTGCCGGCCAGCCTGGATGTGGTTTTTAGGCGGTTTTCCACATCCCGCTAGGTGAATACCGGGCTGGTTCCCACGTTCCGCCTCAGTTATACAGCTCGCAGACATCTGAACACATTCACACTATTCCATGGATTACACTAGATGCAGACAGTTGGGTACACTAATTCCTTCCCAGGGCGTATGCGGTGGCGACAGGAAGGACATCCTGCCACGCCTTAACATTAACACGCCACATCCAATTAACCAGCAGACCCCGCAAGTCAGGAGAGAGAGAGAGAGAGGCATCCCTTTATACAGGAAAAGACATCTGGACAGATTGGCTGTCAATGATGACATCGATGAAATTTTTTGACTCCTTGGTAACTGTCGTCCATGGATTATTCAGGTGAAGCGGCCTCACATCAATAGATGGTCACAGTGGCTAGTTATCCTCAAACAGGAAACCAGGCGAAAGGCTGGTTGTGGTACCACATATTGGTACCACACTATGGCTGTCAAAGCTGGCAATGCAAGTTTCTGTCAGACACTTGTAGCAGTCGTATGGGATCTGGGGGACCCAGTGGAACGTGCCCGCTGAACCACATCACCACTGACTCACACCACAAACGGTCTCTCTGCATCTGGAATATAGAATGGCCGTCGGCAGACACACAGCCCGACTTGCGACCAGAGCGACTTCCCTACGCGATGCTATACAGACGCCGCCTGTTTGCGGCTCTGACACCATCGTTCGTGCTTTAGTTGAGAGAATCTCATCCTTGTTGCTATTGTATCAGACGGACTCTGTTTCTTACTGCATTATTTGTAATGAGAAATACAAGTTAAGTAAATCTTCTGTTTACTATTATAACTTGTTCACTAATCAGTCCTGTCCAACTTTTCTATGAAGACAGTTGCCACATCACGCTGTAGCCCACCTACGCTTACCGTTGAGTACGAAGTCGTGCACGACACTGGTACCCCTGCACGGCAATGGGATCTGACTACAGCGTGTTGAGGAGCAGCTTAGTCATGGGTACGGCGAAGGACTTCGTCAACAGGTCGACTACAGTTGTCTGCAGTTGGCCGGCGGAATAGGACTCTAAGTGATGCGTGACTTTTGCGCCATAATAATCGTCGAAAAGTTACTTTCTTTCTTTGCAGCAGTGCACATGTTCAGGATGTCCACAGTGGTAACATACCGATGGGTCCCACAAATGTTGTTCTTCTGCATGGATTTATACAGGGCAGAGGAACTGGTTGCTTCCAAGAAATTGGGTTGTCGTTCGACAGCTGTGGTATAAGCCTGAGTTGGCGGCGTCCATCACCGAGCGAGGTGGCGCTGTGGATAGCACACTGGACTCGCATTCTGGACGACGACGGTTCAATCCCGTGTCCGGCCATCCTGATTTAGGTTTTCTATGATTTCCCTATATCGCTCCAGGCAAATGCCGGGATGTTTCCTTTGAAAGGGCACGGCCGACATCCTTCCCCATCCTTCCCTAATGCGATGAGACCGATGACCTCGCAGTTTGGTCTCTTCCCCAAAACAACCCAACCTCCAGCCGCGGCGTCCGTCATTCATGGCGCATTGGACTGGTGGCGGAGATTGGCGCCAAAGACTAATGCATCTGTTACTCAACATTCTCTGTTACCTCTTGACGTACTGAGTCGACAGTCGTGACTGCTATCACTCGTGCAGTCGGTCCTACACTTCTGGTTGCCATAAACTACTGCTTCTCTTCTCTTACGACGTGGTACATGCTCTCTTCCACGACTGCCACAGGAGCCACATTCTGGAGCAGTCACACGTCTTTCATCCCACTCTTTTTTTGTTTTGGTTCCTCGATGCGCCGACATCACTCGTTGCATTCCTCTGTTGCTTTGACATTCTTTATCAGAAGAGCCAGTTACATGTCTTCTGCGATTGCTTTAATCAAGTATGAGATATTTGTTGGCTTCTGTGATATTTGTACTCACAGAGAAATAATGCTACTATTTTGGATGTTTTGGTACAATGAAAGTCAGATGGGCGTCTCGGTCACCCTCTGTGCCTTAAGCCGACCTACACTGACTTATACTGGGTGGTTGTAATTTAAGTGCAGCTGCTCATAGAAGTGCAATGTGGGATGCAATTGTTGTAATGCACTGAATCTTGGTAGATATGCTTACCCGTTGATGCGGAACCAATTTAGGCGGGAAAAAATGAGTCTCTATTTCGGCCACCAGGAGCAAATCTGGCCACTGTGAGTGCAATAAGGACGTACAGCAGTTTCCCATATGTAATGGATAAGGGATGGAGTGCGAGCAGCAAAGATCAAACAAGGGAGAAAGGCATAACAGTGATTTTATTATTAACAGCCGCTTACACAATATGTTGAATATTAGCATCAGAGACGTCTACGAGATGCTGTAAATCGCCAGATTTGCGCCTAGTGACCAAAATTTGAACTAATTTTTTCCCAGCTTAAATCGGTCCACGTATACGCTTTAGCATATTACTAACTTACGCTGCAATACGATGCTTCAGCCTATACTGAACCTCCTTGAGCAGCTGCACTTTAATTATAACCAGCGTGGAGAATTTCCACCATCCAGAGGAGAAGAAAGTAGATTTAAATGCCGTGATGTGCAGGGCTGAAACTGTTTCTGACGGGGACCATCTTAATTCTGAAATTAATCATCTGTAGCACGTGTTCCGAAAGACTGCCAGAGTTACGTGGTACAAAAAGTCAGCGCTCTCCAAGAAACGTAAACGTGAAAAAGACAGAAAATCATGTGACGATCCACCGATGGTGGTTCTTCCGTTCGCGGGGTTACATCTAGCATAACAAGCATAGTCCTGGGAAGACTAGGAATAAGACCTATTTTCTGACCACCTAAGAATATGAAGGAGACGATGCACCTGGTTAGTGACAGTCTCTGCCTCATATGCCTGGGATTTTTAATATTCCCTGTGAGTGCGGAGAAGCTAAAACAGTCAGTTCATTAATATCGTTTCCTATTGCTGTGCAGAACAACACCACATCATTAAAAATCGAGAACTTGAGAAAATTGCAACTACGGAACACAGCCTCACAAGCAGACAAAAAGTGTCTCACTCAGTAGGCATACTGAGTTGTTACAATCAAGTGCCTTTGTATGTACAACATTCTTGTAACGGATCCAAAACCGCTACCAGGCTCGAAGCAAACACAGGGAGTTTGCACACCTACGGCAACTCGCTGGCGGACAATGCGACCTATTGTTCCTCGAGGAGGGACGAAACGCGGCCTGTCCTTAGCATCAAGTAGCATGTTCGCCAGTGACGTCAGGAGGTGATAAAGTCGACTTGCAAACTCTTTGATACAGTTCCAAATGCCCCGTTAGTACCATTCGACGGAGCACACTTCTCTCAGCTTCCTGTGCTGGCGCAATTTTAATTTGTTATCCGAGCCGCTAAGATGTCCCATTCCGCCATCCATATTATTGCTAACATTATTCCAAGAGGACTCGTAATAATTTCGTTTAGTTTACAAATTTGTTGTAAGGGTAGAAAATCGGTGGAAAAATTTTCTCGTCAGTATAACTGTATTTATATTTTTGTCAAACGTAAATAGAGTTTAGATTTAATGCTAACATTGTGGCGCTTGGGAAACTGACTAGCATACTGCGTTTTTTGCATTACTACGGCTGTAATGTTGATGTTTATTATATGTATGAATGTTATTTCTAAGAACCTTGAGTATAGATGTTGTGTTTCAAGGTAAATGAGTGCTTTGGTTCTTGATACCGCAATTTTCTAAGCGTTGTTGTATCCGATACATTCTGGACAGTGAGAAGTGGCTCATCACATAGTTTCTAGGTTGTGGAGTACGACTGAAAATGAATAGCATAAATAATGTACAAGGTACAGAATTTTCTCATTTTTTCGATTGGTTTTAGCTTGCTTTAGACTAGAACGACGCCTAACAATTTTCACTATTGTGCAAAACAAACGACAGTTTACGAGGGCATTCCGACAATGTCAATCGAAGCAGAAGGGTCAGAGAAGTGCTTTTCAACTATGAAACTAAAGCAACAAATCGCTATTTCCCCGTCCTCTGTCTAATTCACGATGTAATCATGCAAACAGTCAACAGATGTCGTTACGATCGTGTTCTGCACGCAAGATGGCATTCCGATCAACGGGAATCACGCCAGCAACGACGTCAGGGCTCTTATCAAGCGGGGTAGTCTTTGCAGGGTAGTCGCACATCCACAGTCGCTGTGTACACCGTCACAGACGGTGCAGAGCAGACGGCTACAGGCTGTCTGCTGCAGAGGGCCGTAGCAAGAATGGAAGCGGAACAGTCGATAACTGATGTGTCCCGATGGCTTAATGCGAATCGTTCTGTTGCTTCTCGGATGAGGCGACAGTTTGTAGAAGACGAAACTCTATACCGGAGTCCAGGACAGGGCCGCCCACCTGTGACATCAGAAAGAGTTGACCGTTATTTGGCTGTAAGAGTACTGCACTGCAACTGGCATCTGATCTCGCAGCATACCTTGGACGTGTTTTATCGAGAGAACGCTGTACAGTAGGGTTCAGCAGAGTGGTCTTTAATGGTGGAGACCTGCTGTCTGTTTACCTCTGGCGTGTCTTCACAGAAGGGAACGTCTAGAGTGGAGCCGTCACATTCCATCTGGATGGTCGAACGGTGGGCCAATGTTTCTTTCACAGATGAGTCCCGATTTGGGCTGGAGAGTGATTCTCGAAGGATTCGTATCTGGAGGGCACACGGAACACGATTATGGCACCCAAACATTGTGGAAAGAGACCGATAATGAGGAGGATCCCCAATGCTGTGGGCAAGGATTATGTTGACCATTCAAACACCTCTTCACGAAATTGTACCAATGAATCAGGTACCGTGAGGAGATCTTGGGATCTCATGTGCAGTTTTTCGGGATGCTGTGGGCCCCGACGTCATATTGATGGACGATTATTCTCGACGTCACAAGAGCACGGGTGGTTGATGTTTTTTTGGAAACAGAAGATTCTGCTCGAATGGCGTGGACTGCTCGCTCTCCCGATTTGAATTCCATAGAGCACGTCTGGGATGCACTAGGGAGACGGGTTGCATTACGTCAGCATCCACCAACCACTGTCCGAGACTTGTGAGCAGCTCTGCAGGAAGACGGGTCTTTATTGTCTCAACAAGAGATTGATGACATCATTCACAGCAAGTCCCGCCGTTTTCAGACCTGTATTGCTGCCAGAGGTGATGACGTTCTATACTGAGCACCTTAACCAGTTGTCAGAATGTGTGCAAATCCGTTACGTTGGAAAAAAGAAGAACATTTTTGTCTGTCGTTATGCATGTTGCAATTGTGTACGTTCTGTATTTCTATTTCACTGACACCTGTTTATAATGTTTTGTGGCACAATAAACGCAACCTTGCAAAATTTCCGTTTGTTCCTTTAATTTTGAAGAAAAGTGTATGTTTTCTCTTATTTCAAGTGTTTTAAACGACGGATGTATTTCGGTTCTACTATGAATGTAGCTCATTATGTAAAGATAGTAGTTTTCCTAGTTAATGGGTAAATCGTGGCACGCTCTTTGTCACAGATACTTTCTGTCATTGACGTCTCTCTTAAGTTCTCGCAGGATCGTGAACCGGATTTAAAAAAAAAAACTGAATTTTATGACATTCATACACCATGAATTCTAGGGATGTTTGCATGTAACGAATGTCCAGTCGCTAGACGCCCAAATAAAGAATTTTCTCCTTTGTAAGAATTTCACGTAAAAAGGCAAAATTGAAACCTTGGTGCAACACTCAACTTCAGATACTACCGGCCGCCAGTTGTGACAACAGTGCGAGTGTTGCACGACGTAACTGCCGAGCAGGCAGAAGCTGTCCGTGGACTATACAAGACCACCACAGCAGCGGCCGAGACAGTCAGTTCTTCCTGACAATGAGGATGGTGGTTATCGTCAAAAGCTCGAAGCTTTAGCCTGAATGATTTGGCAGCAAATCCGAGTATATTTTATACAAGAACGCCGTCGCGAAAAACTTCCTTCTTATTCGGTGTATAAGAGAGTGTGTTGTCCCATGACGCTGGGCCTTGTTCTTCAATAATTACTCCACTAAGCAGACTTGCTACTGATAGTAACCAAATGCCTTCTTTAGTTCAGCCCGGAATTTGTGTCAGCTGTCGAGCTCCTCTTCATCGTACTTGAACCATTGTTGGGCTGTGCCCTCCAAGTGAAAGTACCATTTTAACGACGAAAGTCCGGACCTGCAGATAGCTCGCCAGAAACAGAACATACAACCTCTCGATGGCAAGGTCTGTTTGCACAAGAGCCCCCCGTGCCATACACTGTCAAATGCCTGCCATGGTAACTGTTGTGGCGTAGTAAGACAACCACGCCACTTCGAAGTAGCCGAAAGGCACGCGTTAACTCACGCAGGCTAGTAGATAGGTCTGAAACAGGATACGTAATGAATGCTATAAAGAAAAGTACGTAGCTCCTGGAATACTTAACTTTAATCCATCCTTGTGGTAGATCGCTCTTGACGATACAAGTGAGACTCTTTAGATACAAGCTATGTAATGCTAATGGCACCTTGCTAGGTCGTAGCCATTGACTTAGCTGAAGGCTATTCTAACTATCGGCTCTGCAAATGAGCGAGGCTTCGTCAGTGTGCATCGCTAGCTACGTCGTCCATACAACTGGGGCGAGTGCTCGTACGTCTCTCTAGACCTGCCGTGTGGTGGCGCTCGGTCTGCGATCACTGTCAATGGCGACACGCGGGTCCGACATGTACTAATGGACCGCGGCCGATTTAAAGCTACCACCTAGCAAGTGTGGTGTCTGGCGGTGACACCACAGTAACCTCCAGAAATGTGTCCCCGCATTACTCTGGCTGCAGAGTGGCTGGGTGACGAGCTAAATACTCTCCTGGCGGAAGGACACCGGTTTTGCACTCCAGTGCCAGCTGACTTCTAGAAGCGAGGAGCTGCCATTGTCTGCAGCGATGTTTACGCTTCTGGCGGCGAGGCTGATACCACACGATACCGTGGCGGCTGCCGCAGGTTAGACTGAAAACAACTTGGTGTGTTTGTGTTGACGTGGGATTGTTTTCGTTCGATCCTCCGAGGTTGTGTCGAAATGGTTCAAATGGCTCTGAGCACTATGGGACTTAACATCTGAGGTCATCAGTCTCCTAGAACTACTTGAATCTAACTAACCTACGGACATCACACACATCCATGCCCGAGGCAGGATTCGAACCTGTGACCGTAGCGGTCGCGCGGTTCCAGACTGAAGCGCCTGGAACCGCTCGGCCACATCTGCCGGAGAGGTAGTGTCGTTAGCAGTCCAGAGTTTTGGCAACCCACGGTATGCGTCTGAGTGTTTGGTGGCTGCGGCTCAGGCGGTAACCTGGGGACGCAGGAAATACTAACAGAGAAATTTGCTCTTGATCTGATTCGAACTGGTGACCTGCAGCGCGCGAGCCAGCAACGCTAACCACAACTCCAGATTACGTGAGCTCGTAGCAACATAAGTCATATGAGACAAATACTGTAACAACTATTACGATTAACTCATATGATAGACTTATAAATGCAAAAAGTAGAACGGAAAGTTAAGGAGTACCGTCAATGTGGATTATAATACTGCTCTTCATAACGTGCAGTACAAATATGAACAATGAGTCACATACACACCAACATACATATCAGCAGTATCATTCCACATTTAGATTCATTGAAAAAATAGTGGCGTTAATGTTGTACAGTGAACAGATACAGGAAAATAAATGCAAATGAGTTTACTAAATGAAATTATAATTACAGTCATTTTTAGAAAAAAAAATAAGTTGAATTCTGTCTCAGAGCTATGACTTTGGAAAATAATATATGCTCCATCCGGATGTATTTCTTCGAAAAAGAGTTATATCTTTTAATGTAACACCCTAAATGAAGCTTCCGGGCTTTTATCTGGCACAGATGTAACTGTTAAGTTTTCACTGTAATTATGATGTGTGTTCAGGCACCTCCTCCATTGAGGACGATATGCAAGTCTATAGATTCGGTTTCTTTCGGATTCAAAATTTGTAGAGCAGTTCCATTTCCATCGTCGGTTCGAAGCAGATGTAGAACCCATCACCACGGCGCCAGAATCAACTATAAGGACGTACTATCCGCTCATCTGCTCGCTATTGATTCCCTGCAATGTTTTCTTCTCAAGTTAACAATACCGACGTGAACTTTCTGAGGAAACGGTTTAAACGGTGTACGGTGCACGGTGCAAGTATCCAGCTGCAGGCTACCAATTATTGCATTCTCTTTGTATTGTTTTTATTTTTAGAGCGCAACGTTAACACAAGCATCACTGGGGCTAAGCTTCTGTGAATTTAGTAGGCAAGTGTCAGCTCGACAAAGCAACATATCACTACCACTATAATATTTCACGGATACGTTATAGAAACAAGTCAGGAGAACTAATTACTGGTCACCACTATTAAAGATTGCTATCTAGATTTTCTTTCATCAGTGGTGTGTATATAGCACTTAATTATACGCGTATTAAACTGACAGTGACAATATTGCGTTGACTGGTAACAATATTTCAAATAGCTTTATTCTTATCCTTATTAAATACCACAGCATAGATCCTAATCTGACTTTACTTTTCTGTTCGTAACTGATTTTTAAAACTAAATCCACTCTGATAAAAAGACTGCAACTGACTAATCTTTTCGTAGCAGTTATTACCGACATTTAAATGAAACTATTCTGCTGAAAGAACGTGAAATATTTCAGGAGATTCTTTTCCAGAGATTAAGTTTTTATGAACCGTTGTGTTGCAGTTCATTAATAAACAATTATTCTGCATACAGAAAACGACTACTTGGGTATTTAAGTTTATCTTTCTACTCTTCTGTTTCCTTTTCACTAAAGTTTGGCACCGTGCGACCGCTACGGTCGCAGATTCGAATCCTTCCTCGGACATGGATGTGTGTGATGTCTTTAGGTTAGTTAGGTTTAAGTAGTTCTAAGTTCTAGGGGACTGAAATGAAATGTCGTGTGGCTAGGGCCTTCCGTCGGGTAGACGGTTCGCCTGGTGCAGGTCTTTCGATTTGACGCCACTTCGGCGACCTGCGCGTCGATGGGGATGAAATGATTACGATTAGGACAACACAACACCCAGTCCCTGAGCGGAGAAAATCTCCGCCCAAGCCGGGAATCGAACCCGGGACCTTAGGATTGACATTCTGTCACGCTGAGCACTCAGCTACCGGGGCCGATGACGTCAGAGTTTGTCCTATAGTGCTCAGAGCCATTTGAACCATTTTTATCTTTTTCAACTGAACCAGATTATAGTGGGCAAATTTAATTCTATTCTGTAGTGGCGTAGCAAGACAGCCACGCCACTCGGAGGTAGCCGAAAGGCACGCGTTAATCTCACGCAGACTGGCGTGAGGTCTGGAACAAGGTCAGTGAAATAAGACTAGCAAAACAGGAGGTAACTGGTAGAATACTTAACTTTAATCCACAATCGGTGTACATCGGTCTGACGGTACAGGCATCACAATTTATATATTTATTGAATACGGCGCCTTGCTAGGTCGTAGCAAATGACGTAGCTGAAGGCTATGCTAACTATCGTCTCGGCAAATGAGAGCGTGATTGTCAGTGAACCATTCCTATGAACGTCGGCTGTACAACTGGGGCGAGTGCTAGAAAGTCTCTCTAGACCTGCCGTGTGGCGGCGCTCGGTCTGCGATCACTGACAGTAGCGACACGCGGGTCCGACGTATACTAATGGACCGCGGCCGATTTAAAGGCTACCACCTAGCAAGTGTGGTGTCTGGCGGTGACACCACATATTCTTAAATATTTTTTCCTCGTAATGATAATAATGTTAAACACTTCCTTATTTTATTTTAAATCAAATTATCAGAATTAGCCTGAAATATGACATAGCCCAAATTACTTAGGAATTCACTGATAAAATATTCCGGGTTGCTGTCTACTTATTAAAAATTCATCTTTTCTACTTTAAACAAAAAACACATTTATTACTTGTTTCACTTACACTCGTGGTGTTACATTATGAGAAAAACAGAAATTCTGTTTATGCTTCTGTCCATCGCATTTACCTCGTACCTGCCCTACAAAATAATATAAAATAAATTATTTCTAATAAAAGGTGCCACTTTAACCTACCAAACAAGTTTAGCTTTTCCACTTCAGGCGCGATTTGTCTACTCTGACTCATCCAGTATTAAACTAGTGAAATTACTCTACTCAGCTGCTACTCACTCCAGCTCGGTGTAGATTAAGTGTTGCTTTTTGCTGTAGGTTATAGCAACAATGCTGCAGAAATGCGACTCTCGCTGGATCCTCATCTTCCCCTGATGTCAGATGATAGACAACCACTAACTTCTAACTAGGCCTAACTGCACAGCGCTTTGACCCTCTTACAACAGTACATTCCATTATAGAATCACTCAAATGAAGTGCTAATCCGTGGCCAAGTTCATTGATGAATTATACGAGCGTTATTCGGATAGAAAGGCTCTATCGGTCGCGAAATGGAAACCACTCTGAAAATAAGAAACGTTTTATTTGCATTAGTTACTTACACCTTTCAGCTACTTCTCTACATAGTCGCCGCTCCGTTTGAGACATCTACCGTAGCAGTATACGAAATTATCTATATCCTCGTCGTAGAAGACAGTTGCCTGTACTTTCTATCAGTTTTCCACACTGGTCTGCAGCTCGTTTTTCTGTGCCAGAATGTTGTCTTCACAGCCAGCGGTTCGAGTGAGCGGAGATGAAAAGCAGAGGGAGCCAGCCCGGGCTGTATAGCAGGTGATCAAAAACTTGCCATCGAAAACATTGCGAGTGTGTCCTCATTGCACCTGCCACGTGTAGCCGAGAATTGTCATGAAGAAGGAAATGCACGACAGTTGCTTGAAATCAGGTGAAATCTCTCACCAGCAAGCCGTACTTGACGGGAGACACTATTTTCTAGTCATTTTTAAGTCCTGACTGTGCACTCAGAAGTGAAAAGAGTGACGTGATGCGATCGACAGGCATACTAGGGACACTTCCGAACACATCGGCGTTAAGCTTCATCAGATTGTCACTGTGGTTTCCATTTCGCGAGGGGTGGACCTTACTTTCCGAATAACCCTCGTATGATATTAGGGTTCAGGTCCTACTTTGGTTCTCTCACTTGTTACGGCGACAGGTTTCTTTATTACCTGCCAGACACCGTTATCTCAGTAGCTGGCCGGGTTGTGGTTCCTGTCACTGCTACAAAGAGCCTGTCAGTACATCAGTGAAACAGATTACAATGTCTGTTACGAAGATTCATTATGCCTATTAAAAATATTAACACTTTGTGTGCATATACCTCATTATGTACTATTCCTGGCGTAATAGCTTTCCCAAGAAAGTGCCATGTTAAATAAATCGGGCGTTACAATATCTAACGCCTTTAAGAGGCAGCAAAATTTTTATTTTCGATGTTTCACACAATTATCGGTCGAATTTAAATATATAAAACGCTGTCATAATCTGCTCATTAAGAGATAGCTTTATGTTAAAGGTTTAACACAGTAAGAGAAATATGAGTCACAATCTATGCATATGGCTTGACGCAACGTAAAGTACGGTGGGAAAATTATCCGGATTTTATTCAACCAGTATTTGAAAATGAGTGCACGTATTGATTCCCAAGAACATTAGATGTAACTTCATACCTTTTCGTAACTTTTTCTCGCTAACATTTCCATGAAATAATGAAAGGAACAATGTTTACTTTTATTATATTTTCGCTGTCCATACAGTAAGACTTCGGTATGAAGTTTTGGTTTATTACTTCTGTAGTGGACTGTTAAGGCAGCCAGTCCACAGTGAAGTAGCCGAAAGGGCACGCGTCAACTCACGCCGTCTGGCGTTAAGTCTGGAACAGGATTCGTAATGAATGTGATAAAGAAAAGAACGTAGCTACTAGAACACTTAACTTTTATATTGTCCTTTGGTATACAGCATTCTGGATGATACAAGTGAGACTCTATCTTGAGGTACATGCAACGTTACAAATGGTTAATGGCGCCTTGCTAGGTCGTAGCCATTAACTTAGCTGAAGGCTATTCTAATTGTCTCTCGGCAAATGAGAGAAAGGCTTCGTCAGTGTAGTCGCTAGCAACGTCGTCGTACAACTGGGCGAGTGCTAGTCCGTCTCTCGAGACCTGCCTTGTGGTGGCGCTCGGTCTGCGATCCTGACAGTGGCGACACGCGGGTCCGACATGTACTAATGGACCGCGGCCGATTTAAGCTACCACCTAGCAAGTGTGGTGTCTGGCGGTGACACCACAACTTCTTTACCACTAACTGTATCCGCAACACGTTTTTGAGACCGTATCTACACATATCATTGAATGTATCTGCAACATTATATCACTCTACGACACATAGTTTGGGAGCTATGACGTTTGATACGTGGGAGTTCAATTCTGTAAAGACTCTACAGTACACTGGATGTGGGTTACTGATCATATTCGAAGCCTCTCTCCTATTTAACACTTCTCACAAATTATTTACATGAGAAATGAAATTTAGTTTTGTTATTACTATAATGCAATCAAACTGTTAAGTACTCATTAACTAAATAAATATCAAGTCGGGCAACATTACTCACTTTTGTTATAGACTGAAGAGCCAAAGAAACTGGTACACCTGCCTACTGTCGTGTAGGGTCCCAGCGAGCACGCAGAAGTGCCGCAACACGACTTGGCATGGACTAATGTCTCAGGTAGTCCTGGAGGAAATTGACACCATGAATCCTGCAAGGCTGTCCATAACGTCATAAGAATACGAAGGGGTCGAGAACTCTTCTAAACAGCACACTGCAAGGCATCCAAGATATGCTCAATAATGTTCATGTCTGGGCAGTTTGGTAGCCAGCGGAAATGTTTAAGCTCGGAAGTGTGTTCCTGGAGCCACTCTGTAACAATTCTGGACTGTGATGTCTCGCATTGTCCTGTTGGAATTGCCCAAGTTCGTCGGAATGCAAAATGGACATGAATGGATACAGGTGATCAGGCAGAATCTTTACGTACGTGTCGCCTGTCATAGTTGTATCTAGAGGTATCAGGAGTCCCATACCACTCCAACTGTGCACACCCCACACCATTACAGAGCCTCCACCAGCTTGAACAGTCGCCTGTCGCCTGTTGACATGCACGGTCCAAGGATTCATGAGCTTGTCTTCATAACCGTACACAACCATCCGCTGGATACAATCTGAAACGAGACTCGTCCGATCAGGCAACATGTTTCCAGTCATCAACAGCTCAATGTCGGTGTTGACGGGCCTAGATGAGGCATAAATCTTTGTGTCGTACAGTCATGAAAGGTGCACAAGTGGGATTTCAGCCTTGAAAGCGCATACGATGATGTTTCGTTGAATGGTGCGCACGCTGATACTTGTTGATCTCCAGCATTGAAATCTGCAGCAATTTGCGGAAGTGTTGCACTTCTGCCACGTTGAAAAAAAATGGTTCAAATGGCTCTGAGCACTATGGGACTTAACATCTATGGTCATCAGTCCCCTAGAACTTAGAACTACTTAAACCTAACTAACCTAAGGACAGCACACAACACCCAGCCATCACGAGGCAGAGAAAATCCCTGACCCCGCCGGGAATCGAACCCGGGAACCCGGGCGTGGGAAGCGAGAGCGCTACCGCACGACCACGAGATGCGGGCGCCACGTTGAACGATTAACTTTAGTTGCCGTTGATCCCGTTCTTGCAGGATCTTTTTCCGGTGGCAGCGATGAGGGAGATTTGATGTTTTACCGGATTCATGATATTCACGGTGCATTCGTGAAATGGTCGTGCAGGAAAATCCTCACTTCATCGCTACGTGGGAAATGTTGCGTCCCATCGTTCGTGCGCTGATTACAACACCACGTTGAAACTCAATTAAATCTTAATAAACTGCCATTGTAGCAGCAGTAACCGACGTAATAACTGCGCCAGCCACTTTTTGTCTTATATAGGCATTGCAGACCGCAGCGCCGTATTCTGCCTGTTTACATATCTCTATATTTGAATACGCGTACCTATACCAGATTCTTTGGCGCTTCAATGTAGGTGGTAGGTTATTTTGCAATGTGAATGTGGACCATATAGATAACGCTTCGACATATAACACAACAGGTGAAAGAAAAAAGTCAAATATCGGAAACGATTTTTGCTGTTGCCTTTACATTTTAGCGTTGATTTCATTTCACTGGCCTGATCAAATGTCAGTTTCCGATTGTAGCTGCTTTGCATGAATGGTACCTGTAATTCAATTGTTCCAATTCCATTAGCACAATGAAATGGATTAATAGTAGTGGTACATTCATGCCGTATATCTTCTTTCTATAAATATATATAAATTAAAATACCCACGTGGCTTAATCTCAGGTTTTTGTTTTGTAAATATATTGTGCTAATTTGGTGAACTATGATGAAGTAAAGTCCCCTCCGCTGTAAAAATGATGTCATTGTCGTCTATTAATGAGTGGCAAAATTCCTTGGAATCGCAGGAGCTCGAACAGTCCGGAAATGCTGCGGGGTAGGTACCAACTTTTTGTGGCAGAGGGTGCTTTGTACCGATGTTTCATGACAGAGGATCCTTCCGACCAACGTCACACAGGGGGGTATTGCAAAGATATCGCGTAGTAGGGGGTACTTCGTGTCAATGTTGCATAACAGAGGGTGCACCCTACTGACGTTGCATGGCACAGGGTTGTTTGTACCAATGTTACGTGCCAGAGAGTGTTTTATAACGCATGTTGCATGGCAAAGGGTGTTTTACAACGTATGTTACGTGGCAGAGGGTGTTTCTTATCAATGCTGTGTGACAGAGGGTGCATGATATTGATTTTGAGTGAGAGAGGGTGCTTTTTACGAATGTTGCGTGGTACAGGGTGCTCCATAGCAAAGTAACTGTGCAGAGGGTGCTTCATACAAGTATTGTGTGGCAGAGAGTGCTTCGCACCAATGTTGCGAGGCAGAAGGTGCATTCTAGAAAAGTTACGTGGTAAAGGGTACTTTGTACTGATGCTACGTGTTAGAGGACGTTTCTTACCAATGTTACGTGGCAGAGAGTGTATTCTACCGATGTTGTGTGGAAGAGGTCGTTTATTAGTGACGTTACATTGGGAAATGCGGGAAAAGGTCACACACAAAATGTAGCTGGCTCCATAATGGCGCAGGCGCCAGGCGGTCGGTATGTGGCCATAACTTATGCTGGAACTTTAATCACAACTCTACCCAGTGGCCTATAAATAAAATTACCGCTACCCTAGATGAGTCGTCAGGCTGTAGATACTTAGTTTCATCCTTCAAAGCTGGGGCGGATCGCTAGTTTCCAATAGAGAGAGAGAGAGAGAGAGAGAGAGAGAGAGAGAGCGTAGTTTCACTACAGTAAGGAGAAGGAAATAGTTCATGATTTTTGTTTAAATTTATCTATGCCATTTAAGATGTGTGACAAACTTTTATTGCACCCATGTAGATATTGTGTGGAAAAAATACGAAGTGAACACTGATGGAATGTACTCCATCATAGTTGGAGACAAAGAATGTCTAGAAAACTTCCAGATTATTGTACTCCACTGTTATCGGAGACGCAGAAAGCGCAGAAAACTTCCAAATGAGAGACATAAATCATTATTCCTCCAACCAGTATTAGTGAAAACTTATCACTAGCCATTCGGTATGCACAAAAGCCTTGGCTTTTACAGATGGTTTCTGCAGTTAACAAATTTGACAAGCCGGCCGCTGTGGCCGAGCGGTTCTAGGTGCTTCAGCCCGGAATCGCACCGCTGCTACGGTCGCAGGTTCGAATCCTGACTCAGGCATGGATGTGTGTGATGTCCTTAGGTTAGTTAGGTTTAAGTACTTCTAAGTCTAGGGGACTGATGACCTCAGGTGTTAAGTCCCATAGTGCTTAGAGCCATTTGAACCAAATTTGACAACTGTGTAGAATATAGGGTTATTGCCAGTGATTTACATTTTGAGTAAATGTATCATCATTCACGTACCTTTTTTCATCTAATAAAGCTGTGAATAAGTTCAATGTCATTAAAGTATTATTTTTTCCATTACTTCACACAATATCACTCTGTCCTCATGAAACGAAATTTTGAAAAGCAAGTATTTTATCTGGTGACCCAGTCACGATTAAGATGAGTTAAGGCGCTCAGATGGGGCGAGTATTAATTGAGTGAGTTGAACCCTGAAGACAAAATCCACATTTCTAATGTCGATCTCTGGAATGCTTACATTACCAACCAGAGGTGGTAGTGCAAAACAGTTTATGGAAAACCGAACTTGGGATTCCATGAAAACGTACTGTCAGGTCTCATAACTATTCTGTAAGATACATGAAATATATGAAAACATGGTCAATTTTTGTATACAGATTGTGTCGTTTCGTTTGAAGTATTTGAAGGTATCGAACTGTGTCTTTCAGAGGCGGTTGTTGTGCTGTTTTTCATGTGAAGTAATGCCGTATTATGGTTCACAGCCTGCTGCAGATGCGGAGTGAAGGGCTGATTCACCGCATCTACTGGAAATACTGGCAACTGAGAGATGGTCAGGAGATGCGGGAGTCTCTCAAGCCGGTGACCATCCAGACAGTGGTTCCTGCTCTCGTCGTCTTGGTAGCCATGGCACTGCTGTCACTGTGCTTTCTGCTGCTCGAGAGGAAATTCTGCAAAAGGCCCGTTCTGAGCGACGCCGCCACGAGCACTGACTAGAACAGCGCATGTGCAGTGCTCCTCATTGCAGCTGTTGCTGCAGTTTAACGTATGCAGTAATGACACTCATTGCTGTGATATTTCTTACCATCTGACAACTGGAGAGGCTAGTGCTCCAAACGGCGAAAAATTCTCTTAAACCTTTTATGGCTGAAGGGACACGTTTGTAATACACACTAATTTGCTGTACTTTTAACATATTGTTCGTCCTGTGAAAATCACTCTACAACCAAAAATTTAAATGTAAAAATGCTAAGTCCACATGAAGACATGGGTATAATTAAGGTCATGGTATACATGTGTTCCATCTCACCGATTTTCAAAATAACTTAATTTAAATATTTCTGGCACTGAAAATGTATTGTTAGCCATAATCAAAGATTTTGGCCTTATATTTGTCAAATACATGTAAAGCAGTTTTTATTTTTGCACTGTGTGATTATGAGTGTTTTTAATTATATTGTATGACAAAGCTGTACAGTGCCTGAAAACGATTGAAGCATTGTAGCGTCCAACGAACATGACTTAAATAAAATATTTTATATTATGATAATAAAGAATTGCAATATAAATAACATTAAGTAGGAGAAATATGCATAAACGCAATTCATACATTCAAATTAAGAAAAATTTGTACTTGAACCATGTTACTGCCACTTTCTTTATGATAATCCCACTGTTCTGTGAAGTCAAGAATCCTCGTGCTTGTTTAACTGCTCTGTCGCATTTACTTTGGCAATAACAAACAGGAATGGCTCTTTAATTCCATTTTTCACATGAAAAGAACTTATATACAAAAACTGAATGATTAACAATGAATGATCTATGGCTTACTACAGAAAAGTAACCAGAAAAGATGTAGCTGCTTTGTATAATTAGTCACCTGATATAGCATCACAATATATGAAAGAATTCTTCCTCAAGCCAGTAGTGCAGCACAACTTACATATATTAATGCTTTATTGAGCACAATCACGTGTACAGTCAAATTTCGAATCCTGTTCCTTAGAACATCCAGGCCCGAAAAATGACTACAAGGAGAAAGAAAAATTCGCATCACCTCAGACGAAGACTAGGTGCCAGACTCGGATCAGCGATTTAATATTATCTTTACAATGATAATAACACCCTCTTCTATCAGCGATTAGTTAGTTAACTCAAAATTATACAAATTTATATCGAAAAACTTGGTGGGTACTGCACTGCCCGTAATGATGACAGGGCTCATCTGAAAGATTATAAATAGAGTCATTACATAGTTTGTCATTATTTAAATCAACAAACAAGTCCGCCAGTTCCTATGCTTTTACATAAAAATTGACAAGAATTGTAGATGAACGTCTGTGGGGTTTTACTCTCTTGCAGTTACCTGATTATTTAAGAGAAAGAGATGAAATACAATAAACTAAATCTTCATCGAATTCACTCTTAATAACCGGCTTAAATTGCGTCAGTTGTTCTAGTCTGTGGCATTACACAAATAAACACTATGTGCCAAGTCTTTATAGGTACAATGTACCTAGCAGAATAGACAACTGAAATGATAATCATTTTCATCCATATATTCACTATACATTTGTAACGTACATATACATATAACAGCAACTTTGGAGCAATATAGCTCTTTGGTATAATAGGTTTATTCAATTATGCGATGTGTTTGTTGTAGTATCATTACGTCATTCAGGGATCTGAGCCTAATTTTTACCATTCTGTTTCTGCTTCTATGGGCAACATTCATATTGATATTAAAAATGTTTTAAATTATATCAAAATGTTTGATATTAAAAATGTTAGGTAGTAGGACTGTGGCTCAAATTCTCGGCAGTGTTTTAGTAATATAACACATATGAAACAAGCAAAACTGTACAGCTTGGATTAGATTTATGAGACATACTGTTCTTCAAGGAAAGGGTATTTAGTGTTAGTACATAATAACCATAGAATAACGAGGAAAGAGGTGCGAGAAGAAAAATAGCTATGTATATATATAGACAGGATATTCAGTATTAGAATCAGAATTTGAAAGAGCTTTGGAAGATTTAAAAGCAAAGATGGCAGAAGGGATAGATAATATTCCATCAGAATTTCTAAAAGCGTTGGGGGAAGCGGCAACAAAACTTGAAGGTATGTAGAACGCATGAGTCTGGCGATATACCATTTGAGTTTCGGAATAACGTCATCCACACCCGAAGATTGCAAGAGCCGACAAGTGCGAGAAATATCGCACGAGCAGCTTAACAGCTCAAGGGTTCCAAGTGACTGAGGAATAGTATATAGAAGAACAGAAGAGAAAATTGAGGATGGGTTAGATGAAGATCACTCTTTCTTTAGGAAAGGTAAAGGCATCAGAGAGGCAGTTGTAAAGTTGCGATTGATAATGAAAGGAAGACTACAGAAAAAAAAAGACACGTTCATAAGGTCTGTCGACCTGGAAAGAGAATTCGACAGTGTAAAATGGTGCAAGATGTCCGAATTTCTAAGAAAAATAGGGGTAAGCTGCAGGGAAAGACGGGCCATATACAATATATATATATATATATATATATATATATATATATATATATATACAATATTGTATACAATACAATAAGCCTAGAGGGAACAATAAGAGTGGAAGACCAAGAACGAAGTGCTCGAAATAAGGAGGGCGTTAGACAGGGATGTAGTCTTTCTCCCCTACTGTTCAATCTATATATTGAAGAAGCAATGACGGAAATAAAAGAAGTTTGAAGAGTGAAATTAAAATTCAAGGTGAAGGGATATCAATCATAAGATTTGGTGATGACATTGTTACTCTCAGTGAAAGTGAAAAAGAATTACAGGATGTTCTGAATGGAATGAACAGTCTAATGACTACAAAATATGGGTTTAGAGTAAACTGAAGAAAGTCGAAAGTAATGAAAAGCAGCAGAAATTAGACCAATGAGAAACATAACATCAGGAATGGTGATCACGAAGTAGATGAATTTAAGGAATTCTGCTACTTAGGCAGCAAAATAACCCAAGGCGGACGCAACAAGGAGGACATAAAATGCAGACTAGAACTGACAGAAAGAGCATTCATGGCCAGGAGAGTGTCAAATTTAGACTTTACTTTGTGGAAGAAATTTCTGAGAACATACGTTTGGAGCACAGCGTTCTATGTTAGTGAAACATTAACTGACGGTGAACGGGATCGGAAGAGAATCGAAGCATTTGAGATGTGGTGCTACAGCAGAATGTTGAAAATTTAGTGGACTGATAAAGTAAGGCACGAGGAGGTTCTGCACAGAATCGGCGGAGAAAGGAAGACATGGAAAGCACTGACAAGGAGACGGAACAGGATGGTAGGGCATGTGTTAAGACATCAGGGAATAATTTCCATGGTACTACAGGGAGCTGTGGAGGGTAAAAACTGTAGAGGTAGACAGAGATTGGAATACATCCGGCAAATAATTGAGAACGTAGATTGCAAGTGCTACTCTAAGATAAAGAGGTTGGCACAGGAGAGGAATTCGTGGTGGGCTGCATCAAACCAGTCCGAAGATACGACGACGTCTATAATTACTAAAGTGTTGCCGGTATAGGGTTTTGTGCACAAACTGATATCTCGATTGTGTCCCATGAATGTTCGATGATATTCATGACAGGCGACCTGGGTGGCCAAATTATTCGCCCAAATTGTCCAAGATATTCTTCAAACCATTCGCAGGCAATTGTGATTCACAATCAGTAAAATTGCGACTGTCAGCCATACAAATCTCATCGTTGTTTGGGAACAGGAAGTCCATGAGTGACCCCATGAGTCTCCAAGTAGCGCAGCATAACCATTTCCAGTCAGCGATCGGTTCAGCTGGCCGAGAGGACCAAGTTGATTCCATGTAAACACGGCCCATATCATTATGGAGCCACCACCAGCTTGCACAGGGCCTTGTTGATAACTTGGGACCATGGTTTCATGGGGTCTGCGCCACACTCGAACTCTACCATGTGCTATTACCAACTGAATTCGGAACTCATCTGACAAGGCCAAGGCCTTTCCTGACATCTAGTTTTCAACCCATACGGTCACGAGCCTAGGAGAGGGACTGCAGGCGATGTTCTACTGCCAGCAAAGGCACTCGCGGTGGTCGTCTGCTGCCTTAGCCGTTGTCCGTGGTGAGAGGCAATGCATGAAATTTGTTATTCTCGGCACACTATTGTGACTGTGGATCTCGTACTATTGAATTCCCTAACGATTACCGAAAAGGAATGTCCCATGCGTCTATTTCCAACTACCATTCCCCGTTCAACGTCTGTTGATTCCAGTCGTGTCAAGTCTGAATCCCTTTCACGTGAATCACCTGAGTGCAAATGATAGCTCCGCATATGTGCTGGCCTTTTATACCGCGTGTACGTGATACTATCGCCACCTGCAAGTGTGAATATCAAAATGGTTCAAATGGCTCTGAGCACTATGGGACATAACTGCTGAGGTCATCAGTCCCCTAGAACTTAGAACTACTTAAACCTAACTAACCTAAGGACGTCACACACATGAATGCCTGAGGCAGGATTCGAACCTGCGACCTTAGCGGTCGCGCGGCTCCAGACTGCAGCGCCTAGAACCGCTCGGCCACTCCGGCCGGCCTGTGAATATCGCTACCCTTGACTTTTTCACCTCAGTGGATTATCAATGGTCCTTTGTAAGGCGTCGCTGGCAGATCCTGCTATTCTGCTCGTGGTGCTGTACCTCTTCACAATTATGAGCGTCGAGGACTGTCCCTCACGTTCGATCGTTGAGTGGGTCTTCAGTTTCCTTGAACCCCCATCATTGATCTGCACCTCTGGACTGTAGTAGGTCTTCATACCGATTACATGGACAACGTCTCTGTACTTTTGTCTCTTTGATGGAGAATCATTATTTTCAATTTCATATGTGACGTGCGACAAGCTACAAAGGATGCGACAAGGCCCAAAGTTGTGCATCAGTAACTTTTCTGATAGTTCCATGTTCCACACAATCGTGAAAATCTGTGGTGGCCTCAACTCCATAGATAGAGGCGACTGTGAGTATACATTCTGTGTAACAGTTATGCTTATCAATAAGTTTATACAATTACAGCCACTGCCAGTAATAATAATAATAATAATAATAATAGTAATAATTTGCTTAACTTGTGTAACAAAAGGAAGAATTGGTTTTGTCGAATTTTATTGTTTTGTACACATTTAAATACAGTTTAGGGCAGCAACGAACTAACGTGTAAACTTTCGGTACTCACCGTTCCGAATTTTTGTGTGAGTGGGAGTTTTCGTGCCTTTTTATTTTTTTGGACAAATGTCCAAGACCCGTAACATATGTAATAGTCCATGAATAACCGTCGTGTTGAAAATCATACATTCTTACGTTGCACCAACAAACAACTGACGCTATTGTACACTCCTTTGTAAAATGTTCGATTGTACAGACGCTTAATTGGTTTCGACACTTTCTCAACCAACAGAACTGGTCTGGGAGGCCCTAATTCCTTTGCGGATAACTTTTCCTGGTAATTTTCTTTTTGTTAGCGCTTAAAAACAGATTCAACAGAGTTGAAACACTGCACGCGAAAGCCGATTCCTGCACAGTTAACAACCAACTCCGAACACAAACTGCCGTTAGTGGAAATGATTAAATTCAAGTGGTAATGTCTACCAACAGGTGCACTTTAGAATACAAATGAGGCTCCGAGAGCCATAAAGGTCAAAAGCGTACCGTCGTCAAACCCGCATATAAGTGAATATAAGAGAAACCAGTGAGACAGCGAATGTTCATATATACACCGTGGGTCTACAGCACAGATTAAATTGACTCACCACAAGGTCAACAAATTCAGAAGCGTGAATAAATGTTACAGTCTCATAATCGGCGCTGATGTGCTTTAGGCCCTTACGGTTCTCACCGCCTCAAATGAATTACTGTATGATAAAATCCAAAACTTAATGTACTGTAACTCATTCACGAACCCACAAACTAGGTTTTTCTATCAGTATAACTATAACATATACCGATGTCCGTTCTAATTTTACTATTTAGTGAGTGAATTGGCATATATGAGGAGTGTGCTACCTTCTAGCGTGATTTAAGCCAAGCGAACGAGGATAAAAGTCCGCTGCAGCGTGCAACCACCTGGTGGCAATGACGTAAACTTGTAGTTGCGTGATAGGAGATAGCTGTGCACGCTGTGAACTGTGCACTTTGTTTATCAAAGCCGTATGTATTTGGTCCATAAGGCAACGACGCCACACCAGTTGCGCATGTACATCTGATGATGTGCTTGCGACGCTGATGCCAAGTTTCACGGAATCTAGAAGAGCAGCAATACATAGCGCGGGAGATTTAGTGCCGTGTATTTAAGATTAGCGCGTCTGTGTTACGTTTAAAAGCATTCAAAGAAAAACAACCAAAAAATCTTCAATGTGTCAAAAGTCAGTCTTCACGTGCTCTTGTGCTCTTACACAGCTGCCATCACTGTCCATAGACTGTCGCCTCGTTTAGATTTCCTGAATCCGTCAGCTAGGGGAGCTACTTGTACCTCTGTACGGTGACGGAAAATCGCCGCGTCCGACTGGACCGTTAGTTGCTAAATGGCTCTGAGCAGTATGGGACTTAACATCTGAGGTCATTAGTCCCCTAGAACTTAGAACTACTTAAACCTAACTAACCTAAGGACACTACACACATCCATGCCCGAGGCAGGATTCGAACCTGCGACCGTAGCAGTCGCGCGGTTCCGAACTGAAGCGCCGAGAACCGCTCGGCCACCCTGGGCGGCGTTAGTTGCTATCATAGAAATATCTGAGCCCATAGATCGCCAGTTGAACTCAGACATTTCCAAAAGAGATCCGTTAAATTTCCATTACCTGATAAATCACACAAATCTAAACTCTGGCGTTACGGGTGAATACCTATGGATTGCAATTACGAACAACTTAAACTGGATCGAACACACAAAAAATGTTGCGAGGAATGCAAACCAAAGACTGCGTTTTACTGGCAGAACACTAAGAAAATGCAACAGATCTACTAGAAAGAATGTCTGCATTACGCTGTCCATTCTCTTCTGAAGTATACCTGTGCAGTATGGGATCCTTACCAGATAGGGTTGATGAAGGACATCGAAAAAGTGCAAACAAGGGCAGCTCGTTATGTATTGTCGCGAAATCAGAGAGTTTGCGTCACGGATGAGATTTGAGAGTTGGGCCAAGATCGTTTTTTCGATGCGCCAAGATCTTTTCACGACGTTTCATTCAACAACTTTCTCCTCCGAATGCAGCCGTCCTCCCCGATAGCTGCCGGCACGGTAGCTCAGCGTGTTCGGTCAGAGCGTTAGCTGCCCTCTGTAATAAAAAAACTGAGTCAACGGTGCAACACTGAACTTGAACGGGTGTCATGGGACATCCGCACCGAACCAACGCATCGAACAAAATCGAGCAAAATGAAATCAATAAAATTAAAATAAAAGAAAAAGAGATAGCTGAGTGGCAGTCTGCCTTCGGCAGGGCAACAGAGCGGACGCGTACGTGTTGACTTCGTGCGGCGCGCGAGCTCGCCTTGTTAACTTTCTGACGGCCGTCGCTTAAGTGCCGGCTTACCTTGTACGATCCATGGCGAACCGTTACCGTAAATCAACACTCCGATTTACTTTCTGCAACGATTATGCCCGACCCAAAGCACTCGAGGTGGAGCGTTTTCTGCGAGAGGAAGCGAAGATCCCGGCGACCCATATTATCGGCATACATTTGTCCATCGTGAGCAGCACGGTCTATGTGAAAATCATTAACGACGCGGCGTGCGAACGCATACTATGTGAGACCAAACAGGGGCTCCGCTTCTGTCACGCTGATGGCAATGTGGGGGAGGTAACCGTCGACCACGCAGGCTTAGGTATGCGAACGATACGCATTTTCGAATTGCCATTCGAACTTCCTGCTGAGGAAGTCGTCGCGGCACTACGCCCATACGCCACAGTCCATGGCCACACTGCGGAGAAGTGGACACAGTTTCGGACGTATCCTGTCCTAAACGGGGTCCGACAGGTCACCATAGATCTCCGAAGCCACGTCCCGTCCTACTTACAGATCGGCGGATGCCGTGCAATAATTATATACGACGGCCAGCCTCGGACCTGTTCCGGGTGCGGCAAAGAAGGCCACCTTAGATCCGAATGCCTACAACGGCGTATTACGCAACTTCCAGCTGCCGAAGAACCACCCACGTCGCAACCTACAGTGCTACCGGTGACCTATGCCGCTGCTCTAGCTTCTCCTACCACTGTGCAACGTCGCCCGGTCACCACAAACGACGCCACCAACGAGCCCGACCGGACACCGACGGAGAGCGCCTCGGACGACCCGCCGCCTCGGCCGGCCATCGACGCCGCTCCGAAGATGCCGGCGCAACCAGACGCTGACCCTGACCTCGGAAACACGATGGAGATCGACTCGCTCATCGTTCCTACAGCGGCCTTTCTGCCAGAACGACGCGACTCCCTTCCGTCGTCGGACACGGAGGGTCGCACAAGGAAACAACGTTTCCCGAAACGTCGCAAGCGAAGACGTCGCACCGTTTCCGGCCAAGAGGAGACGTTACAAGTCGAGGAAGATGTAACCGTCGACCAGCACGAGGCCTCAGAACCCGCTACTGCTGACGAAAACGTAATGAGCGCGGAGACATCTATCGGTGTTCCTGCGCCCCGTGCTGACGCTGAACTAAATCACGAACGTATCACAGGCGACACTACACCACGCACAGTTACAACATCTTCTGCAGACAAAATGGACGATACACTAGTTTCCGCTTCCACGGCGTGGCACGAGGAGGAGGTCAAGGAGCAGGAGCCGTTACGGGACCCTGCGCCGTCACGGCCGCACCACTAATCATACTCTCCCCAGACTCCCCTGCGGGCCAGCGGGATAACGTTCCGCTGCGACGCCCACACCCTTGCGCGGACGGAGGAGTGGACCAGCCTCCAGCAATCCGACACCAGGCCTACCGGATAGCAACCATCAACACCAACAAAATCCGTTCCAGGGTGAAAATCCGCCTTATGCAGGAGATGTTCTGGGCTTCGGATATTGATTTCGCCCTTCTGCAGGAAGTTCACTTGGCTAGTCTCCCGGATATCAATGGCTATACCGCCCACGCCTCCGCGAGTGATCCTATAGGCCGCAGGGTGGCCATCTACGTCCGCCACGGGATTTCTGTGACCGATGTCCCCTTCCTTCCATCAGCTCGGGGTATGGCACTCACTGCCATGGGGACACGCATCATTAATGTCTACGCTCCCTCGGGCACCGACCGACGGCATGAAAGAGCCCAGTTTTATTCCGAGGAAATCGCTCCCCTGTTTTTAGGGCGTTATGACCATTGCCTACTAGGAGGTGATTTTAACTGCGTTCTGTATCCTAAAGATCAGATTCCCCACTATACTACGTGCCAGGAGCTACGTATAGTGGTGCGAGACCTCCTGCTTCACGATACCTGGGAAGTACAACACGGCGACCTTTCTGGCCATACCTTTCTTACAAGTCATTCCGCAAGCCGACTAGACAGGATATATGTCTCACAAACTCTTAGATCTGCGATACGGGGCGCCGAACGCTGGCCGCTGGCCTTTTCCGACCATTGCGCTTACATCTGTACGGTCCTCCTTCCGCCGCAATCAGTATGGCGCAGCCGTGCGCCATGGAAACTCAATACCTCACACTTGCATGACCTGGCGTGTCGCCAACAAGTCACTGAAACGTGGACAGCCTGCGAACGACGTCTTTCTCGCTACCACTCGACATTGACATGGTGGTTGGACTGCGCCAAGCCGGCGATCCGGAAGACACTGATGAGATACGGGAAGGACATGGACGTCTGGCATCGCACCACTGTTGACTTCTATTACGCGATTCTCCGAGATCTGGATGCTCAATCGCCAACCCCGGACAACCAGTTGGAACGGCAAAGAACTAAGGCGAAGATAATTGCGCTGGCACGCCGGAAACTGCAAGGGGTCGTGATACGGACGCGGCGCCACGATCACGCGGACTTAGAAATTCCATCCATGCATGATATAGTGTCTGACAAACGAAGGCGTCGTCGGCAGATCACCAGCACTCTGACCACGCCTCATGGAACGCAGGTGACCACTCAGAATGACATCGTCCACGCATTAGTCGAGCACTACCGTCGTACTTATAGTGATGAAGACGCTGTAACTGCAGCAGACGACTCCATTTTGCATTACGTCACGCGCACCCTCCCCCACACGGAGGCGGATGCTTTAACAGTGGCGGTCACTCTAGACGAAGTCAACAACCCAATCGCCAAGGGTGCAGTCAACAGGTCGCCCGGCAATGACGGCTTACCGATTGAGTTTTACCGTACCTTTCGGGACCTCATGGCCCCACGGTGGACGACTATGTATCAAGAACTGATGACATCTGACCAAGCAGTCCCACCCGCCTTTGCTGAGGGCATCATTATACCAGTCCACAAACCAGCCCGTGGTTCGATGGTCACGAGTTACAGACCGCTCACCCCACTCAATGCCGATTACAAGATTTTCGCGCGCTTACTGGCAATGCGGCTCCGAACTACACCCCCTCATATCCTCTCGCCAGAGCAAACGACGCCTGGCGGACAGGTTAACATACAGACTGCCACAGGGGAATGCCGCGACTTAATTGCGATAGAGGCGGCCTGTAGACTCCGGGCAGCGGTCGTCGCTATAGACTTCGACAGCGCCTTCGATAAAGCGCGTCATCGTTTCCTGTTTTCGGTGGCAGCCCGAATGGGCATCCGCCCTCCGTTTCTCGACGTCATCCGGCGTCTTTACGACAGTGCCAGTTCATGTGTCCAAGTCAATGGACGTTTAGCAGGGCCGGTACCTATCTGCCGTTCGATAGGCAGGGGTGCCCCCTCTCTACCCTCCTGTATGTCATTGCCCTTGAGCCCCTTATTGGTGGCTTGACCACCGAGCTCTCTGGCCTCACCCTACGCCAACACACTTTTCGCTGTCGGGCATATGCTGATGACCGCCTCCTCCTCATTCGCTCCGGCTCTGAGATTCGGGAAGTCCTCGAATTGATTACCCGTTATGGCGCTGCCGCTGGCAGTGCCATGAATGTCGCCAAATCTTCTGCAATGCACATTGGACGAGGCCTCCAGGAGGGTGAAGTGGCACCCCTGCCGCTTGTGCGAACTTTCCGGTACCTGGGCATTACCTTTACCCCCACGATCACACGCACAGCGGCAACGAATTTCCGTCGCCTGTTACACGTCATCCGCAACGACGTCCGCCAGAACCTCTTGCGCCGCCAGGACACACTTCAACGGGTTGAGTTTATTAATCTTTATGTGGCATCAAAATTGGTTCACATCGCGCAAGTTCTCCCTCTGCCAACTGCAATTGGGCGCAACCTTCAGGCACCTTTTGGCTATTATCTCACGGCTGGTTCAATTTTTAAAGTCCGTTATGAGACACTTACCCTGCCCTCACGGTATGGTGGCGTCGGGCTCGTCAATGTCCGTATGCGAGCTGCAGCCTGGTACATGAGTACCATGAGAAAACAGTGGATGGGCCAGGGTACATCTCTAACACGCAGATTGCTTGAGGTCCTCCTACCTGCTTCCACCTCACCACCGGTGTTTGTCGGCCATATCGTGCCTTATTTGTCCCATATTTCGACCTTTTTCGTCGACTACAGTTACATACATACCAGTCTCCCAGATACACGCCCACCTAGGACTAAGGATTTTTACAGCCTGTTGCTGCGCTGTGTTCCCCGGAATGTGATGGAAACCAAACATCCCTCCATCCAGTGGCCCATAGTGTGGACTACCATCCACCAGCCCTTCCTCCATACGAACGTCCGGGCACTGTGGTATCACATAGTCAACAGGAAATTTGCCACGGAGCAGCGCCTGGACAACATTGGCTTGTCAGAATCCCCTCTTTGTCTCCATTGCCAGCAACTGGACACTGATGAACACCGTCTGACATGCGCCTCATCGCAAGATGTATGGCGCTTCGTGCAGCAAATCATTGCCTGCTATCTCCGGCTGCCACCAGACACAATCGAACCTCGAATGTTTCTATACCCGGAGGACCGACATTTTCCCGCCGTCAAATGTCATGCTATTACGTGGATCAAAGGGTGGGCGGTCGCTTATCTCTTTCATGAGGGACCTAAATCCCGCCTCGACTTCTGGACCTATTTACGAACAGCCCATGCAGCTCTCGAAAACACGCCACGTTACCGAACATTATTTGCTAACTATCTTCGAGCGGTCTTTGTTAGACCTCCACTGAGTTGGGGGGTGCCTGGCTCAGAGGGCACCCACCCCTCCTCCCCCGGCGGTGTCTGAGTTTCAACCGCCTACGATCTATTCTACTTCTGACCTCCGCGGATGGGAGAGCGCGTCGCAGATTGCGCGGATTTTATTTCTTTTTGCTTTTCCTTTTTCCTTTCTTTTTCTTTAACCAGAATTTATATTTCTTTTCTCTTTCGCATATGTGTTCCCATAATTTTATGATATTAGTGAATCTTACAAAAACACGTGCAAATAAATAAATAACAACGCCTTCCACTACTGTTGATTCCTGCGTCTCCCACTTCCCTAAGCACCACTGGATCGGTGGTGGTGAGGGGGACACTGTGGCCAGGCCTCAGGTTTCGACCCCTGCCCACTTTGCCCCCCGAGCCCCCACTGGTCCAATACATTATATATATATAAAAAAATGGATAGAGCGTCTGCCATGTAAAAAAAAAGTGGTCAGCGTGACGGATTGTCGTCCTACGGGCCCGGGTTCGATTCTCGGCTGGGTCGGAGATTTTCTCAGGGACAGTGTTGTGTTGTCTTCATCATCATTTCATCTCCATCCGGCGCAGATCGCCTAATGTCGCGTCGGATCTAATAAGACCTGCACCAATGCGGCCGGACCTGCCCCGAAAGGGGCCTCCCGGCCAATGACGCCAAACTCTCACTTCCATTTTCTCCTCCGGATGCAAAAGTATTTTTGACACCCATCTACATAGGGAGAAACCATTATCGTAGTAAAATAAGGCAAATCAGAGCTCGCATGCAATGATTTAAGTGTTAGTCTCCCCCGTCTGGTGTTCGGGACTGGACCGGTAGTGGAATTGCCTTGAGGTAGCTCTCGATAAACCCTTTGCGAGGCACTAAGTGTGAATTGCAGAGTAGTGATGTGGACGTAGATGTAGATGTGATGGATGACGCCTTGCAGTGTAGTAGTTGTCGTAAACTCAACTCCTTTTCCTCCAATAGGTTACAAGTCGAGGGCGAACTTCATCTTTATATTTTTCTGCAGTGCGAAGTACTTTGTGGCGGAATTCCTTGTACCTGCGATGGTCGGGTGAGCAGCATGAGTCCGAGATGGCCTAGCCTATCCTTCCTGGCACGTTCGGATGGTTCGTTGTTTTCGAATCGCTGCTGAGTTATGCCGTCGAAGTAAAATTAGCATTTGCCAAATACATCGTCATGCCATTTGTTGTATTTGGCGACTCAGCCGAATATTTTCGTCTGTTTCGCTGCGTATTGACCAGTGTCTCAGGAAAACAGTGATGAGTGCCTGATGTGCAGCTGACTTACTGCTGGTGTGGAATCCACTGATCTTCTGAATATGTGTATCTTGCGAACGATGGGCACCTGTGTGCACGTGGCGGCTTTTACGTCGCATTATTGAAGCCACAGTGATGTAAATGTTTTGAAGCACCCGTCGTCTCCAACAAACAATGTCACGTCGAAACCACAATAAAGCCCAAATCCGAAAGCAGGGTCGTCAATGACGTACAGCACTTCGCTCTTGAAGCACACCAGAATACAGAAACATTACAAACATAAAAACTTCTAGAACCTCCCAATAATGATTAATTATAAATAGGAAATAACTGCTGGTCGTCGGGATGGAAGCGGCGACCCTTAGTACCCTAACCAATGCCGCTCACCCATACACAACATACACGCAGCATGGCGCACGGCAATACTGCCTGATTACTACACGACGTTTTCCCACACTTTTGAAAACGCTGGATTGTACCCACATAATTCTCTTTTTATTTATGTTTTTCTCTGGTATGGGCAGCACTGTTTTCTAAAGAAATGGCAGTCAGTTTTTCTTTAACTATCGTTTTCCTGTCCACAGTGATGAATAGCTGTCGAAGAACTCCTTACATTTCTACTATTTCTATTTAGATGATTGCTGATAATTCTTTTCAATCCAGTAATGGTTTACACGGTGGAGCTCTGTGGTAATAAATTCGCTACGTTCGGCTTTTCTACCGACTCATGAATTTGAATAGCGAGAACCTTAAGTTATAAATCAATGGCGGGAACGCCTGCATCTGTCGCCATCGTGCGCCTGCTGGCGACATCAGCGCTTTTGGAAAGCAGTGCTTGCCTCTTGCTGCGCACCGACGCAGTGGCCCAGATTGTGCTTTCGCTTCAGGAGCGCCTGCACTTCAACTGTGTCTATATTGTACTCTCTCACCAGGAAACAGGTAAAAGTATGTCATAATAGAAAAATATCTAGGATTCCTTAAGACTAGAGTAGTATTGTTTCGTGTATGTAGTGCCTACATCTACATCTACATACATACTCCGCAATCCACCATACGGTGCGTGGCGGAGGGTACCTCGTACCACAACTAGCATCTTCTCTCCCTGTTCCACTCCCAAACAGAACGAGGGAAAAATGACTGCCTATATGCCTCTGTACGAGCCCTAATCTCTCTGATCTTATCTTTGTGGTCTTTTCGCGAAATATAAGTTGGTGGCACTAAACTTGTACTGCAGTCAGCCTCAAATGCTGGTTCTCTAAATTTCCTCAGTAGCGATTCACGAAAAGAACGCCTCCTTCCCTCTAGAGACTCCCACCCGAGATCCTGAAGCATTTCCGTAACACTCGCGTGATGATCAAACCTACCAGTAACAAATCTAGCAGCCCGCCTCTGAATTGCTTCTGTGTCGTCCCTCAATCCGACCTTATAGGGATCCCAAACGCTCGAGCAGTACTCAAGAATAGGTCGTATTAGTGTTTTATAAGCGGTCTCCTTTACAGATGAACCACATCTTCCCAAAACTCTACCAATGAACCGAAGACGACTATCCGCCTTCCCCACAACTGCCATTACATGCTTATCCCACTTCATATCGCTGTACAATGTTACGCCCAAATATTTAATCGACGTGACTGTGTCAAGCACTACACTACTTATGGAGTATTCAAACATTACATGATTCTTTTTCCTCGTCATCTGCATTAATTTACATTTATCTATATTTAGAGTTAGCTGCCATTCTTTAGACCAATCACAAATCCTGTCCAAGTCATCTTGTATCCTCCTACAGTCACTCAACGACGACACCTTCCCGTACACCACAGCATCATCAGCAAACAGCCGCACATTGCAATCCACCCTATCCAAAAGATCATTTATGTAGATAGAAAACAACAGCGGACCTACCACACTTCTCTGGGGCACTCCAGATGATACCCTCACCTCCGATGAACACTCAACTCCTACCTTTGTCCCAATATACACTCTAAGGAAAAAACAAGAACGACGCACCACGAAGAAATTAGACGAGTAGGACGGAAATCATTAGATGTGATTTCCATGTACAGACAAACAAATTATTACAATTTCAGAAAAATTGGATGATTTATTCAAGAGACAGAGATTCACACACTTAGGAAGTAAATAACACGGTGGTCCACCTATAGCCCTTACGCAAGTAGTTATTCGGCTTTGCATTGATTGATAGAGTTGTTGGTAACCCTGAGAGGGATATCGTTCCAAATTCTGTCCGACTGGCACGTTGGATCGTCAACATCCCAAGACCTTTCAAAGGCCCTACCCACAACGCTCCAAACGCTCTCAGTTGGGGAGAGATCCAGTGCTCTTGCTGCTTAAGGCTTGGTTTGGCAAACACGAAGACGTGTAGTAGAAACTCTCATCATGTGCGGGCGGCAATGTGGGAATGTAAGCCCAGAATGGCTTACCATGAAGGGAAACAAAACGGACGTAGAATATCGTCGACGTACCGCTGTCTTCAAGGGTGCCCCTGATGGCAATCGAAGGGGTCCTGCTATGAACACAAGTGGCTCCCCAGATCATCACTCCTGGTTGTCGGGCCATATGGCGGGCGACAGTCAGGTTGGTATCCCATCGCTGGTCGGAGTGTCTCCAGACACGTCTTCACCGGTTATCGGGGTTCACTTCGAAGCTTGACTCATCATGGAGGCAATTCTACCCCTGTCCTTAATGGTCTTTGTGGTCGAATCGGTGATAATGATGAGTCAAGGGCTATGAGTGCTTTTCTGGCGATTGCTCAGTTCTGAAGTTCTGTCGTCTCTCTTGGTCGACTGCTTACTTCTTGATGGTGTGTTCAGCCATGGTTCACCAATTCCTGCCATGTCGTCGAATAGTGCCATCGCTCCTACTCAAATGACGAACAATTTGCTGATTGCTCCAATCGGCTTCTCTGGGCCCAGCTACACGTCCTCTCTCAAATGCTGACATCTGCATATATTGTTCATGTGCCTGTCTTTTGGGCTTAGTTACTGCCCAACTGATTACACGTATGCCCTGGTATCGACATGTCCCCTTTTACTCTGGTGGCCAGCTACGGGCAAAACTGTGCTGCAGCGTCACACGTTCATCCATCGGCCGCCAATGTTTACATTGCTGCATTCCGTCAATACCTATTTGAGTACAAGTTTGAGGCCAATTTGCATAATTCCTTAGTCATACGTCTTCTTAGAGTGTATTTACCCAGTGGATCAGTCTTACATGTAAATCTTCACCGAGAAACATACACCGCGACCCATGTCAGTGCGTGGCATAGTACTACATATTGGTGTTTATTCCCGTTCCAATCGCGTATGGAGCGCGGGAGGAATGACTGCTTAAATTATTTCTTTGCGTGCATGTCTCGGGAGCATAAGCATGCAAAAAGACAGTGGAAATCAGTAAATTAAAGATACACAATGTGTATCCATAGGATGTGTTGCGTGTAATCGAAAAAGTGTCGTCATGATCTTTCTATTGGTAAAAGAATCCGGATCAGTCTCACACTCCGATCTTCGGGAGGAGACTGCCAAGAGAAGGTGACTACGAGAAAAAGACAGAATTGCCAACGGAAGGATAACCTACTACAGCTGGGAGCATGGAATATCAGGAATCTGGACGTAGTCGGGAAGCTAGAAAAGTTGAAAAGGGAAATGCAAAGCTTCAGTCTAGACATAATGGGGTCAGTGAACTGAAATGGAAAAAAAGACAAGACTTTATGGTCAGATGAATACAGGGGAATAACAGCAGCAGAAAATGGTATTATAGTTGTACGACTCTTTATGAATAGGAACGTAGCGAAGACAGTGAGTTGTGAATCAAGAGTTCTGGGATAGGATTATTCCGGTCAGAATAGACAGGAAACCAACTCCAACAACACTGTGTGAAGTAGAATGATCACACGGGCTCAGTTATAGGTAAGTATGTGGCAGGCTTGGGTTTATTGGCGGCATACTGGGAAAATGAAATGAGTCTACAAAGGAGACTGCTTGCAAATCACTTGTGCCATCCACTTTGGAATACTGGTCAAGAGCGTGGGACACATTGTTGCTGGTTCAGGTGTAAATTCCGACGTCACAAGCAGAAGATGAAGAAACAGGAAAAGTATACGAAGATATTGAACAGATACTTCAGTACGTAAAGGTAAATGGGAATCTAATAATGACGTGCGATTGGAGCACGGTAGTAGGGGAAGCAGTAGAACACAGTATTACTGCAGAATATGGGCTTGGTGGAAGAAATGAGGGAGGAGAAACTCTAATCGAGTTCTGCAACACAAAGTGGAGTTATTAATAAGGAATGCATTATTAAAAAACATCAAGAAGAGGAGGTATACTTGGGAAAGGCCAGGAGACAGGATAGATTCCAAATGGATTACTTTATGGACAGACAAACATTCTGCCATCAGATATTGGATTACAACTCGTTTCCAGTAGTAGATATCAAATCATAATTTAGCAATGATGAAGAGTGGACTGAAATTTAAGCGTAAGAATCAACGTGCAAAGGAATGGAATACTGAATAAATAAGGAACGATAATACGTGTTTATAGTTCTCTGAGACCATAGGTACATAGATATGAATATCACAGTAGGTAGTTCAGTTGAAGAGGAATGGATATCTCTAAAAATTACAGAAATTAGACAAACGAACATAGGTACCAGGAAGGCAACAGCGAAGAAAACTTGGGTAACAGAATAAATGATTCAGCTGATCGACGACAGAAGGAAGTACAATAACGGTCAGTGAAGTTCAGGAATACAAAAATAACTTAGGAATGAAATTATAAAGGAAGTGCAGAAAAGCTTATGCGTAATGGCTGTAGAAAAAATAGGAAGAAATCGAAAAGGAAATGGACTTTTGAAAGAATGATTCAGCATATGGAATAGTCAAGACAGGCTTCGATGAAATTAAAAGCAAGGGCGGCAATATTAAGACTCAATGAGACTTCCACCGCTAAACGCAGGGGAGAGACAGGTTAGGTGGAAAGATCACAGTGAAGATGTCTATAGTGGGGAAGGACTTGTATGATGACATCATTGAGGAACAAATGGGATTCGAAGTGGAAGACTTGTGGGATTCAGTATTCGAATTATTTTGCAACAGACCTTTGGGAGACGTGCGATAAAATAAGGTAGAATGGATAAAAAAACATTCCTTCAGAATTTCTAAAATGAGTGGGCGAAATAGCAACCAAAAGACTTTTCAAGCAGGTATGTAAAATCTATAAGGTGGGAGAAATACCATGAGACTTTCGGAAAAATATCAACTACACACTCCCGAAGATAGCAAGGGCAGATAGGTCCACAGTTATCGTCGCACAATTATCTTAATGGCTCGCGCATCCAAGTTGCTGGCAGGAATAATATACAGAAAAATGGGAAAAAAATGAGGATCCGTTAGATGACGAACTGTTTGACTTTCGGAAAGGTAAGGGCACCAGAGAGGCGGGACGTTGCGACTAATAATGGAAGCACAATTAAGAAAAATCAGTACATGGTCAAGTGTGTGTTTAAAATTCAGAGCGAAAGCATATCAATGATAAGAATCGCTGGCGACATTGCTATCCTCACTGAAAGTAAAAAATTACAGGGCATATAGAATGGAATGAACAATTTAATGAGTACAGAATATGGACTGGGAGAAAAACCGATGAAAGTCGAAAGCAGTGAGGAGTAGCAGAAATGATATTAGCGATAAATGTAGTAGTAACACTGAATGCTAGGAAGTAGACGAAATTAAAGAATTGTGCTATATTTGAAGCAAAATTACTCGTGAAGGACGAAACAATGAGGACACAAAAATCTGATTAGCACAGACAAAGCGAGATTATTTGCAAGAGAAGTCTGTTAGTATCAAATGTCAGCGTTAGTTTGAGGAAGAAATGTCTGGGAATGTAAGTTTGGAGCACAGTGCTGTATGGTAGTGAATCATGTACTCTGGATAGTTCGCAAAAGAAGAGAATCGAAGCGTGTGATGTAGTGATAGAGAAGGATGTTGAAAATTAGATGAATTGATGAGATAAGGAATGAGGAGGAATCGGCCAAGAAAGAAATGCGGTTACATGGGAATCACTGACAAGAAAAACGTACTGGGTAATGGGGTGTGTGTTAACACATCAGGGAATAACTTCCATAATGATAGAAGGAGCTATAGAGGATAGAAACTGTAGAGGAAGACAGAGTCTGGAATAGTCCTACAGCCAACACATAAGTGAGGAGGATGTAGGATGCAAGTACTACTCTGAGATGAAGAGGTTGACAGGAGACAGGAATGCGTCGTGGGCCGCATCAGTCCAGTCAGAAGACTGATGACGCAAGAAAAGGAAGCAATTAGTAGGAAATCTTTAGAATCTTCACTTAATACTTATTTTTGTTTTCTGGGTCAGTAATACACAACATCACCAACAAGGATCCAGACACACTGACGAGGGGCTCGTCAAAAGTTATTTCGACATCTGTGAATGATTCTCCACCCAAGGTAACATATTGCGTCCTCTCCACCAAGAAATTTTCAATCCAGTAACAAATTTCGCCTGATATACCATATGATAGTACTTTCGATAATAAGCATACGTGTGGCACTGAGTCAAATTCTTTCCGGAAATAGGGAAATACTGCATTCAACTGTCTTGATTCTCGGCTTTCAGCAAGTCTTTTAAGAAAAGTGCAAGTTGGATTTCGCGTGAGCTATGTTTTCGAAGTTCGTGTTGGTTGGTATGGAGGAGGTCATTCTATTCGAGATATGTGTCAATGAGATTAGACGGTGGTTTTGTGGGCAACTTCTGTTATCCTTCTTGTAGATAGATATCGCGTGTGGTTTTTTTCCTGTCGCTGGGCACGGTTTTTTGTTCGAGAGATATACGATACTTTATGGTTAAAAAGGGAGCTAAAGAGCTGTAAATACTGTGTAGAATGTAACTGCTATCCTGTCTGGCACTGGGGTGTTTTTTAATTTTAGATATTTTAGCTGTTTGTCAACGGTATTGTTCAAATGTGTGTGAAATCTTATGGGACTTAACTGCTAAGGTCATCAGTCCCTAAGCTTACACACTACTTAACCTAAATTATCCTAAGGACAAACACACACACACTCATGCCCGAGGGAGGACTCGAACCTCCGCTGGGATCAGCCGCACAGTTCATGACTGCAGCGCCTTAGACCGCTCGGCTGTCGGCGGTATTACTCACGAAGTATCGATCATGGTACTCACCCCCAGATGTAACCCAAAAGTTTACAGATAACCTCCTTTCGATAGTATAAACAATCCCCAATCATATTGTCATCAATGGAGGAGACTATACAGCGTGGTCCATTGATAGTGACCGGGCCAAATATCTCATGAAAAAAGCATCAAACGAAAAAACTACAAGGAACGAAACTCGTCTCGCTTGAAGGGGGAAACCAGACGGTGCTATGGTTGGTCCTCTAGATGGCGCTACCATAGGTCAAACGGACACCAACTGCGTTTTTTTAAAATAGGAACCTCCATTTTTATTACATATTCAGATAGTACGTAAAGAAATATGAATGTTTTAGTTGGACCACTTTTTTCGCTTTGTGATAGATGGCGCTGTAATAGTCACAAACGTGTAAGTACGTGGTATCACGTAACATTCCGCCAGTGCGGACGGTATTTGCTTCCTGATACATTACCCGTGTTAAAATAGACCGTTTGCCAATTGCGGAGGTTCGAGTCCTCCCTCGGGCATGGCTGTATGTGTTTGTCCTTAGAATAATTTAGGTTAAGTAGTGTGTAAGCTTAGGGACTGATGACCTTAGCAATTAAGTCCCATAAGATTTCACACACATTTGAACATTTTGAACCAATTGCGGAATAGGTCAACATCGTGTTGATGTATGGCTATTGTGATAAAAAATGCCTAACGGGCGTGTGCTATGTATGCTGCTCGGTGTCCTGGACGACATCATCCAAGTGTCCGGATAGTTACGTTATTTAAGGAAACAAGAAGTGTTCAGCCACATGTGAAACGTCAACTACGACCTGCAACAAATGGTGATATCCAAGTAGGTGTTTTAGCTGCTGTCGCGGCTAATCCGCACATCAGTAGCAGATAAATTGCGCAAGAATCGGGAATCTCAAAAACGTCGGTGTTGAGAATGCTACGTACATCAACATCGATTGCACCCGTAACGAAAACTATTGGGCAACGGAAAATGCACAATGGCTGCGACAAGTGGAACATCAGCGACCTTGGCGGGTTAATGTATGGTGCGGCATTATGAGAGGAAGGATAATTGGCCCCCATTTTATCGATGGCAATCTAAATGGTTCAATGTATGCTATTTCCTGCGTAATGTTCTACCGATGTTACTACCAGATGTTTCACTGCGTGAGAGAATGGCGATGTACTCTCAACATGATGGACGTCCGGCACATAGCTCGCGTTTGGTTGAAGCGGTATTGAATAGCATATTTCATGACAGGTGGATTGGTCGTCGAAGCATGATACCATGGCCCTCATGTTCAACGGATCTGACGTCCCCGGATTTCTTTCTGTGGGGAAAGTTGAAGGATATTTGCTATCGTGATCCACCGACAACGCCTGACAACATGCGTCAGCACATTGTCAATGCTTGTGCGAACATTACGGAAGGCGAATTACTCGCTGTTGAGAGGAATGTCGTCACACGTATTGCCAAATGCATTGAGGTTGTCGGACATCATTTTGAGCATTTATTGCATTAATGTGGTATTTACAGGTAATCACGCTGTAACAGCATGCGTTCTCAGAAAAAATGAGTTCACAAAGGTACATGTTGTAACACTTGTAACACTAAACGTAACTGGGTTTTCTCTTTTGATGCAGGTCAGTTGTCAGGATGAGCATTACTGCAAAGGGCATTTGATTCTAAAGCATTACGTCAGGATGAAAATACTAAATAAATTAATTTTTCTCTCTTAACAACATGTGGGCAGGGTGGGTTCTTCCTTGACTCGGGTATGAGGTAGAATGAAACAGCATTTTTACATAAGATAACTTTTATTGAAAGTTTTGTACAACTGTTTCCTTACTGGATGTTCTGGCTCGGAGAGCGCCAGCTGTGTCCTTTGCAAAGCCTTCTGCTGCGGCAGCGGCGGCGTCTGATTATGCGTGGCGGTGTGTATCTCGTGTCGCCGTCTCGCTCAGTTGACTGGAGACGCGCATCATGCTGTGGCCCGTTTAATTATTGAGAACGAAGTCGTGAATCGGACGGTGATACCTTGGATGTGGCGTCCCAGTGCTTCTCTTCTCTAAGCGGCCGCGTATGTCAGTGTTGTGCGTCGGGCAGCGGAGCGGCGCGGCCGGGGAAGGCCAGTGTCCCGAACTCGAACAACGGACTCCCGCTTGCCAGTCTTCGGCTGTCAGATCTTCATCCCAGCTCACAGGTGACTGCTGGTGTGAGAGCGTCTCCTTCCCGTCCTCACGAGTCACCCGGGTACGTAAAAATCAGTCTTCAAATACCTTTTAACTTCTGTCTTCTGGCGCCGAGGCTGCTGCTTGCTATTCCACTACAGCGGCGGACTTGATGCGTCTGTGTATGATGTAGTCTCTTCTTTCATGACGGTCTTCAGCACCGAAACTGACTGAAAACTACTGCTACTCTCTCTCGTTGGGCCCACTGTGTCTCGCGTATTTATTCACTTCAGTTCACTGGAGGTGAACGACTTCACGGTCATTGCCTCTTCTGTCACGTTGAAAAGCTTCTCGAAGAATCTTCTTAACGTCGGTCATTGGCTCTTGGAATGTAGGCGAGGGCCTGTGATCACATGTGACAGTTGAGAAACATGTGAGCCGCTCGGGCGATGCCCTGACGGCTGAATCGACAGCGTCCGCTTATGTGGGGAGGGCGATGGCTTCTTCTGTCACGTCGAAAAGCTTCTCGGAGAATCTTCTTGACGTGAGCCAGTCGGGCGATGCCCTGACGGCTGAATCGACAGTTTCCGCTTCTCTCCTGAACGTGCTGACTTCAAGCACCGGCCGTTGCCACTGCTACTTTGCCCGCTGTTTGCCAGTGTGTAATTCTTCTAAACTAAACTAAGTTTTACATTTATTTTCTAATTTCTACTTCACTCCACATTGGTTTCATTAATTTATTTACCTATCTTAAGTACCACTCAACAACGTATCACATTGGAACAACCGAAATAAAATGTTCAAGCGTACCTACGTTCTGTATTTTAATTTAAAAAACCTACCTGTTACCAACTGTTCGTCTAAAATTGCGAGCCATATGTTTGTGACTATTACAGCGCCATCTATCACAAAGCGAAAAAAGTGGTCCAACTAAAACATTCATATTTCTTTACGTACTACACGAATATGTAATAAAAAATGGGGGTTCCTATTTAAAAAACGCAGTTGATATCTGTTTGACCTATGGCAGCGCCATCTAGCGGCCATCCATAGCGCCATCTGGTTTCCCCCTTCAAGCTAGACAAGTTTCGTTGTTTCTAGTTTTTCGTTTGACGCTTATTTCGTGATATATTTGGCCCGTTCACGATCAGTGGATCACCCTGTATATGCAAGAATGTTTACAGGTTGTTAGCAGCTCTTGAGGCTCTTTCTCACAACCACTATCCAAACCTCTCAGTTATTGTATAAATCTTCACCCACAGTCCTTCACTGCATATCACCCTCTACCTGATTCTTCCATTATGAAAAAATCTTATTCTCTTGTGTGGAGGTTGTATGGAGGTTTTTCGGCCTTCGTCCATCGCCTGTTTTCATCACATGCCCAGACCACGCTAAACGCCGTTTTTCCACATGTTCGTAGATGTACGTGGAAGTTTTCATTCATTTCCCGATTTCCATATCTGAGAACCTTGCGGCGGGGCAGTTGGCCTCTTGATCGCTAGCACTGAGTGAAGGAAGCTGTAAAATTAATGTCCACCTGCCTCAGTATAGCGTTCGTTCACCGTCCGTTGCTCTTCATTCGTAGGTACTATGCAGAAAATGTTAAAAGCAGCGCTGAAGAAAACCATCGTCCATACCTACGACTGCATAGTCCGGGTAACTCAGGTAACAAAATAAACCTGCAAACCTCTAGTTTTAACGGGCATAAGGGGATGCTTCCTTCCTTCATTGAAGATGTCCGCTTATTGATACTAATATTTTTTATTGTCTTTTTGCTATGGTGTCAATAAGCCCACATTTACGCCGATAGCACATCCACTACTAGTTCATGCAGCTTATGTCACACGTAAGACAGCCAGAAATGTGCTAAGTCCAACCTGAAAAATTACCAGATTAATACAGTCAATACTCTGCTACGAAATGAGTTACACACTCGGTCGTTTTCAGTGGATTCTTCAAATGAAGATGCTCGCCAAAAATGTTCTGTAAATGCATACTGAACACGCCACGCAGTATTCTTTACAAAGGCCGATAGTTTCACACGTGGTTTTCTCTACAACAAACACTCCAAAATCTCCCAAACTTCACAGAACTGTCCGTAACAGCATCTGCTTGCATGGCGATACAAATCAAACGAGGTACAACAGTCTTTTCTTCATTTTACAAATAATTTTTTCGGACACGTCTAACATGACCTTCTTGTCCAGTAACTAGTCCACGACTGACTGAATGCCGTTGCTTTCAGGGCATATAACTCATCGCAATGCGCGGGAAATACTTTACTCTCATTCGTTGATCAAAACGAACAGCCAATCAGATTAATCTTTCGTGATCATATTCGTGCTCAAACTGCTTTACTCCAATCAACATTCGCAGGTGCATTTACGTCTTTTCATGCTGCAAGTATTAACAAAATGTTGCACCAAACCAAACCAAACGAAAACTAAGAGAAAACTATGCTTGAAATATACTTTAGAACTGATTATCCTCTTACTACCTTTCTAGTTGCCTTATTACAAAAGCAAACACTCATAGACAAACTTCATCCGCGAGTTAGGGGGATTCAAAGTTTTTTCATAACCGCCTGGTGGCGTAACACTTGCTAGTTACGTAAGGTGTAATACAATATAGAATTGAAATTCGACGTAATGTCCCACATACACACTCGCATTAACTCTCATTTACTCTCACCCTTACACAAAATATAAATATTAACTTTTAAACTGTTATTTCCATTACGAATGAAAAATTATCGAAAGTTTAGAACTGAACATCTTTATAAAATAAATCAGCACACTAAGAGTGCTACTACTGGTTTCAAATAGCAAAAGAAATATAAACTGTTATTATTACTATCTGAATTTATTTTCTTAAGTGTCAGTTAAGTACTTTTTTAATAGGTTTTTTCTATCTCTGAAACTATTATGGGTAGCCGTAACAAATTTGGACACAAAGCTCGTCGGAATAACAAAAGGTCATGTACCAAATTTGGAATAAAACAGCTAATATTTAACGTAATTATTTAGTTTTTTAGGTGAGGTGAATAAGTGATTTTAGTACGTGCCACAGTGAGCATTCTCACAGTCCGCTTTAGCGACAGGTGGGGCTATGAAGCATACGGCAGGCCACATACTGGCCGCCACCGAACGCTAGTATACTGCACGGTTGCAAAACAGCTCGCCATAACGTAACAAACTTACTGCAAAAATCTGCACTCGGGTAATAGCTGCGACGCTACAACCTCTGTAGCAAAAAATCCATTTGCTTGGCTTCTGATGTGTTTTTTGTGTTCCCACGATTCTACTCCAAATAATGAAATGGTACTGATTCATATAACTTTTGTTGTCTCTTTCTTAATTTTATGTGTCTAAGGGGTGGAAATCAGCTTACTTATTGCTTGTTTGGCTTGTGTTGTCCTCTGGCTTTCTTGTTTAGTGGAACCCTGCTCTGAGATTATAACTCCTAGATATTTATAGTTTTGACGTGCCTCAATAACATTTCCATCTATGAGAGTCCCATAATGTTTACTTCCTATGTAGAGAGATATTTTTTTTTTTACAATTATCTGTTGTTACTCGGGTCTTATCGCATGCTTGTACGATTTTCTTCACCATGTGCTCTGTATCACAGTCTTTTGCAGCCAATGTAAAATATGGCAGTCTTGATATTAATTTGGAAATTGCTGAATTAGTGAAAGACTTTTGTATCGCTAAGTTATATTTCTCGTGTGTCAAATTCAATTCTGGTATTCAAATTATTAGCAGATACTAGTTATCAGATTTGATTTTCGAAAAACACTGTATGTGAAAATACTTAGATAGAAAATGATGATTTTTTAATATCCTCCAGACACGCTAAGGAAGTCAAGAGCCCTAACGGACTTGCTCAGACAAATGGCAACATATCATCAGACGGGAATCCTGCAGCGTACGTTCCAAAAAGACTTTATTCACAGTTGTTCAGGAATGCCGTTGTTCATTGTGCCAAACAAAGATTTGCTCTTCAAGGCACCGAACATGACGGTAAGTGAAATATGTTTTTATGTTCAAGCACCGTTCTCTTGCAAAACATTGATGACGAGTTGAAAAATAAATGTTCGAAAGATGTATGTTAATTATCGTCTTAATACATTAATCTGAAAATATTTGCTTCTGCATATATTCACACTTTTTCCCCATTCAGTCTTTTATTTTAACATGCCCAGGTTCTTTGTAACTTCACTAGCTGATTATCCTAATCTTGTACTGGATTAGGAAAGGAACTGAACAAGTATGTAGTGTAAAACCAAACAAATATTACCAACTTGACTTCTTCTTTTCTTGGTTCGAATCTACCTAAAACATTCTAGAATTTTGAGTCCCATTTGAAGCAAACACATCTTGTCCTCAATTTTCGTAGATATACGAACATTTTAGTGGATTTCTTTATTCTAAATCATGGAAACAACAAGGCATAAAAGTAAAAATGAAAGGTAATCAGAATGGCGACTAAGATTCAACTAAAGAGTCTGGAAACTCAGAGGCAGAACACATTGGCAACATAACAGACCACATCACATATGCAAAAAAAAGCAGATACGCATATAAGAATAAAATAGCACATAGAACTGCAAATAAAATCAAGAAGCAAGGGATTACAACAACATGCGTAACGAATAACACAACGCAAAACACTAAGATCAGAAAATAGTACTACAGACAAATTCAGCAATGCAGGAAGATGTCAACTAATATGCAACTCTTATCAATCCAAGTATATAAGAGAAACATGCAGAAATTCCCGAATACGGTACACAGGACGCATGGAAGCTGTAAAGAGTGACATCTCTCATTCCCCTTTCTCAGATCACTTAATATATGAAAACCACCAGCCCACAAACAATGAAACGGATCTACGTATTGTAAGCCATCTACTCTTTTCGAATAATGACCTGAATACATGAAGGTATGTCTTCAGAACGTTGCCCTGAAAGTGTAAACCTCCTTGCATAAAGTTTTGTCCCAAAAAATAATTTGTAATGTAACCTGACCTTCATAAATATATCCACGAATAGGATGTGCTTACCGTGCGCAACGGAAATAAACGGTGGCGCAAATGAATACCTGAGTAAAACCATTCCTACTTCTAGCAGTTTCATAATCTTACTCAAAGATTAATTTAGAAACCAAACCTGAAATATAAAGATGTACCACAACCACATCGAACATTGTCTGATAACGAGCTCAAAAAATGGCTCAAATGGCTATGAGCACTATGTGACTCAACATCTGAGGTCATCAGTCCCCTAGAACTTAGACCTACTTAAACCCACCTAACCTAAGGACATCACACACATCTTTACAGTTTTGAAAAGGCTTTTACTGGCTGTAGTTTTGCCTTACATTGCCCAACGTTGCTACTAGAGCTAGAATTTTGATTAAAGTTCGTGCCTGAAATTAATTCCAGATTGTAAAATAAATGCAAGGGCACATTAGTAGTTGCATCTTGGGACACGAATTTCGCAAGTGACAGAGGATAGAAAATAAATCGTGGAAGCTTCAGTTAATAATTTATGATCGCTATGACGCAGTCCATAACCATTGATACATGAAACAGTACATACTCTCAGTCGCAGTATGTAGTGCCGTAAGACACCGGCTTTCAGCTTCTCACCTCTCTAAACAATTAATTGTTGAAAAGAAAAATGCAAAAATATGTTAACAGACATAAATATACAAACGAATCTGCTCCACCTAAGGATGAACAACGTTAAGATAGAAGCGGCATACCGCCGCTTGCGCGAAGCCGGTCGGAAACACAGTCAGGAATAGAATAGAATGCCTTGTTCCTCGTTCAAAGAAGCTCACAAAACAGATCAGGGAGCCCACACAGACCCTTGATTGGCTCGCACTTGCAGCCACCTGTAACGTCCCTTAGCAAAAGACATATTTTGTAGTAAAGAGAAAATATTGTGTATCATATTTTGTTATTGTATGGAATTATGTATTTTTTTTATTATTTATTTTAGATAATATCTGTGTCGGCGAGTACTGAAACCGCACAGACGATAAATATCATACAAAGATAAGAATATACCACTAGTATAAATAATACAGAACGGACATTAATTTCTCTGTCTTCTTCTTGGAGTTGTACCAGTAAGATAGGCTGTGACGTTGCAGTAAATGCTAACGTAGTCTTCTTTTGTCATGGTCGATAGATGTACGCCATTACGTACTCATTGTAAAAGGTGTGTATTAGTTAACATATTTGAATGTTTTGAATAGAGTTATTTAATGAAACCTTGCATTATTATTTGTAGTAGCTTGCTTGGAATATTATCCCATCCTTTTGAGATATTTTCAGTTATTTAAATATTATCCGTGGTGCAGAGCTGCGCTACGAACTAACGAGCCGCTGCCGCGGCGCATTCAAACTGCATAAAAAGAAATCGATCATACCGCAAAGAAGCGGGAAGGTAATAGTGAAATAAAATCATCTCTTTCAACTTCCGGACTTGCAGAGCAGAGCAGCAGATTTTATGATGTGTTTTGCAGGTTGACGCGGGCTGCTGATAATATATTACTAACAGCACAAAAAAGATAATTTACCTTCGTAACATAATAGGAATTTCGCTGTGCTTAGTTCTTGTCTGGCAAACCTTATAGTGAAAACGTATTTTTCTCCGACAATAGTCTCATGTTCTTGTGCTAGTCGTGGTAATTATTGGTGTTTTACTCTTAACAAAAATCCACTGCAAAATTATTTTGATGATGAACAATCTTTGCGAACTGTAACATAAATATTCCATAACAAAATAATTTTTCATTTTCAATAACTATAAAGTAGGGAAGATATGTTGACTTTTATAGTGAGTTACAGTAACGAAAAATGTTCCTTTAATAGAAAGCCAGATACAGAACAATAAGAACCCAATATATTCTGTTTTGTTGAAAATTAATGATTATAAAGAAATTCATGGCACAGCATTAATAAAAGGTATTTCGCGGCTCTTTTCGTATATGCGTTGTTACGCAAATAATAATAATAAAACAAAGCAAAATAAGAGAAAAGAGTTTTTACGAAAAGTGAAACTGACGCGAAACACCGAAGTTCTCTCTAGCAGTCTTGCCTTCACTCGACTAGTCAAAAACTGTGATACCTTAAGTAATAGACTATTTGGCACAAAACATCTTTGGAACACGGTTGCGGATCAGAATTTGCAGAAGGACGAATACATTGAATGTTAGCAGTCTGACAGGCAGATTTCAACATTCCCAAGCACACCAATAACATATACAATTAATTAACATTAGAATACAACTATTATATACAAAAGGTTCTTGTTGAAGGTAAAACCGTAACAAATGAACATTCAGCTCATTGCAACAACACATTCCTTACTGCTTTAAAAGAAACAACACGTAACACGGAACGGAAATAACACACACACACATACACACACGCACGCACACACACAGTATTAATTGCTCCGCTCCACGCTGACCAATGTCTAATAAACAGAACTTGTCAGATGTCTTACTGCACCTTTCAAACTCCTCGCGATGTGCTATATCTTTCGCGATACACGTCAACTGCAAGATGGTGTAATATTTGAATTACTGCCAAAGCTAAAGTTTTGGTTTTTCTCGAATTCCTTCAGCCAACGAGAGCTCACGACGGAATGCGCTATAACCCAGTGCCCACCAAAACTGTTCGACTAGACAGCCGCAGGTTTCATTTTCATAATACAAATATTTTCAAGTTCATATTTTAGATTTTGTTAATGACAACTGCTCATTCCTTTGCAGGTGACGTACTGTATGCCTAAAAACACAACAATCGTAGAAACATGCGATGACTATAAGATAAAAAGGTAGTATAGGACTATTCGTACATGTATCTGGAGTCAAACAGTGCAACATATTGTAACGGTTTTCGTCATCTAATGTAACTGTTAATATTTATGTTCTAGAATAAGAAGACACACTGAAGAAACAAAAACTGTTTGCATCAAAGGGACCCAAAATCCCATATTGTAAAAATAAATTTAGTTTATTTACTTGCTTTTAACAGTTTTAATACAATATAGTAAGTAAAAAGTCTTTTAAAAATTCATTGGAATGTTAATTTAACACAAATATTATTTCCCTCCGTGTTGTGAGAAGAAATAAATTCTTCGATGGACCTATTCTGAGTAAGCTACAGGCACTAATACCTGTCATATTCCTTATCTTACCATGCCATCACTCCCACGTCCAGGTGTGCTGGACAAGTCTTATGTCCACTGTCTTTCCAGGCTGTGAATTAAATGTCCAGCATGTTTGATTGCCTTGCACATTACACACTGTGCTTTACGTGTTACCTACACCTTCCCATCCAAACCCTCACAGCTATTCCATTCTGTCACCAGCCATCCTAGAAATCCCAAATACTACCCAGGCAACAGTAAAGCTATGTGTGACTTCAATGGTCAATAATGTGGAAACGCGATCTCAAATTTCAATACGAGCTTTGTCTGCCTAGATTGCAAGTTTAAAATGTGCTACGACCGGTTGTCGATTTTGATAGCAATCATCTTCAGATAATAAAATTCGCTATAGAGTATAGCACTTCACGTTGCACGGTCAAGTACTGATCCATTTAAACTGTTATAATGACTCGGTACATGATATTCATTGTGTGACACGTTAAACTCTGTGACCATTTATTATGATAGGAAGATGATTAGTAGCACAACCTAAACCGGGCATATCATTTTATAATCTCGCAATCCAGACAAATAAAGTTTATATAACACAATCGATATTTGTTTTAAGGGGGCCCGGAACGTCCTATACCTCCAATGTTAAATGTAAGGAACATTTTCTTATGAACTATTATCACCAGAATGATGAAACTTTTAGAGTATAATATTACATATATTTAATACCATGTAAGATATGTATTTTAATTTATTGGTGTTTTTTGGGAAATTATTAATTATTTTGTGACTGAAAATAATTGCCACATTTTTTGGCATAGTATCTCTGAAATAAAATCTGTTATCAATTATGTATCACAAAAAGGCTATGATACAAGGTGTATATTGGCACTGTTTACATTCCTTGAAAATTTTAAGTCTTTAATAGTTTAGCAGAAAATGTTCCTTATATGGAAAAAAGTGAATGTGTGGGAAACGAGTTTCAAAGTTTCACTAACATTTTAGTGGAGTCCAGCACCACAAGAGGGGTTTTCACTGACACTAGACAACTCCCCATCTATCCTTCTTTTCACACCTTTCACTCTTTGCCTGGCTTGCCTCTCACACTCCTTTTCTTTCCTTTCAGCATCCCGTTTCCTCTTATTGTCTATCGACATCATTGCACTCACCATGTACTTTCCGGGCATCACGTCCAACTTCTGCAGCACATTGCACCTTTTTTGTACGTAGCAATGGCATCATATACTCCAAAATGAAGAGTATGAAATTCCACAAACACATTTTTTGGGATTCTTGTCCAAATTACATTATTGACACTCTCATTTTGATTTTGTGTACGTTCATGGAGACATTTCTTCAAAAGTTCAGTTGCAGAAAGATCTCTGATAATTGGTTTTATAGCCTTCATGACAGTTTCTGGTAGACTGTGATGATGCTTGTATACACGTTCAGATCCCTGATATTTGTTGTATTTGCACCAGGAATTGGGTCCCTGTGGGCATAGTCCATGTAGTGGTTCCTCGTCAGTCGATAAGGTGTGGTAGCAAAGTGTCATTACAGCCTTTTCCATTGCATCAACGCTGTGAGTATTTTGTCTTATTGCCGGTCCATAGTCTCTCTGCAATCTGTTGATTACCTCGTCTGTCAATCTTTTAGCTCCACCCAAAGGTTTTCCATCACTGAGTACTTGGCCTTTCATTGTGGTCTTCAGTCGACGCAGCCTTGTTCCTATACGTTTCTGAACGTGACCTATGCACTCCTGTTTAGTAATGGTAACATCATTTCCATAAGGTTTCAGCTCAGATACAGCACCAAAAGACTTCGAATCACCATCACCCAGGAACTGTAGGTATCTGACCTTGTACCACAGAAGAGAGCGACTGAAAACGTCTTTCACACCGGAAACTTCCATGACCCCACTAGACCCACTGTAATTCCTTCTACAGTTTTCTGGATGCTCATCCTTCACTCTTTCAGGACACCTACAGTGCTTGGATTTAATTACAACATCTATAACTTTTGTAGTATCAGTACTTGTTGCCATTATTACCCCATTATGTGGTTCAGATGGCTCTGAGCACTATGGGCCTTAACTTCTGAGGTCATCAGTCCCATAGGACTTAGAACTACTTAAACCTAACTAACTTAAGGACATCACACACATCCATGCCAGAGACAGGATTCGAACCTGCGACCGTAGCGGTCGTGCGGCTCCAGACTGTAGCTTCTATAACCGCTCGGCCACGCCGGCCGGCCCCCATTATGTGAAGTGTGCCCGCGCTTCTGCCACGTACCATCTAGTGCGACAGTCAGGTCCCGAGGATTCTGAAAATCTGGAATTTCTTCATTCACCGCCACAGCCTCCTCCACTGCCTCTTTCATGGATTCTTAGGCAATATCTTCAACACAGGATCCAACAACCGAGTTATATTTTGAGAATTTCGTTGGTGGTGGTGGTAGAGTCATTACACCACAAAACATTTGACCAGCAGAGTATACCTTACCGATTGACCTTAGAGCATAAACACATCTAATATTTACACCATAGTACTTGCTTTTCTCACTATCAGTTTCACCTTGGCCTATTTCGACATATTCTGAGTTCCAAAATGAAACACTGTAATGACAACTAGCACAATGGAGACAGATTTCTGCTGAAAGTCCTATAAGTCGTACTCAATTTACAACATTCCTTACACAGTACTGCTCAATAACCTTTGAGAGCAATGAAATGTTAATTATTTCGATCACATTATCCTCACTACACTTCTCCAATAAACTGCAGTATTTTTCAGTTGATCCATGCTACTTCTTGCTTGTGCTAGAGACAGGAGTAGATCTCACTTCATGAATAACCTCACTATTTTCAGAATCATTTCCCAAGGTCGGAGAAATTGTCACAGTTCCACTAGTGTTCCTCGGAGGAGGCTTCTTCCTCTTGTAAACTCCGTTACTAAATCGAGGCATATTTGATAAGGTCCAGTTACGCAATAGAAATACAACACAAATCGTGCAATAACCACCAAATGCTCAATGTAAACAACAGTATCCAAAGACTACAATATGCAGACAAAATAATTGCCTATCAGATCGTGTTGCCAACATAATATAAAGTCTTTGGAAAGACCGGAAGTTTTGAAAAACGATGTTTTCAGTGAACATGTGTCCATGGAAATTCAATGTCGTGACATGACCTCTACAGCACATTATTGAAAATAATATTTTCAATACTTGGAGTTGAGCTACAGGTAAGATTAATTTGTCATTTTAAAGAGGAAGATCTGCAGTATTTTATTTCACAATAAACTGAAAACCCGAAATTTCATCATTTTCATGTTCCGGGTTCCCTTAAACTATCTAGAAGGCTCTACCTCGCCACCCTCAGCTCCATCACAACCCATCGGTATTAATGTCATCGGAACTGCCTTCAGTGACCTTAGGGACTTCGAATACTTCATATTTCACGGTAATGTCAGTACTTCGAATGTCTTTACATACTACTTCTGTTTTGCCCCTGAACCCACTTAATATCTTTCGTGATTTTTATGTACTACTGCTACTGCACTCCTACGTCCACCCCTACCATCACTGAAGCGTCACCGGAACTGCCAATCACACTAGTTACTCCGAAAATTGTGGATTAGACGCTAGTATCGGTCGCTTTCGATTATTTTTACATGTAACATCCTTCCAACCTCACCATCGCTTCTAAGTATAATAGGGGTGTCTTAATCGACAGTATTTTCTCCTAGATAGTAATACGGCTATGTGCTAAGATTCGTAGAATTTACTCGAGCCATATCGGAGTGTTGCCCACATGCCAGTCGCTTCTCTCCCCTACCCTAAAACATCCCTAGGAATTTTAGGGTTGACTTCGTCACACATAAGAGCGTTAGATAAGTTTCAACGAGCAGAAAAAATGAACGGTAACTTGTTAGTCAAAATATATCATTTCACAGCGACGCTACTGTACCAAAAACTGTATAGAGAAATATCTTAGCTCTTTCCTACGGCATATCTAGGCGGGGACTGTGTTCTAAGATACCTTCCAGCAGAACTAGGCACTAAAGACGTACGTGGTCAAAGTACGGCCATTTTTATAGCAAGAACTTCGAGAACGTTTGCATAATCAAATGGGAATTATTAAAGAGCTCTTCTGAGTCTTGGATCTCATAAACAGGTTTCAAGAACTAATCATAGGCCACATGAATCACGATTTTGGCCATGTTTGCACCTTTTATGTAAAAAAAAAAGAGGCATCTGCAAGATATCCCGCGTCACATCAACATCATACTGCCTCCGACGGAGCGGAAATTCTAGGGTAAAAAAGTGGAAGCACTTACGGAGGAAAAGTACCATGCCCATCTTTCAATCGAAAGACAGTTCGCTGTGGTGCGACGTCAGAAAAGAAGTATTTCCTACGGAAGAGAGTCTCCACAAAATGTCTCAGAGCTAGGTCACTTTGCGAACGATGTAACCTGGTAGACATTCCTAACTCGTGGATGAAAGACCGAATTTTGAACTGGACGAGGAAAAAGACGCGCGTTGATGAACAGAACGTCAGATACCACAATAAGCATCAACCATGCATTACATCTAGAATGGAAGCTATTACCTGACGCAAGAAACAATAATTGTGCCGCGATTATAGAACAATATGTTTATTATACACTAAAGATGAAAACACAATAACGAGAAATTGCATCATGAACCTAGTGGAAGAACACCATGACATTAAAAAAAATACACGACATATAAAAGATGGATGAATGAATTCCTGCTAATTGCATTATCAACAGAAAGAAAATGTTTGACTTTTTTAAAATTTTTGCTAAAAAAGGTTTCAGTCTTCACCGTAAAATTATTCATCAACAAAAAACGCCAGAGCCCAAAATTTTGATTTTCAGTGTGTTTATGTCTAAAGAAGAGTGACCAAATGAGAAGAGGAATTTATTTCAACAGAAGCATTCGTCAGCTCAGCAGAAGTGCTTATATGTCCTCAATTAATAAATTTAGTTTTAAAAACTTTTTTTTGAAGTTGTCAGTTCTCGTGATCGTTTGAGTTTTAGAAATAAATGAAGTTTTGTTTAAATTTTTTAGAACAGTGAAGACTCCAATATAAACCTAGAGTGACATTTTAGTGAACGAAGAAATTTTATTTATTTATTTTTCTTCATTACTTTAAGAACACCTTTGAGTTTCCCAAGAGCATTGAGGTTTTAAAGCAGACATTACACCTAAGAAATAAAAGGACTTTAGAGATAGCAGAATGACAGAATCTTACCGATAACGAGTCATTTACGGCATAAAAGTGAAACGATAGAGGCTAGACGACAAACAATGTCGTTAGAGCACTTGTCCAAGAAAGGGAAACGTCCTAGGCTCGATTTCTGGTCCGGGACACAGTACTGATCTGCTAAAATTTCCCCATTTAAGGAGATCGAAATTAACTAACTTTAAATGACTTCGGTAATAGTATATATTTCTTCGCCACTGAGTATCACGCTGTTACAAGCACAGAGTGGGTCTTTATTCTTGTATACTCGCCTCGTGTAACTCCTTGATATGGTCATATTGCGTATTGGGTAAATTCATTAATACTGATTTTATTCTTGCGGCGGTCCCAAATTATATTAAGACGCGCTCCCCTCGCGCCACACACTGCCCTCAAACGGTCATTAGTCAAAGAATTACTTACGCAATGGCCTTCGTGGTAGCTACTACCTGGCAATAACAGTAGCTCAGTTGTCTGCACAAATCTGTCAGCTCCGGCACGCCACCTCCTAGGGACCATAGGCTCACATTAGACCCTCACCATCAAACCTGCTTGAGTGAACCGTGCCCAAATACAAGTAAAAGATATAGCACATTGACACTAAAATTAGCTGTCCTGTAACCAAAAAGATTACTTTTTCTGTGTGCGTCTACCTAAAATTACAAACTTTGTTACATATTAGACAATATGCTGAATTATATTGTGATCATATCTCTCTTGGATGAACAACAGCTGTGACACATTGAGTAGTAAAAATTGTTGTTAATGACAACAATAAGTGGTGTTACATCTGTGTCAGGACAGTATTGCACGCGTCACACATTATGTTGCGCAGTCTGTTGACTCGTCAGTATCGACCACAGATGATGCCAACATCCTGCACTTCAGACTATACACTGAGAAAAAAACACGTTTTGAGAAATATGTTACTTAATAAACCCATTTGCGTAAGCGACGAAATCAACATTTTTATGGAAGCATTGTCCTGTTAAAAATAATTAATTCATCTCATAAATTCCTTTGATTAGTGATTTTGTTTTTTGCACACACAGGAACTGTTCGAGAAGCGGCAATCGGAGTTCGTATGGCTGTTGGTACTGAATGATAGGGAGCCGGATTTGGTGTTGCACGATCTGCACATTGAATTCAACTCGAATTTCTATGTCGCTGTGCCATCAGTTAAGGGTACACTCAATATACTGGAAGCTTACAGGGTGGGCAAGGGATATCCGCTGGCGACGAAGAAGTACTGCACATGGCACGCCAGCAAACAACTTACCTGTGCAAACGAGACCATCGGTATGCGCCGGAAAGACTTGATGGGATACAACATGAAGCTGGGGGTAGTTGAGGTAAGTCACCTTTCGATGTACTCAAAAATACATCTTGAACTGTATAAAACCGAAAAATAATTGAACTATTTCTGACGCGTAGTACTGGTACAGTATGTGTGATAGAAGTAGATATTTTTAATGGGGGCTGCTGGTACCTAAAAGAAACAGCGGTGCAGACTGAAACGCCATCTCCAAAACCGGAAGTAACGAATGAAGCTAAGAAACACTTAAATTTTTTGTGTAATCGAACCGAAATTGCCTGTTATAGTGACGTGTTCAGCAATGATCCTCTTGCTAGAGGTTACGTAGGTGTGGAATGAAATGCAACATGTAACGGCGGCACTTAGTATTACACCCCTTAAGGTTTTCGTACCACCACACTGAAATACAATTTTCTTGGTTTTCTGGACCCTCAGTTCTCTCTGACTCATCAATGTTTCGGAAGAAAAATACCCCCTTCCACCTTCTGGCGCAATTCCGGTCATACAATTTGTCTCTTTATGTGGTTATCGGCTGCGAAGATTTACATTCAGATCACTGCAACGGCTCATCCTCAACATTATTTAAGCGGGAATCCCTCACCTGTAGAGGCGATCTTTTGGGTGGAATTTGAAAAATCCGTATTAACGCTCACTGAATCAGATGCGTAAGCGAAACGTCCATGAAATGCCAACACGGGAAGTATTTTCCAGGTGAAATTCTCTATCGCTTACATTACGTTTGTAAATAATCTCTTCTGTTTATCTGTCTTCATCCCGTATCTACGCAGGGTCGGCCCGTCAAACGGGAAATTTGATGTTAGTGTCTCGTATGTTCTTGCTTGCCAACCCCCCGTCCTCACATCCCATTTTCCCCATTCCCCCCTCCTCTCTATCCCCCATCCCTCCCGTTCCACTCTTGGACGGAAATTGTATACTACGTCTGTTTGTGTCTGAAGTTAGCCGTGCGAAAGTGTGAGAATCATGCAGCTGAGGTGGGACATGGGTATCACCCAGGCATTCAGCTATTCAGCTGTGGGAAACCTCCTAAAAGCCACATCCGGGATAGTCAGCACACCAGCTCCCGTCGTTAATCCGCCGGGTGGATTCCATTTCCATCTGGGACCAGAGCACTTGCCAGAACGCCGAAAGCGGCGTGATAACGAGCGCGGCTATTCGGACGGGTCAACATTTATAAACACGTCGGATGCACCACAGCTGTCGACAGGGACAACTACCTACCGTTTCTGGATGTTTGCCTGTAGCAGAAATCTGTTGGTGCTCGGGGATGCGGGGTACACAGTAAACATACTCATACAGACTTGTATCTGCCAGCAACGAGCTGCTCTTATCCAGAACAGCGATTTTCGTGTCTGGCGACCATAGTGCAGGGCAAGAGGAGTATGTGTGACGATAAAAACGAAGCATGTGGAACGTCCAAAAATGACTTTTTATTTGATCGGCTACAGGATCGGCTACCGAATTACAGGTAAGAGCAAAGAAAGAGACCGAAGAGCGTCCTCCTTAACGTCTGCAAGAATCGGCACAGACCCAAATGAGAAAGACATCATATTCTGACGATTGTCAAAAAATGAGATATCCTTGGGCTTTCTGCATCTGGAGTCTATCGCACTCCTAGCGAATGCGCCAGGCCTTACGTCGGAAAGGCACAGTGGTGATTAACTGTACGTTGCACTGAATATACACTAATGTAAGACTTGGCCAAAAAAGTAAATCGGGCATTCGATCTCGAGAAGACATCTGTTACGCCGGCCGCGATGGTCTCGCGGTTCTAGGCGCGCAGTCAGGAACCGTGCGACTGCTACGGTCGCAGGTTCGAATCCTGCCTCGGGCATGGATGTGTGTGATGTCCTTAGGTTAGTTAGGTTTAAGTAGTTCTAAGTTCTAGGGGACTGATGACCACAGCAGTTGAGTCCCATAGTGCTCAGAGCCATTTTCTGTTACTTGTCCACGAGTGGTTACTGGGACAGTACAGCGTTATTAATAAGTACCTCCGAGGTTTCGGGGAATGACTCAATGAAAACGGCAACAAATCCAGAAAACAGACAAGTATCAGTGCTCTTGCTCTTCTTAAATTCACACTGCAAGTGCTCAGTATAGGCACCGACTGCGATGCAGCAAGCGCCAATACTGTAATTAAACTCTTTGCGTACTAGTAACACTTCATGGTCTGTATCAGCGACTGCACTGATTCTCCTTCCTTGGGTAAATGTTCCACGTGAAGTGACCATGGATCTTTGACATAACCTTGTGAGAAGAAACACAAAGAAAGGAGAGTGTGGGGGTTACAAAAGGTAAGGGGAGTCATGAATGGAGGCACGTCCAATCTAGTGCTGAGGCAGTTCGGCATAGAATAGTCACGAACATCTGCAAGATAGAGTGGTTAGGCTCTGTCTTGCTGCTAACTGAAGTCTCCAGTGTCTTACTGTAATAGTGGCATAAGCCATTACTGCAGAATTCCCAGGTACACGAAATGACTTACAGATTTCTCTGGGAAGAAAAATCCATATCCTTTTGAAAAGGACATGGCACAAAATACGTTAGCTTCTGGTGAAATAAGGATGTGACCTACAATCTGCTGTGGACGTTCTGTAACCCAAACATACATATTGAGACTGTTCACTGTCGGGACGCAAGAAACGTGGCTTCGTCGCTGAAATCAACTTCTGTGAAAAATCGTCTTCCTGCAGTAGTGGCTGCAAGTCATGGCAAAAGTCAGAACAAAGCTCATGCTCCATAATAGTCAGCTCGTCTAACAACTGCAGCCGATATGGTTTTACATGCGGTCTGTTGCGTAGAATGCTTCAGACAGTTGAGTGCGGGTTCTGTAGTCTGTTGGGACGCGTCGTCAGTTTCTTGAGGCTCCTGACGAATGACTCCTGTACACGCTCTACCTTCTCTGCTGATGGTCTCAACCGCTCTGCCCTCTTCACACGTGATAGGTATTGAGATTTATGGAATGTGTTGTGCCACCCATGGATTGTTTTGTCTGTTGGAGTTTTTACCGGATATTTTTTGTTCGAAATCGGCACTGTGCCGTCACAGCTGACTCACACTTAGCGAAATCAACGACAAAAAATGCACATGTTGCTCTATTACACATCATACGCAGAAACCCCTACCCCCTGGAATTACTCCACAGCGCATACATATTACGAATCTGGATTTAGAGAGATGTTCTGTCCATTGCCACATGCCATTTTCCCTTATGGCTTGCAGTTTTCGCGGACTTGTCCTGTGAAACCCCAGAGGTACTTATGAATAACCCTTTTTCTTTAAGGAGACATTATAAATACATGTGACACCGAGACTAGTGCATCGTTGTTGGTGTCCTCAATGTACCTTCTCAACGTGCGTTGGAAGTGACATCCTGCTTTTAATGGGACAGTGACGGACAAGTTGCCGCCAGGTTAACACAGGGCCGCGTGTCGGATACAATTTTATGGAGCGGCTTTGGCATGGTCTCAAGTGTCAGCCTCCGCCGTTGATTATAGAAGGAAATGGACCGCCAGACACCGACCTTTTCGGCTCAGATACTCCGTACAGTTCAAGCAAGTCATCAGCTTGACGGTATTTCGGTCTCAGTTGTGCATTACGTTACTGTACATTAATCGACTTATGATTAGTTACGTAAGAATTATAATTAGTTACCTAAGAAATAACAATTTTAATGTGACAAATAGTATTAAAATAAGTTGAGTGTCTGTATTGACCATGTGAGTAAATAATATTTGCCACAAAATAATAAAGTTAATACTGGTTGTGCTTCTACTACTGCTGCCGCTGCCATTAGTAGTGATAATAGTAGTAACAATAATAAACGAGACACAAAGGGATTAAAGACATAAGCTGCCAGTGGTCTTTGATTTACATCAGCGAAGCAAGTTGAAAATTTGTTCTGGACCGGGATTCGATCCCATGTCTCCTACTTAGTAAGAAGATGCGCTGACCACTATGACATGTGGACAGAGTGGTCACTGCAAATGCACCGACTACCCTAGCACACCTTCCGTGAGACCCAAACACTCAACTTACACTACGCAATACTGATGTAGTGCTCCTGCTCAGTAACCTCGTAATAGAAATGTCCAAGAGAATAGGCAACACATATATAATTAAGGCGATGACGGCCAATGATTCCTTCAGAGCAGATGCACACCAAGCTCAAACTCTTACTGGAATCAGCGAGATTCTTCTAGTAATGAGGCTAATAAGCAGGAGTACTTCATCAGTACTGTGTGGCGTAAGTTGAGAGTTTGTGTCTGATGGGACGCGTGCTAGGATAGTCCATGAGGTTGTGGTGACCACTTTGTTTGGATGGCTTAGTGGTCTGCGTCTTTTCCTAGTAAACAGTAGGCCCAGGTTCGATTTCAAGTGTGGCACAAATTTTTTGTGTGCCCTATTGATATAAATCAATTACCATTGATAGATAAGTTTTAAACATGGCTGCGTGGTCAGCGACGGTTTACAAAGTAAAATTAAAGCAATGACAGACCTCGGTCGCAAAAATTAAGTCTTTAGACATGGTTTCGGCACCACTATGAGTACCTTCATCAGACGTAAAACATTCAAACAAGCACGTCACGTATAAAATAAATTTCAACCGATAAAGCTTTAGTCTACTTCCAAAATTTTGTGACTAAAGCTTTATCACTTGATATTTATTTTATGCATGGCATGCCAGTTTGAATGTTTTACTTCTGATGAAGGCACTCATAGTAGTGCCGAAACCAGGTCAAAAGACTTAATTTTGCAACCGAGGGCTGTTATTGCTTTAATTTTACTGACAAATAATGTCTTAATTCCTTTGTGTCTTGATGCGTTGTAGCTGCTGCAGCAAAATGGCGTCTGTTCTTTTCGACATGTCTGAAAGAACAGACACTACATATGTAATAATAATAATAATAATAATAACAATAATAATGATAATAATATCAATAATGATATTGACAGACGTAAAAAGAATTATAGGCTTACAAAATAGATATTTTCTGGTGTAGCGACTTTCTGGGAAAGGAAATTTTAGAAGACTACTCCAGCTAAGGATACTGGGAAATGATGGAGATCTGGTTCGAAAGAAGAAGGTATAAGGGTGATGAGTGCATACAGGAGCAATGCTAATCAGTATTGTTGATTTATTAGATATGTCTTCTGAACCTGAATATGTTATTCAGTTCTCTAAAATAATGCTAGAATTATTGCAGACTCGTGTTCATGCTACTGAGAAGGGCTTCAAGAACGTGGTTGAACAATGTAATGGGACAGAAATGACTTTACTCTGATGGGAATGGGTGTTTCTGCCATGTTATTCAGACAAGAGCGTTAAGGTAGAGGAGCGATATAAGGGACAAAGCACGCTGAGAAGATAGCAGGAAAGACAGAGGGTATGGAGATCTCTGTGCTTGTCTGCACACAGCCAGGATAGCTATGCATGTGATCGTGAAATATGATATAACGAACACAGGCATTCATAATCAGTTCTATTCTCTGTGAGCTTTCCTGAGGAAGCCCTTGCAGAAGTCTCTTTTTCAGGTCAAGAAGGAAGAGATTTTTATATTTTTATAAGACGTGGAGAGATGTTGATGCCTTCTCGCACCTTGCAGTTATGTGCTTAGCCCAATTTTGGATTTTCATCTATTATTACTCCTACACTCTTTGCTAAGGAAGAAAAGTCGGTATTTGCCAGATATAGAGTCAAGGATGGTAGTTCAATCCAGATATTTCGAGCTAATGGGCCTAGAGTGACCAACCAACTCCACTTTGGTTTTGGATAGGTTGAGCTTTGACCCTATATCTTGCAGCCATTTTGATTGTGCACACAGGTCAGTGTTGAGATTCTCGATAGATGTCTTCGGGTTTATTGGGCTGGCACTTAGATACAACTGGAGGTCATCGGTGTACATGTGATATTTCCATTAGGACAAAACTGATGACACATCATTGACGAAAAATGTATCAGGCAGCAAGATCCCGCCTTAAATTCCGCAAAAGTTTCCTTGCTAGGACCGCGCCACTGGAGGAGCACCAGAGGCAATTCTTGAAACATGGAAGAGCTCACTGCCCGTAGACGTCTCACCAAAAGAAGAGCTAGCTCCGGCGCAAACCTACTATAACCCTGTATGGAGGTCCCTCAACCGCCTAATAGTGGGCCTCCTCCGATGCAAATCCAACCTGAAGAAATGGGGAATCCTCCCAGCGAGCGCAGACACTTCTTGCGACTGCGGGGCTGAGGAAGATTCAAGCCACCTACTTGTATGCCCCCTCCTGGACAACCAGGGCACAGTACAAGATGTTTCCGAAGGAAATGACAAAGCTGTCGCAGCTGCTATTTTTTGGAAATGCTGACCAGACAAGGAAATGAATGATTTCAATGCCCGCTAAAATACTTAGCTGTGACTGAATGTTTCATTTTGATAGTGCACTGCGATTGGCTGAAGAGGGAAGGGGAATGAGAGAGGGGGAGTGATGGGAAGGGGAAGGGGGAGAGGACGGGGGTGTGAGATGAGAAAGGAAGTGGGTATATCGACATAAAAGTTTTCTGGGTTTGGTACCGTGTCATATTGTAAAAACTACTACTGCTGGAGTAAAACAAACGTTTCGGCCACGATTGCAGCGTTCTTCTGGGTCTAATGTGGGTATAATTTCGCCTACCTCCTGATTTTTCCGATGCCACATTTAAAACTTTTTGACTATGTGGCCCAGGATTGCCATAGCTGGACAACTTTTGTCTGTATATAAGAGGTAGTGTATTGACTATTTATTGAGCATAAATTTATGATCAACTGAAAATTTCATTCTATGTTGAAGTGCTCGAGTAGCTTACACCATGTAAAAGCTGATTCAAAAGAAATTGTATTTTATCCGTCGTGTCTTCTTGTGAATTTCACGTAACTGATATGTGGGACTAAAGTATTTATGTAGAGTCTACCAAAAGTATTCAGAGACAAAATTTATCAATTGCGTGTCAGCTAGTAATTGGGGATAATATCGTTTTCGAATTTCATTGCTAAACGTTAATAGGTTGATGTTATTTCGTCATAGTTTTCCTTTTATCTACTACTACCTTATTACGCGCCCTTTTGACTAAAAGAAACGTGTCAGTGGTTGTTCAGCCACTATGACTAGCCTTACAATGTAGTCTTTCAATTGGATTCTACATTTTTGATGAAGGTACTGATCGTATCACAGTCAATAATTTACAGATAGTACCGGGCGTGAGTCGTGCTTCGGTAGCTCAGATGGTAGAGCACTTGCCCGCGAAAGGCAAAGGTCCCGAGTTCTAGTCTCGGTCGGGCATACAGTTTTAATCTGCCAGGAAGTTTCATATCAGCGCACACTCCGCTGCAGAGTGAAAATCTCATTCTGGAAACATCCCCCAGGCTGTGGCTAAGCCATGTCTCCGCAATATCCTTTCTTTCAGGAGTGCTAGTTCTGCATGGTTCGCAGGAGAGCTTCTGTAAAGTTTGGAAGGTAGGAGACGAGATACTGGCAGAAGTAAAGCTGTGAGTACCGGGCGTGAGTCGTGCTTCGGTAGCTCAGATGGTAGAGCACTTGCCCGCGAAAGGCAAAGGTCCCGAGTTCGAGTCTCGGTCGGGCACACAGTTTTAATCTGCCAGGAAGTTTCATATCAGCGCACACTCCGCTGCAGAGTGAAAATCTCATTCTGGAAACATCCCCCAGGCTGTGGCTAAGCCATGTCTCCGCAATATCCTTTCTTTCAGGAGTGCTAGTTCTGCTTGGTTCGCAGGAGAGCTTCTGTAAAGTTTGGAAGGTAGGAGACGAGATACTGGCAGAAGCAAAGCTGTGAGTACCGGGCGTGAGTCGTGCTTCGGTAGCTCAGATGGTAGAGCACTTGCCCGCGAAAGGCAAAGGTCCCGAGTTCGAGTCTCGGTCGGGCACACAGTTTTAATCTGCCAGGAAGTTTCAATTTACAGATAGTTCGGTGTGCTGTTACTATTAGGCATAGCATGAACAATCAAGAGATTTTTGTTGCATCTACAAAGTCCCATGTCACATGCGTAAGATTTTTATCTAAGGCAGATTCTTAATGTAAAGGTGGAGTATGTGTTATTGTTATGACTTAATGCAATGTTATATCGTCCTTTGGAGTACTGTGTGCACAACTCATAGATCAACACACATGTCATGCAATATGATCTGCTAAAGTAGGTATACATGGGTAAAATCTGGATATAAAATCAATTTTTTCCTCGTTTTCCCGGGCAAAATAACTATTTCAGCTGAGTCCCGATAATGGACGATCGTCGAGTTACGGACCAAGTCGAGCAGAACTGAGTCTCCATTTTTGAAACAAAAAATATGAACTGTTCACTTAATTAATAGTGACACGATATCCTAAGTATAGTAATGGCATGACTAATCAGAATCTTTATGGAAAATGCAGAGGTCCCCGTCCTAATTCGAGATGAACTACCACGACGCATGGCGACCAGTTATATTCGTTCAGTGGTCAGGTCGCCGTGCAAAATATTCAAGATTAAGAATGATTCCGAAGAACATGGGTTACATCTAGACTCATACTAACGACCGTACAGTGACAGGAAAAACTTGATTTGTTTTACAATATCTGAGATGGATCCTATCTACTTAACAGAATAAATGGACACCATCTTCCCCAGCTAGGTTCGAATCCTGCCTCGGGCATGGATGTGTGTGATGTCCTTAGGTTAGTTAGGTTTAAGTAGTTCTAAGTTCTAGGGGACTGATGACCTCAGATGTTAAGTCCCATAATGCTCAGAGCCATTTGAACCATTTCCCCAGCTAGGAACGTTGAAAGATAAACATGCTGTGGCGCTTGTTAGAAGAGGATGAGGCAGTCGTGAGCAGCGTCAGGATTTAGGTGACGTTGTCGTGGCATTCTCCAAGATCAAACTTGCAGTGAAACACCACTGGAGTGGATTGGTTATGAATCCACCAGCGAATATCACGTTCACCTACTCGTGATTATCGTCTTCCGCAAAGAATAATGCTGGTTCCATTGCTAAAATTGTTCGCAAATTACTGGAAGACACAACTGAAGACTAACAGTTATTCTCAGTTTGCACTTCTGTGTATTTTAGCCTAAATGAAAATCAGTACGATATACTCGATCGTCTTGTTCACTGTTGTTTAGACTCTTCAACTTCCTTCTAATGGCGTTTGCGGATTACAATACACCGGACCACAGATGTAAATAGGATATAACTACTTCAGTTATTACTATCACATGAAACAAACAGTATACATAGCTTCATTCGCTGGTCTATAGCCTCATCGTCTAGCTGACCGGAAAATGAGCGCATGCCTGAACTGTATTGATCAGACACTATTTCTCTGCGGTTTATGTTGAAACTTTCTCATTTTACATGTGTGTATATGAAGAAAACTATTTGAAGACTCTGTCCAACGTATATACACGGGGACGAAATATATGGCCAACTACATAAACGAGGTTGTATGTGGCGTTTACGTCTGGTCTGATAATGTTTGACGGACTCTTCGACACTCTTGTTAAGAACCTGACATTCAGCTCTTTGCCACAGTTGTGTTCTTTCCATACATTTAATTCCCTGTTGGGTTGTTTCAGGACTGGCCAGATGTGACTTTCTTCAACAAGACACACTGCGGAGGTTATGTGTGCGAAGTATGGGAAGTTCTGTCGCAGAGAATTAATGTCACGTGAGTGTAATTTTGCTTACATAAAATACATAGTGTCTGGGGAAGAAAGGGCAATATTTCACAAAGTTAAACGGACTTATAAAGTAAAAACGATCCGATACGCATATCCTCTAAATCGAACACTTCTGCAGACAAATCCCTGTAATTTCTTTTTATGTGTTAAATACTATTTTTTAAGTTTACAAGTATAAAATGACGTACATATGGTTTTTGACAAATTTTGAATTAATTTTCAAAGAGTTCGATATCACTACCGAGTACTTTAATCGTTGAGGAAATTGACCATTCCTAAACGAAAAATAGCAAATGTGGCTAAGCACTAGGCTAACATACACATCACAGTGCTTTACTTTCCTGCTAGATGCCAAATCACATCAATGTGAGTACTTTGTCTTGATCTAATTATTGACTCAGTTTCCCCTTATCAGTATCACAGGAGTTTATTTCAGACAGCAGTCTTGGAAAGCCATTTCCTAAGAAAGTGATATGATCCCTGTAGGAAGTAAGTTTTTATTTAATTCACATAATGCACTCAGAAAGTGAATGTTAACTACGCTACATATCGGTGAGTTGTCGGTAACAAAAACATTTTTACTGCGTATTGACTTCATATCCTAGATCTTGACCTGTTGGCCGGACGTATCCTTCAGGACTAACCATATGGTTTTAAATTTATCCAGAGACGTCAACAAAACCCGACGTTTTAACTTCTCAGAATGGGCATATAGTTAGTGAAACTGAACAGTCCCAGTTTCTAGCTGTTCCGATAGATGGCAAACTGACGTGGAAAGCCCACGTTCAGGATCTTGTTCAAAGACGTAATGCTGCCATTTTTACTACTCGAACGGTATGTGAAATAAGTGATCGTTAGACACGAAAATTAGTCTACATTGCTTATTTTCATTCACTTATGTCGTTTGGTATTGTATTTTGGGGTATCTCTTCCCATTCTAAGAGGATATTTTTGGCTCAGAAATGGGCAGTTCGGGCAATAAATGGTGTGAGTTTGCGAACCTCTTGTGGACCCGTGTTCACTAGTCTGGGTATTTTGACCTTGCCCTCTCAATATATATATTCTTTACAGTCGTTTCTTGTTAACAATATCAGCATATTCCCAAGAATTAGCAGCTTTCACCCAGTTAATACGCGGCAGAAATCCAATCTGCATTTGGATCGCACTTCCTTAACTCTTGCGCATAAAAGTGTGCAGTATACTGCTGCATCCATTATCAATAAGTTACCACAAGAATACAAAAATCTTAGCAGTAATCCATACGTTTTCCAATCGAAACGGAAGAGTTTCCTCAGGGGTCACTCCTTCTATTCTGTTGAGGATTGCTTTTACTTAAACTTGTGGCTTGACTTTTTTTGGCTTCATAAACGTTTTATTTTATTTGTTATTACTTTTACGTTGTAATTTCATATAATGACACATTCCATGACCTTTAAGATTTGCTCCTCAATTTGGTCCTACGGAACTAGACATGTAAATAAATAAATAAATAATTAGCTATTCTGTTTGCATATTACACTCCTTTTCCTTGTTATTGACATTTTAAGTAGCTTACAGTACTGTTTGTAATGACTACGTAGCTCGATTTTGGCTATTTCTAATTTTTTGACATAGCTCCCATTTTGTTGTATATGATATCCTTATCACATTAGTCAGCCACCGATGTGGAAAATTTTCTCCGCCCAGGGACTGGGTGTTGGGCTGTCATTATCATCATCCTATCATCCTCATCGACTGCAGGTCGCCGAAGTGGCGTCACATTGAAAGACCAGCACCGGGTGAACGGTCTGCCCGACGGGGGGCCCTTAGCCATACGATTAAATAAACAAATAAGCACTATTGAATGATTTTAATAGCAAATCGGAATACCAACTTGAATGTGGATGAATGGTATACATTTTGTGTTTCCTTCACTACTAGTTTAAGAATTTAACTCTATCAGCTTCAGAGGATACAAACTGTACACGACTAACGCTCATATTCAAGCTATACAAAGCACACTTACAGAAAGCATTTGATTGCAACTGAAGTCATCATTTAATTTCATCTTAGCTGATGGCATTCCAAACTTATTTTACCTCAGTGAAATTATGAGACAGCGAAGTATCCAAAGCAATCTATAGAAGTATGAATGTTCATAAGTAAACTGCAGAAGTAGGAGGTTTAAATAGCTAAACGTATTCCAACAGTAGTGAGAAATATAGAAATAAACAAACTACTCTCTAATAAATGAATATATATGCATTCACTCATTTGCTTAGGAACTTGTTCTCTCTCTTAGACCTGCCTTCCCACTCTCTTTCCTCCCCCGTTCCTCCCCATTTTCCTCCTCCTCCCTCTGCTTCTTTCGCTCACCAACACAAAACTGTTAAAGAAGAGGATGTAATACCGCGCCAAATTTTTGGTGCTGATTGAGAGCTGCTCGAATTATTTTGTAGATGGTGGTGTGATATAGTCCAGGATGTAAGCGGTGACGTGAATCATCGTCAGTGAAGCAAGTTGGAGGATCGTGTATGAGATTAGCGTTGAACTTTACATCAAGATACGGGATCACGGTCTAGATGAGGTGATGGAATTGTGTGTCTTGGAAGCAAATTTGTGCGTGACGGACAAAGCAAGGTGGACGTGACATAAGAAGCAGACAATCACAGGCTAGTAAGAAACTAGGGCTCAATGTGAGGATGAAATTTCTGAGTATGTGATTGTGGATCACAGTATTGTGTGCAAGTGATTTATTCAAAGAGGAGAAACCGAAAGAGACGGGAAGAAGGGAATCAAAGCATTTTAGATGTAATGCTGTAGAAATATGTTGAAAATCAGGGGGACTTCAAAAGAGATAGCGAAGTTGTCCACAGAATCGGGGAAGAGAGGACTGGAAAACATTGACAACAAGAAGGGACTGCATGATAGCATACGTAATAAGACATAGAGAATGAGGTCTGTGGTACTAGAGAGAGCTACAGAAAACGAAAAATTCAAGAGAAGAGAAGTATTTGTTCGACTGACGAACACGAATAGCTATCCGTTGGGCAGACGGCATCGAGCTTCAGACTGAGCTTATAAACACAGTCAAAGCCTCGACTGTGTTGTACAGGCCTTTCTAAAAAAACTCTACACCATACCAGTCGTATGAACACTCATTTCCTTCGTAGAATTCCCACAGTGCTGTAATTTAGATCTTAGTATAATCTGTCATAGAGCGGTTATAATAAAGTAGCGATAACTTTTGTGTTTGTGATTATTTTGTAATTTGACGCCGTTTTTTAGTTCGAATCCAACAATACATAAATTGTTAAAAACAGGTCTTTTGTTCTGTGATACAAAACATATTAATTTCCAGAATGTCCAACTCTTGCTGGCAACGACAAAAGGCTTGGAGCGACGAATGATATTATTTAAGTGGAAAGATTAGGTTCAAGGCTATAAAGAGACACTCGCATTTGCTTCGCTTATTCAGAAAGCACATTGGAACTAAATACGACTGTCTGTTTATCTATAATGTGAAGTTCCGTACATATCATATAAGTTAGTCTGCAGCGTGGCTCACATTAAAATGACAGTTGAGTTGCGGGCCAATGTTCTTATCATTACTTTTATGGATTAAAAAAAGTATACCTTCAGTGGAGTTACTGAATCGACAAAATAGAGTATTTAAATACTTATAGTAACAGGGGAAAATATTCATTAATTGGCATAACAATGTGCCGAACTGACAGTGAATATAAGAAATATGGTACCGGCAGTCCCTAGCGTATAGTAGCTTACAGGTGAGACAAATTCACGAACGTGGGATGTGAACAAATAAATCACTAGAATTTGGCCAGAGATAATGGTAACATATTTGCTGATTGATCTTTATATGAAACCCCCCTAGGTGGACTAGGGGTTGCATCGCTGCCTCGAAAACGGTGGTCGAGCGTCCTAGTCACGAGTGTGGATTTTAAATATGCCGTTACTGAATAGGTCTGTCTTAGTGGCAGAAAGTAATGACAAACAAAAGACAGTTAAAGGAAATATATCCAAAACATGCACTGACTGAGCCAAAAACGATAAAAATTTGTTTACTCGAAAAAATATTAAATGATCAATGCATCATTTCTGGATATCAAACATTTATTGATGTATATTTCACAATTGGTGCATACCTTAATGTTTCCCACATTTAATTTTCGGCCTCCTTTGGCACTCATATCGTCAAAGATATGGTTTGTTTCAGCAATATCACACTTATTATTATTTGCAGGATTATTTTCAAACGAAGCATATTCATACACACATCAAAAAAGTTTTGCATCACCTCAGTTCCTAGAGTTCCGGAACCTGTACAGAAAAGTGGAATAGAGATCAACGTAAACATCATTTCCACCATTTTTATTGCTCATGCAAACCACCATATGCCGAGACCTTCAGATGTGGTGGTCCAGACTGCTATACACATCGGTACCTCTAATACCCAGTAGCGCGTCCTCTTCCATTGATGTATGCCCGTAGTCGTCGTGGCATACTATCCACAAGTTCATGAAGGCACTGTTGCTACAGATTATCCCACTCCTCAACGGCGATTAGGCGTAGATTCGTCAGAGTGATTGGTGGGTCACGTCGTCCATAAACAGCCCTTTTCAATCAATCCCAGGCATTTTCTATAGGGTTCACGTCTGGAGAACATGCTGGCCACTCTAGTCGAGCGATTTTGTTATCCTGAAGGAAGTCATTCACAAGATGTGCACGATGGGGGCGCCAACTGTCGTCCATGAAGACGAAAGCCTCGCCAATATGCTGCCGATATGGTTGCACTATCGGTCGGAGGATGGCATTCACGTATCGTACAGCCGTTGCGGCGCCTTCCATGATCACTAGCGGCGTCCGTCGACCCCACATGGGGACTTAACTGCTAAGGTCATCAGTCCCTAAGCTTACACACTACTTAACCTAAATTATCCGAAGGACAAACACACACACCCATGCCCGAGGGAGGACTCGAACCTCCGCCGGGACCAGCCGCACAGTCCATGACTGCAGCGCCCTAGACCGCTCGGCTAATCCCGCGCGGCCTGTATCTCCTACATGTCCGAACAACATCGCTTTGGTTCACTACGAGACGCCTGGACGCTTCCCTTGTTGAGAGCCCTTCCTGGCACAAAGTAACAATGCGGATACGATCGAACCGCCGTATCGACCGTCTAGGCATGATTGAACTACAGAGAACACTAGCTGTGTACCTCCTTCCTTGTGGAATAACTGGAACTGATCGGCTGTCGGACCCTCTCCGTCTAATAGGAGCTACTGATGCAAGGTTGTGTACACCTTTGGGCGGTTTAATGTCATCTCTGAACAGTCAGAGGACTGTGTCTATGATACAATATCCATAGTCAACGTCTAGTTTCATGAGTTCTGGGAACTGGGGTGATGCAAGACTTTTTTTGATGTGTGTTTTTGAGCAGACTGTTGGGGATGATTGCTCCAAACCCACCACACGTTTGTAAGTCATCAAGAATAGCACCTCTGCCTATCAGTTCAAATGTTTACACGTAATTTTTTGAAACTGTTATTGATATTCATTCAGTGTACTTCCCATGAGATCCATCATAAAAGAATTTTCGAACATGTTATTAAACGTCTTGAAATTACAAGGGCGATTCTATTAGTCATGGCAACTATGATATATTGTGCGAACCTGTGGCACCATTGAAATCGCAGTAAATACATTCTAAATAAACACGACAAACATTACCGAAATCAGCTGAAAGATTGCGACCGCATGTGAGGATGGCTTGGTAACAGCGCCTGAAACATTCAATGTGAGGTTGGCCGTCCTACAACATGGAACCCCCTCCCCCCCCCCCCCCCTTCCCACCCTACTCACCAGACATCAGTCCACGCGACTTCGACCCTACTCTATAACTGAGAAACCATTGCTTAGAAGTAGCTTTGCAAACAGCGCAGATGCGCTCACAGCATTTCGGCGAAAAGTGGCCCACATTTATGGCAATGGCAGTGGCATTCAGCGCCTTCCACACCGTTGGAAACGCTGTTTGTTTGCACCAGGGAACTATTTTGAAGCACAGTAGTTGATTTTGATTTATTTCTGTTTCTTTTGTACTCGTGCACAATAAATTTACACACAACCTCATTGCGTGTGCTGCATTTCAACCCCTACCATGACCTCCTGTACTGGAAACATATTTAATGTTGGCAATCCGGTGTACACACTGTCATACTAGTTCAGTACACGTCGTGGAATTCTTATGCTGTCGCATTTTCGCAAGATATGTCATTGTTGCCAGATATATGAAATGACCCTCGTACAGTCTTCGACCAAAGCTATAGTTGCCTTATCTGTGAATTCTTTCATCAGGTTGTGGCTTTGGCGCTTTAAACTGACAAATCTTGATGTGATTACGGCCGGCCGGAGTGGCCGAGCGGTTCTAGGCGCTTCTGTCTGGAACCGCGCGACCGCTACGGTCGCAGGTTCGAATCCTGCCTTGGGCGTGGATGTGTGTGATGTCCTTAGGTTAGTTAGGCTTAAGTAGTTCTAAGTTCTAGGTGACTGATGACCTCAGATGTTAAGTCCCATTGCGCTCAGAGCCATTTGAACCATTTGATTTGATTACGTAGAATTTTTCAGCGTAATGACTGATGATACACTTCTCGGATATGCAGCCAGATAATATATTCATCTTGACGCAATGTTTCAACTGACCAGCTGGCCACCATCTTCAGGTGAGTATGTCGATGCACAATCTCCCCGAAACAGGGTTTCCCACAGTATCAGTGGCTTTTTTATACACCGTAACCAGAACACCGTGCCTGCGCGAGCAGCAGCGTTGCTGTCCTGGAGCACAAGTGAACCAATAGTGCACCTGTGGAAGAAATAGGCAAAACGATGTATCGCTAGCAGAATACTAGTTAAAAGAATCCACTGGCTGAAATGAAGACAGTTGCTTAATATCAGATGAAATCGGATCCCATGTCTTACTCGAAGGAAAACCGTTAGCCATGTTAATTATATTATCAGTTAATCTAAATACAATAGATTCCTTTAGAACACATTCCCAATAGCATGAAGCTGTAGCGATCATTAGCGTCTCACATACAACATGTTATGTCTCTCATTAAGACACTGTTCTGCCACTGCGGATTTCTCTGGCTGGAGAAAACGAGTGTGACGATGGTGTGAATAATACTGACAGTTGGGCCCATATAAGCCTTCGCATTGTGACAAGGAATTTTACATACTCTGGGTTGCCTCAGTCCCACGTCATGCTTTACTGATCCAAGAAGTTCTCTAATCTTAGCAGGCGGCATAAATAAACTTTTGGTGTAATATCCTCTTAAAATTCTTGAAATTTGAGAGGATATACACCCTGTAAAAGGTAAAAAAGCAACAGATTTACAAGTATCATCCGATGGTTTCCCCAGCAGTCTGAATTGAAGAACACGACCTATTTGTTGCTCAGTGTAACCATTGTACATAAAAACAACTTCAAGATGGTACAATTTCATTATCATAATTTCTGCATCGGAAATCGTTTAGGCTCTCTTCATCAAACTCCGCAAGACCTCCGTGTGTTGGGGCGGAGGATGACGGTTGCATGAAGTGGCTTACCAGTACGCGTAAGTTTGCGGCTTACATTTTGCTCCAAAGTCCTGTCGTTATTTCTGTGAACTAAAACATCTGCTCGCTTACATGCAGTGGATCAGACGTAGTGTATAAAGGATCCGCCGATTCTGTTGGAAACTCAGTTCCAGCGAGATTATACATCAGTACATTCACCTGAAGACGGCGGCCAGTTGGTCCATTGAAATATTTTGTCAAGATGACTATATTATCTGGTTGCCTACCCGTGAAAGTATCACTGGCACATTTTAATACATCATTTGTACCTTGTGTTTTTAATTCTCTTGGACTTGTGTATGTTCCAGGTATGTTATGTCCTGGAGAAATTTGTAACATTTCTTCGTCACTACTTGTGACGAGATTAATAAATGAAAAGATAGGGTACAGTTATTACATACGACACCTTTAATTAAAATGGAAATCCCTGAAACTTTGTTACCCCTTGTTGCAATTTTAAAGACCAGTTATGTCTTACCTGCAAAAATTATGAGTCTCCTTGACCGGAACTAGCAACCTGCAGTAGATGTTTCAACTGTGTCTTATTTGAGTTTCTTAGAGACTACAGAAGGAAGGCAAAGGTGGTGCAATTTAATTCAAAAGCCGTGATTGGAGTCAAATACTTTGGAAATGGTGAGGCAGTCTGGAAAATAGGGGGATGCCTATTAATTCTCAATCCTGAATTCCTGTTCATACAAAGAGGCTATCTATTGGGAAATGAACACATAGAAAAAGAAGAAAATAACAATGGGGATCGTTCCAGCCGTTAAGGAAAACTATGAGATGCATCGAAAGAATGGACTAATAGCAAGGAAGTAATCATGCCGTCACTGAGCCTTGAGAGTGATAGACATGAGAATGAGGGCGCAGGTGCATGAGCGCATTGCTTGCCTCGAGAGAGCGCATGTGTCGACTTTTGCACTGTTGTACAGTAGAGACCAGAAACGCAGCGACTGCGAATTTAATGTTGCAGGTCGCGTACTTTACACGTCAGGACGCAACCGTTACATCGGTGCTAATACGCCTCCTTCGTTCCGCGAGTATGACGTGTCTGAGAAGTATGGCGCTGCAGTCGCCTCACACTCATCGTCTTGTTCTCTCTTACTGAAGCATGCAGGAGTGTAAGGCGAGTCGTGACTAACTTGTTAGTTCAGTCCGCCCTGTTAGCCGTGCGTGAGGCGTGCCGGTCCTCGGCCCGAATCCGCCCGGCTTTTAGCTTAGCCCATCATTCGATTCTGTAAATGTTTCGAAGACTGTTATAAATTTATTTTAATAATTAACTCCCAATTAGAGATTGCACTTCATCCTCATGTCATATTTTCTGACACTACAGTTACAGCTCAGTAACGCCTCGGAAGTGTGCGTGTGTCAACGTAGTTATTAAACATTCTCAGCATAGATATTAAATATTAAGGCAGGTCGGACATTTTGTGACATTTCAGCTTAGAATGGATATGAAGCCGAAATTATGATTGCGTGAAGAAAATGAAATTTACAGACCAATGAAAAAAATTTCTTTCTCTTTGGTTGCATATGTAGTGGGAACGCCGCGACTCCGCGTTTATACCCGCAAACTCGTGCAGTCGCCCTCCTTTCTGAGTGAATCGAGCCTACTTGTACCCAACAACAGACGAAAGTGATAAGTGGGCAACGGCCGAGACCCATTAGTCGAGGCTACGAGCTCATGGAGACGGTGAGTTACGAGATAACATCATAACACTCACTGGAGAGTTTAAAGCGTGAATACGAATCCCATTTCTGATATCTACGGTGTAGTCGTCAATTTAAAGTGCCGAAGCAGATTGTCCATCCTACGTCCAGAGGTCGCTGGAGCATTACATACAGCACAAAGAATAATGTTAAACTCATAGAGGCCATCAGGAGTTACTCTAAGTGATCAAAGTATCGGGACACACCCAAAAACAAACATTTTCATTTTAGGTGCATTGTGCTGCCAGCTAGTGCCAGGAACTCAAGATCAGCGACCTCAGTCTGCCCCCGCGAGCTCAGTGGTCAGCGCGACAGACTGTCAATCCTAAGGGCCCGGGTTCGATTCCCGGCTGGGTCGGAGATTTTTCTCTGCTCAGGGACTGGGTGTTGTGTTGTCCTAATCATCATCATTTCATCCCCATCGACGCGCAAGTCGCCGAAGTGGCGTCAAATCGAAAGACTTGCACCAGGCGAACGGTCTGCCCGACGGGAGGCCCTCGTCACACGACATTTTTATTTTAGTAGTCATTAGAAATCGTGGGAGAGCCGTATGGGGCGTTCCGCGAAACCCACGGACTAGGTCAGGTGATTGGGTGTCACTTGTGTCATACGTCTGTTCGCGAGATTTCCACACTCCTAAATATCCCTAGGTCCATTGTTTCCGATGTGATAGTGAAATGGAAACGTGAAGGGATACGTACGGCACAAAAGCGTACGGGCCGACCTCGTCTGTTGACTGACGGAGACCACACACAGTTGCAGAGGGTCGTAATGTGTAATAGTCATACATCTATCCAGAACATCACACAGCAATTCCAAACTGCATCAGCATCCACTGCAAGTACTTTAACAGCTAGGAGGGAGGTGAGAAAACTTGCATTTCATGGTCGAGCGGCTGTTCATAAGCCACACATCACACCGGTAAATGCCAAACGACGCCTCGCTTGGTCTAGGGAGCGTAAATATTGGACGATTGAACAGTGGACAAACCTTGTGTGTAGTGACGAATCACGGTACAGAATGTGGCGATCCAATGGCAGGGTGTGGATATGGCGAATGCCTGGTGAACGTCATCTCCCAGCGTGTGTAGCCCCAAAAGTAAAATTCGGAGGCCGTGGTGTTATGGCGTGGTCGTGTTTTTCATGGAGGGGGCTTGCACCCCTTATTTTTTTGCGTGGCACTATCACAGCACAGGCTTACATTGATGTTTTAAGCACCTTCTTACTTCTCACTGTTGAAGAGCAATTCGGAGATGGCGACTGCATCTTTTAACATGATCGAGCACCTGTTCATAATGCATGGCCTCCGGAGGAGTGGTTACACGACAATAACATCCCTGTAATGGACTGGCCTGCACAGAGTTTTGACCTGAATCCTATAGAACACCGTTGGGATGTTTTGGAACGCCGACTTCGTGCCAGGTCTCACCGACCGACATCGACGCCCCTCCTTAGTGCAGCACTCCGTGAATAATGGGCTACCATTCCACAAGAAACCTTCAGCACCTGATTGAACGTATGCTTGCGAGAGTGGAAGCTATCATCAAGGCTAAGGATGAGCCAACACCATTGGATTCCAACATTATCGATAGGGTATTCTAGGCAGCAGTTTAGCTACGATTTTTCATCTTTTCTTTGCATTAAACTTCAGGTCCAAGTGCCTATTTACGCGTTCCTTAAAGCACGCAACAAACAGCTCGCTAAAGCGACTAGAAAAAGGTCGTGTGTGCTTAGGCGTGCCTCTAAGCACACAAAAACAGTGCACACACTGGCAGCTAGCAGTCATGACGTCGAGTGTTAAAGGAAAAATATCAAGAAGAGGAAGAATACTCGTTTCTATTTTTATTGAGAATAGGTGATAATAATTATTGACTTGCACTTGATCTTGTGCTGCAAAAATTGATGAGGAAGAATACAGATGAGAAATAGCTTCTTCCTTGAAGCTATCAGTTATGCTATGGTTCTACGTCTCTGGTGTATCAAAAATTTGTAAAAATCTGTATTTGTGGTACATGAAGGTCCTTTCTACCAGTGCCACTTCTCTTCGAGATCTCATTGGCACCTACCTCGGCAGTGCTGCGAATACGTTTTCATTTTCTTTTTAATTTCCTCTGACGTTGTCTGTGGCGCTCAATCTTTCGGGGAATGGACTGCAGCGATGGTGTTGGGTGGAGTCGACTAGTGGCTCATCACAAGAACATCTCTGGCTAAGAAAGTCTAATGACGGATAGCAGAGGCAGCCCTGGCTGCTGACCTCCTTCTTTCGCTACAGTGGAAGACATACCGAGACACAGAGGGTCGAACGATGGGCACTGGCATGGCTGAAGACGATGGTGTGTGCCCGCTATGGGCGATGAACAGCAACAAAGTAGGCTCACCTCGGACAGCAGACAGTACAGTGCAGCTGGGGAGGTAGATGCCACAGGTTTGAAGCTACAGTCCACGAGCAAGATGGCAGTTAGGAGAAGGTGGTCATCCTTTTGGTGACTTGACAGTGGAAAGGCGCCTAGTTGACAGCATACAGAGTTATCTCAGGCACAGCTTGAAAACTACTGGCAGCAAAGTTTGTTAGTGGTGACTGTCTGCTTAATCTCACACTGCAAGCAGTCTTCTTTATGTCGTTATTGAATCACATCGACTGTATAATTGCGCATACTAGGCACAACTGAACATCACTGAGACTATGCCTATCAGAAACACAGTGATGGAAGCAGTGTTATAAGGGGGGGAGGGGGGGGCGTCACTAGGCTCGGTCACGTATTAAGCCACGTTGAAAACGGCGTGCCAGCATCAGCAGTCGTCAGCCAAGAAGGCGGTGCATGGCGATGGTGGTTGGCAGCATGGTGCTGGAGACAGCTCAGTGTTAGAGCACAGGCACAGGGTAGTGGCAGCTACCAGCGACTGACAGCACACGCAGCTCTGACCAGTGGGCTGCTTCTGTACCAGTGGCAGAAGCAGCACTGGTTCAGGTGGGGTCTAACTGTGGCCTCCATTATGGCTGAAGACGATGATGTGTGCCCACTCTGTATGATGGACAGCAATAATTTGGCCCATCGAAGGCAATGGACAGTGATAGTGCATCTTGGTAGCTAGATGGCCCAGGTTCTATCCTGCTACCCAACAGGGAGGTGGCCAACACCTGTTGCACAGCAAGTGACCCAAAGGGGTGAAGACACCTAGTTGACTTCACACAGGTTTAGGCAACGGACCGAAACTACTGTGGCAGCAAAATCTGTTAGCGGTGGCTGGCTGCTTCATCTCGCACTCTTCTTCATGTGATTATTGGATGGCATTCACTGTGTCACTGGGCATACTGTGCAAAACTGAAAGCTTGAGGGGACTAAATTAGGTGGCACATATAGGAGCCAAGCTGGCTAGTGTTTGCACAGTGGCAGCAGTCCTTGTGTGTAAGTCGCAATAGGTTGGAGCAACCGGGTGTAATCTTTGATCAACTGTGATTTCATACACCCTGGTTTTCCTGTCTCGTCAGCTCCTTAAGAAGCCCTGTTGATGCTGGAAGATCAGAGACGATGGCTGGCGTCTTCCACACCGCCAGTGTACTGATGGTTCAAATGGCTCTGAGCACTATGGGACTTAACTTCTTTGGTCATCAGTCCCCTAGAACTTAGAACTACTTAAACCTAACTAACCTAAGGACATCACACACATCCATGCCCGAGGCAGGATTCGAACCTGCGACGGTAGCGGTCGCGCGGTTCCAGACTGTAGCGCCTAGAACCGCTCGGCCACTCCGGCCGGTGCCAGTGTTTCTATGTAACGAATATTCACTCTTGTGCCATGGTACCAAGTTATCGAGCTGGTAGGTGCTTCTCCCCTTAATGAAGTCATTCTGTCGAATCGAAACAGGAGTAATTTGTTACACTGGGCTAGGCTGTGGTACAACACCGATGTGATAACCTTTACTTCTTATGTCAAAAACCAATGACTTCTGTGCATGCTGTCAAGTCAAGCACTCCCGTGTTCTTTACACTTTTACTGTATCCTACCTTCTTTCTGGCTGAAACCATTTGTAAGTGATCCACAAGAGCTATGAAGTGCACAGCCTCAGACGTCTTCACCACTAGAAGGAACACCTCTGAGTAAACTCTTCGCCTTATATCGGCATTCGTGCAACACTAAATGAGCTTTCAGGCACGGATGTAGACTGGTGTTTGGTTCCGTACAGCATGCAGCAGCAGGGTGGGGCCTAGCGCCTTAGCTAGTCTGCTCAACTTGGCGTACTCGTGTTGTGCACTTAAACGAACGTGTAAAGAGGCACTGAGTGTTTACTGTTGAGCGAGTGTGTCTGCTGCTGACAGGTACAGTTTCGAAGGCAACGCGATCTACGGCAGCCGTCCTGTGAACGGCACCTGGGAAGGCCTTATGGGGCAGCTGCAGCAGGGCCGCCTGGACATCGGGTTGGCGCCCTTGATGGTGACGGCGGAGCGCCGGAGTGCCGTGGACTTCTCGCTGCCTCTCGTCTCCTCACGGTAAGCCTTCACTGGCAAAGTTGTGGCATCTTAACTGTCATCCAGCCAAATTATCATAAAATTCTTAGGTATAACTGCATAAACCTTTATTTGAACGTTTGTTGTTGTTTAAATAGCGGAAAAAGATTTCTAACTAAAACGAGACAGCGGGTCGGAGTGGCCGAGCGGTTCTAGGTGCTTTAGTCTGGAACCGCGCGACCGCTACCGTCGCAGGTTCGAATCCTGCCTCGGGCATGGATGTGTGTGATGTCCTTAGGTTAGTTAGGTTTAAGTAGTTCTAAGTTCTAGGGGACTGATGACCTCAGATGTTAAGTCCCATAGTACTAAGAGCCATTTGAACCAAAACGAGACACAGTAAGAAAAGATTTTCTAGGACCTGCAATTCGAGATATTAATAAAACATAGATCTATTTAAAAAAAAGTGTTTTTGTGTTTGACAAACATATGCAACCTGTTTGTACAGGGTGATTCTTATTAACGTTTACAGGCCTCTGAACCAACGTGGATGACGCCAAGAAACATGGGGCCACAGATGACGGGAAATACCTCAAAAGAGGCGTAACATTCTGTAACACCAGATCATCCCAACACTAGCCAAGTATTCACGTCAGTGTGGCTCCAGGCCACGTGCGTGACTTCAACACGTGGGGCTCAGGAGTTCGAAACTTGCGTTTGGCTGGCAGTATTTTTTCGTTGAGTTAGACGACTATCTGTTTACATTGTGATAAGATTTATTATTTTGTTTACCGGTGTTGCGATACAACAAAATGGTTCAAATGGCTCTGAGCACTATGGGACTTAACTTCTGAGGTCATCAGTCCCCTAGAGGTTAGAACTACTTAAACCTAACTAACCTAAGGACATTACACAATCCATGCCCGAGGCAGGATTCGAACCTGCGACCGCAGCGATCGCGCGGTTCCAGACTGTAGCGCCTAGAACCGGTCGGCCACACAGCCCGGCACACACAGCAACAGAACTACCAGCGTGACTTCAAACATTTTGTTACAGGAAATGTTCAAAATGTCCTCCGTTAGCGAGGATACATGCATTCACCCTCCGTCGCATGGAATCCCTGATGCGCTGAAGCAGCCCTGGAGAATGGCGTATTGTATCACAGCCGTCCACAATACGAGCACGAAGAGTCTCTACATTTCGTACCTGGGTTGCTTAGACAAGAGCTTTCAAATGTCCCCATAAATGAAAGTCAAGAGGGTTGAGGTCAGGAGAGCGTGGAGGCCATGCAATTTGTTCGCCTCTACCAATCCATCGGTCACTGAATCTGTTGTTGAGAAGCGTACGAACACTTCGACCGAAATGTGCAGGATGCTCCATCGTGCATGAACCACATGTTGTGACGTACTTGTAAAGGCACATGTTCTAGCAGCACAGGTAGAGTATCCCGTATGAAATCATGATAACGTGCTCCATTGAGCGTATGTGGAGGAACATGGGGCCCAATCAAGACATCACCAACAACACCTGCCCAAACGTTCACAGAAAATCTGTGTTGATGACGTATGACGTGATGGCACAATTGCGTGCGGATTCTCGTCAGCCCACACATGTTGAATGTGAAAATTTACAATTTGATCACGTTGGAATGAAGCCTCAGCCGTAAAGAGAACATTTGCACTGAAATGAAGATTGACACATTGTTGGATGAACCATTCGCAGAAGTGAACCCGTGGAGGCCAATCAGCTGCTGATAGTGCCTGCACACACTGTGCATGATACGGAAACAACTGGTTCTCCCGTAGCACTCTCCATACAGTGACGTGGTCAACGTTACCTTGTACAGCAGCAACTTCTCTGACGCTGACATTAGGGTTATCGTCAATTGCACGAAGAATTGCCTCGTCCATTGCAGGTTTCCTCGTCGTTCTAGGTCTTCTCCAGTCGCGAGTCATAGGCTGGAATGTTCCGTGCTCCCTAAAAGGCTGATCAATTGCTTCGAACGTCTTCCTGTCTGGACAGAAACCTGCTTGACTGAGAGTGATTTCATTATTCCAAAAGAATCTACAATAGGCTACTTAAATGTTAATACTAATGTGATAATATTACTTCTTAGCCTCAACTATATAAACCAATGCTGAAAACTACACCATTCATCAACTTCTACGCTCAAAAACAAATAAAATTTATTTGTGACAGAAACTCAACAGCTACACCACTCAAGTTCTATCACATGTCGAAGTGATTCTGCGCTTTCTTCGACGCACTGCGTGAATTTGGTGCCTATGGCCAAATCCGAGAAGCACCAAGTGATCCATGCTTGCCGCTAGCCCATCCTAATTGCCATTACCCCATTAATACGGAGCGATGACGTATGCACTGGCCTACTTTGTATTGCTGGGAGGTCAGAGTTAAAGGCAATTTCAGTTAATGAAGATCCACAAAACTAAGACGTAATGTAAAACCAATTAACGGTATGTTTCATTAAAGTTTCAATTGCAATATAAAATAATTTGTCCAGGGCAGAGTGATAGGATTCTAAGAAATCGGTTTGCTATAGCGTGACGTAGATCGTATAGAGCATACTGCTGAGTCGCTCTGATTCATGTGTGGAACTGATATATCGGTATGATCTGTACGCAGCGACGAGCGCGTTTTCGCCACAGAATGTGTCCACTGCACTGAGTAATCGTAACTTAGCTAGCACAGCAAGAATGGACACTACAGCGCCTTTATCCGTGTTTTACAAATTTGGCTGCATTGCCATCATTTTGTGATATTAGAATTTTCACAACTGTCTTCAGTAAATAGACTGAAAATGAATAAATTCATTGTTTTATCTCAAATATAATACTTCATCGTATAGTTTAAATGAGATCAGTTGATGGAATTAGATGAACTGATATTATGACTTTCATTTTCCGGCTGTAGCTTGGTCCTACTTCTTCGGGAGCCAAAGGAGGAGCTGATGTGGGATGAATTTTTGCGACCCTTTGATAGATACCTCTGGCTCGGCACCATCACGGTCATAGTCCTCATTTGGGTCGTCCTCAGAGTTCAGAAGAGATACAGGGGAGGTTTGAGGTATCACAACGATTACAGCCAGACTTACAGTGATGCTTTACACGTCGCAGGAATATTCTTCATGCAAGGTACAGAAAATTTCCTTTGTATTTTTCAAAATTTATAGCTAGAGTTAGATCGGATGTAAGGAATAAACTGTATTAGTTTATGACTCTAAACATATCAATATTTGAATAAAATAAACAAAATGTATGATAAATAAATAGATGAACAAAAATTTAGAAGAAAATATGTTAAGAGATAAAATCGATTAGGATTAATACAATTTAATAATTAATTGTAATAAATTGTATCTGCTTACAAAATTAAAAATCAGTATACATAATTTAGCGTAGAACTTTATAACAGAAAACACACACACACACATACATACACAGAAAAAAAACTAAAGCACAAACATGAAACCACATAGCACAAACACAAGACGAAAGATAAACACGCAGCGACAGTTGGCAACACTAGACGCTGTAAGCACACACACGTTCAACATACAATGAAAGCTGCAAGTGTATTGTAATAAATGTGAGTGAAAAACGCTGAAAATCAGGCATCTGGAGTATGGGGATCGAGGAAACTCATCTCCAGGACCACACGCATGGACTAGCAACACTGGAAATCATAAGTAACACCAAACGATAATTTAACCTCACGAAGCTTGTTATTTATAATCTGAAAAACAAGAGCACAGCATGAGAAAACGTAACATAGTAACATAATTGTAATTACTATGGAATGCACTTTAGGTAAACGAACATGTATTAAAGACCACTAAAGATGCTTCATAAATAAAAGAAGCGAAATACATATAGCAAAAAACAAAGCATCTTCCGTTTAGTTTCAAAGACCGAACGTATCTCCATGAACTTAGAAGCACTTAAAGAACGGTGAAAAACGGAAAAAATGACGATTTTAAACAATACTTTTCAATATATAAATTGATCATGTAGTTAAACTTGGAATTAATAATAAATTTTAAATTTGTAATTCTAATGTTACTGATACAAAATACAGGAAAAACCTAAATTATCTTTCAGATTGAGACCTGATATTTATGTTTAGATACTTGATGAAGATATTTGAAGAAAGGTAAATGGAAAATCTCTATTTATGAATTTAAAGTCATGAAAAATCAGTAATCCAACATAAAGATTATTTGTTTATCAAGTATGTGAATATGGAGGAAATTAGGGATAGTAGTATGTACGATATCAAACGATATTAAAAAATATATAAATAGTAGAAAATTACATTAAAAATTTTCATAAAAATATTTTAACCCATGAATGTCTAAGGAAATGAATGTTGTTCTGTTTAGTTAAATGTCTTTACAAAAAAATCTAGCAACGACAATTTGACGAAAAAACAGCTATTAAGAAAAAGTTATCTCAGAAAGTGCTCTTTTCTTAAAATTAATTTTTGTAGTACAGAGTTTTTCCTTTAGAATATGTCATACATTTCCCTGATGATAAAGACTTAAAATTCGGTTTCTTGACTACTTCTTGTTTTTTTCTTACAGCTCTGTGGCAGGTCATGTTACCAAAGTCACTTGCTCAAGAGTCGTGGTTACTCATATATTTTACCAACAACACCTTTTGAGTAACATCATTTTGTTGGTATTTTGTAATAGGACATCTTTCCATTTACAACTTTATATATACAGGGTGTTTCAAAAAAACACCGACAACTTTTAGTATGTTGTGCGGGAAGGCAAATTGGTGTGTTTTCAAGAAGAAACCCACATTCCGGAAACGCACGGCTCGGGAGCTGAAGAGGGTCGAAGTCTGAGTTGGGTATGCTTTCCAATTAACGTCAGTAAGCCCAACATGAGCAGCACATTGCGCTGTCTACAGTACAAACAAGCTTAGAACTGCATATCTCTTACGTCAATTCACAGCCTACGTCGGTGGTACTGAGCCTAACTCACACGAGCCAGCACGTGCGGTTGTCTTTGAAGTATTTCAGTCCCTCTGTGGACTCGAGGAAAAAGATCCTCTGCTGACGTTACAGGGGTGCCATATACCACACTATCCCACAGAAAATAGTCGAGACGTGTCAGATATGGCGACTCTGTTGGCCATAGAACTGGTTCACCTGTACAAAATGCTCTAATGTGTGTGAATTTCTAAGGGACCAAACTGCTCAGGTCATCGGTTCCTAAACTTGCACACTATTTAACCTAACTTATTCTAAGAACAACACACACACCCATGTCCGAGGGAGGACTCGAACCTCCTGCGGGAGGGGCCGCGCAGTCCGCGACAGGACGCCTCAAACCGCGCGGCCACTCCGAGCGGCTCACCTGTACGAATCCATCGATTAGGATATGCGTCGTTGAGGTGATTCCACACGTCGACATCAAAGTGTGCTGGAGCTCCGTCATGTTGCAGCCACATGTCCGTCGGAACATTTAGTGGCACTACATCCAACAAAGTAGGCAAAACATCTCTAATAAATGTGAGGCACATCGGTTCCGTTAGACTATTTGGCAGCAGATATCAACAATACGTTCATCAATTATACCGGCACAACTGTTAATACTGAACCTGTTTCGGTGATTTTGAATCACCTGTGCAAGCGGACTTTCGTCCTTCCAGACATGCTTGTTCCACAAGTTCAATATGCCATCTCTAGTAAACGTACATTCGTCCGTGAGTAGCACCAAGCTAGGGAATTGTGGCTGGAATATGCGCTGTTGTAAATAGCACTGCGCAGACTGGGCATACTATTTGCAAGTACCAAGCACTGGACAAATATCTTGATGTGGGGGAGGAGACCAGACAGCGAGGTCATCGGTCTGATCGGATTAGGGAAGGACGGGGAAGGAAGTCGGCTGTGCCCTTTGAAAGGAACCATCCCGGCATTTGCCTGGAGCGATTTAGGGAAATCACGGAAAACTTAAATCAGGATGGCCGGACGGGCAATTGAACCGTCGTGCTCCAGAATGCGAGTCCAGTGTACTAACCACTGCGCTACCTCGCTCGGTGTGGACTTCCTGCAGATCGCATGGATGGAGCCGGTGTTCACGGAAAACTCGCCACAAGGCACTTTTAACCGTGTGCAGCTCCTGTGCTTGCCGCTGAGTGCTGGTGGTTGGGTTTTCTCTGAACATCATCATCACGTTCTCCTCCAACAGCAGTGTTCCGCCGAGACTGGACGACCCGGATCACGTTTCGTCAGATACCGGAGAACAAACAGCAGACTGGGCATAGTATTTGCAAGTACCGAGCACAAAGTGCTCTTATTTTACTTTACAATGGACACGTCTCAGGCATAAAATCCCTACATACAACTTTCAGGTCCCTCTGAGGCGTCTCTCGATGGCCGCGAACGTTTGTAAAACGTTCCGCATACAGTCTTGCAAGAGCTCTCCCACTGCAATCGCTTTGCTGTGTGCAAGCACCATGTCGGTCATTTCCGCAGCTGTGTGCTGGTACATGACGCACAGAGGTCGGCAGTAGGATGCGCACAGGGGCTATGTGGAGGAATACAGCGCATCCGCGGGAATGTTACTAGGCTCACGTCGGCAATCAGCCGTTATCACATGGATAAAGAGTTGCATGCATTCCCTATTCAGACACCAAAACGAATCAGAACAACCGTTCGTTCTCAGACTTCGACGTCCTCCAGCGCCCAAGCTGTGTGTTTCCAGATGTGGATTCCTTCTTGAAAACCGATCAGTTTGCCTTCCAGCGCAACATGCTAAGCGTTGTCGGCGTTTTTTCGGAACCCTCTGTATATAAATACTTTATTCATATTTGGCTTACATGAAGGTAAAGTAGTCTCATATTGGGTATACGACATAGCAACTTCTAGTGGTCCAGTGCCAAGCATAGGCATTTCTGTATGACATCAAAAACTCATGAAGCAGTGATTGTGTGCTTGTATGCTGCTACCGCATTTGCTCTGTTACAATGAAACTGTAAACGCTACAGCCGGCTGATGAGTCTAATAAAAAGGAATTGAATATAATAAAATAAAGAAAAAATATGCTGTGAGAAGACCAGTCGCTAGATGGCCACAACAACTATGCAAGTAACACGTCAGTCGCAAGCATAAAAGGATGACATGGTGAATCAACCTTACAATCAAGTGGAAAATTCGATAAAGATTTTCGCTCCTATCTCTAAATGCATCTTTCAACAGCATATACAAATTGAAATGAACGGAGAGAGAAATTAAATCAGCAATAAACAATATCAGAGCTGGCGGTAAACTCTGGTCGTATCTAGTGGACTATATACTGGGTCCGCGCCCGGGTTCCCGGGTTCGATTCCCGTGGGGTCAGGGATTTTCTCTGCCTTGTGATGACTGGGTGTTGTGTGATGTCCTTAGGTTAGTTAGGTTTAAGTAGTTCTAAGTTCTAGGGGACTGATGACCATAGATGTTAAGTCCCATAGTGCTCAGAGCCATTTGAACCATTTGACTATATATTGAGCTGTAAAACCGAAATACGAAGGAAATTCTTGAAAAAGTCTGAAGTAAATGAAGAGTCTGAAAAAATGAGTAACAAATTTCTATTGCTGGAACAATAAAGAGTTATACGGAAAAAAATTACATACAGATGTTTCAGGACATGTAGCCCTCCAGGACAGGAATCAGTTAAAGTTTGCTAAACATAATGGAAAAAAAATGAGGAAAGATTAGAATTAGAATCATCATATTAAACTGAAACTTACTCCGTTTTGTAGTAGAGAAACAATCTAGTGATTTGACAGCGCTGGACTATTACTGCATCAGTTCAGTGATTGTCAGTTCCTTGGTATTTATCTCGTTAGCAGATGTCTCATTCGTCACACCCTCACATCCCTTGGTTGGGTTTCTCCGTTAGGTGCTGCCATTACCGAACATCTCGTTCACATTACTTGCGTACTGCATACAGCAGATTCCACTGACGTTAAGGAAAATCCAGTGGTTGTTAGACCAGCACATAGACTCTTTAATGAAGCTCCCGCGAGTTTTGGACGTTTTCCAGGAATGCAGATCTACTCAGCTTAGGAAAGATTACAAATTAGTTATACACCTTATGACAAACGCTGTCTCTCAGAGAAGTGACTAAACTGAACCTCTCACTGGCAAGGTACAGGAATGTCTGCCACCGTTTCATTGACGAATTACACAATTAGCGCTGTGACCTCTCGCTCCATCTTTAGTGTATGAAATGAACCAAGAGATAGATATACAGGGTGACAATTATTGAACTACGAGGTGTGGCTAGAAAAAAACCGGACTAGTACTGGTGAAACAATAAAACGAATGCAATAAGGCTGAAAGTCGCGTGGCCTGTCACGTGACTCTCGCTCCGCCTACTGTTCGAGTTTCATCTGCCTCCTGCACTCAGTCTGCCCGTGGCGTCTGTTTTAAGTAGTTGACGTTTTGTCTGTGCGTCGGAAAATGTTGAGTGTACAGAAAGAACAGCGTGTTAACATCAAATTTTGTTTCAAACTAGGAAAATCTGCAAGTGAAACGTTTGTAATGTTACAACAAGTGTACGGCGATGATTGTTTATCGCGAACACAAGTGTTTGAGTGGTTTAAACGATTTAAAGATGGCCGCGAAGACACCAGTGATCACACTCGCACTGGCAGACCATTGTCAGCAAAAACTGATGCAAACACTGAAAAAATCGGTAAACTTGTTCGACAAGATCGCCGTTTAACAATCAGAGCAGTGTCTGAGTTAACAGGAGTTGACAAGGAAAGTGTCGAACAAGTTTACCGATTTTTTCAATGTTTGCATCAGTTTTTGCTGGCAATGGTCTGCCAGTGCGAGTGTCATCACTGGTGTCTTCGCGGCCATCTTTAAATCGTTTAAACCACTCAAACACTTGTGTTCGCGATAAACAATCATCGCCGTACACTTGTTGTAACATTACAAACGTTTCACTTGCAGATTTTCATAGTTTGAAACAAAATTTGATGTTAACACGCTGTTCTTTCTGTACACTCATCATTTTCCGACGCACAGACAAAACGTCAACTACTTAAAACAGACGCCACGGGCAGACTGAGTGCAGGAGGCAGATGAAACTCGAGCAGTAGGCGGAGCGAGAGTCACGTGACAGGCCACGCGACTTTCAGCCTTATCGCATTCGTTTTATTGTTTCACCAGTACTAGTCCGGTTTTTTTCTAGCCACACCTCGTATATGAAATAAAATTGTCATACCTTCTGAACGGTTTGCGTTAGGACATTTAAGCTGCACGACTGGCCTCGGGGCATGCATCTACATCTACACCTACATTTATACTCCGCAGGCCACCCAACGGTGTGTGGCGGAGGGCACTTTACGTGCCACTGTCATTACCTCCCTTTCCTGTTCCAGTCGCGTATGGCTCGCGGGAAAGACGACTGCTGGAAAGCCTCCGTGCGCGCTCGAATCTCTCTAATTTTGCATTCGTGATCTCCTCTGGAGGTATAAGTAGGGGGACGCAATATATTCGATACCTCATCCAGAAACGCACCCTCTCGAAACCTGGACAGCAAGTTACACCACGATGCAGAGCGCCTCTCATGCAGAGTCTGCCACTTGAGTTTGCTAAACATGTCCGTAACGCTATCACGCTTACCAAATAACCCTGTGACGTAACGCGCCGCTCTTCTTTGGATCTTCTCTATCTCCTCTGTCAACCCAACCTGGTACGGATCCCACACTGATGAGCAATACTCAAGTATAGGTCGAACGAGTGCTTTGTAAGCCACCTCCTTTGTTGATGGACTACATTTTCTAAGGACTCCCCTAATGGATCTCAACCTGGCACCCACGTTACCAACAATTAATTTTATATGATCATTCCAGTTCAAATCGTTCCGTACGCATACTCCCAGATATTTTACAGAAGTAACTGCTACCAGTGTTTGTTCTGCTATCATATAATAATAAATAAAGGACCCTTCTTTCTATATATTCGCAATACATTACAAGCTACATGTATGGTTTGTTTAGCGACGATGCCCACTTTCATTTGGATGGGTTCGTCAATAAGCATAACTGGCGCATTTGGGGGACTGAGAATCCGCATTTCGATATCGAGAAGTCTCTTGACGCTAAACGGGTGACTGTGTCGTGTGCAGTGTCCAGTTATGGAATAATCTGTGAGATATTTCCTGATAGCAAGGTGACTACCGAACGGTACGTGAAGGATTTGGAAGATGATTTCATCCCTATTAGCCCTTATTTCATGCAAGACGGAGCTCGAGCACATCGAAGCAGGAGAGTGTTTGATGTCCTGGAGGAGCACTTTGGGAACTGGATTCTGGCTCTGGGGTACCCAGAGGCCACTGCATGGGTCTCCACTGGTCGCCATATTCTCCGGATCTGAACACATGCGACTCCTTTTTGTGGGGCTATATTAAAGACAAGGTGTACCTCAATAAACGCAAAACCATTGCTGAGCTGAAAACAACCATTGAAGAGCTCATCGACAGCATCCATGTTCCTACACTTCAGCGGATCATGCAGAATTTCGTTATTCGTCTGCGCCACATGATCGCCAAAATGATGGCAGGCTTATTGAAGATGTCATAACGTGAATTCGAATATCTGTAGTGATATTTACATGTTGAATGAAGCGTGTGCACACCGTAATTTGTAACTAATTTACGTTTGTTTTTCATATAGTTCACTAATTGTCACCCTGTATGTGGAAGAATATCTCATGAAAACCCAATTGTTTCTCATACTAATTCGATGTTACTCTCGATATTTTGGTACTAAAAGCACACAGTAATACGGTTACTGAATAAACTGTTGCACTGGACAGCAAGACTCACAAGACACATTATCCTAGTGTATCTTTTAAAAAATGTCCAAATAAATAACAAATTTGTAAACTATACTACTTACGGATGCCAATGGGGTCGACAGGTTGTGGTGAGGGAGGAGACACAAAGTCGCGCTGCAGCGTGCGCTCGTCTCTGCTGGTGGCGTCGATGTCTGCAATGGTGGTGTACACCGCCTACTGCGGCGCCCTCACCGCCTCATTGGCTGCCCATCGGCTGAGGATGCCCTTCACAGACCTGAAGGGCCTACTGCGGGACGGCTCCTACAAGCTGCTGCTGCTGTACGCCTCTGGAGAGATGGCTATGTTCGATGTTAGTATGGTCCCAATATACCTTATTCTCTATCAACTTCGTATGGCCTATGCTACACTAGTGTTTACCAGAACTGAAGCACTAGGACGGAAAACATGTGGTTGAAAGCAACTATATAACACGGATCACGTACATAGCAATACAGAAATGATTAAGTCTACATAAATGAAAATGACTGGAACACATTCTTTGAAATTATGAAGGTAACACGAATAAAATACAAGGACCGAAAAGATACCTACACCTTCTCCTGAAACCTGATTGAATTTATAAGAATCTAAGGAAACGAGAGGGAAGGTGTAGTCGAGAAGGAAGTCAGGGAAGGTTGTGGCTTGTTCTACCTGTTATTCTATCTGTACATTGAGGAAACAGTAATGGTAACCAACGAGAAATATTGAAGGTGAACTGAATTTTTTAGGCTTGTCCATCATATCATTTTGTATTATCACGTAATAAGGGAGAGAGTGTGGCACATATGATACGCGGGTTGGTATAGAAGTCATTAAAGCAAAGACTTTTTCGTCGCTGCGAGATCTATTTACGAAATTTCAGTCACCAACTTTCTCTTCCGAATGCGACAGTATTTAGTTGAGCCCAAACTACATAGGTAGGAATGATCATCAAAATAAAATAAGAGAAATCAGAGCTCGAACAGTAAGGTTTAGGTGTTCGTTTTTCCCGCGCGCTGTTCGGGAGTGGAATGGTAGAGAGATAGTATGATTGTGGTTCGATGAACCCTCTGCCAAGCACTTAAATGTGAATTGCAGAGTAATCATGTAGATGTAGATGTCAAAGATGGGAAAAGACGTGGAAGACAAGTTTAACCGAATGAACAGTGTTGTAAAAAGGATTTATGAGATGAACATCAACGAACTGAAGTAGCAGAGAGCTGCTTGTGAGTTGGTAAGGTTCTGGAGGATTAAACCGTATTTCCATTATTGACAATTTATTATCTTTAAAGAAAAGAATCTCTTAATAATTAAGGATAAAAATTAAGCTGGAAGAGCCGACGGCCTTTTTTAGCAAAAATTTAACTGAAAACTGTTAGTTATAGTTTTCAAAATTTTATAAGCACGGAACAACTGCATAAGTATGGCGACGGCTAAAATAAAATTCAAAACGAGTCAAGATAACACTAGCAATTTACGATCAAGAGCTTCAGGTCAAGCAATAACAATAATAATAATGATGATAATAATTATCGGCCCAGGCCCAATCAGTTTGTTGCAAAGTAATTCACTAGAATATAAAAAGACTCATCGAAAATATGTGTACAATGTTAATCCAAATACGCCATTTCTTGCTGAGACGCAGCAATATTTTTTGAACACAATTAAATTCCCTGCCCAAGGCCAATAAGGTATTTGTAATAAGTGAGGCCTCTCGAAACGTCGAACTTACAGAGAGTACTGAACTTAGGCGTAGGTGAGGCTCACTGTGAACGCGAAAATGAATTTAAATTTTAAAACACTTTGTCGCCGGCAAATACAGTAACATACCAACAGTCGCCTCTCGATGATGCAATCAGAGATTTTCACAAATATTAGATTGGTGCATAAGTTCGTAGCGTTTTTGTTTTGCATGTTGGTATTCCGGTTGTTATGGGTATATTTATCGATGGTCAGTTTTAATTTGCACTTCAGTGTTGCTGTTTGAGTTAACATATTGTCATTTCGTCATTTGGAGATACTGAGTAGAGCTGTGAACGCTAGAAAATATTGTGCCAAGTGCAGAAATCGGAACATTTCCGACATATTCTTCTGTTGCAGTTCAGTAGAGGGGTAACACCAGCGGAGGCAGCCAGAAACATTTGCGTCGTGTATGGGGACAATGCCGGTGGACCGAGCACGGCAAGAAAATGGTTTTCTCGTTTTAAGGAGGATCATTTTGACAATAGTGACTCTCCACTATCGGGAAGACCTTCGGGATTTGATGAAGATCGTTTCAACTCTTTAATCCGCAATGATCCACGTTAATCCACTCGAGAACCGGTAAATGTGGTGAACTATGATCATCTACATGCAGTGAGGAAGGTTCAGAAATCGGGTGTACACGTACACATGCTCTGAGCCAAAGTCACAAAAATCTACGGATGGCCATATGGCATCTTTACTTTCGCGTTGTCAGTTGGCTCGTGGATGACACCGACCATTCCTATCCTGTATAGTTACTGGTGACGAGAAATGGTATCTTTGTACTAACAAAAGGAAAAGAAAAGAATCATTGGTCCCAAACAAAGCAGCAACCCCCTACACAAAGCGCCACGCGCATCCACAGAAGATAATGTTAGGCATCTTGTGGAGTAGCCGCGGTGTGACGTACTACGAATTGCTTCCCTGTAGTGTAACATCACTGCTGACATTTATTGTCATCAACTGAAACGTCTTGCATAGGCTTTCCAAGATTAATGACTAGACAGTCTCCGTGAAGTGTGGCTACTCCACGATAACTCCCGCCCACATTCGATAGACTGACAAAAAACGCCATACAGTAGTTGGGTTGGGAATTCATTCCACACTCACCTTATTCACATGGTCTCGCGCCCTCAGATTTTCACCTTTTACGCTATCCATCGAACAACCTTCATAGAACTTCCTTTCCGGATGAAAATGCTCTCTGAACATGACTCGACGAGTTCTTCGCTTCAAAATCCACGTGTTTCTAAAGTCCCGAAATCATTGGTCGACTGTCGTAAATAGTGAAGGATGACGGAAGTCTCTGTTATGTGTATCTGCTGAGTTTAAACTTCTGGAAAAACCTCACGAACTTACGCACCAACCCAATAGCTTACTCAAAAGGATTTGACACAGCCTTAAATAATTAAGCTTAGCACCAGTAATTCAGATTATTAAGAAAGTTATAAAATTAACTGTGAGCACTACAAGATACTATAGCAAAAGATCATCTGGCAGCACAGCACAGAAATTAAAGCAACACAGCCTTGAGGCAACTAAATTAAGTGAAATGCTCGGTTAGAGGAATTAACAGTTAAAGCATTTAATGGTTGTCTACAAATTAATACATACACTAAATATATCAGATTAAATCAACTGGGGAAACAGAGGGAGACAAACAAGTATGCAATGTGATAGTAGCACAAGAGGCGAGCACACTCATCTGCAGTAGAACAGTAAACAACATGTATGTGGTAAGTTTACACTCTTATTTTTCCACAATTTTGCACATATTTTCCGCGTTCGAATTACCTTTTCGTGACAGGAGTGTGCATTTCATCTCATTCAAGAGAAGAAATAAAATACGTATTAAGACAAATTACACCTGACGATGGACCCACAGGGTACGAAATGGATCGTGTAGTTATTAAAACACGAAAAAGTTGTGACTGAAGGCGTTGTTTAATTCATACCTCAAACATGTAGTGAAGTGCATGCAAGAAATTAACTGTGCAGCTGCTTGACAAAGACGAAAGATACATCTGTCTAATCGTGCATAAAGTGTTAAACAGAACACCAAGGTGACTCTTCTTTCTATGCGCGAGGTAGCCGCGCCGTCTTAGGCGTCTTGTCACGGTTCGAGCGCCCCCCCCCCCAGTCCTAGGTTCGAGTCCTCCCTCGGGCATGAATGTGTGCGTTGCCCTTAGCGTAAGTTAGGTTAATTTAGATTAATTAGAGTGTAAGCCTAGGGACCGTTGACCTCAGCGGTTTGGTCCCATAGCCCTTACCACAAATTTTCAATTTTTTTGACTCTTCTTTCCTTTCCTTTTTTTCCCAATAGTAAATCTAAAGACTGTCCCACATTCGCCACAAGCCACGCAACGTGCTCAGGATGGATAGAGGGGGCGCAATACGAAAACAAACGAGTCCACACACGTCTCACACTGTATGAGGCCTGCCATAGGAAAATCACCCGCAAACTAGAGAGGTAACTAGAGAGCTCTGGGCACAGCATATTTTTTTTATCATTTTCAGAATTGCTGTCTGTAGAAGGAAGTGGGCGCTCACCATAAAATCCAGAGTCCTGAGGCGAGACGAATTCCCAAGCCAAGAATGTTTCCTCCAAGTGGTTGAGTGGCTGACAGTTTGGATTTCAGCAGGCGTCTCGGTGCCAACAATGGTCAACCCAAGCAAAGCTGCCGACTTCACGTGATGTTCGCCCCACAAGGATGTCAATACGTCTGTAGGAATGGCAGACCCCGAACTATACACAGTCCTGCCGATAAGACAAGACTTCCCGAGTGTGCCTCTGGGCGCTGCTTCCCTGTGTCTTAATATAAAAACCTTCTTGGTTTTCCCAGAAATTGGTCAGATACTTTCGCCGTGTATGGTTGCATTGATATAAGCGAGTGGACCCGATTTGGAATGTGTACAACTCGCAAATGTAAAACAACATTAATGGAATGTACACTAGTGTCCAAAATTAAAGCAACAAACAGGAAGGTTGCGTTTATTTTGTCACAAAATAGTATAAACAGGTGATAGTAAAGAAGAAACAGTGTAAGAAATACGGAACATAAACAACTGCAACATACATAACCGCAGCACAAATGTTCTTCGTTTTCTCGAACTTCACGGATTTGCACACACATTACGACAACGGGTTAATGTGCTCAGTATGGTGTGTGACTACTTCTATCAATACAGGCCTGACAACTATGGGACATACTGTGAATGATGTCATTCTATACCTTCCGTTTCCAAGAAAACATCAGCCACCAGTGCTCTATGAGGTCCAACGCTATCGTCCATCAGTACGAAGTCTGGGCCTACAGCACCTCGCAACAACCACATATGATGTCCCAAGATCTCGTCACGATCTCTGGCAGCAGTTAAACCTCGCCACTTCACCTGCACAATTTCATGAGTAAGTATTTGAATTGTCAACATATTGTTTGCCCACACCGTTAGGGATCCTCCTCGATATCGATCTCTTTCCACAATGTCTGGGTTTCAGAATCATGTTCCCGTTTCCTCCAGATGCGAATCAGTCGGGAATCACTCTCAAGACAAAATTGGGACTCATCTGTGAAAAGAACATTTGCCCACTGTTCAAGCATTCAAGTGGGACGTTGACGACTCCACTCTAGACGTTCCTTTCTGTGAAGATGCGTCAGGGGAAGACATATAGCAGATCTCTGACAGTAAAGGCCACTCTGCTGAAGCCTTCTCTACATTCTATGCCTCAATACAATACGTCCAGTGGATCCTACGAGGTGGTGGTGGTGGTGGGTAGTGTTTAACGTCCCGTCGACAACGAGGTCATTAGAGACGGAGCGCAAGCTCGGGTTAGGGAAGGATTGGGAAGGAAATCGGCCGTGCCCTTTCAAAGGAACCATCCCGGCATTTGCCTGAAACGATTTAGGGAAATCACGGAAAACCTAAATCAGGATGGCTGGAGACGGGATTGAACCGTCGTCCTCCCGAATGCGAGTCCAGTGTGCTAACCACTGCGCCACCTCGCTCGGTGATCCTACGAGGTCAGACGCCTCTTACCGTACAGTACTAAGGCAGTACTGTCGTGCCCTTACAGCCAAATAAGAGTCCTCTCTCTCTGATGTCACATGTAGTCGGCCCTGTCCTGGGCTTTGGGATACAGTTTCGGTCTCTATAAACTGTCGCCACATCGGAGAAACAACAGAACGATTTACAGTAAGCCATCAGGCCACATCAGTTTGCGACTGTCCTGCTTTCATTCTTCCTATGGCCCTCCAGCACAGAGAGTCTGACAGGAAATTCTCTCTGCCGTGCTCCACCATGTGTGACTGTGTACACAGTGATTGTGGATGTAGGACTACCCTGCAAATACTATCCCGTTTGATAGATGCACTGATGTCGTAGTAGGCGTGGTTGTCCGTTGACCGTAATGCCATTTTCAGTGAAGAACTCGATCTTACGGATGTCTGTTGGCGGGGAAATGGCGATATGTTGCTTTTATTTTGTACATCAGTGTATCTGAATGAAATCAGGTGATGGCGAGGAATTAGATGAGTAAATGAGACACTGAAAGTAGTAAATGAATTTTGCTATTTCGACAAAAAAGTACTGATGATGGCCAATGTAGAGAGAACATAAAATCTACATCTATATCCATACTCCGCAAGCCACCCGACGGTGTGTGGTGGAGGGTACCTTGAGTACTTCTACCGGTTTTCCCTTCTATTCCAGTCTCGTATTGTTCGTGGAAAGAAAGATTGTCGGTATGCCTCTGAGTGGGCTCTAATTTCTCTGATTTTATCCTCATGGTCCCTTCGCGAGATATACGTAGAAGGGAGCAATATACTGCTTGACTCCTCGGTGAAGGTATGTTCTCGAAACTTCAACAAAAGTCCGTACCGAGCTACTGAGCGTCTCTCTTGCAGAGTCTTCCATTGGAGTTTATCTATCATCTCCGTAACGTTTTCGCGATTACTAAATGCTCCTGTAACGAAGCGCGCTGCTGTCCGTTGGATCTTCTCTATCTCTTCTATCAACCCTACCTGGTACGGATCCCACACCGGTGAGCAGTATTCAAGCAGTGGGCGAACAAGTGTACTGTAACCTACTTCCTTTGTTTTCGGATTGCATTTCCTTAGGATTCTTGCAATGAATCTCAGATAATTTATGGAATTAACTGCTTCCAGTTGCTGACCTGCTATTTTGTAGCTAAATGATAAGGGATCAATCTTTCTATGTATGCGCAGCACATTACACTTGTCTACATTGAGATTCAATTGCCATTCCCTGCACCATGCGTCAATTCGCTGCAGATCCTCCTGCATTTCAGTACAATTTTCCATTGTTACAACCTCTCGATACACCACAGCATCATCTGCAAAAAGCCTCAGTGAACTTCCGATGTCATCCACAAGGTCATTTATGTATATTGTGAATAGCAACGGTCCCATGACACTCCCCTGCGGCACACCTGAAATCACTCTTACTTCGGAAGACTTCTCTCCATTGAGAATGACATGCTGCGTTCTCTTATCTAAGAACTCTTCAATTAAATCACACAATTGGCCTGATAGTCTGTATGCTCTTACTTTGTTCATTAAACGACAAAGGATTTCACTTTTATTAGCAACAGACAGAAAGAACATTTACATGGAAAGAATGGGGTAAGTCCAAGATTTGTTTCCATTGTTTACATAACACCTGTTAAGTAAGGTGGGTTACGGCTGCAGGCGTCATCGCTTCAGTTTCTTGCTCTGGTTTGTTTCCTTAGAGTAATAGTGCTTAGACTGAGATGTGATAGTGGTGTGGTCCTGTTAGGATTTTCAAAATGTGTTGATCAACATAAGCTGAATGTGAGAAGCCATCTATTAATCAATCAGTGTAAAAGAGGAAAAGTTATGGCAGAATAAGCAATGTTTCTAGGGACTTTAGTGCAATGTCTCATGAGCTAGGTAGTGACTGCAACTGATAGTTGTTCGAGTGTTTCAAAACAAATCAAACCCCACGAAAGAGAACAGCTGAACAAGAAATTTAATTTGCTAGGTAATCGAGATGATCAATCTTCCTATTTAACCAGCTTAATTTCTGTAACATTAATTGAAGGCTGGAAGCGAGAAACGTGAATGTGCCAAAAATAAATATTTAGGAACATGGGAAAAACTTTTTGGAAGCAACATTACAAACAATTTGTATTTAATGATATATAAATTCTGATGTTTATTATTACTGTTAATATTTCACCCAAACTCATTTTAGAAAGGAGAAGTTGATACTGAGAAGAGTCCCATAAAACTTAATACTTCAGTAAGGTTGAATGTGCCATACTACTTAGCGAAGGAAATGCTGAATGTGACGGCAAACTCTTACATTCTGATATTATAAGTGGTGCCCATAAAGTAATTCTCCGCATTTTTTTCTTCAACAATTCTTTATTGAACATGATGAAAATTACACACACGAAGGAATGGCGTTTTATCTACACACCCTATTTTTGCACCTAATCACCATCCCGTTCTACAGCTTTCCTCCAGCGCGAAACAAGGACGTGTATGCTCTGTCGGTACCAATCCCTGTCCTGTTGGCTGTGTGAATCACCTCCTCATCATCCTCAAAATGTCTTGCACAAATGTCTGTCCTCGCGAACGACAACAGCAGCTCGCTGCAATATGTCAGGTGTGACGGCCGTGGATGGTCTCCCCTACCGTTGCAAATCGTGGAGCGCCTCCGAACTGCCTTCTGATGACCTCACCCTCCGTGCCCAGCGACTAACAGTACTTCTGTCGACAGCAGGTGCTCCATAGACTTTGAACAAGCGTTTGTGAATATTTCCCACAGTTTCTTCCTCTGCAGTGAGAAATTCAATGACAGCACGTTGCTTGTAACTTACATCAACTACAGACGCCATTTTGAAACTGTCCTGCAACTACGCTATCTGTCGGAAGTGACGGAAACTTGGCGCGCTCACTCAGGAGACTTCAGATAATACATACGTAACTTTTCACATTCGTAGCATTGTTTTCCAATGAAAAAAAATGTGGTGCATTACTTTCTGGGCAACCGTCGTACTTACACAATGATTAATGAAATGTCTATTTGTCACTTGAAGAAACGGAATCATAGGTAGTAGGTCCTTCTTTTTCTCTTCAGTTAGTTTGCTTGACTGTGGAAGTTGGGGCACATTTTCTAAGGATGGCAGACCATAGGAGTATTGTCCCTTTTGGAACACAGAGAACTCAGTCCACTCTGTTTCATTCAAATGAATTTTCATTAGAAGCTTGCCTTTCTTGTCTGAAGTGAAAGGTATTACCGAAACTTTGGTTGTCTTTAGTTTTCTGGTGTTAAGATATGTATTAACTTGTAACCTCCCCCTCACTTATCGACCTTAATGATGGTGAAAAATTAAACCGCGTGTACCTAATGGAAATTTGGGAAAAGCAATCGTCACCGAAGTTAATCTGTCGGTAAAGAGGGAGGAAAGGGTTACATCTAAATGAAAGGAAAAATGCAAATGATACTGGTGGAAACTAATTTTGAAAAGGGGTAAATTTAATAAAGAAAGTAAATGTGCGGCCGTTACGTTAACAATTAACTAGCGGTAATTAGATATTTGAGATTTGGGGGAAATTACGGTCGCCAGTCCTAAGGACAATAACTATAGTAACTGTAAAAGAAAGGTTATTACACATATAATTAGCACTAGAAGCGTGGCAACTGAAGGTTGACATGTGTAGAGTGAAAACTGAAAGTTTGTCAGAAGTAATAAATTTCGCTACACTCTGACTTAATTTAGCAAAAGAATTAATAAAACCGGAAAATCGAAAGTTAATTTAGTGACTGAAATTAATAGTGAGATTTGTTTCTGAAGCACTACGAAATTCAATAAAATAAGGTTAGTCTTGGGCTACCTCAACAATCATTTCAAAAGCTACTTGAATCTACGCAATTTAGAAATAAGAGATTTAACTTTGAACTTGAATTAAATGATTCTGAACAATTAACAATAGTAAAATTTAGTACGTACCAAGCTGAGCTGCATTCACAGGTAAGCTAAAATATAGTAAAAAAACTCGCACTCTTGATTTGTGCTTGTGTAATCTAAATATTGTAGCCAGCTATGAATACTTTAACTGAACTTTGAAATTAAAGCAGTGAAATAGAATAATATTGCTTTAATGCTGGCGTTTGAATTTCAACGACACTCGGGTTCATTCCGGAAAAGGAAGGGACCCTGCTTGGTAATGCAATTGGGACAATGAGCAACAAAGGTTCATGCTACGTTGCTGTAATTTTGTGATTTGAACAGTTTTAAAAGCTGAGGTCTGCCATACAGTTCTAAAACTTTACGTGCTTCCAGTCTTCCTTGTTGGTTGATTGAAGGTTTGAAGCCGTCGATCGAGGAGGTGGCGACAGTCTCTCATTGTCGGCCGTCGCTGTTGCAGAAGCTGGATGTTGGCGCGCCTTCTTCTCGACACGGTCACCAGGCGAAACGTGCTCTTGATGTGCGCCAGCTAATGCTTCCCGTCCGCGACACCGTGTCAGAAACTATCATAGCAAGTCGCGCGCAATTGCATGCTGCCCAACCCCGAAAGCGCGGCAACTCGCGGGAGCGTCACACAACACACCTGCTCGACTGCACTACCCCAGCCAGACTCTCTCTGCCCGCGCTCCACGCGACAGAGTTAACACTACCAAAGATCCTAAACACTTTCGTTCTCCACACGACCTATCGATGTATTCGTTCGGTAGTATAGTTTTCCCTAGGCCAGACCCAGCGTATAAATACAAATAATATTCACAAAACAAACCAATTATACATCGACATAAATGCATATATATACAAATAGTAAAACAATTACAATATACAAAGACACAGAAATGTTATATCTTTAGGTAACAAAATAAGGAAAAAAATTTGCAGTGCAATAGATGGAAATAGGAGGATATGCATTTCCGGCGTTACAAACTAAGCAAATCAGATGCAAAAAAATCTCCTTCACGCATGTTGATCACTAAAAAAGGATTTTGTTCTGTAGCTCTCGATACCATTTTTTCCAGTTCTTCGGGCTCCATGCATTTAACACTATTTTCCCTTTTGTCTATAATGTTAAAGTCTCTATCGGAAGCCCTATAACTATGACCAGACATTAAAAAATTTGATTTCAACACTTTCAAAGATACTGTTTGAAACAAGTAGTATTAAAGCCATCACCATAATGCGATTTTTGTTCTGTCTGCAACAATTATCACACCACAAAATGAGTTTCTTTTTGTGTGCGAATCCCGATGCTATAACGTTTAATACACAGGATGCCACTTAATTACCTCCTCGACCATCAAGGCCCTCGAGCAACATGCACATGAATGATTTGTGCTAATTAGCATGTATTCTCAAGTTAAAATTTGAGAGCTGTCATGAGTACAACGTACTGCTGTGTGTCAACGTAGATGTTAACATAAATTTTTCCTAATCTGTGGACACAGTGCATGTCTCACTTAAGGGCATTTGTGAATTTGTAAAGTCTATTTTCGTCGAGTCCTGAGGTCAGTTAATCACATAGTTCACATGTATCATTTGTTGGTGTACCGAAAGAAACATTACTGAAGAATTTCTTGATGATGTTAGAAAAATAGTAAGTCACTGAAGAAACCACGTGTTCTTCTTTGATAGAAGGATGAATACAGCTTATATTGAAATCCGGGCTGAAATATTCTTTATTTGATTTTCTTGTGCCGTAGTGTCTTCCTTCTCTGGGAAAACTATTAATGAGTACTTTCATTTGATTCACGTCATCATCGTTGAACTTTTTTCTGTGACCATGAGAACGTCAGTATGTCCTCTACAGCCCTTGCACATTGTTTCCGCCTTTTTAAGTATCTCTTGAAGAGTCTGTAGCTGCCGGAAAGTAATTCTAAATATATCTGAGAACGCTTTTACTACATAGTTGCATGCGTCCTCCTGAACCATTAGGTAACGTGTAATGCATGTCGGCTTGCCTTCTGCTCTCACAGGGTTGATCATATGTACCGCGACGTCTTCTGGCAACAGGAGTCAATTGAATGCACCCGCAAAGTATGTACCCTGCTGCTGTTCAGAGAGTTGTTAACGCTGCACAAACAGAAGCTCTTTTGATTCATGTGATAATTATTTGCAGGAATACCTGCATTTCCACTGCACATGAAAACATACTTCTATAACAGCAGTGGGAATAGAAACAATGAAACTAAAATAGTAATATTACTCAAAGATATGCAATTATGTAATCCAAAACACATCGTAATATATTTGGTTCGAATTTAAATCACGTGTTGTAGGTTTTTAGGAGCAACTCTGTAAGTTGAATATGGGCTTCTTAGCTCTGAGATTATTTTTAAGTTAGCAACTTTTTTTTCCTTTCTTTTCCATTGCAGCAATAAACATTATCAAAACAAATACACAATATTCAAAGTACTGCAGTGGTAGGAGCTTACACCAGAGACAGGTTACAACAATCGGTGCCTTTGGGCGCGAGGCACATTCAGAGTTCACCGTGTCGCTGCTCGGAACATCCATTCTCCTGCATCTGTCAGATATCTTATGAACTAAAATGAAACCTGTGTGGTACTTCCAACTTTTTATGTGTTGTTCTCCTTCGCAAATAAAACTATTTCCATGAAAAATCTGACATTGCACAATTTTAGCACTTCCTGCAGTTCGCATTTCCAGTCTTCACTTGTTCGTAGATGGCTTAGGCACGACGACTCCAATGCCAAAGATTGCTTTTTCCGATACAGTGTAGGAACGAAACGAAATAATACCATGAGTGAAATTGCTGTTTGCCAAAAGACCTTGATTGCTTTCCATGGAATAAGAAAGCGCAGACTGCAGACTGTACTCAATCAAGTACAAAGGATACTTGAATAAAAAAAAATACTATTAAAAAAAAGGGTCGCAACCGTTATAAATCACATATGTGCATTTAAGGGGAGAAAGAACCACTACGGAAAGAGAAAGGCAGACGGAATTTACCACCCAGAAGAAGTATTGATAAAAATGTCATGAATTGAATACAGAAAAATACCCTGAATTTTCTGTAGCATATGTGACATAGAGGAAAATAGTTAACAGCAAATTCAACTTATCCTTTGGATAACCACATATAGATATCTGCTCAGCATCTGACAAATTTCAAACAGAGTTAAAAGGTGTGAATGCAAAAGCTTTCACAAAAGTCTCTCTAAAAGAAAAGTTAGAAATTACAAATAAAATTATAGTACTTAGTACGGAAGAATGTCTTTACAAGATAGCGGCTGTTGCACTTTACTCAAGAAACCGAAATCCGACGAAAGAAAGTAAAAAGATGGCGGTAACTGAAGTAGTATACATGGTATATAAAAATAACTACTATTCTCAAGTATCAGTACTAATGATGGTTATGACATGGGTCAATAATCGTTTTGCGGTTTTAACATTCATCAAATGACCAACATTGATGCAATATTTTATGCTTATACTGAAGATGTATGGAAAAAAGAAGCGAATGAAGTTATTAATTTTTGCATAATTATATGAGTGAAATCCTTGATCCTAGAGTAATGGTTCTTGTAATATTTTGTGTTTCGTCCTCAGGACATAAGAAGAACTATCCAATGATCTTGTACTTTTACTGTGTCGTTCATACCATTAAGTGGTCAGTGTAAGAATAATATTTCCAATAAGCGGACACTCTTCTGTAGAATGTGGTAAAATCTTTGGTCTGATAAAAAAGAATACTATTGAAGAGTCATCAAAGGACTGGGGTAATGCTTTTGAAACCGTAAGAGTGAATCTAATGCATTACAAAGTCATTCCTGTTCAACAAAAAATTATACGAGACTGGACAAGCTCTTAAGAAGCATTTACAAACGGAAGTGTTCTTTCAAGATATGACCACTCAGAGAAGTTCTGGTCGTAAAGGAAGATAAGCTGTTCAATTACAGGATTACCTAAATGGAGTCTTGTCTACAAGTAGACGTCGATACTGAATATCAAGTTCAGGGACATGACGAATTCTTATAGCCTCATCGGCCATATAATGGTAAGTTTTTTATAACATGAAACTTTCTGTACGGTAAATCAATATTGTTTTCCAAATAACTAATTGTAGGAGTATATTTTTAGAGCTCCTGCCACTATCTCATGAAAAAATGCAGATTTTCAAGAACTTAAACAGTTTTGTGACCAAGACTCAAAAAATTTCTATTCCAATCTACGACATAACGAACCGATATCCAAGACCAACAAAATGAATGTTGCAAAGTCAAACAAGACAAAGAAAGGACGAAAACGTATCACAAAGTGATGGACTTCTCAGTCTCTTTTCGAAGCAAAGGCATACTTTCTTTGTGTGTTTGTTTTTATTTTTATTATTATTACATAATTTCAGTGATTATGTTTCCTAATGTGCTTCCTCTGTAATTATTAAATTTGGCATCATAATTATATTGCTTATACTTGTCTGGAATGTTTTAAGTACTTTTTTGTAAACTTGAAAATTTGAATTTCCTGTCCTGAAAAATATGCAAAACGTGACCTACCCAATTTTTTTCGTGTGCTCTTCATTTGTGATATATCGCAAATTTGTTCTATGTCACAGTTACAGATACGATGTTTTTTTCGGAACATTTTCAATTTGGTGTACGGTGAAGGTATTTGGCAGTGCTGCCATAGCATAATTTATTAAAACAGATAATGTGCAATACAATCAAATATACTACGAAACCCAAAAAATAGCTGTCGGTATCCCTACTTCTCTCATAGCAAAACAATGTGGAACATCTGAACTGTGACAATCATTGCAAACAAGCGAAGTACCCTCTCATTTATCCCCTGCAAGCTTTAAGCAAAGTCCACGCCAGATATAGAATGCAAGTCATTGAGAAGTCAATGTCAGGCATGTTCAAAATGTTGATATTTATCTATACTAGCAACATAATTACATTCACAATCTGCAGGGTGTTAAGCCGAATCTTAGTGAAATGACGAACAGGGCCGCAAGCTCAAACCAGAGGAGTTTCCATGATGTGAGATCCCAGACGCTGAGTCCCAGATTGCACTCTTGCTTGAATAATCTTTAAAATTTCCTTTGGCGTTCCAGTTTCTGACGATGTTGACGAATCCAGTTAGACAATTACTTTAACATCAATAGGGCTACGATGACCGACGGGACTGTAGAAGTTCACAACTTGTGGGATCTTGCAAATTTAGCAACCGCGGACGCTATTGTATTTTTTGACACTTGTCGGTTTATTCAAAGAGTAAAAGAACCTGACGATTAATATACTCTTCTTCCAAAATTTCTATGTTATAAATATGTTAACTCTTTACTCTGATTGTAGTCTGCAATTTTAATTGAGACGTCACATAGATTTACTCCCTTTTGTAGATAATTCATCTAGTTTGAATACTTGATTTCACTTCTGTACACTGTCAAAATAACACTTGTCAACAACTACATGTCAGTATTAATTAGGAAATTCCGGGGAATGAGTTCTCTTCCGCAAAAAATGGTAAATTAATTTTCTATTTCATCAAACAATATCCTTGACCTTCACTTTGTTTTCTGTTTCATACACTCATTCAAAGCTAATGATAAATATTTTGTGTTACTGCTTACAATAGAGTTATATTTAAAACTAAACACAAAATTTTAAAGATATAATACGGAAAGAAGTTATTAATATCTTTTTTATAATATTCGTAACATTTCGTCTGTTGTTCCATCAGCTGTCAGATCCTAAATATATCAGCTATTGTTCAAGTAGTCAGATTTTTTTCCTTATGAGAAATTTCCACGTATTAATTTTAGCCCCTCACAGACCCTCCACAGCCGGTGGGCCTTATGCTCACCCCAATTGCAGTAATCCCGGTACTACATAATAACTCTTCGTTTGCAAGTCCAATTCACTTTCTAGAAACCGGCTGGTTGCCCTTGAGAGAAGAATGAAAGGGGAGATGTATATTAAAATATACAAATCTTTTATATAAGTTTCTTTATGTAGAGAACCTACAGATACGAAAAAAGTTGTCAAAAGACGGAGGTCGGAATTGACTTCCCCTTTGCTTTGATAGGTGGATATCCGTTGTTATGACCAACGATAAACATAAAACCAAGTGTGTTGCGCGTGATAGGCTATTAACTACATAAATAAAAATTTAAAGGTTCGTTTGTTCAGTTGGTCTATCTCCGACAGTTCTTGACCGATTGCGTTGAAATTCTGACACCGCGTTGCATTCTAATACAGGCATGTTTTTAGGTACCTATTTCTTTAATGTATGTATGCAAGATGAACGTTAATAAAACAGACGAACTGCAGAGACAGATTCCAGACTGGAAATTGAGGAATAAAGGCCCTATGAACATGTGTCTGGGGTGGAAGGTGTGCGTGCAATGACAACAAATCTCCCCGAAAAACAATACAGAGCATCCACGTCGGAGCAGGTGTTCAGAGTGGTCACTATCGGATGCAGTGCACGCGTTCTCAGGTCAAATCATTGATTGCTGCCCTCTTTTGCACGCTCCGACATCTTTCCGAATACCGTCACAGGCGTCGTGAACACACTGCTGAAGAGTATGCACATCAGGAACTGGTTCAGCATACACAACGTTTATCAGATGCCCACAGAGGTAAAAATCCAGAGTGTTTAAGTCCGGTGATCGAGCAGGCCTTGCTATAAGGCTTCCCCGTCCTATCCAACGTCTGGGGAAGGTGTTGTTGAGGTGTCGGTGAACCGTAATGCGGAAGTGGGGCGGTGTTCAAATGGTTCAAATGGCTCGGAGCACTAGGGGACTTAGCTTCTGAGGTCATCAGTCCCCTAGAACTTAAAACTACTTAAACCTAACTAACCTAAGGACATCACACACATCCATGCCCGAGGCAGGATTCGAACCTGCGACCGTTGTGGTCGTGCGGTTCCAGACTTCAGCGCCTAGAACCGCTCGGCCACCCCGGTCGGCTGGGGCGGTGTTCCGTCACGCAGAAGCTAGATAACCTATCGTGCTGCCAAAGGCCCATTCTAAGCAGACCAAGCGCAGAATATTCCGCAGGAAGTCCAAGTACGTTCTTTGTCGAGGCATTTTGGAATAATAACCAGTTCAAGTATGTTGTTGGCAACAGAAATCCCATAATTGTGATAGTCTGGTGCAAAAGCCATTGACAGAATCCTTCCGACAGAGGGAAGTCCGCTGCTGATAATCCTTACACTCGTTGCAGGTGATAGGGATAGCAGCAATTGTCATCGTACTTTCGCTTACATGATGTTGGTGGGCCACTTGTCTGGTGCTTGAACTTAGGGTTCGTCTCAGTACCCTGTACTCCAAATCTGATGTGGCACAGCCAACCGCCTCTCTGGACGTTCATCTGTCTGATAGGACCCATAATCACACAAACACCCAAAAAGGGTTTGAAATGATGTGTGATGTGGTTGGTGTCTGTGAGGATACTTGTTATGGTATAGCCGTGCTGCCTCTCTACCGCTTCCATCTGCTTGACCCTACACAAACATCATCTCGGCTTGTTTCCGACATGAATGCCAGATCTTTGTGCTGCTTACAGTACGATTTGTCAATCACACAACCTACAACGTGGTCAGAGGAACTTTCGTCATCGCCATCTACTGTGGCAACGATGGATTTCCGGACACTTGGACACAGGATCATTTTTCGTCCTTTTCCAGTCAGAAGCGCAGAAGAAACCGATATAGGCATGCGTATTCAAATACAGAGATATGTAAATAGGCAGAATAAGGCGCTGCGGTCAGCAACGCCTATATAGGACAACAAGTGTTTGTCGCAGTTGTTTGATCGGTTGCTGCTGCTACAACGACAGGTTATCAAGATTTAAGAGGGTTTGAACGTGGTGTTATAGTCTACGCACGAGCGATGGGACACAGGATCTCCGAGGTAGCGATGAAGTGGACATTTTCCCCTGAGACCATTTCCAGAGTGCACCGTGAATATCGAGAGTGCGTGTAGAACGACACAAAGCTTTACGCCTCGCCTGGGCCCGTCAACATCTACATTGGACTGTTGATCACTGGAAACATATTGCCTGGTCGAACGAGTCTCGTTTCAAATTGTATAGAGTCGATGCACGTGTGCGAGTATGGAGACAACCTCATGAATCTACGGATCCTACATGTCAGCAGGGGACTGTTAAAGCTGGTGGAGGCTCTATAACGGCGTGGAACTTGTGCAGTTGGAGTGATATGGGACAGCTGATGCTTCTAGATACGACTCTGAAAGGGGACACATACGTAAGTATCCTGTCTGGTGACCTGCATCCATTCATGTCCATTGTGCATTCCGACGGACTTCGGCAATTCCAGCAGGACAATGCGACACCCCACACGTCCAGAATTTGCTACAGAGTGGCTCCAGTAACACTATTCTAAGTTTAAACACTTCCGCTAGTCACCGAACTCCCCGGACATGAACATTATTGAGCTTATCTCGAATACCTTGCAACGTGCTGCTCAGAAGAGACCTCCACCCCCTCGTACTCTTACAGATTTATGGACAGCCCTGCAGGACTCATGGTGTCAGTTCCCTCCAGCACTAAATCAGACATTAGTCGAGTCCATGCCACGTTGTGTTGCGGCACTTCTGCGTGCCAGCGGATACCCTACACGCTATTAGGCAGGTGTACCAGTTTCTTTGGCTCTTTCAGCCCCTGATAGACCCTTATACTCACCTCCTTTGCTGTAATCCCGGTTCTACATAGTAACACTTAATTTTGTGTTTTGAAAGTCCAATTCACTCTCTAAAATCCGGCTGCATTTCGCCTGAGAGAGGAAAGAAAGGGGAGATGTACAGTAGAATATACAAATCCTGTTGTATAAGGTACTACCTGAATGAGATTTTCACTCTGCAGCGGAGTGTGCGCTGATATGAAACTTCCTGGCAGATTAAAACTGTGTGCCCGACCGAGACTCGAACTCGGGACCTTTGCCTTTCGCGGGCAAGTGCTCTACCACTGAGCTACCGAAGCACGACTCACGACCGGTACTCACAGCTTTACTTCTGCCAGTACCTCGTCTCCTACCTTCCAAACTTTACAGAAGCTCTCCTGCGAAACTTGCAGAACTAGCACTCCTGAAAGAAAGGATATTGCGGAGACATGGCTTAGCCACAGCCTGGGGGATGTTTCCAGAATGAGATTTTCACTCTGCAGCGGAGTGTGCGCTGATATGAAACTTCCTGGCAGATTAAAACTGTGTGCCCGACCGAGACTCGAACTCGGGACCTTTGCCTTTCGCGGGCAAGTGCTCTACCACTGAGCTACCGAAGCACGACTCACGACCGGTACTCACAGCTTTACTTCTGCCAGTACCTCGTCTCCTACCTTCCAAACTTTACAGAAGCTCTCCTGCGAAACTTGCAGAACTAGCACTCCTGAAAGAAAGGATATTGCGGAGACATGGCTTAGCCACAGCCTGGGGGATGTTTCCAGAATGAGATTTTCACTCTGCAGCGGAGTGTGCGCTGATATGAAACTTCCTGGCAGATTAAAACTGTGTGCCCGACCGAGACTCGAACTCGGGACCTTTGCCTTTCGCGGGCAAGTGCTCTACCACTGAGCTACCGAAGCACGACTCACGACCGGTACTCACAGCTTTACTTCTGCCAGTACCTCGTCTCCTACCTTCCAAACTTTACAGAAGCTCTCCTGCGAAACTTGCAGAACTAGCACTCCTGAAAGAAAGGATATTGCGGAGACATGGCTTAGCCACAGCCTGGGGGATGTTTCCAGAATGAGATTTTCACTCTGCAGCGGAGTGTGCGCTGATATGAAACTTCCTGGCAGATTAAAACTGTGTGCCCGACCGAGACTCGAACTCGGGACCTTTGCCTTTCGCGGGCAAGTGCTCTACCACTGAGCTACCGAAGCACGACTCACGACCGGTACTCACAGCTTTACTTCTGCCAGTACCTCGTCTCCTACCTTCCAAACTTTACAGAAGCTCTCCTGCGAAACTTGCAGAACTAGCACTCCTGAAAGAAAGGATATTGCGGAGACATGGCTTAGCCACAGCCTGGGGGATGTTTCCAGAATGAGATTTTCACTCTGCAGCGGAGTGTGCGCTGATATGAAACTTCCTGGCAGATTAAAACTGTGTGCCCGACCGAGACTCGAACTCGGGACCTTTGCCTTTCGCGGGCAAGTGCTCTACCACTGAGCTACCGAAGCACGACTCACGACCGGTACTCACAGCTTTACTTCTGCCAGTACCTCGTCTCCTACCTTCCAAACTTTACAGAAGCTCTCCTGCGAAACTTGCAGAACTAGCACTCCTGAAAGAAAGGATATTGCGGAGACATGGCTTAGCCACAGCCTGGGGGATGTTTCCAGAATGAGATTTTCACTCTGCAGCGGAGTGTGCGCTGCTATGAAACTTCCTGGCAGATTAAAACTGTGTGCCCGACCGAGACTCGAACTCGGGACCTTTGCCTTTCGCGGGCAAGTGCTCTACCACTGAGCTACCGAAGCACGACTCACGACCGGTACTCACAGCTTTACTTCTGCCAGTACCTCGTCTCCTACCTTCCAAACTTTACAGAAGCTCTCCTGCGAAACTTGCAGAACTAGCACTCCTGAAAGAAAGGATATTGCGGAGACATGGCTTAGCCACAGCCTGGGGGATGTTTCCAGAATGAGATTTTCACTCTGCAGCGGAGTGTGCGCTGATATGAAACTTCCTGGCAGATTAAAACTGTGTGCCCGACCGAGACTCGAACTCGGGACCTTTGCCTTTCGCGGGCAAGTGCTCTACCACTGAGCTACCGAAGCACGACTCACGACCGGTACTCACAGCTTTACTTCTGCCAGTACCTCGTCTCCTACCTTCCAAACTTTACAGAAGCTCTCCTGCGAAACTTGCAGAACTAGCACTCCTGAAAGAAAGGATATTGCGGAGACATGGCTTAGCCACAGCCTGGGGGATGTTTCCAGAATGAGATTTTCACTCTGCAGCGGAGTGTGCGCTGATATGAAACTTCCTGGCAGATTAAAACTGTGTGCCCGACCGAGACTCGAACTCGGGACCTTTGCCTTTCGCGGGCAAGTGCTCTACCACTGAGCTACCGAAGCACGACTCACGACCGGTACTCACAGCTTTACTTCTGCCAGTACCTCGTCTCCTACCTTCCAAACTTTACAGAAGCTCTCCTGCGAAACTTGCAGAACTAGCACTCCTGAAAGAAAGGATATTGCGGAGACATGGCTTAGCCACAGCCTGGGGGATGTTTCCAGAATGAGATTTTCACTCTGCAGCGGAGTGTGCGCTGATATGAAACTTCCTGGCAGATTAAAACTGTGTGCCCGACCGAGACTCGAACTCGGGACCTTTGCCTTTCGCGGGCAAGTGCTCTACCACTGAGCTACCGAAGCACGACTCACGACCGGTACTCACAGCTTTACTTCTGCCAGTACCTCGTCTCCTACCTTCCAAACTTTACAGAAGCTCTCCTGCGAAACTTGCAGAACTAGCACTCCTGAAAGAAAGGATATTGCGGAGACATGGCTTAGCCACAGCCTGGGGGATGTTTCCAGAATGAGATTTTCACTCTGCAGCGGAGTGTGCGCTGATATGAAACTTCCTGGCAGATTAAAACTGTGTGCCCGACCGAGACTCGAACTCGGGACCTTTGCCTTTCGCGGGCAAGTGCTCTACCACTGAGCTACCGAAGCACGACTCACGACCGGTACTCACAGCTTTACTTCTGCCAGTACCTCGTCTCCTACCTTCCAAACTTTACAGAAGCTCTCCTGCGAAACTTGCAGAACTAGCACTCCTGAAAGAAAGGATATTGCGGAGACATGGCTTAGCCACAGCCTGGGGGATGTTTCCAGAATGAGATTTTCACTCTGCAGCGGAGTGTGCGCTGATATGAAACTTCCTGGCAGATTAAAACTGTGTGCCCGACCGAGACTCGAACTCGGGACCTTTGCCTTTCGCGGGCAAGTGCTCTACCACTGAGCTACCGAAGCACGACTCACGACCGGTACTCACAGCTTTACTTCTGCCAGTACCTCGTCTCCTACCTTCCAAACTTTACAGAAGCTCTCCTGCGAAACTTGCAGAACTAGCACTCCTGAAAGAAAGGATATTGCGGAGACATGGCTTAGCCACAGCCTGGGGGATGTTTCCAGAATGAGATTTTCACTCTGCAGCGGAGTGTGCGCTGATATGAAACTTCCTGGCAGATTAAAACTGTGTGCCCGACCGAGACTCGAACTCGGGACCTTTGCCTTTCGCGGGCAAGTGCTCTACCACTGAGCTACCGAAGCACGACTCACGACCGGTACTCACAGCTTTACTTCTGCCAGTACCTCGTCTCCTACCTTCCAAACTTTACAGAAGCTCTCCTGCGAAACTTGCAGAACTAGCACTCCTGAAAGAAAGGATATTGCGGAGACATGGCTTAGCCACAGCCTGTGGGATGTTTCCAGAATGAGATTTTCACTCTGCAGCGGAGTGTGCGCTGATATGAAACTTCCTGGCAGAATTAAACTGTGTGCCCGACCGAGACTCGAACTCGGGACCTTTGCCTTTCGCGGGCAAGTGCTCTACCACTGAGCTACCGAAGCACGACTCACGACCGGTACTCACAGCTTTACTTCTGCCAGTACCTCGTCTCCTACCTTCCAAACTTTACAGAAGCTCTCCTGCGAAACTTGCAGAACTAGCACTCCTGAAAGAAAGGATATTGCAGAGACATGGCTTAGCCACAGCCTGGGGGATGTTTCCAGAATGAGATTTTCACTCTGCAGCGGAGTGTGCGCTGATATGAAACTTCCTGGCAGATTAAAACTGTGTGCCCGACCGAGACTCGAACTCGGGACCTTTGCCTTTCGCGGGCAGGTGCTCTACCACTGAGCTACCGAAGCACGACTCACGACCGGTACTCACAGCTTTACTTCTGCCAGTACCTCGTCTCCTACCTTCCAAACTTTACAGAAGCTCTCCTGCGAAACTTGCAGAACTAGCACTCCTGAAAGAAAGGATATTGTGGAGACATGGCTTAGCCACAGCCTGGGGGATGTTTCCAGAATGAGATTTTCACTCTGCAGCGGAGTGTGCGCTGATATGAAACTTCCTGGCAGATTAAAACTGTGTGCCCGACCGAGACTCGAACTCGGGACCTTTGCCTTTCGCGGGCAAGTGCTCTACCACTGAGCTACCGAAGCACGACTCACGAGCGGTACTCACAGCTTTACTTCTGCCAGTACCTCGTCTCCTACCTTCCAAACTTTACAGAAGCTCTCCTGCGAAACTTGCAGAACTAGCACTCCTGAAAGAAAGGATATTGCGGAGACATGGCTTAGCCACAGCCTGGGGGATGTTTCCAGAATGAGATTTTCACTCTGCAGCGGAGTGTGCGCTGATATGAAACTTCCTGGCAGATTAAAACTGTGTGCCCGACCGAGACTCGAACTCGGGACCTTTGCCTTTCGCGGGCAAGTGCTCTACCACTGAGCTACCGAAGCACGACTCACGACCGGTACTCACAGCTTTACTTCTGCCAGTACCTCGTCTCCTACCTTCCAAACTTTACAGAAGCTCTCCTGCGAAACTTGCAGAACTAGCACTCCTGAAAGAAAGGATATTGCGGAGACATGGCTTAGCCACAGCCTGGGGGATGTTTCCAGAATGAGATTTTCACTCTGCAGCGGAGTGTGCGCTGACATGAAACTTCCTGGCAGATTAAAACTGTGTGCCCGACCGAGACTCGAACTCGGGACCTTTGCCTTTCGCGGGCAAGTGCTCTACCACTGAGCTACCGAAGCACGACTCACGACCGGTACTCACAGCTTTACTTCTGCCAGTACCTCGTCTCCTACCTTCCAAACTTTACAGAAGCTCTCCTGCGAAACTTGCAGAACTAGCACTCCTGAAAGAAAGGATATTGCGGAGACATGGCTTAGCCACAGCCTGGGGGATGTTTCCAGAATGAGATTTTCACTCTGCAGCGGAGTGTGCGCTGATATGAAACTTCCTGGCAGATTAAAACTGTGTGCCCGACCGAGACTCGAACTCGGGACCTTTGCCTTTCGCGGGCAAGTGCTCTACCACTGAGCTACCGAAGCACGACTCACGACCGGTACTCACAGCTTTACTTCTGCCAGTACCTCGTCTCCTACCTTCCAAACTTTACAGAAGCTCTCCTGCGAAACTTGCAGAACTAGCACTCCTGAAAGAAAGGATATTGCGGAGACATGGCTTAGCCACAGCCTGGGGGATGTTTCCAGAATGAGATTTTCACTCTGCAGCGGAGTGTGCGCTGATATGAAACTTCCTGGCAGATTAAAACTGTGTGCCCGACCGAGACTCGAACTCGGGACCTTTGCCTTTCGCGGGCAAGTTCTCTACCACTGAGCTACCGAAGCACGACTCACGACCGGTACTCACAGCTTTACTTCTGCCAGTACCTCGTCTCCTACCTTCCAAACTTTACAGAAGCTCTCCTGCGAAACTTGCAGAACTAGCACTCCTGAAAGAAAGGATATTGCGGAGACATGGCTTAGCCACAGCCTGGGGGATGTTTCCAGAATGAGATTTTCACTCTGCAGCGGAGTGTGCGCTGATATGAAACTTCCTGGCAGATTAAAACTGTGTGCCCGACCGAGACTCGAACTCGGGACCTTTGCCTTTCGCGGGCAAGTGCTCTACCACTGAGCTACCGAAGCACGACTCACGACCGGTACTCACAGCTTTACTTCTGCCAGTACCTCGTCTCCTACCTTCCAAACTTTACAGAAGCTCCCCTGCGAAACTTGCAGAACTAGCACTCCTGAAAGAAAGGATATTGCGGAGACATGGCTTAGCCACAGCCTGGGGGATGTTTCCAGAATGAGATTTTCACTCTGCAGCGGAGTGTGCGCTGATATGAAACTTCCTGGCAGATTAAAACTGTGTGCCCGACCGAGACTCGAACTCGGGACCTTTGCCTTTCGCGGGCAAGTGCTCTACCACTGAGCTACCGAAGCACGACTCACGACCGGTACTCACAGCTTTACTTCTGCCAGTACCTCGTCTCCTACCTTCCAAACTTTACAGAAGCTCTCCTGCGAAACTTGCAGAACTAGCACTCCTGAAAGAAAGGATATTGCGGAGACATGGCTTAGCCACAGCCTGGGGGATGTTTCCAGAATGAGATTTTCACTCTGCAGCGGAGTGTGCGCTGATATGAAACTTCCTGGCAGATTAAAACTGTGTGCCCGACCGAGACTCGAACTCGGGACCTTTGCCTTTCGCGGGCAAGTGCTCTACCACTGAGCTACCGAAGCACGACTCACGACCGGTACTCACAGCTTTACTTCTGCCAGTACCTCGTCTCCTACCTTCCAAACTTTACAGAAGCTCTCCTGCGAAACTTGCAGAACTAGCACTCCTGAAAGAAAGGATATTGCGGAGACATGGCTTAGCCACAGCCTGGGGGATGTTTCCAGAATGAGATTTTCACTCTGCAGCGGAGTGTGCGCTGATATGAAACTTCCTGGCAGATTAAAACTGTGTGCCCGACCGAGACTCGAACTCGGGACCTTTGCCTTTCGCGGGCAAGTGCTCTACCACTGAGCTACCGAAGCACGATTCACGACCGGTACTCACAGCTTTACTTCTGCCAGTACCTCGTCTCCTACCTTCCAAACTTTACAGAAGCTCTCCTGCGAAACTTGCAGAACTAGCACTCCTGAAAGAAAGGATATTGCGGAGACATGGCTTAGCCACAGCCTGGGGGATGTTTCCAGAATGAGATTTTCACTCTGCAGCGGAGTGTGCGCTGATATGAAACTTCCTGGCAGATTAAAACTGTGTGCCCGACCGAGACTCGAACTCGGGACCTTTGCCTTTCGCGGGCAAGTGCTCTACCACTGAGCTACCGAAGCACGACTCACGACCGGTACTCACAGCTTTACTTCTGCCAGTACCTCGTCTCCTACCTTCCAAACTTTACAGAAGCTCTCCTGCGAAACTTGCAGAACTAGCACTCCTGAAAGAAAGGATATTGCGGAGACATGGCTTAGCCACAGCCTGGGGGATGTTTCCAGAATGAGATTTTCACTCTGCAGCGGAGTGTGCGCTGATATGAAACTTCCTGGCAGATTAAAACTGTGTTTCATATCAGCGCACACTCCGCTGCAGAGTGAAAATCTCATTCTGGAAACATCCCCCAGGCTGTGGCTAAGCCATGTCTCCGCAATATCCTTTCTTTCAGGAGTGCTAGTTCTGCAAGTTTCGCAGGAGAGCTTCTGTAAAGTTTGGAAGGTAGGAGACGAGGTACTGGCAGAAGTAAAGCTGTGAGTACCGGTCGTGAGTCGTGCTTCGGTAGCTCGGTGGTAGAGCACTTGCCCGCGAAAGGGAAAGGTCCCGAGTTCGAGTCTCGGTCGGGCACACAGTTTTAATCTGCCAGGAAGTTTCATATCAGCGCACACTCCGCTGCAGAGTGAAAATCTCATTCTGGAAACATCCCCCAGGCTGTGGCTAAGCCATGTCTCCGCAATATCCTTTCTTTCAGGAGTGCTAGTTCTGCAAGTTTCGCAGGAGAGCTTCTGTAAAGTTTGGAAGGTAGGAGACGAGGTACTGGCAGAAGTAAAGCTGTGAGTACCGGTCGTGAGTCGTGCTTCGGTAGCTCGGTGGTAGAGCACTTGCCCGCGAAAGGGAAAGGTCCCGAGTTCGAGTCTCGGTCGGGCACACAGTTTTAATCTGCCAGGAAGTTTCATATCAGCGCACACTCCGCTGCAGAGTGAAAATCTCATTCTGGAAACATCCCCCAGGCTGTGGCTAAGCCATGTCTCCGCAATATCCTTTCTTTCAGGAGTGCTAGTTCTGCAAGTTTCGCAGGAGAGCTTCTGTAAAGTTTGGAAGGTAGGAGACGAGGTACTGGCAGAAGTAAAGCTGTGAGTACCGGTCGTGAGTCGTGCTTCGGTAGCTCAGTGGTAGAGCACTTGCCCGCGAAAGGCAAAGGTCCCGAGTTCGAGTCTCGGTCGGGCACACAGTTTTAATCTGCCAGGAAGTTTCATATCAGCGCACACTCCGCTGCAGAGTGAAAATCTCATTCTGGAAACATCCCCCAGGCTGTGGCTAAGCCATGTCTCCGCAATATCCTTTCTTTCAGGAGTGCTAGTTCTGCAAGTTTCGCAGGAGAGCTTCTGTAAAGTTTGGAAGGTAGGAGACGAGGTACTGGCAGAAGTAAAGCTGTGAGTACCGGTCGTGAGTCGTGCTTCGGTAGCTCAGTGGTAGAGCACTTGCCCGCGAAAGGCAAAGGTCCCGAGTTCGAGTCTCGGTCGGGCACACAGTTTTAATCTGCCAGGAAGTTTCATATCAGCGCACAATCCGCTGCAGAGTGAAAATCTCATTCTGGAAACATCCCCCAGGCTGTGGCTAAGCCATGTCTCCGCAATATCCTTTCTTTCAGGAGTGCTAGTTCTGCAAGTTTCGCAGGAGAGCTTCTGTAAAGTTTGGAAGGTAGGAGACGAGGTACTGGCAGAAGTAAAGCTGTGAGTACCGGTCGTGAGTCGTGCTTCGGTAGCTCAGTGGTAGAGCACTTGCCCGCGAAAGGCAAAGGTCCCGAGTTCGAGTCTCGGTCGGGCACACAGTTTTAATCTGCCAGGAAGTTTCATATCAGCGCACACTCCGCTGCAGAGTGAAAATCTCATTCTGGAAACATCCCCCAGGCTGTGGCTAAGCCATGTCTCCGCAATATCCTTTCTTTCAGGAGTGCTAGTTCTGCAAGTTTCGCAGGAGAGCTTCTGTAAAGTTTGGAAGGTAGGAGACGAGGTACTGGCAGAAGTAAAGCTGTGAGTACCGGTCGTGAGTCGTGCTTCGGTAGCTCAGTGGTAGAGCACTTGCCCGCGAAAGGCAAAGGTCCCGAGTTCGAGTCTCGGTCGGGCACACAGTTTTAATCTGCCAGGAAGTTTCATATCAGCGCACACTCCGCTGCAGAGTGAAAATCTCATTCTGGAAACATCCCCCAGGCTGTGGCTAAGCCATGTCTCCGCAATATCCTTTCTTTCAGGAGTGCTAGTTCTGCAAGTTTCGCAGGAGAGCTTCTGTAAAGTTTGGAAGGTAGGAGACGAGGTACTGGCAGAAGTAAAGCTGTGAGTACCGGTCGTGAGTCGTGCTTCGGTAGCTCAGTGGTAGAGCACTTGCCCGCGAAAGGCAAAGGTCCCGAGTTCGAGTCTCGGTCGGGCACACAGTTTTAATCTGCCAGGAAGTTTCATATCAGCGCACACTCCGCTGCAGAGTGAAAATCTCATTCTGGAAACATCCCCCAGGCTGTGGCTAAGCCATGTCTCCGCAATATCCTTTCTTTCAGGAGTGCTAGTTCTGCAAGTTTCGCAGGAGAGCTTCTGTAAAGTTTGGAAGGTAGGAGACGAGGTACTGGCAGAAGTAAAGCTGTGAGTACCGGTCGTGAGTCGTGCTTCGGTAGCTCAGTGGTAGAGCACTTGCCCGCGAAAGGCAAAGGTCCCGAGTTCGAGTCTCGGTCGGGCACACAGTTTTAATCTGCCAGGAAGTTTCATATCAGCGCACACTCCGCTGCAGAGTGAAAATCTCATTCTGGAAACATCCCCCAGGCCGTGGCTAAGCCATGTCTCCGCAATATCCTTTCTTTCAGGAGTGCTAGTTCTGCAAGTTTCGCAGGAGAGCTTCTGTAAAGTTTGGAAGGTAGGAGACGAGGTACTGGCAGAAGTAAAGCTGTGAGTACCGGTCGTGAGTCGTGCTTCGGTAGCTCAGTGGTAGAGCACTTGCCCGCGAAAGGCAAAGGTCCCGAGTTCGAGTCTCGGTCGGGCACACAGTTTTAATCTGCCAGGAAGTTTCATATCAGCGCACACTCCGCTGCAGAGTGAAAATCTCATTCTGGAAACATCCCCCAGGCTGTGGCTAAGCCATGTCTCCGCAATATCCTTTCGTTCAGGAGTGCTAGTTCTGCAAGTTTCGCAGGAGAGCTTCTGTAAAGTTTGGAAGGTAGGAGACGAGGTACTGGCAGAAGTAAAGCTGTGAGTACCGGTCGTGAGTCGTGCTTCGGTAGCTCAGTGGTAGAGCACTTGCCCGCGAAAGGCAAAGGTCCCGAGTTCGAGTCTCGGTCGGGCACACAGTTTTAATCTGCCAGGAAGTTTCATATCAGCGCACACTCCGCTGCAGAGTGAAAATCTCATTCTGGAAACATCCCCCAGGCTGTGGCTAAGCCATGTCTCCGCAATATCCTTTCTTTCAGGAGTGCTAGTTCTGCAAGTTTCGCAGGAGAGCTTCTGTAAAGTTTGGAAGGTAGGAGACGAGGTACTGGCAGAAGTAAAGCTGTGAGTACCGGTCGTGAGTCGTGCTTCGGTAGCTCAGTGGTAGAGCACTTGCCCGCGAAAGGCAAAGGTCCCGAGTTCGAGTCTCGGTCGGGCACACAGTTTTAATCTGCCAGGAAGTTTCATATCAGCGCACACTCCGCTGCAGAGTGAAAATCTCATTCTGGAAACATCCCCCAGGCTGTGGCTAAGCCATGTCTCCGCAATATCCTTTCTTTCAGGAGTGCTAGTTCTGCAAGTTTCGCAGGAGAGCTTCTGTAAAGTTTGGAAGGTAGGAGACGAGGTACTGGCAGAAGTAAAGCTGTGAGTACCGGTCGTGAGTCGTGCTTCGGTAGCTCAGTGGTAGAGCACTTGCCCGCGAAAGGCAAAGGTCCCGAGTTCGAGTCTCGGTCGGGCACACAGTTTTAATCTGCCAGGAAGTTTCATATCAGCGCACACTCCGCTGCAGAGTGAAAATCTCATTCTGGAAACATCCCCCAGGCTGTGGCTAAGCCATGTCTCCGCAATATCCTTTCTTTCAGGAGTGCTAGTTCTGCAAGTTTCGCAGGAGAGCTTCTGTAAAGTTTGGAAGGTAGGAGACGAGGTACTGGCAGAAGTAAAGCTGTGAGTACCGGTCGTGAGTCGTGCTTCGGTAGCTCAGTGGTAGAGCACTTGCCCGCGAAAGGCAAAGGTCCCGAGTTCGAGTCTCGGTCGGGCACACAGTTTTAATCTGCCAGGAAGTTTCATATCAGCGCACACTCCGCTGCAGAGTGAAAATCTCATTCTGGAAACATCCCCCAGGCTGTGGCTAAGCCATGTCTCCGCAATATCCTTTCTTTCAGGAGTGCTAGTTCTGCAAGTTTCGCAGGAGAGCTTCTGTAAAGTTTGGAAGGTAGGAGACGAGGTACTGGCAGAAGTAAAGCTGTGAGTACCGGTCGTGAGTCGTGCTTCGGTAGCTCAGTGGTAGAGCACTTGCCCGCGAAAGGCAAAGGTCCCGAGTTCGAGTCTCGGTCGGGCACACAGTTTTAATCTGCCAGGAAGTTTCATATCAGCGCACACTCCGCTGCAGAGTGAAAATCTCATTCTGGAAACATCCCCCAGGCTGTGGCTAAGCCATGTCTCCGCAATATCCTTTCTTTCAGGAGTGCTAGTTCTGCAAGTTTCGCAGGAGAGCTTCTGTAAAGTTTGGAAGGTAGGAGACGAGGTACTGGCAGAAGTAAAGCTGTGAGTACCGGTCGTGAGTCGTGCTTCGGTAGCTCGGTGGTAGAGCACTTGCCCGCGAAAGGGAAAGGTCCCGAGTTCGAGTCTCGGTCGGGCACACAGTTTTAATCTGCCAGGAAGTTTCATATCAGCGCACACTCCGCTGCAGAGTGAAAATCTCATTCTGGAAACATCCCCCAGGCTGTGGCTAAGCCATGTCTCCGCAATATCCTTTCTTTCAGGAGTGCTAGTTCTGCAAGTTTCGCAGGAGAGCTTCTGTAAAGTTTGGAAGGTAGGAGACGAGGTACTGGCAGAAGTAAAGCTGTGAGTACCGGTCGTGAGTCGTGCTTCGGTAGCTCAGTGGTAGAGCACTTGCCCGCGAAAGGCAAAGGTCCCGAGTTCGAGTCTCGGTCGGGCACACAGTTTTAATCTGCCAGGAAGTTTCATATCAGCGCACACTCCGCTGCAGAGTGAAAATCTCATTCTGGAAACATCCCCCAGGCTGTGGCTAAGCCATGTCTCCGCAATATCCTTTCTTTCAGGAGTGCTAGTTCTGCAAGTTTCGCAGGAGAGCTTCTGTAAAGTTTGGAAGGTAGGAGACGAGGTACTGGCAGAAGTAAAGCTGTGAGTACCGGTCGTGAGTCGTGCTTCGGTAGCTCAGTGGTAGAGCACTTGCCCGCGAAAGGCAAAGGTCCCGAGTTCGAGTCTCGGTCGGGCACACAGTTTTAATCTGCCAGGAAGTTTCATATCAGCGCACACTCCGCTGCAGAGTGAAAATCTCATTCTGGAAACATCCCCCAGGCCGTGGCTAAGCCATGTCTCCGCAATATCCTTTCTTTCAGGAGTGCTAGTTCTGCAAGTTTCGCAGGAGAGCTTCTGTAAAGTTTGGAAGGTAGGAGACGAGGTACTGGCAGAAGTAAAGCTGTGAGTACCGGTCGTGAGTCGTGCTTCGGTAGCTCAGTGGTAGAGCACTTGCCCGCGAAAGGCAAAGGTCCCGAGTTCGAGTCTCGGTCGGGCACACAGTTTTAATCTGCCAGGAAGTTTCATATCAGCGCACACTCCGCTGCAGAGTGAAAATCTCATTCTGGAAACATCCCCCAGGCTGTGGCTAAGCCATGTCTCCGCAATATCCTTTCGTTCAGGAGTGCTAGTTCTGCAAGTTTCGCAGGAGAGCTTCTGTAAAGTTTGGAAGGTAGGAGACGAGGTACTGGCAGAAGTAAAGCTGTGAGTACCGGTCGTGAGTCGTGCTTCGGTAGCTCAGTGGTAGAGCACTTGCCCGCGAAAGGCAAAGGTCCCGAGTTCGAGTCTCGGTCGGGCACACAGTTTTAATCTGCCAGGAAGTTTCATATCAGCGCACACTCCGCTGCAGAGTGAAAATCTCATTCTGGAAACATCCCCCAGGCTGTGGCTAAGCCATGTCTCCGCAATATCCTTTCTTTCAGGAGTGCTAGTTCTGCAAGTTTCGCAGGAGAGCTTCTGTAAAGTTTGGAAGGTAGGAGACGAGGTACTGGCAGAAGTAAAGCTGTGAGTACCGGTCGTGAGTCGTGCTTCGGTAGCTCAGTGGTAGAGCACTTGCCCGCGAAAGGCAAAGGTCCCGAGTTCGAGTCTCGGTCGGGCACACAGTTTTAATCTGCCAGGAAGTTTCATATCAGCGCACACTCCGCTGCAGAGTGAAAATCTCATTCTGGAAACATCCCCCAGGCTGTGGCTAAGCCATGTCTCCGCAATATCCTTTCTTTCAGGAGTGCTAGTTCTGCAAGTTTCGCAGGAGAGCTTCTGTAAAGTTTGGAAGGTAGGAGACGAGGTACTGGCAGAAGTAAAGCTGTGAGTACCGGTCGTGAGTCGTGCTTCGGTAGCTCAGTGGTAGAGCACTTGCCCGCGAAAGGCAAAGGTCCCGAGTTCGAGTCTCGGTCGGGCACACAGTTTTAATCTGCCAGGAAGTTTCATATCAGCGCACACTCCGCTGCAGAGTGAAAATCTCATTCTGGAAACATCCCCCAGGCTGTGGCTAAGCCATGTCTCCGCAATATCCTTTCTTTCAGGAGTGCTAGTTCTGCAAGTTTCGCAGGAGAGCTTCTGTAAAGTTTGGAAGATAGGAGACGAGGTACTGGCAGAAGTAAAGCTGTGAGTACCGGTCGTGAGTCGTGCTTCGGTAGCTCGGTGGTAGAGCACTTGCCCGCGAAAGGGAAAGGTCCCGAGTTCGAGTCTCGGTCGGGCACACAGTTTTAATCTGCCAGGAAGTTTCATATCAGCGCACACTCCGCTGCAGAGTGAAAATCTCATTCTGGAAACATCCCCCAGGCTGTGGCTAAGCCATGTCTCCGCAATATCCTTTCTTTCAGGAGTGCTAGTTCTGCAAGTTTCGCAGGAGAGCTTCTGTAAAGTTTGGAAGGTAGGAGACGAGGTACTGGCAGAAGTAAAGCTGTGAGTACCGGTCGTGAGTCGTGCTTCGGTAGCTCAGTGGTAGAGCACTTGCCCGCGAAAGGCAAAGGTCCCGAGTTCGAGTCTCGGTCGGGCACACAGTTTTAATCTGCCAGGAAGTTTCATATCAGCGCACACTCCGCTGCAGAGTGAAAATCTCATTCTGGAAACATCCCCCAGGCTGTGGCTAAGCCATGTCTCCGCAATATCCTTTCTTTCAGGAGTGCTAGTTCTGCAAGTTTCGCAGGAGAGCTTCTGTAAAGTTTGGAAGGTAGGAGACGAGGTACTGGCAGAAGTAAAGCTGTGAGTACCGGTCGTGAGTCGTGCTTCGGTAGCTCAGTGGTAGAGCACTTGCCCGCGAAAGGCAAAGGTCCCGAGTTCGAGTCTCGGTCGGGCACACAGTTTTAATCTGCCAGGAAGTTTCATATCAGCGCACACTCCGCTGCAGAGTGAAAATCTCATTCTGGAAACATCCCCCAGGCTGTGGCTAAGCCATGTCTCCGCAATATCCTTTCTTTCAGGAGTGCTAGTTCTGCAAGTTTCGCAGGAGAGCTTCTGTAAAGTTTGGAAGGTAGGAGACGAGGTACTGGCAGAAGTAAAGCTGTGAGTACCGGTCGTGAGTCGTGCTTCGGTAGCTCAGTGGTAGAGCACTTGCCCGCGAAAGGCAAAGGTCCCGAGTTCGAGTCTCGGTCGGGCACACAGTTTTAATCTGCCAGGAAGTTTCATATCAGCGCACAATCCGCTGCAGAGTGAAAATCTCATTCTGGAAACATCCCCCAGGCTGTGGCTAAGCCATGTCTCCGCAATATCCTTTCTTTCAGGAGTGCTAGTTCTGCAAGTTTCGCAGGAGAGCTTCTGTAAAGTTTGGAAGGTAGGAGACGAGGTACTGGCAGAAGTAAAGCTGTGAGTACCGGTCGTGAGTCGTGCTTCGGTAGCTCAGTGGTAGAGCACTTGCCCGCGAAAGGCAAAGGTCCCGAGTTCGAGTCTCGGTCGGGCACACAGTTTTAATCTGCCAGGAAGTTTCATATCAGCGCACACTCCGCTGCAGAGTGAAAATCTCATTCTGGAAACATCCCCCAGGCTGTGGCTAAGCCATGTCTCCGCAATATCCTTTCTTTCAGGAGTGCTAGTTCTGCAAGTTTCGCAGGAGAGCTTCTGTAAAGTTTGGAAGGTAGGAGACGAGGTACTGGCAGAAGTAAAGCTGTGAGTACCGGTCGTGAGTCGTGCTTCGGTAGCTCAGTGGTAGAGCACTTGCCCGCGAAAGGCAAAGGTCCCGAGTTCGAGTCTCGGTCGGGCACACAGTTTTAATCTGCCAGGAAGTTTCATATCAGCGCACACTCCGCTGCAGAGTGAAAATCTCATTCTGGAAACATCCCCCAGGCTGTGGCTAAGCCATGTCTCCGCAATATCCTTTCTTTCAGGAGTGCTAGTTCTGCAAGTTTCGCAGGAGAGCTTCTGTAAAGTTTGGAAGGTAGGAGACGAGGTACTGGCAGAAGTAAAGCTGTGAGTACCGGTCGTGAGTCGTGCTTCGGTAGCTCAGTGGTAGAGCACTTGCCCGCGAAAGGCAAAGGTCCCGAGTTCGAGTCTCGGTCGGGCACACAGTTTTAATCTGCCAGGAAGTTTCATATCAGCGCACACTCCGCTGCAGAGTGAAAATCTCATTCTGGAAACATCCCCCAGGCTGTGGCTAAGCCATGTCTCCGCAATATCCTTTCTTTCAGGAGTGCTAGTTCTGCAAGTTTCGCAGGAGAGCTTCTGTAAAGTTTGGAAGGTAGGAGACGAGGTACTGGCAGAAGTAAAGCTGTGAGTACCGGTCGTGAGTCGTGCTTCGGTAGCTCAGTGGTAGAGCACTTGCCCGCGAAAGGCAAAGGTCCCGAGTTCGAGTCTCGGTCGGGCACACAGTTTTAATCTGCCAGGAAGTTTCAAGGTACTACCTGTGTGTGTGTGTGTGTGTGTGTTTGGATCTGTGTATCTTTTTGAGATTTTTTTGTAATAAAATTTCCCTATATATATATATATATATATATATATATATATATATATATATATATATATATACGTATTCGATTGCAACGTTATGTCAATATTTCAAGGGATTCGCCCAAAAACTTTCAGAGATTTGCGATTAGGAAGACTACAGTTTCTACGTAAGCAAAAACGTAGATCGGAATGAGATTTTCACTCTGCAGCGGAGTGTGCGCTGATATGAAACTTCCTGGCAGATTAAAACTGTGTGCCAGACCGAGACTCGAACTCGTGACCTTTGCCTCTCGCGGGCTAGTGCTCTACCATGTGAGTTACCCAAGAACGGCTCACGCCCTGTCCTCACAGCTTCTATTCTGCCAGTACGTCGTCTCCTGCTTTCCAAACTTCACAGAAGCTCTTGTGCGATTTCGGTTAGCAGAAGAGCTCCTGTGAAGTTTGGAAAGTAGGAGACGACGTACTGGCAGAATAGAAGCTGTGAGGACGGTTCGTGAGTCGTGCCTGGGTAGCTCAGATGGTAGAGCACTTGCCCGCAAGAGGCAAAGGTCCCGAGTTCGAGTCTCGGTTCAATGATTCAATGGCTCTGAGCACTATGGGACTTAACATCTGAGGTCATCAGTCCCTTAGACTTAGAACTACTTAAACCTAACTTACCTAAGGACATCACACACATCCATGCCCGAGGCAGGATTCGAACCTGCGACCGTAGCGGTCGTGCGGTTTCAGACTGAAGCGCCTAGAACCGCTCGGCCACAGTGGCCGGCCTCGAGTCTCGGTCCTGCACACAGTTTTAATATGCCAGGAAGTTTAAAAAACGTAGATGTTCGTTTCTTCAAAATTTAAAATCTCCGAAAGTTCTCTATGGATTGCTTTGAAATTTTGATACAACACTGCATTCAAAAACTCACGTGTGTTTGTGTTCCTACTGGAACGCCTTGTGGTGTATATAAAACATATATGTAATAAAAAGGGAAACGTTATAAAAATATAGACGTTGGTGTGTTAAAAATCTTTAATACATGGAAGTTCTTGACCGAAAGCTGTGAAATTTTGATACAACTTTGAATTGTAATACTGGCGTGTCTTTAGGCATGTAATTCTTTAATATATGTATATTTTCAATATACATATATAGGGAAAACATTGTTATCAAAAATCTGAAAATGTAACTTTCCTATTTGCTTCAGATCCTACGGATCCTATATGTCAGCAGGGGACTGTTAAAGCTCGTGGAGGCTCTATAACGGCGTGGAACTTGTGCAGTTTATTTCTTATCTGAAGCAAATAGGAAATATATATATATATATATATATATATATATATATATATATATATATATTACTGAAACATTGTTAGCACACAGGAAAGTTGCATTTGTGACTTATTGGTTTATGATTAAAATACTACCACAGAATCTGAATTTGAAATAAAAATTAACAAGGTTCAGTGTCATGGGGAGGGGGAGAGGAGATGGACAGAGGGGTAGGAGGAAATGGACCTAGAAAACAGTAAGAAGGAGATGGACAAAGAGAGTAGGAAGGAGGAGAGCCTGACAAGGTGGCCGAGCGGTTCTAGGCGCTACAGTCTGGTACCGCGCGACCGCTACGGTCGCAGGTTCGAATCATGCCTCGGGCATGGATGTGTGTGCTGTCTTTAGGTAGTTAGGTTTAAGTAGTTCTAAGTTCTAGGGGACTGATGACCTCAGAAGTTGAGTCCCATAGTGCTCAGAGCCATATGAACCATTTTTGAAGGAGGAGCTAGAGAGTGAGGGAGGAAAAGGTAATGAACAGAGAGAGAGGGGGGGGTGGAGGTATTGGATTGAGTGATAGGGAGAGGTGGCAGGAGAAGGTGGGTAAAGAGGGTGGGGGGAAGAGAAGACAGAGACAGGAGGAGGAGGGGGTGATGGACATAGAGAGGGGGAAGGAGGAGCAGATGGACAAAGAAATCGGGAGGGGGAGATGGGCAGAGACAGGGTAGAGAAGGAGGATAAATCGAATTCCCGTAGATAATAGAAACGTGTGCTTTCTCTTTTATTTCTTTTCCATTTAAGCAGACTGAGACACAGCAAAGCCTGGCTTGGTACAGGTAGTTAGTTGCTAATGCTTCAATCTTTGTTAGACCAACCAGTGACTTATTTGTTAGAGTAAGGGTCAATAGCGACTTTCTTATCTTCTGAAACTGTAATTTAAATTTATGCAGTTCACTTTTGTTGTTCACATTTTTTAATTTATTTCAATACAGAATACCAGCGACCCAGTTCTCTCGTCGATTTACGAGAAGCACGTCGAGAAAGAAAACGTTCCAATGCGCAGCAAGGAAATATTAGAGAGAATATGCAATTCACATAAAATTGCAGGAATGATACCTGCCGATATCTACAGAGCATGCAAGAGGCTTACAAAATGCCCAATAGTACGCGCTCAGGAGTCTATAAATATGCAGACAGCTATAGCCTTCAGGAAGAGAAGCCCTTATCGTGAACTGATTAACTGTCAGTAAGTATCCTTTAAAATACTTCACAGTCAACAAGACACTTTCATTTTATGTGAAATTTCAATAATGTTTGCTTTTTTTCGTAGCATATTTCTTTAAATATGATTTTAAATTTGGAAAGCAAAATTGAAAGAGAAAAAATAAGAGGAGATATATCTGAAGAGGTGTATTGTGCGAAATTTCTGCTGTACATGGGGAAGTTGAAAAGTTCCGAGTCCACAATAGCTTCCCCGTTGCAAAATCCCTCCGGGAAACGGTGCAATACACATTTTCAATGCAGGCCACTTCACGGGCATTGGCTTTCACTCACTGGTGTGATACCAGTTTATTTTCGGGAGAAAAGAAGTGACTCACTTCTCGTCCACAATAACAAATCGTAATAAGATGGATTCTTCTTAAAACGGTCCACATGTCGCCAAGAAATTCATGCTCGTATTTAGTTTTCATGGATGTGGTACCGAACTTGCGTAAAGTTTTGTTATAGTGTAAAATATGCCGAACACATTGCTATATGACACAAAGGTCTCTCGTAATGTAAAATATGGCGAATTCATTCCTATATGACTAAGACGTTAGCTATTTCGCACAGCTATAATCATTAATGGTACCGCTGTGACGGCGCAATGCTGCTTGTGACGTGGCGTATTATAAAGAGATCTGAAGATATTGGCAACCGTAGAGCTGGACAATCGGGCATTTGGGTCCGTGTCAAAAACAAACGACGAAGGCAATGATATTTTTGAAGTGGGTCATACTAAAGTAAGATTTGGCGTCTCTAAGTTTAACTGTTAGTGAACGGGAAGGGGAACCTGTGGCTGCAGAAATGGGGCTCGGGTACTCAAAGAATCTTCTGTACACTGACGAAATTATCACTGTACAGCAGATCGCTGCAGTGAATCTAATTAATCTAATTACAGACAGTAAGTAGCACATTGGAGAGCCACCCTAGAAATCCCAAATACTATCCAGGCAACAGTAACATTATGTGTGACTTCAATGGTCAAGAACGTGGAAACGCGATCTCAAATTTCAATATGAGCTTTGTCTGCCTAGATTGTAAGTCTAAAATGTGCTATGACCGGTTGTCGATTGTGATAGCAGTCATCTTCAGATAATAAATTTCGCTATAGAGTGTAGCACTTCACGTTGCACGGGAAAGTACTGAATCATGTAAACAGTTATAATGACTCGGTTCATGATTTTCATTGTGTGACATATTAAACTCTGTGACGATAAATTATGATAGAAAGATGATTAGTAGCACACTCGAAACCGGGCATATCATTTTTTAAACTCGCAATACAGACAAATAAAGTTTATGTAACAGAAACTTTATTTGTTTATCTATAAGACTCTCCCTCACCATCCTCAGCCCCATCACAACCCATGGGTATTAAATGTCATCAGAACTGCCTTCAGTGACCTTAGTGACTTCGAATACTTTACATTTCACGGTAATGTCAGTATTTCGAATGTTTTTACATGCAACTTCTGTTCAGCCTCCAAACCCATTTAATATCTTTCGTGATTTTTATATGCTACTGCTATTGCACTTCTACGTCCACCCCTACCACCACCAAACCTTTAGTGCTGAAGCGTCATTGGAACTGCCAATCGCACTAACAACGCCGGAAATTATGGATTAGACGATAGTGTTGGTCGCTTTCGATTATTTTTACATGTAACCTCCTTCCAAACCCCACCATTGCTTCTAAGTATAATAGGGATGTTTTAATCGACAACATTTTCTCCTACTAGTAATCTGGCTATGTGCTAAGCCACATCGGAGTGTTACTCACATTCCAGTCGCTTCTCTCCCCTACCCTAATACATCCCTAGGAATTTTAGGGGTGACTTAGTCACATATAAGAGTGTTCGATAAGTTTCAACGAGCAGAACAAATTAACGATAACTTGTTAGTCAAAGCCGGCCGAAGTGGCCGTGCGGTTAAAGGCGCTGCAGTCTGGAACCGCAAGACCGCTACGGTCGCAGGTTCGAATCCTGCCTCGGGCATGGATGTTTGTGATGTCCTTAGGTTAGTTAGGTTTAACTAGTTCTAAGTTCTAGGGGACTAATGACCTCAGAAGTTGAGTCCCATAGTGCTCAGAGCCATTTGAACCATTTGTTAGTCAAAATATATCATTTCACAACGACGCTACTGTACCAGAAAAATAAAACGAAATATCTTAGCTCTTTCCTACGGCATATCTAGATGGGAATTATATTCTAAGATTCCTTCCAGGTGGACTAGACACTCAAGACGTACGTGGTCAGAGTACGGCCATTTTTATAACAAGAACTTCGATACCGTTTGCATAATCAAATGGGAATTATGAAAGAGCTGTTCTGAGTCTTGGATCTTACAAATAGGTTTCAAGAAATAATCATAGGCCGCATAAATCACGATTTTGGCCATGTTTGCACCTTTTATGTAAAATAAAGGCATCTGCTAGGCATCACGGATCACATCAACATGAAAATTGTTATGTCACCTAACAATCATGTTACTGCCTCCAAAGGAACGGGAATTCTAAGATAAAAAAGTGGAAGCGCTTACGGAGGAAAAGTATCATGCCCATATTTCACTCGGAAGACAGCTCGTTGTGTTGCGACGTCAGAAAAGAAGTATTTCCTGCGGAAGAGAGTCTCCACAAAATGTCTCAGTGCTAGGTCACTTTGCGAACTACGTAACCTGGTGGCCACCTTAGCACATTCTTAACTTGTGGATGGCAAGACCGAATTTAGAATTGGACGAGGAAAAAGACTCGGGTTGATGAACAGAACGTCAGATACTATAATAAGTATCAACTACGCAGATCTAAGGAAAGGGCCAACAAATTAAATGTGATTTCATTCCCAGGTTTCTACAGAGGCAGGTTAGGAGAAGAAGATAGCTCATGGAGCCGACAGCTGCTCTACTCACCTGATACAGTTGTGAACAAGTGCCTCTGTGTCTTTGGCGGGACTAAGAAAGTAAACATGCTGCTGAGCTAACTTCATCATGCTTGTCATTCTCTGATGGCTCTGTTGCAATAGTGCCAAAACTTCTGGTCTCAGGGTTAAGGGAATGATTTTTGGTGCTGCTCGTTGTTGACACTCAATGCGAGGATGTCATCCACTAGTGATAATAGATTCCATAGCGGGGGAAAATGTACGTAAGTGACAAGATATTTTGCCTCTATTTCATGGTTCGCAATAAACACCTTTTATCTTTGTGGACGATTGGGTATAGATCCACTGGCAGACTTTGCAGGGTATAGAAGCTAACATGCTTCGTGGTCAACTTGTAATAAAATGTCATAGTGATACAAGGTTGAAGGCCAGCTGCTGCAGCCCCTCTCCTGCTTTTTTAAAGATATTCGACTGTTGTCCAAAGAGACTACCAGTAGCTTGTGGTATGTTATCAGATGAAGCTTAGCACCATACAAATAGACGTGCAACATAATATGATCATGCTCGTTTCTCCATTTGGGACAGCGTTTTAGAAGCGTAGGCGATTGGTAGCTCTGAATTAGCTAAGGTCCTATGGGTTAATACTCGATACTGTGTACAGTCAGTATTGTGATGCGTCGATAGCCACTACCAGTTTTTACCTCAATTGCTCATAGATAGGCAAGGTAAATATTGCCACTTATATTTTAATGCACGATAGGCCTGCTCGAATGCCTCAGTTCGGTAGGAAAAGGCGTTTTTTTGTGGAAAATTGGAAAATTTGTGGTAATTTCTATGGGTCATCGGTCCCTAAGCCAAACACTATTTAATCTGAGTTATATTAACTTACGCTATGGACAACAAACACACCAATGCCCGAGGGAGGACTCGAACCTCCGACGTGGGGAGCCGCACGAACCGTGACAAGACGCCTGACACCGCGCGGCTACCCCGCGCGGCTCGTCTTTTCGTGGTAAGGTGTTCAATGAGGGCACGATCTCCTGCGTGAGGTATAAACTTGACATCGTAGAAAATGAAGAAATAGCTTCTTTTGTACAACTTCAGTAACTTTATATGAATTTCTATTGCCAATGAACTGTCCAAAACATGAAATTTCATGGTAGCGTAGTATTCAGTTCATCTGTTTGTATCAAATACACGTTCCACAGTTATTTCAAACTGCCGTGTAAAAAAATGTAAAACAAGTTGACATCTATTCTGAAACATGTTCTAACATAATAACAATTCTATCATATTAATTAGTTTCTCGTCAGTTGCATAATGGCAGGATATTTAAATGCACACGTACGCTGTAACCTCTACTAGTGTGTAAAATATAAAATGTTTCAAATGACTGCAAGATTTATATTAAATAAGTACCCTATTTATGCATTTTCTGGTGAGTGAACTCTTCACTGTCCTAAACTGTAATATCTATAGACTGTAGCTTGTTTTAGTTGAACTTCGTCTTTTAGTCTTTTAGTTATTGAAAACCTACGTGGCTCCAATACTGACAACGTGAATATGAAAATTTGCTTCTTTGTGATGTTTAAAAGTATGTTTCTTCGGTGTAATAAACGCCCAGGGAAACATTTCGGAAAATTTTGAAAGAGATGAGATTTCGTTTCAGAAACTGCAAAAGTAACAGAACCATTCTAACAGAACGTTCCGACGTTGTTATAAAGCTTCGCGAATACTTGAGAGCAATCAGAAATGATCAAAAGAGGCCAAAATAGAGGAGTTGTATACGCATCTTGAAAAAATGCTGGCAGCATGTAAACGTTCCGGGTGTAATGACTAACAGCTGTGCTGGCCAAAGTGCTATTGGTGTCCACGCTGGAGGACCAATGGGTTTCGTCGGAGGATCAGAGATAATTTATGATACGAAATCTAAGACCCAAGATTATCACGCTGATGTGAATGGGGATAGTTATCAAGTATGGTTAGAAAGCCAACTGATTCCTAACATCCCCGCTGATAGCATTGTTGATCTTGACAAGGCCCCTTATCATACTGTGCAGACAAATGGAGCCCGCGACAGTGAGGGTCGGAGAAGGACATAACGGAATGGATCACTCATAACAAAATCAGTTTTTAGCCGAGCCTTACATGAAATGGGCGTTTACAAACTACTCATTACAATAAGTAGAACATGTTTTTAACGCAAATACTCATTATGACTGGCTGCACTAATCTTGATGCTTTCCTGCAATATTGCCGCCTCCAAAATTCTTTTTCTTCTGTTCCCTCTTTGGATGGTTCTGCAGATGAAGATAGGTAGTCTGGACAGATGTAAAAATGCCTAGCATGGCATCTGAATCAAGCTTCGGATTTGAAAGTGGAGCAGTTATATTTTCTCAGTCTGTGGTTATTACACTCCTGGAAATTGAAATAAGAACACCGTGAATTCATTGTCCCAGGAAGGGGAAACTTTATTGACACATTCCTGGGGTCAGATACATCACATGATCACACTGACAGAACCACAGGCACATAGACACAGGCAACAGAGCATGCACAATGTCGGCACTAGTACAGTGTATATCCACCTTTCGCAGCAACCCAGGCTGCTATTCTCCCATGGAGACGATCGTAGAGATGCTGGATGTAGTCCTGTGGAACGGCTTGCCATGCCATTTCCACCTGGCGCCTCAGTTGGACCAGCGTTCGTGCTGGACGTGCAGACCGCGTGAGACGACGCTTCATCCAGTCCCAAACATGCTCAATGGGGGACAGATCCGGAGATCTTGTGGCCAGGGTAGTTGACTTACACCTTCTAGTGCACGTTGGGTGGCACGGGATACATGCGGACGTGCATTGTCCTGTTGGAACAGCAAGTTCCCTTGCCGGTCTAGGAATGGTAGAACGATGGGTTCGATGACGGTTTGGATGTACCGTGCACTATTCAGTGTCCCCTCGACGATCACCAGTGGTGTACGGCCAGTGTAGGAGATCGCTCCCCACACCATGATGCCGGGTGTTGGCCCTGTGTGCCTCGGTCGTATGCAGTCCTGATTGTGGCGCTCACCTGCACGGCGCCAAACACGCATACGACCATCATTGGCACCAAGGCAGAAGCGACTCTCATCGCTGAAGACGACACGTCTCCATTCGTCCCTCCATTCACGCCTGTCGCGACACCACTGGAGGCGGGCTGCACGATGTTGGGGCGTGAGCGGAAGACGGCCTAACGGTGTGCGGGACCGTAGCCCAGCTTCATGGAGACGGTTGCGAATGGTCCTCGCCGATACCCCAGGAGCAACAGTGTCCCTAATTTGCTGGCAAGTGGCGGTGCGGTCCCCTACGGCACTGCGTAGGATCCTACGGTCTTGGCGTGCATCCGTGCGTCGCTGCGGTCCGGTCCCAGGTCGACGGGCACGTGCACCTTCCGCCGACCACTGGCGACAACATCGATGTACTGCGGAGACCTCACGCCCCACGTGTTGAGCAATTCGGCGGTACGTCCACCCGGCCTCCCGCATGCCCACTATACGCCCTCGCTCAAAGTCCGTCAACTGCACATACGGTTCACGTCCACGCTGTCGTGGCATGCTACCAGTGTTAAAGACTGCGATGGAGCTCCGTATGCCACGGCAAACTGGCTGACACTGACGGCGGCGGTGCACAAATGCTGCGCAGCTAGCGCCATTCGACGGCCAACACCGCGGTTCCTGGTGTGTCCGCTGTGCCGTGCGTGTGATCATTGCTTGTACAGCCCTATCGCAGTGTCCGGAGCAAGTATGGTGGGTCTGACACACCGGTGTCAATGTGTTCTTTTTTCCATTTCCAGGAGTGTATTTCCCAAATAATGTACCTAGACTTGAAATACTTGTGAACTTCCCGAAAAAATGATCAGTGAACAGTAAAGTACATTAATCGTAATATATTCAAGCCAAGTGATAATAATAATATACCATAATTCTTTCGCTTTCTTTCTTTCTTTCGTAACCGCCTTTATCCCGCATTGTGCGCAGGGTCGGCAGGGTTGAGCACGGATGTGGCATGGTTAATTGTAAGGAGTGGCCGGATAATAACAACATACCATAATCTAAATCATTAATTACTAAAGTACATTAAAATATTAACCACTGAATAATTAGTAAGTGCGAGATCTTGCCTAGGTATTGAGTAGAGCTTTTTCTGTCTCATTATATCATATTCAGGAAACTTGAACACATGAACCTTGTTTCTTGCTGTGTAATTTCCATTAGCTTTTGGCATGTAACGGTTCATATTCGTAATGAAACTGAAACTGCATGATATATTATGTTGCGTTTAACTCACACAGGCGCATTTTAGTAACTCACAATACGGCTATTGTGTATTTAAAGAGCAATTTCGTAACAATTACGTAGCACAACGAGTTCTTGCGCCCAACACGTTGTTGATACTACACGAGACAGCTGTTGACTTTTGCCGCTTCTCGCTGACGTCATAAGTTCGATGTCCGCGTTGTTCGACCTTTCCATCTAGGTGGTATTGATTACGCTACGGTTCTAGTTCGTCACCGGAAGCAATAAGATTATTTTTGTTCACTCGTTCGCCATGAACATACGTCCGCTATTACAGGAATGAATATGAAAGCAGCGGCGTTTTGATATTACTATAAAGAAAAAAAATCTATTTCAGTGCAAGTGCATACTCGCAATAATTTTATGAACAAAGGAAAATAAAAACACTAAGGTAAACTGAAAACCTATTCTGTATTTTCTCTGTGTTTTATTCAAAAGAATTTTATGTTCTCACGACCATATTCACAGAACACAAACAAAGTATATGTTGTTATGGTGTTCCAAGCCACAAGTCAGAACCGACACGGTACATAACTGTATTGTCACATCGTAACTACACTCGGTTCCAAATCCAAAGGATAGGTCATCGATGAAAGACAACACTTATCATTGAAAGCAAGTTTATTACAGACATCAACGTGCAGAAATACCTCCGCGACGTTGAGTGCTGCTATTTTTAGAAACATCCAACATTCCAGAATATCTAAACATCGCAAACAAAGAACTTTCGAGATCGTTTTAAAAATGAAAAATAGTAAATAAAAAATTATTGATGATGACTGCATTTGAACTGGCAATCCACAGCAACCCACCTAATAATGCTAATCACTACTTTACATTCCACACAACTTAGCAGACTGTCTCAGTCCTTCCGAAACAGCAACCTGCTGTCTCAGAAGTTCTCTTTGGAGCCGACTGCAGCATTCCAACGTCCAGATCCTGTCAGAAGCCCTCTGTATGGTAGCGCTGAGTATTCTCAAGTTCTGGTCGTGTTGTTGCATCCCCTTCGTTATGACAAGGTAGCCCCACCCACTGAAGATTTGCGATCACTGAGCGGGCCTTCAGCTGTCTCGAAAGAGAAGTTTCCATCGTCAATCTGCACTTCAGGAATTTAGTACAGCTTCGTACAGAGGACATGGATGACTTGTCTGCACCTTTAGCTTGTTGGTAAATCTGACGCCCGACATGCGGATAAAGATACGATATAGCCCAAAGTACCGTTTTATTACTTTTGTCAACAGTTCCACTTTCTGTACAGGTGGAAACACACATGTCCAGTCTCCCAGGCTGTATCTGATTGCTGGTGAAAGGGCTTACAGAGCTCTCAGTCCTCCACCTGCGCACCCACAGACGATATGCGAGCCAGCTGCGTTGCTTCTCCAGTTCTGATGATGAGGTGTTTCATGCAATCGTCATACCGTCCGCTAGAAATGGGAACAGTGTATCCACTGCTGTTTTGGCTAAGCGATCGTGGACCAGAAAGAATAGCGTGTAGCCTGGAGTGTCTTGCTTCACTGTGTAGTGTGTATATGTTCCGATGGGCAGTATTGCATCCCAGTCTCCCTTTTCGACATCAGAATACATCGAGAGCATTTCTGCCAACGTCTTATTAAGCGTTCTGCGATGTCATTTGTATGAGGGTAACAGGCAGTTGTCATACTGTGAGTGATGTCACAATGTGAAATTACGTCTGATACCAGTCTCGAAAGGAAGGCTTTATCACAATCAGAGATCAGCACACAGGGTGTTGAGTGCTTTAAAATGTTGTTTCCTACAAGGAACCCTACACTTTTCGGAGTTTCGGCAGTTGGCATAGCTTTGGTGACAGGATAGCCGGGGAGGTAGTCTTTGCAGGGTATTATCCGCCAATTCCCATTTGTTGACTTCGGGAACCTCTGTAAGAGGTTGACAGCAATCCGTGGAATGGTGCTGCTGCAGACGAGATTGGTATCGGTCGTCTTTGGTATCGGTCGTCTTAGAACTAACCGCTACTTGTGCTTCCATTGACATTCCTTATAGTAACTCACATACCAGGTGAGTGGATATTGGAACATCGTCAAAATACTTCATCATAGATAGCTGTACATGAGCTGTGGTGATGAGCAGTCATTTCCAAGCCACTGGGTAATAGTAAAATGTTCCATTTATTAATTCAAATTTTCCTTTGGTCGGGTTTTCCTTTTTCAAGGGTTCAATGGTTTTCCACAGCACTGGATCATCCGTTCAGAAGAATATCTTTTAGTGCAGTGACAACTGAGATTTCAGTCACACTGGTGAGCTGTGCCAAACGATTCCCTGAAAGGCAATTGGCGCCCTTGTGTTTGTAATTGATTGTGTATACCACTGTGACTTTGTACCCCTGAAGTTTCAGTGCCCATCTCGCCAGTCAACCCTATGGATTCCTCAGCCATAACTGAGAACTCTGCTCTGTCACAGTGGAGATTTTTTTTTTCGAAATAAATGTGGGCATAACTTGTTGATGATTTGAACAATTGCAAGAAACTCTTTCTCTGTTGTAGAGCACTTCATTTCAGATTTGGAGAGTACTTTGGAAGCATGAGGTATCACCTTTTCAGCACCATCCTAATTTGCATTAGAACTGCATCTATCCCATAGCCGCTGGTGTCAGTGTGAAGCTCTGCCTTAGCATTCTCGTCACGAAAAGCTAGGATTGAAGAGAATGTTAGCTAATGCTTATGGACAAGGAAAGATCTTTCTTCCATCTATTTCCAGGAAAATTTGGTGCCTCCCGGCAAAAATTCTTGCAGGGAATATACCTTGGTACAGAAGTCCTTTTGTGAATTTCCAGTACTACCATATCATTCCAAGGAAACTTGTTACATCACGAATGTGGCGAAAAGTCTCAAAATCTGTGACTGGTCTTGTTTTTTTCTGGATCAGGTCGGACTCCATCAGCATCGACAAGGTGCCCCAAGGCTTTATATGTTCAGTGACAAAAAGGCACTTCTTCGGATTAAGGTGGGAGCATGCTGTCTGAATGGTCTGAACACACTTCAATATGGTTATCAGGTGGCTTACAAACTCTTTAAATGTCTTCAAAGAAATTGAAATATCATTCAGACATTAAACACACATCATCCATTTAATTTGTCGCAGCAGGTTGCCCACCATACATTCGAAGGTTCCTGGAGTTTCACGTTGCCAGATAGCACAATTTAGAACTTTTTTCCCAGTCAACCTTATCAATTTGCCAATACGTTGTTGCACGTGCATGGTTGAGAAAAATTTTGCTCTTTTCAAGTGCTCTAGAGTGTCATCAGTGTGTAGCTATAGGTACGCATATGTTTTCATGTTTTTGTTAATTTATCAACAGTCAATGCAAAAACGCCATGAACTATTCTTCTTTTTTATGCGAACCACGGGAGAAGACCAAAGACTCTCTGGAAATTCAATAGTGCCATCTTACAAAATCTGTGCACTTCTTCCTGATTTATGTGTTGTTCAGCAGACGATACGCTGCTCCAGTGCGATCTAAATAATGGATAATCGCCATTGATGATATGCTATTTTACCAAGGACCAGTTGGCTTGTCTTTTCTCTACTCCAGATTTGAAAGCATCTGAAACCGGTCACAGAGTTCGATAGCAGCTTCCTCCACTATGGTCTCCTCAGTGACAGCAGAGCACGATTCTTCTTCGATGGCATGGAGCTGCCGACCCTGGATTGGTTTAGCTGTTCCTATTGATATACCTTTAGGGATGAGTTGTGGCTGCTCATGACAATAAGTGATCCAAATTTCTCTTTGACCATCAGTAATTCTTATGATCTGCTCTGCAATGTAGATTGTTTATGTGTGCCTGAGTTGCTATTTGCAGTCAATAAAAGCTTCAAAGTTTAACTAGGTGTCTAAATTCATGACTGAATCTGTGGTGTCACCGCCAGACACCACACTTGCTAGGTGGTAGCCTTTAAATCGGCCGCGGTCCCTTAGTATACGCCGGACCCGCGTATCGCCACTGTCAGTAATTGCAGACCGAGCGCCACCACACGGCAGGTCTAGAGAGACGTCCTGGCACTCGCCCCAGTTGTACAGCCGACGTTCATAGCAATGGATCACTTACAAATACGCTCTCATTTGGCGAGACGATAGTTAGCATAGCCTTCAGCTACAATTGCTACGACCTAGCAAGGCGCCGTATGCAATTGATATTGAGATTCTATTAATGTATCATCAAGAGCGATGTTCTACAAATGTGGATTAAAGTTAAGTATTCCAGAAGCTACGTACTTTTCTTTATAGCATTCACTACGTATCCTGTTTCAGACCTCACGCCAGCCTGCGTGACTTTAAGCGCGTGCCTTTCGGCTTCCTCTCATCTAGACACAACAGAATCTTTTCTCGTTGATGATGGTGGGATAACAGTGTCTTTAATTGGAAACAACCACACACAGCTCTCTTTGTCCTGTGTCACCTAAATGACAGAAACATTTTAACCACCATAGGCTGTCAGTTTAATTCCATTAACGCACCATGCATATGAACTACATTACTGGTCAGTTTCTGCATTAGGTCATTATCAAAATGTTCAAATGTGTGTGTATTCCTAAGGGACCAAACTGCGGAGGTCATCGGTCCCTAGACTTACACACTACTTAAAGTAGCGTAAACTAACTTATGCTAAGAACAATACACACACCCACACCCGAGGGAGCACTCGAACATCCGGTGGGAGCGGCCGCTCAATCCGTGACATGGCGCCTCAAACCGCGCGGCGACTCAGCGCGACAGGCCATTATCAAATATGTGATGTTGGTTATGTAGATATCGTATTTAAAAAAAATATTTCGTGTTATGTTGGAACAGGCACATTCGCACACATACACATGCTGAATGCTATAGATATGGTGTTGCACATACCAATTAGTTTACAAGAACAACTTTCATGTTTGTAAAAACGTTACTAATAGGTACCGTACAAGCCACTGCACATTGGTTTATCAGCATGTCACATACTGTTCCGCTCTCATATATACACATAACACAGTAATTGAGTTCACTGCACTGCTCTTTGGTTGAATGGTTGTAGTCAGATGCTGAGCAAGGGTAGCAGTGTAATATAAATACATCACACAGGTGAAGTCTACAGATAACCCCAAACATAAAACTGTCTGCCTGCAATCCACATTCCACTCGCCTTAGATAACAAAGCAACATATCCAGGCTGCACAGAGCCAGGAACCAGAGAAGAGTGATCAGAACAGCTACTACATCACGTGCTAGTCTACAGGCTAAATGTCCATTGGATGATGCACCCAGAAGACACTCGACCAGGCTCCTCAACAGTATAAAGATCGTGACCACCTTTGTTCTAAATTGGTGCAGCATCACCTTTGCTTAGCTGGTAGCTGAGTGGTCAGCGCGAAGGAATGTCATACCTAACGGCCCGGTTCGATTCCCGGGTGGGTCGGAGATTTTCTCCGCTCAGGGACTGGGTGTTGTATAGTCCTTATCATTCTCATTTTATCCCCATCGACAAGCAAGGCGAACGGTCTACCCGACGGGAGGCCATAGCCACACGGCATTTACATTTTACTTTTGCATAGCTTCTGGAAAGACTACTGTAGTTCATAAAATAAAATAAACTGAAAATTTAATTGAAAACTGTAAGTAACTATTCAATAGGCAACTTTCAATGTCGAATGATAGGTGGTGATTCTCATGTAAGTGCAATTACCTGTTGTCTCAGAATAGTTTCGACAGTGAATAATTTAATTTTTGTCTGCTTCGAAGTTAGAGGAAGGTTGACTGGAAGAGGATATTGACCGTGTAGATGAGAGGAAAGAATTTCTCTAATATGGGATATATGCATATATACAATCTGTGCTCCTCAGAGGTATATATGTGATGTTAACTGAGGGCAGCATATGTGGAAGAAGTGAATTATTGTCGTTATTCGTGTACTGCACGTAATATCTCTTATCTCATGTAATGACAAAAATAAAAAAAAACTTATCAACAGTTACTTTAGAAGAGGAATTATTGGGATTTTCATTTATGCAATCTATGGTCTCACAGTCTCTCAATAAAATGTAACATCATAACACAGCATCAATACAACCTCTTTAACTTCCCTACACATGGGTTTGTAATTCATCATTACTATCTCTTGTGTGCTCGATCTAACATTTCTGGACTCGCATTCGGGAGAACTACTGTTCAATCCCGCGTCCGACCATCCTCATTTAGGTTTTCCGTGATTTCCCTAAATTGTTCCAGGCAAGTGCTGGCGTGGTTCCTTTGAAAGGACACGGACCTTCCATAATCCGAAGAGACCGATGACTGCTGTATGGTCTCTTCCCCCCTCCCCCCCCCCCTTCCCCCAACAACCCAACTCTATTTCTGGCGGTCATAAACTGCCGTATTTCCTCTCTTACTACCTCTCGTCGAGGTCATGTTGGTTTCCACAGCTGCCATAGGGGCCACATTCGGAAGCGTGTCATATGCGTTCCGTTAGACATTTTTGTGTTCAATTTCTTTGATGAGCTTGCTCTACTTGATGATTTCCCCTGTCATTGTGACATCCCTTACCAGAGGAGCTTGTTACATGTCTTCGTCGACTCCTTCCACTAAATGTGATATTGTGCCACAATCGGTTTCACATTGCAGCATAAAGCCAAAATGTTACACTACTGGCCATTAAAATTGATACACCAAGAAGAAATGCAGATGATAAACGGGTATTCATTGGACAAATATGTTATACTAGAACTGACATGTGATTACATTTTCACGCAATTTGGGTGCATAGAGCCTGAGAAATCAGTACCCAGAACAACCACCTAGGCCGTAATAACGGCCTTGATACGCCTGGGCATTGAGTCAGACAGAGCTTGGATTGCGTGTACATGTACAGCTGGCCCTGCAGCTTCAACGCGATACCACAGTTCATCAAGAGTGGTGACTGGCGTATTGTGACGAGCCAGATGCTCGGCCACCATTGACCAGACATTTTCAATTGGTGAGAGATCTGGAGAATGTGCTGGCCAGGGCAGCAGTCGAACATACTCTGTATCCAGAAAGGCCCGTACAATACCTTCAACATGCGATTGTGCATTATCCTGCTGAAATGTAGGGTTTCGCAGGGATCGATTAAAGGATAGAGCCACGGGTCGTAACACATCTGAGACGTAACGTCCACTGTTCAAAGTGTCGTCAATGCGAACAAGAAGTGACCGAGACGTGTAAACAATGGTACACAATACGATCACGCCGGGTGATACGCCAGTATGGCGATAACGAATATACGCTTCCAATGTGCGTTCACCGCGATGTCGCCAAACACGGATGCGACCATCATGATGCTGTAAACAGAACCTGGATTCATCCGAAAATGACGATTTGCCATTCGTGCACCCAGGTTGGTCGTTGTGTACACCATCGCAGACGCTTCTGTCTGTGATGCAGCGTCAAGGGTAACCCTAGCCATGGTCTCCGAGCTCATAGTCCGTGCTGCTGCAAACGTCGTCGAACTGTTCGTGCAGATGGTTGTTGTCTTGCAAACGTCCCCATCTGTTGACTCAGGAATAGAGACGTGACTGCACGATCCGTTACAGCCATGCGGATAAGATGCCTGTCATCTCGACTGCTAGTGATACGAGGCCGTTGGGATCCAGCACGGCGTTCCGTATTACCCTGCTGAACCCACCGATTCCATATTCTGCTAACAGTCATTGGATATCGACCAATGCGAGCAGCAATGTCGCGATACGATAAACCGCAATCGCGATAGGCTACAATCCGACCTTTATCAAAGTCGGAAACGTGATGGTACACATTTCTCCTCCTTACACGAGGCATCACAACAACGTTTCACCAGGCAACGCCGGTCAGCTGCTGTTTATGTATGAGAAATCGCTTAGAAACTTATGTCAGCAAGTTATAGGTGTCGCCACCGGCGCCAACCTTGTTGAATGTTGTGAAAAGCTAATCATTTGTATATCACAGCAGCTTCTTCCTGTCGGTTAAATTTCGCGTCGGTAGCACGTCATCCTCGTGGTGTAGCAATTTTAATGGTCAGTGGTGTATTTATGTAAGACTACGTTGTTTCCCTATTACTCTGGGTCCAGTTCTTCAGTACTGTTGTTCCGCTAAACGAGCTTGAAGCTGATTGTTACCACATGTTTCCTTCAGTTAGATCAGGGGTCTGTCCCAGCTATCGAGCTCCTCTTCGTTTTTCTTCAACCACTGCTGGGCTGTGCCGTTGAAGTAAAAGTATACATTTCCCGAACAGATCTTGCCGTCCCACCTGCTGTGCACTGCATGGCAAAATAAGTGAAGTACGTAGAAAGGGAAGAGGAAACGAAATTAAACGTCGCAGGTTGAGAGGGTATATGATGTTACTTCAATGATTACACTATCGAGTTAAATTTACAAACAACTCAGCAGAATGAACCCACTTATCATTACTGTGTTGCACTTCTACTGGCACAGATGCATGCACTGATTCCGTTGCGAAAGGAATTATAAAGCCGTCATGTTTTCTCCTGACCCAACGTGGCCTACAACTATTGCACTGGTCCTTGACATCTTCGATAGTGATAGTGACATGGAGTTGACTAGTTGATGTTGGACCTGATCCTACATATGTTGTATTGGGGACAGATCTGGGGATCTTGCTGTCTTGTTGAAAAATGGCATCACGATACTAGCACATGAGAGATAAGACTTGAGGATATAGGATATCCATGGAGCACCGTTGTGCTGTTAGGCTCCCCTCATTCACTACCACCTGTAAACAGATGTAGCACCCAATGGCTCTTTACACACTGACGCTAGAAGTATCCCTACTGTGATTATCGAGAACGCTCGAAGAGTGGGATCTGTTAATGCTCTTCTGAACTACATTGATATCGTGAATATACGGAGCTTGGGGCCGATATACATCTTATATAAGGTACCTGCATATGTAGGAAATGGTTTTTACGTTGCATGATTGCAGTCATTCTGGTGTAGATATTTTGAAGTTCCCTACGTATTTACCAAAAAATGTCACGCCGTGATCTCAATCGAGTCTACATCCTCAAGACATCACTTATCACTGAAAGCAAGTTCATTATGGACACCAAACTGCAGCCATAAAAGAACTGCCTCCAGGATGCAGAGTGCCGCTATTTGTACAAACGTGGAATTTTATACGATTTGCAAACAATACAAACATTAGAAATTTCGAGAAGGTTCTCGAAATGATAAATACTAAAAACCAATATTTGCTGGTAATTGCATTTCAGCTGGCGATGTGCACCATGCCAGCCAGTGACACTGACTGCTGTTCCATTTTGCATGACACACTGCTCACGGCAATACAATTTTGACGTGTCAAATAAAATATAAAATTCTAGCTTAGCGCCCGCTGCTTCGTTGCATAGATTTTATGGTCTGCACAGATTTTTTTGGGTATTCTTTAATCGAATTTTTATATTCACCAACTGCGACATCCTCTAAATGTTAACGCTAATTAAGGCAATAGAGGGATGGTCTTTTCCAAATGTACATCCGACCAAAAAGCGATTCTGGTAGCTGGAGTGCAAAGTTTTCGCTAGTCATGCCTTTTGCGTCTTGTGGAATATTTCCATAGAAACTATCATCCCTTAAGTCATATTTCTTTATCTCTAACCCAGAAGTGAAGTACCAGTTTTCATAGATCTAACTTTAACATTTTTTTAACATAACGAAATATTTTCTTAAAACCTTTCATCCTCTATTTCACCCCTTAGCGATTGGATTTCCAAAAATAGTGAAATGCATATTATTTAATTTCTAAGAAAGATGCCAAACATAAATATTCATAGATTTAGCTTTGAAAGTGCTTTCATAATGGAATAATTTCATGAAAGTTTTCATCCTTTATTTTAATCCTTTAGATGGTCGAATTTAAAAAAACGATGAAACACATGTTTTTAAATTTCTAACTCAGAAGCCAAATATCAATTTTCATAGTTTTAGCTTCAAAAATGCTTTCACAATGAAATATTTTCATAAAACATCTTACCTCCTTGGGGGTTGAAGTTTGAAAAACAGCGAAATGCATATTTTTCTTTTTTTTGAATTTCCAACAGAGAAAACAGATACAAATTCTCGTAGATTTAGCTTCAAAAATGCTTGCATAATGAAATATTTCCACAAAACATTTCATTGCTTGTTTCACTCTATAGGGGTTGAATTTACAAAAGCAGTGAGACAGATGTTTTCTTATTTGCTACTCGGAAGTCAAATACCAGTTTTAAATGATGTTTTAAAAACACTTCATTAGTGCTTAGAAATTATTTAAGTGAAAAAATTTTCACCCAGTACTTCATCCACAATAGGGGTCAAATTTCCATAAATGATGAAATGTATTTCTTAATTTCTGAATGAGAAACCGTATACCAGTTTTTGTAGGACTATCTTTAAAATATTCAAATATCTTTTCATCCCCTATTTCATCCCCTTAGGACTAAAATTTGAAAAATCCCTTCTTGAACATCACCTATATTATGAAATCAACACCCTTTTAAATGCAGGGTGAACCATTTTAATCCATAGTGGGAAATAAGTTTGGATGGAGATGGAAAAAAAGCAAATTTTTTTAGATAAAAGTTGTAGGTGGCAAAGAGGGTTATGAATCGCTACTTATGGCCATGACCTCGAACGCTATTTTCAAGTTGATTTGGAGGTTGAAGTGATTTTTTAAAATGGGAACCCTAATGCTTGATTTAAGATTTGAGAAGAGCCAAAAGTTCTATCTATAAAATGATTCTTTATTCAAGCTCATAGCAAGATAAGAAAATACAGTTTTAGTTCTAGTAGGGATTAAATCATAGTAGAAGAGGGATACAGCAAAGTACAATATTAGATACAAATTGGAATGGGCATCGTGAGGAATGAGAGGTGAGGGGACTCATTTAACAGACTTATAAATAAATGATATACTTTTTATTTGTATTTGTTCTGTCTTGAAATTGTCAAAGTAACATTTATACATTGTGATGTATTTATTTTTACCAAGAAACATGTTAATTAAAACTTCCTAAATCCGACGTCACAAATAGGGGTTTCCATGAAGCAGAACCCAATTTTCGAATGATAACTACCTTTAAGTTAAAGTTACTGGCAATGGTATGTGACCCCTTATGCTCCTTCTAATTTGAATTTTACGTTGTGTTTAGCTGTGTCCCTCCTATATTCCGAGTTAATCCTACTAGAACTGAAAACAATTTTGCTTATTTGAACTTCATTTAACCTTTCTATGACCTTCAATAATGCATAATTTTATATGCAAAATTGTCCTCTCTTTTCAAATCTTAAATCAATTATTAGCATTCCCTTCTAAGACCTTGACTTAATCTCCAACCCACCTTGAGAATAACGTTCAAGGATACGGCTATTAGCAGCAATTCATGACCTTCTTTACCACCTAAAACTTTTATCTAGAACATTTTGCTGTATTTCAATTCCATCGCAAGTTATTCCCTTCTATGGATTAAAATGATCCAATGTGCATATAGGTTTGATCAATTCAGGTAAAATACTTATAACTGCAAAAGAGTAGAGAGAGAAAATTAAAGCTACCATACAACGTTAACTACACTGCTGTCTTTGACCATGATAAGCAGAAATGAAATATGAACAGTGAATCGCATACACACCAATGTACATATCAGGAGTTCTGTTCCACACTCAAATTCACCCAGAAAATTGTAAAAAAAACTAGTCGTAAATTACAATTAGAGTGTATAATAAGCCATCCTTATTATTGAAAATGAATAGGGCTAGGTAGCCTAAAAGAATAACGATGTTGATGTTGTGCAATAAACAGACAGTAAAATAAATTCACATGAATTAAATTAATCGTAGACATTATAATGCCATGAACTTACCATTTGTAAATGTAATTCCATTCATTTTACAACTATCTTTGTTAAAAGAATCTAGTATCAGCGCTGTGATCTGCGAAAATAATTACATCTCTGAAAATAACTCCATAACTGTAGGGGTCCAGCCTTCTATAATTTTAACTGGTATCGATGTAATAGTAGAGTTTATCTCTCACCCAGTATTACTAGAATAATTCCATTTCCCTCCCCTAACAGTTCGCTATAAATGCAGAACTCATGATCACTACATCCTACCCATTCATTAAGTGGTTAATGATTCCCTCTTACCTTTATCTCATACAGTTCTTCGTGTTAACATTGTGGACTTCGTAACCTATTTTACTAAATGGCCAAAACAGTACACAGTACAAATTTAGGAAAACAGGTTGCCTATCTGATGACTTCAGAGAGCAACAAAAGTTTGATATAATTATATCCTATAAGTACTGATAGAATTTAATAATTTCGAAAGGTATCATAATCTACTTATTAACAGGTGTAATCTTATGTTAAAAGTTCAGTGCAATAAGACAAGTTCTAAAGTTAGAAATATCTTGAGACTGTGTAAATAATGGGGCCAAAATTACCCAGATTTACATCATACAGTCTTCGAGAATGAGAGCACTTTGCGAATTTTAATATACTGTAGATATATTTTCAGTACATTTCGAAAATTTTCTCGCTGACGCTTCATACAAAGCAATGAGAGGAAAAAAATGTTCATTGCTAACGACATTTTCGCATTTTATTCAGTAAAATTTCAGCACTGAACGTGATATTTCAATTTGTTAATTCTTTTGTATTAACTCTATTCTCAACACGTTTTCCAGACAGTATACACATACACCACTGAATGTACATGTAGAAGTATATCATTGTACAAGGGAAAGTTTGGGAGATATGACATTCTGTACATGGAAGATCAATTTTTTAAAGAGGGGGAGAGAGTTGAATTACTGTTCATAACCGAAACTTTGTTCTTATGTAACACTTCTCACATAAAACTTAATTGAGAATGAAACACAATTTTTCATTCTCACAGTGCGTTCAAACATTGAAGTACTCTGATGAAAACAAATACAAACTTCGACAGTTACTGACTTTCACAATAGGTGGCTGCTATTTTTCGCCATGTATGTGCAGTAGACAGAAAGCACATTGACATGTGACACAAAAAGTGGGAGAGAAAAAATCAAATTTAATTAGTTTAACGAGTTAGACCCTGTTATTCGCTTTTCTTATAGATGGCAGGTTACTTTCCACCATGTATGGCACTGTACAGACACCACATTGACATTGTCCACAAAATGAGCGCCATGGATATGAACTATACAGACACCTTGTTGATATGCATCACTAGTGTCCAAGGAATAGAAAAGCAACTGGAATCACTCCACAGAGGAACGTCCACTGGACCTGACGGGATACCAATTCGATTCTACATAGAGTAAGCGAAAGAACTTGCCCCACTTCTAACAGCCGTGTATCGCAAGTCTCTAGAGGAACGGAGGGTTCCAAATGATTGGAAAAGAGCACAGGTAGTCCCAGTCTCCAAGAAGGGTCGTCGAGCAGATACGCAAAACTATAGACCTATATCTCTGACGTCGATCTGTTGTAGAATTTTAGAACATGTTTTTTGCTCGAGTATCATGTCGTTTTTGGAAACCCAGAATCTACTATGTAGGAATCAACATGGATTCCGGAAACAGCGATCGTGTGAGACCCAACTCGCTTTATTTGTTCATGAGACCCAGAAAATATTAGATACAGGCTCCCAGGTAGATGCTATTTTTCTTGACTTCCGGAAGGCGTTCGATACAGTTCCGCACTGTCGCCTGATAAACAAAGTAAGAGCCTACGGAATATCAGACCAGCTGTGTGGCTGGATTGAAGAGTTTTTAGCAAACAGAACACAGCATGTTGTTATCAATGGAGAGACGTCTACAGACGTTAAAGTAACCTCTGGCGTGCCACAGGGGATTGTTATGGGACCATTGCTTTTCACAATATATATAAATGACCTAGTAGATAGTGTCGGAAGTTCCATGCGGCTTTTCGCGGATGATGCTGTAGTATACAGAGAAGTTGCAGCATTAGAAAATTTTAGCGAAATGCAGGAAGATCTGCAGCGGATAGGCACTTGTTGCAGGGAGTGGCAACTGTCCCTTAACATAGACAAATGTAATGTATTGCGAATACATAGAAAGAAGGATCCTTTATTGTATGATTATATGATAGCGGAACAAACACTGGTAGCAGTTACTTCTGTAAAATATCTGGGAGTATGCGTACGGAACGATTTGAAGTGGAATGATCATATAAAATTAATAAACTCAAGTGGCAGACTCTGCAAGAGAGGCGCTCTGCATAGCGGTGTAGCTTGCTGTACAGGTTTCGAGAGGGTGCGTTTCTGGATGAGGTATCGAATATATTGCTTCCCCTACTTATACCTCCCGAGGAGATCACGAATGTAAAATTAGAGAGATTAGAGCGCGCACGGAGGCTTTCAGACAGTCGTTCTTCCCGCGAACCATACGCGACTAGAACAGGAAAGGGAGGTAATGACAGTGGCACGTAAAGTGCCCTCCGCCACACACCGTTGGGTGGCTTGCGGAGTATAAATGTAGATGTAGATGTAGTAAAAGAACACAAAAATCAAAGTATAAGGCCTAATCCCTTTAACACAATTACTCAGTTTCGCAATAGGTGGCAGGTTGTTTTAGATAGTGTGCACTGTGTAGGCACCACACTGAAATGTGACAATATTTTCAGAAGGAAAAACATCAAATTTCAGAACCGATTTGCGCTGTTGTGTTTAAATTTTAGCTTTGAGTTAAATTTATCCATGTTATATGGAGCTTTAGGAGTTGCAATTATCGTACATTATTTTAATCTGACTTTTGATGTGGTACATTTACTGGGTGCATCAGTGACGCCACATTACGAAATATGTCTGTGGCTTAAGTGAACTGCATCTATAAAGTCATTTCATTAGTGTATTTACTTACACTTTTTCTGGAAATTTGTCTGGCACCCAGAGCACCGTGACAAACACATAATCACCTGACACTTCCACATTCACATGTTTACATAATTCCAGAGACTCTTAACTGCTAAGATAAATTAATTTCAGTTGCTATAATAATACCAACAATGAGTATGAAATCATTTCTGCATAAGAATATTTATGTTCGCACGTATGAAACAGTTTGATTATTTGGTATTTCTTAGTAATTTAAGGCGTTTTTTTAATAAAACAAGCATTTTACATTCTGTTCTGTTCATTGAGTGTATGGAGTATATTGTTAAAATGTTTGTTTCTGTCTACCAAGATTCACTGCTGAATACGAAAACAATTTGACACCCACTTTCTGGCTTCCTGGACATGAATATCAGCACATAAAACATTTTATATTCATTCAAAGTTCACAGAAAACAGCAACAGGCACCACAATATATAGCTCGTCTTGCCACCCTACTGCTGTTACTGTTACTTTCTAGCTTATCTTTTAGCAACTTGTTGCCATGTACTCTTCCATCTCTAATAGTTTATTTTGTGTGTCTTGTCCACTTGATGTAATGTATGTACATCATTCACTGTGCTTATTTTATTTAAAAAGAATTAAAATTACTGTATAACTAATAAATACCAAATAATCATGATTTTACTGTGTGTCAAAACATAAATACGCGTATATAGTAAAAGTTTCATGTTCTTTGTTTGTATTGTCTTAGCAATGGTACTTAGATTACCATAGCAGTTAAGAGTCTTTAGCATGAGGTAAATAACTGAAAGCGAAAACGTAAAGCGATGATGCATTTTTATGATGCTTTCTGAACCAGGCAAATAAATTTCCAACAGAAATGTAAGTAAATACCACCCTGGAATGATTTAAACATACAAGCACTTTAGGTAGAAGCTAAAATAAATGTATATTTTTATACAAGGTTATATTTCGTTGCATAACATCACTGTCGCACCGAACAAATTAATTTCAAATTAATGTAATGCACTTCTGACTATAATGCAACTAATGATGGTAACATGTCATTGAAATGTATTGAGCTAATAAATGTTAGTAAAAAGTGAGGGAGGCAGTAGAAATTATTTCATAAAGTCTGTGTGATTTTACAGGTCAGATAAAATTTCATTTTCTGAATGCCAGTTGTATTACATGATTGGTGTTTGTAATCCAGCTGTTCTGATTCCATTGGCATAATGAAATGCGTTATAATTACCGATATGTGTCGTTAACCTTATGTCGTCAATATTGGACTGTTGTAAGGAACTGCGACTCTTTTTGACAATAAATGTTCACATATTACGATTATCTGCGTCAGTCGCTCTTTTTATCTCACCCCACGACTCGTTTCGACAGTTTATATTCTCATCTTAAGGTAGAACAATGATATTACGTAATATTTCTGCTAGTTGCATGCAACCAGTTGTTTGTTGTGGCTTCGTTTTGCTACAGAAATAGACTAATAAGACATTAAGATTATAAATTTTAAGCCGTGGAACAAATTCTAATTAACGCTATCACCGTTTAAAATTTTAGTCCCATATTACGCTAACAAGCGTCTGCTATAATGTTTTGTAGCAAAATGGAACCACAACAAACAACTAGCTGCATGCAACTAGCAAAAATGTAACGCAATATTTTTGTTCTACCTGACGACGAACCTGTAAACTCTCGAATCAGGCCGTGAGATGAAATAAAAGGAGTGACTCATGCAGAAAATTGTTTTATGTGAACTTTTAATACCGGTATTTTTGTTATATTTTTCATAAATAGAAAGTAAAGCACCATTCTTATTAGTAAATTCGAAAGGAGAAGGAAGTAGTTCACGATAGTACCTGTTAAAAATTGTGGCCATGGTATTTAAGACAAGCGACATCTATATAGATAGCTTGTGGAAAAGATGTGAAGTGATCAGTTATGGAACAATTCTGTACTTCAACGTTGTGGGAGAGTCAGAATGCACAGGAAACTTTCAGATGAGGAAGATAAATTACTGTTCCTGCAAACGACTTAATGAGCATTTATCACAAGCTATATATTGTGCATGAGCTATTTCGTCTTCAATGTTTGTTGCTATGATTTACAAATTGGACAGTTGTGAAAAATTTGAGGTTGTTTGCAGTGAATTTGTTTTGGAAATTAAGTAACTATCATTTATCCACCATTATTCATCTAATAATTATAAAACAGTATCTCATTAATTAAATAAAGAATGTGAATAGATTACAGCTCATTCCAGTATTCCTTCTTTTATTTCATTCCACGCAATACTATCCCAAAAAGGAAGTAGCTTACCTGACAACCCAGCCACTATTTCAAGGTGTCCCGACACTCATGTGAGACGAACATCAATTGTGGGAGTTAAATTTCGTAATCTGTTGCTGTATTTCTAATACCGATATTTGGATGCTTATATGACCTAGGGTGGAAGCATACTGCGATATCTGTTACTGGAAAACTGCATTTCGGATCCCACGAAAACAAATTAAGTGTCAGGTCCTGTAACTATTCACTAAACTACATAAAATACTTTGAGTTTCTTTACAGATTTTGCCTACAGATTGTGGCTTTACGTTTCAAACGTGAAAGAATATGGAAATACGTTTTTCAGAGATGTCGTCCGTTCTGTTTCTAATGTGAAGTAATGCTGTGTGATGGTTCGCAGCCTGCTGCAGATGCGGAGTGAAGGACTGACTCACCGCCTCTACTGGAAGCAGTGGCCAGGGGAGGACGCCCAGAAGAAGCGGGAGTCTCTGAAGCCAGTGGCCATCCAGAATGTAGTTCCCGCACTCGCTGTCTTGGCGGCCGCAGCGCAGCTGTCGATATGCTTACTTCTGCTTGAGAGGAAATTCTGCAAGAGGCCCAGTGTGAGGAATGTTGCCACAAACACTGACTAGCACACCACATGAAATGTGCTGTCTAGGGAAGTTGTTGCAGTCTAACATTCTGTTGTGGCACTCATAGATGTGAAAGTTCCCACTGTCTGACAATTTCAGAGACTACTGCTCCAAGCATCGATAAAGCCAGATGTCCTTAATCTTTCATGCTTGACAGGACACATATGTACGCAATTCTTAACGTTGGCATAGCTATATCCCATATTTGAGTAGTGATACCATGCGGCGCGATTCTTTTTCAACTTAGAGGAAAATACTACAGTCCATGGAATGGATGCATAGAAGGCTGCATGTGATGAAACAGTATGGTGTTTCACCAAAATCAGATCAAATCACCGCCTTCTTTGTTCCAAGAATGTTTGGGCTAACTAATATGTTTTCTTATGTATTATAAAAATTGTTTTTATAGATTACTACAATCTGGTGGTCTGCACATAATTTGTATTTAGTGGGATGTATATAACCCATGAAACTTCGTAGAATGTAGAAAAGATTGGCATGTGGTATGCTGAAGCCAGGTTGAAACGTTATATTGAAAATTTCTGTGCCATATTTAATGATTTTAACTGACACTCAAATAAATGTGCGTTGATACTCTTGTATGGTATCAGTTAAATGATACTCTGTTACTTCAGGAGAGTTACTCTGCTACAACAGTTAATATTTAATCTAGACAGAGCCATCGCGGCTCGCATGCGTTTAGCAAATGCAAAATTGTCCTGTGTCGTTGCATGAGAGGAGCACACAAACCACTATTACTTTCATATATTTGCGTATATAACTCTGCATCTTTTGCAACATATACAAAAGCAGCCACTATGAATAACACATTATTTCATACCACAAAAAGTTCATCATATTACTATCACAGTCACAAATGGAAGATGGAAGAATCTCCTTCTTCTCCTTGGAAATTCACAAGAGTATGACCAGCGACTGCGTGCCTAAGCTCTCATTGGCGTCTGCTTACATGCCAAATAACCTCAGCTGACATTTCAAAAGTCTATCACTAGGTACACGAAGATGACACCAAAAGTTGTTCGTGCTTAAGTTGCATGGAAAAAATCTGAATCAATGGAAATCAGCAAATATGGAAATATAACAAACATCTTTCATCAGACTCTCCTGGAGCCAAAGAATAAACTCGCAATATTTTCTGTGAAGGAATCAGCAACTCTAACTGGCAGAAGATGAACCAAATCGCCAAGTGCAAACAGAACTTAAATCTGTCATGATCTACTCAATAGTCGTATTGATAAACCACAACATATACCTTTTGAAATTGTCGTCAACTTTTCTAAAATTAATGATATTCTACAGTCTGCGTGTAAAAATCATATCCATTTTATGCTTGAAATACTAAGTTAATGAAATTTAATAACGATCTTAAAAAGTTACTATATCGAAGAGCCAAAGAAACTCGTACACCTGCTTAATATATTGTAGGGCCCCTGGGAGCACGCAGAAGTGCCACAACATGAAGTGGCATGGACTCAGACTAATGGATAAAGTAGTGCCAGAGGGTATTGACACCATGATTCCTCCAAGGCTGTCAGTAAATCCGTAAGAGTACGAGGGGGCGGAGATCTCTTCTAAATAACATGTTGGAAGTCATCCCAGATATGCTCAGTTATGTTCATGCTTGGAGCTCTTTGGAAGTTTTTAAACTCAGAAGAGTGTTAATGGAGCCACTCTGTAGCAATTCTGGACATGCGGGGTTTCGCTTTGTTCTTCTGAAATTGCCCAAGTCCGTCGGAATGCATAATGGACATGAATGGATGAGGGTGATCAGACAGGATGCTCACGTATGTGTCGCCTGTCAGAGTCGTATTTGGACGTATCAGGGTTTCGTATCACTCCAACTGCACACACCCCACAGCATTACAAAGCCTCCACCAAGTTGAACAGTCCCCTGATGACATGCAGGGTCCATCGATTCATGAGGTTGTCTCCATACACATACACGTCCATGCGCTTGATATAATTTGAAATGAGACTCGACAGACAAGGCAACACGTTTCCAGTCATCAACAGTCCAAAGCAAGTGTTGACGGACCCAGGCAAAGCATAAAGCTTCGTGCCGTGCAGACATCAAGGGTACATGCGTGGGCCTTCGGTTTCAAAAGCCCATATCGATGGTGTTTCGTTGAATGTTTCGCAAGCTGACACTTGTTGATGGCCCAGCACTGCAATCTGCTGCAGTTTGCTGAAGGCTTGCACTTCTGTCACGTTGAACTATTCTCTTCAGACGTCGCTGTTCCCATTCTTGCAGTATGTTTTTCCGACCGCAGTAATGTCGGAGATTTGATGTTTTACCGGATTCTTGATATTCACTCTTGAAATGGTCATAAGGGAAAATCCCCACCTCATCGTTACATCGGAGATGCTGTATCCCATCGCTTGTGCGCCGACTATAACACTTAAATTCTGACAGCCTGCCATTGTAGCTACAGTAACCGATCTAACAACTGCGCCAGACACTTGTTGTCTTATATAGGCGTTACCGACCGTATTCTTGTTTATATATCTCTGTATTTGATTACTCATGCCTATTCCAGTTTTTCTGGCGCTTCCGTGCAGAAGGAAGTTATCCACCCTGAAAACAGGACTGGAGTATAATCTAGATTATTTACAAATAATGTAGAAATTGTGCAAATACTTGGATTAAATCAGATCTTACATAATTTTTGGACCTTGCCGTTGGTGGGGAGGCTTGCGTGCCTCAGCGATACAGATGGCCGTACCGTAGGTGCAACCACAACGGAGGGGTATCTGTTGAGAGGCCAGACAAACATGTGGTTCCTGAAGAGGGGCAGCAGCCTTTTCAGTAGTTGCAGGGGCAACAGTCGGGATGATTGACTGATCTGGCCTTGTAACATTAACCAAAACGGCCTTGCTGTGCTGTTACTGCGAACGGCTGAAAGCAAGGGGAAACTACAGCCGTAAATTTTCCCGAGGACATGCAGCTTTACTGTATGATTAAATGATGATGGCGTCCTCTTGGGTAAAATATTCCATAGGTAAAATAGTCCCCCATTCGGATCTCCGGGCGGGGACTACTCAAGAGGACGTCGTTATCAGGAGAAAGAAAACTGGCGTTCTACGGAACGGAGCGTGGAATGTCAGATCCCTTAATCGGGCAGGTAGGTTAGAAAATTTGAAAAGGGAAATGGATAGGTTAAAGTTAGATATAGTGGGAATTAGTGAAGTTCGGTGGCAGGAGGAACAAGACTTCTGGTCAGGTGACTACAGGGTTATAAACACAAAGTCAAATAGGGGTAATGCAGGAGTAGGTTTAATAATGAATAAAAAAATAGGAGTGCGGGTTAGCTACTACAAACAGCATAGTGAACGCATTATTGTGACCAAGATAGACACAAAGCCCATGCCTACTACAGTAGTACAAGTTTATATGCCAACTAGCTCTGCAGATGATGAAGAAATTGATGAAATGTATGACGAGATAAAAGAAATTATTCAGGTAGTGAAGGGAGACGAAAATTTAATAGTCATGGGTGACTGGAATTCGTCAGTAGGAAAAGGGAGAGAAGGAAACATAGTAGGTGAATATGGATTGGGGGGAAGAAATGAAAGAGGAAGCCGCCTTGTAGAATTTTGCACAGAGCATAACTTAATCATAGCTAACACTTGGTTCAAGAATCATAAAAGAAGGTTGTATACCTGAAAGAATCCTGGAGATACTAAAAGGTATCGGATGGATTATATAATGGTAAGACAGAGATTGAGGAACCAGGTCTTAAATTGTAAGACATTTTCAGGGGCAGATGTGGATTCTGACCACAATCTATTGGTTATGAACTGCAGATTGAAACTGAAGAAACTGCAAAAAGGTGGGAATTTAAGGAGATGGGACCTGGATAAACTGAAAGAACCAGAGGTTTTAGAGTGTTTCAGGGAGAGCATAAGGGAACAGTTGACAGGACTGGGGGAAAGAAATACAGTAGAAGTAGAATGGGTAGCTCTGAGGGATGAAGTAGTGAAGGCAGCAGAGGATCAAGTACGTAAAAAGACGAGGGCTAATAGAAATCCTTGGGTAACAGAAGAAATATTGAATTTAATTGATGAAAGGAGAAAATATAAAAATGCAGTACATGAAGCAGGCAAAAAGGAATACAAACGTCTCAAAAATGAGATCGACAGGAAGTGCAAAATGGCTAAGCAGGGATGGCTAGAGGACAAATGTAAGGATGTAGAAGGTTATCTCACTAGGGGGTAAGATAGATACTGCCTACAGGAAAATTAAAGAGACCTTTGGAGATAAGAGAACCACTTGTATGAATATCAAGAGCTCAGATGGAAACCCAGTTCTAAGCAAAGAAGGGAAAGCAGAAAGGTGGAAGGGGTATATAGAGGGTCTATACAAGGGCGATGTACTTGAGGACAATATTATGGAAATGGAAGAAGATGTAGATGAAGATGAAATGGGAGATAAGATACTGCGTGAAGAGTTTGACAGGGCACTGAAAGACCTGAGTCGAAACAAGGCCCCGGGAGTAGACAACATTCCATTAGAACTACTGATGGCCTTGGGAGAGCCATTCATGACAAAACTCTACCATCTGGTGAGCAAGATGTATGAGACAGGCGAAATACCCACAGACTTCAAGAAGAATATAATAATTCCAATCCCAAAGAAAGCAGGTGTTGACAGATGTAAAAATTACCGAATTATCAGTTTAATAAGTCACAGCTGGAGAATACTAACGCGAATTCTTTACCGACGAATGGAAAAACTGGTAGAAGCGGACCTCGGGGAAGATCAGTTTGGATTCCGTAGAAATGTTGGAACACGTGAGGCAATACTAACCTTACGACGTATCTTAGAAGAAAGATTAAGAAAAGGCAAACTTACGTTTCTAGCATTTGTAGACTCAGAGAAAGCTTTTGACAATGTTAACTGGAATACTCTCTTTCAAATTCTGAAGGTGGCAGGGGTAAAACACAGGGAGCGAAAGGCTATTTACAATTTGTACAGAAACCAGATGGCAGTTATAAGAGTCGGGGGGCATGAAAGGGAAGCAGTGGTTGGGAAAGGAGTGAGACAGGGTTGTAGCCTCTCCCCGATGTTATTCAATCTGTATATTGAGCAAGCAGTAAAGGAAACAAAAGAAAAATTCGGAGTAGGTATTAAAATTCATGGAGAAGAAGTAAAAACTTTGAGGTTCGCCGATGACATTGTAATTCTGTCGGAGACAGCAAAGGACTTGGAAGAGCAGTTGAACGGAATGGACAGTGTCTTGAAAGGAGGGTATAAGATGAACATCAACAAAAGCAAAACGAGGATAATGGAATGTAGTCAAATTAAATCGGGTGATGCTGAGGGGATTAGATTAGGAAATGAGACACTTAAAGTAGTAAAGGAGTTTTGCTATTTAGGGAGTAAAATAACTGATGATGGTCGAAGCAGAGAGGATATAAAATGTAGACTGGCAATGGCAAGGAAATCGTTTCTGAAGAAGAGAAATTTGTTAACATCGAGTATAGATTTAAGTGTCAGGAAGTCGTTTCTGAAAGTATTTGTATGGAGTGTAGCCATGTATGGAAGTGAAACATGGACGATAACCAGTTTGCACAAGAAGAGAATAGAAGCTTTCGAAATGTGGTGCTACAGAAGAATGCTGAAGATAAGGTGGGTAGATCACGTAACTAATGAGGACATATTGAATAGGATTGGGGAGAAGAGAAGTTTGTGGCACAACTTGACTAGAAGAAGTGATCGGTTGGTAGGACATGTTTTGAGGCATCAAGGGATCACAAATTTAGCATTGGAGGGCAGCGTGGAGGGTAAAAATCGTAGAGGGAGACCAAGAGAAGAATACACTAAGCAGATTCAGAAGGATGTAGGTTGCAGTAGGTACTGGGAGATGAAGAAGCTTGCACAGGATAGAGTAGCATGGAGAGCTGCATCAAACCAGTCTCATGACTGAAGACCACAACAACAACTACATAAAAGACATGTATAAATCGCCACAAAAACGGGAAAGTATATGACAGAAATCATAGATATAGCCTCGCTATGGCTGTGATGCGATTGAAACAACCATTCACAACATGTGAAAATAATACAAACATATGCAAGTGGGTAGTGTAGTAAGTTAACTAAAGATGTGGCGTCACTGTGTTCTGACCCAAGTTTAACAGTCATAAAATGATCATGTAAAAGTAGCTAAATCCAGCAATTTCAGCCACATGGAGACTGAACAAAAGCAGTATGTCATTGAATAATAGGGCTATGATGTCAATTATGTTACTTTAAAAAGTTTACAGAATGGTTTCTAATGTTGTCTAATGATATACTAGGTTACCTCAGTTGATACGTTCAGATACCTACCTAAAGAGGTAAGTAAACATTGTTGTCAGGATAATATTTACAAAATTATTGGATAAATTACCACGTCTCTCTAAATGAGAGTATTAATTAATCAGGATTATTCACAATCGCAAAAATTTGGTCCATTGTCTTATCCAATGAGAGAAAGTGAAGTTATAACTATTTATTTCTACATAATACTTCGCAAGAGTTCTGTAACATATAGAGGACTAAGAAGTGAGCATCTGTTTACAAATTCGGAGGGGTACATACATTAATATCACTTACATCATCATGGTTCATAGGGATAGACTTGACAACTGTAAGACAAATGTCATGGGAACTCATCTGGAAGCCATTTGTCCTTGTAAGCTTCATGACACTTCCCACTGTTCCTGTATATGGGTTGGTCCATACAAAAGTTTTGTTTTCCTTGCCCTTTCGTGTTCCATATATTAGCTTCGTCACCTCCTTGTTCACTGAAACACATTTTCTTATGTGCAATGCAAATAAACAATTGTAAGTATTGTGATTATTATTACACCTTACGTTACAATAATGAATTACTCCATGATGATGATGTAGATGTTTGGTTTGTGGGCCGCTCAACTGCGCGGTCATCAGCGCCTGTACAATGTCCTAGTCTTTACACAGCCCAATTTTAGCCACGTTCACGAATGATGATGGTGGGTACAACACAAACACCCAACCCCAGGCAGAGAAGATCCCCAACCTGGCAAGGAATCTAACCTGGGACCCTGTGATCCAGAGGCAGCAATGCTAGTCAATTACTTCATGCTAAGTGTTCTACTCAGCTCTTTATGCTAACAAAACGATTGTATATAGATTGTTATTAATGATACATATTATACAGAGCTTATCTGTTTTTGTAATTGTTTTTTCCCTAATCTTGCCAGCTGTGTTATTGTACATGTCACCAAACTACACACAAATGCTCTAACTACCGCAGACTACACTTTCTACAACACCTTCCAATGGCAAGTAAATGTAAACATAATACCCCCTTCATAAAGACACATACACAGAACTCTGTCATTATTCAAGAAATGCAACACTAAAGCAGAAATCATGTGAACCAATGTCTATCCTCATAACTTGCTCTTCCTATGCATAAATACTGGTGATAAAAATATAAAGACACAAGTTGTCACATTCGGCATAGATGAGAAAGTAAACGTGAAATTAATTCCATTTGTCAACTCTTTACAAAACACCCATGCTGCACTGTGGACTCTATCAGATTATTTCAGTTCTCATTGGATTTCAGTTACAATTAGCACCTCTTTTACATTCCTCCTTTCCTTGTCCTTCATTATTACCCTTATTCCTTGTCAGGTTGGAAGGAATAGGACATTCGTTATAGAATCATTCACAACATGTCAGTTATCTGAAAATGATTATGTACAATTGATGTATAATCATAAGCTTCTCATCAGAGCTAAACTTTACCCAACTTCATCTCATGCTACTGCTCTCAATCGTCTGTCCTTTGAATATCTCTACATTGCAAAAATGATTTATCCCCTTGCTTTTCTTATTCCTTCAATCAAATTTTGATGCGCAATATGCTAACTCTGTATGGCACTAGACGATATAGGAAAAATTATGTATTAGTAAATGTCATCTACTGGATAATTTTTTATCTTATCAGCACCTTTTGTCTCACCAATACAGGCTTTGCTATTCTCCCATATTTATAATTTCTTTTACGTTGACTGATGTTTCTTAAATTTAGTTTCACAGCCTCATAATGTCTCTATTTGGTGCTTGTGCAAATGGTATAATTTCTCGAGTCTTATCCTTATGGATCTGATTTTTTACAACCTGAATTGCCGTCACTGACGTCGTATCAGCTGGTAACTTAGTGATGACTTCTTAAAATTGATGAATAAGGGAATCCCACAACTTGTATCCCCTATGACAGCAAAATCTGCACAGTTTTCCTAGGTCCTTCATTACATATTCTGAAGGACTGCTAGCTGGACGATACAAACAGATATAAATTGGTTTCACATCGTTATGACGCTGTGTCCATTGTTATACTACAGATCTGAAGTGTGGATCATTTTCTGGTATCACCTTCTCCGCACATACAACTTTGCACAAGCAATGGATGCAGAATGACTATACAACAGACTGACCTGTAACTCTCCTTAAGTACATGAGAGACACAAATTTGAATTCAACTCAATAGTAATAAACACCTTATCAGTTCTTGGGAGGGGAACAAAGAAATCAATGACTATGAACACCTTTAGTCTCAATGGGACAATCAGAAACTGAACTGCATGGTGAGACACCACAGGTAACCACTTTTGACAGGACATGCATGTAGCTGATATCTTAGATATCCATTTTTCCATGTTCAAAAAGTAAAAGGTTTCGCAAAGCTCGTGAAAACACTTCATGGCACCAAAATGTGAAATGATCAACCCTTTCAGAGATACAGGCATACATGTATGCCTAACAGTTAGAGCATCCAGACTGCTATGAGCATACTTGTATGTTTGGCAGGTTGATGTTCTATAGGGCTACTGGCACTCATTTATGCCCTGCAGAAAGAAAAGCTTCGTCAGGCCTTCATGTATGCCTGGGCATAGGAGCAGGCGAATGTGCACAATATACTGGCGTCTCGTTGTTGACTATGTTCATGCCAGTGCTGTCACTATCTGCTCTTCTTTGTAGTGTTGGAAAGCGCTGAAGCTTTCACCTGCTCCTGTTTCCTTTCTCTTTAATCGTCGATTTAATAGATATAATTTTATTCCCTAAGCTACACAAGACAAATGACATAAACATATATGACATGAAAGGCAGGTATCATCCTGATGAACTCAGTAGCTCAAGTTATAGTACAGCAGATACATGTAATTTCTCAGCAACAGTTCCAGCTGCACAGAACAGAAAATGGCACACATGGCCCAGTAAAAGTACTTTCGTTTCCTAATCTACAAAGTAAACATGATACAAACACATATAATGTGGAAGGACATGAATTACAACATAGAAATCATGTACCAGATTTTGCAAAATGCGAGCAATGCAGCAAAACAAGAGCATTTTCTCACCCACAACTGCGGTATAGAACAGAAAACGGCTCACATGGTTAAGTGAATTTAATTTGATTTCCTGATCTCAAAAGTACACATCATACAATTACATATAATGTGAAGGGGAATGAACTATCGAACAAAACTCACTTATGAGTGATATCTGCAGACATGTTCAAAAAAACAGACTCTACCATATATATATGGGCCATGAACGTTGAAATGATCATCCAGTGAACAGCATTCTCTGCCCGACCTTGTGTGGGACTTCACATGATGCGACAAGGAAAAGACAGTAAAGAGCTAGGGGACACTACTTTGGTAGTGTGGCAAGTGGGAATTTGGATTGAGGAGAGAAATATGCTTGGTTAGTCAGTGCAGTTGTGTCTAACCACTGTGCAAAGTGATGCGAATGATTAATGCAACTGCCTAGTAAGCAGGAGACTCAGGTTTGACTCCCAGGCTTGGTACAAATTTTCATTTGTCGCCAATGAATTCTTTCATTGACCAAATGTGGCAGAGATCGAGATTTCTCTTTTATGAACATATTCAAGTGTCAGATGCTGCTAAAGGTGAGTAGCGAAAGAAAACATGTACAGTTTCTCAGCAACATTCACTGCTATGCAGAACACAAAATGGTCAGAGTATTGGGCGTCTTCAATAAGAACTGTTGACTTTATACAGGGTGTTTCAAAAATGACCGGTATATTTGAAACGGCAATAAAAACTAAACGAGCAGCGATAGAAATACACCGTTTGTTGCAATATGCTTGGGACAGCAGTACATTTTCAGGCAGACAAACTTTCGAAATTACAGTAGTTACAATTTTCAACAACAGATGGCGCTGCGGTCTGGGAAACTCTATAGTACGATATTTTCCACATATCCACCATGTGTAGCAATAATATGGCGTAGTCTCTGAATGAAATTACCCGAAACCTTTGACAACGTGTCTGGCGGAATGGCTTCACATGCAGATGAGATGTACTGCTTCAGCTGTTCAATTGTTTCTGGATTCTGGCGGTACACCTGGTCTTTCAAGTGTCCCCACAGAAAGAAGTCACAGGGGTTCATGTCTGGCGAATAGGGAGGCCAATCCACGCCGCCTCCTGTATGTTTCGGATAGCCCAAAGCAATCACACGATCATCGAAATATTCATTCAGGAAATTAAAGACGTCGGCCGTGCGATGTGGCCGGGCACCATCTTGCATAAACCACGAGGTGTTCGCAGTGTTGTCTAAGGCAGTTTGTACCGCCACAAATTCACGAAGAATGTCCAGATAGCGTGATGCAGTAATCGTTTCGGATCTGAAAAATGGGCCAATGATTCCTTTGGAAGAAATGGCGGCCCAGACCAGTACTTTTTGAGGATGCAGGGACGATGGGACTGCAACATGGGGCTTTTCGGTTCCCCATATGCGCCAGTTCTGTTTATTGACGAAGCCGTCCAGGTAAAAATAAGCTTCGTCAGTAAACCAAATGCTGCCCACATGCATATCGCCGTCATCAATCCTGTGCACTATATCGTTAGCGAATGTCTCTCGTGCAGCAATGGTAGCGGCGCTGAGGGGTTGCTGCGTTTGAATTTTGTATGGATAGAGGTGTAAACTCTGCCGCATGAGACGATACGTGGACGTTGGCGTCATTTGGACCGCAGCTGCAACACGGCGAACGGAAACCTGAGGCCGCTGTTGGATCACCTGCTGCACTAGCTGCGCGTTGCCCTCTGTGGTTGCCGTACGCGGTCGCCCTACCTTTCCAGCACGTTCATCCGTCACGTTCCCAGTCCGTTGAAATTTTTCAAACAGATCCTTTATTGTATCGCTTTTCGGTCCTTTGGTTACATTAAACCTCCGTTGAAAACTTCGTCTTGTTGCAACAACACTGTGTTCTAGGCGGTGGAATTCCAACACCAGAAAAATCCTCTGTTCTAAGGAATAAACCATGTTGTCTACAGCACACTTGCACGTTGTGAACAGCACACGCTTACAGCAGAAAGACGAAGTACAGAATGGCGCACCCACAGACTGCGTTGTCTTCTATATCTTTTACATCACTTGCAGCGCCATCTGTTGTTGAAAATTGTAACTACTGTAATTTCGAAAGTTTGTCCGCCTGAAAATGTACTGTTGTCCCAAGCATATTGCAACAAACGGTGTATTTCTATCGCTGCTCGTTTCGTTTTTATTGCCGTTTCAAATATACCGGTCATTTTTGAAACACCCTGTAACTATGTACACTGATACATATTAGCCGAATGTTAGTGAGGTTTTAATGGGTTACAGGCAGATATATTGGCAGTGTAAATCTGGGGTAACAGGATTTGCCAATCACAAATAAAATGGTTCTTGTCATTTTCTCAGTACAGGAAAAACTTTTAACTGAAAGACTCCATTAGTTCTGAAGTTATCTTTCATGGCTATCAGAAACTGCAACCTCTGTGTCTGCGCAGTATGATACTGATTTTATGAAGAGTACTACTGAAGAAGGGTTCTATGAGAGTTGGAATGTGTGACTAGTCTACAGTGGCCGTGCCTGGCATTTGTCATAGGACTGTGGCAGCTACCCACCAGCGAGATGAACAGTTGTTTGCCCACTTTAGCTGGCCAGGCAGATAGAACACTTGGATCTTGCAGCTGTAAAAAAGAGTTCAATAAGTAAGCCAGATACTGACAGGTTCCAGATAGATTACATAATGGTAAGACAGAGATTTAGGAACCAGGTTTTAAATTGTAAGACATTTCCAGGGGCAGATGGGGACTCTGATCACAATCTATTGGTTGTGAACTGTAGATTAAAACTGAAGAATCTGCAAAAAGGTGGGAATTTAAGGAGATGGGACCTGGATAAACAGAAACAACCAGAGGTTGTAGAGAGTTTGAGGGAGAGCGTAAGGGAACAATTCACAGGAATGGCGGAAAGAAATACAGTAGAAGAAGAATGGGTAGCTTTGAGAGATGAAGTAGTGAAGGCAGCAGAGGACCTAGTAGGTAAAAAGACGAGGGCTAGTAGAAATCCTTGGGTAACAGAAGAAATACTGAATTTAATTGATGAAAGGAGAAAATATAAAAATGCAGTAAATGAAGCAGGCAAAAGGGAATACAAACGTCTCAAAAACAAGATCGACAGGAAGTGCAAAATGGCTAAGCAGGGTTGGCTAGAGGACAAATGTAAGGATGTAGAAGGTTATCTCACTAGGGGGTAAGATAGATACTGCCTACAGGAAAATGAAAGAGACCTTTGGAGAACAGAGAACCACTTGTATGAATATCAAGAGCTCAGATGGAAACCCAGTTCTAAGCAAAGAAGGGAAAGCAGAAAGGTGGAAGGTGTATATAGAGGGTCTGTACAAGGGCAATGTACTTGAGGACAATCCATTAGAACTACTGACAGCTTTGGGAGAGCCACTCCTGACAAAACTCTACCATCTGGTGAGCAAGATGTATGAGACAGGCGAAATACCCTCAGACTTCAAGAAGAATATAATGATTCCAATCCCAAAGAAAGCAGCTGCTGACAGATGTGAAAATTACCGAACAATCAGTTTAATAAGTCACGGATGCAAAATACTAACGAGTATTCTCTACAGACGAATGGGAAAACTGGTAGCAGCTGACCTCGGGGAAGATCAGTTTTGATTTCGTAGAAATGTTGGAACATGTGAGGCAATACTGACCCTACGACTTATCTTAGAAGAAAGATTAAGGAAAGGCAAACCTACGTTTCTAGCATTTGTAGACTTAGAAAAAACTTTTGACAACGCTGGCTGGAATACTCTCTTTCAAATTCTGAAGGTGGCAGGGGTAAAATACAGGGAGCGAAAGGCTATTTACAATTTGTACAGAAGGCAGATGGCAGTTATAAGAGTTGAGGGACTTGAAAGGGAAGCAGCGGTTGGGAAGGGAGTGAGACAGGGTTGTAGCCTCTCCCCGATGTTATTCAATCTGTATATTGAGCAAGCAGTAAAGGAAAGAAAAGAAAATCCGGAGTAGGTATTAAAATCCATGGAGAAGAAATGAAAACTTTGAGATTCGCCGATGACATTGTAATTCTGTCAGAGACAGCAAAGGACTTGGAAGAGCAGTAGAACGGAATGGACAGCGTCTTGAAAGGAGGGTATAAGATGAACATAAACAAAAGCAAAACGATGATAATGGAATGTAGTCGAATTAAGTCGGGTGATGCTGAGGGAATTAGATTAGGAAATGAGACACTTAAAGTAGTAAAAGAGTTTTGCTATTTGGGGAGTAAAATAAGTGATGATGGTCGAAGTAGAGAGGATATCAAATGTAGGCTGGTAATGGCAAGGAAAGCGTTTCTGAAGAAGGGAAATTTTTTAACATCGAGTATAGATTTAAGTGTCAGGAAGTCGTTTTTGAAAGTATTTGTATGGAGCGTAGCCATGTATGGAAGTGAAACATGGACGATAAATAGTTTGGACAAGAAGAGAATAGAAGCTTTTGAAATGTGGTGCTACAGAAGAATGCTGAAGATTAGATGGGTAGATCATATAACTAATGAGGTGTTGAATAGAATTGGGGAGAAGAGAAGTTTGTGGCACAACTTGACAAGAAGAAGGGACCGGTTGGTAGGACATGTTCTGAGGCATCAAGGGATTACAAATTTAGCATTGGAGGGCAGCATGGAGGGTAAAAATCGTAGAGGGAGGCCAAGAGATGAATACACTAAACAGATTCAGAAGGATGTAGGTTGCAGTAGGCACTGCATTATTAAGTCCCTTGGTGTCAGCCATTGAGAAAACATCTGAGTCAGCAAGTTCCACGAGTCTGGAGGCCTCATTTTCGCTACTATTTTATAGCATAGACCATTAGTATCTCGCTGGCTGAGTTAAATTTTTTGCATTATATACTACCTAATACTATTAACAGGTACGAACCGACAAGTTCAAAATGACGCAAGTCCAGGATCATCTAACAATAAAAATTGACCTGACAGTCCCCTTATAGTTATTCACAGACAACTCGGTTATAAAAACAATGAAAAGTCACAAAATTCCCTCCTGTAATCACAAAGAACCAGTTGAATGGGGATTATAGCGGAAAATGTTGTCACATTAAAAAATATTGAATATGATTAAAGCATACTCATATAATTGAAATAATTAAGAAACTCCTGCAAAATTTCATTTGTAGCCACTGTCCAGACTATCTCAGTAATCTCAGTTGTTTCACAAATCCCTCAGTACGCATGTATAGCATACGTCACTGCGTATTCTAAACAGACAAACCAAAACTTAAGCCATGTAGAAAATCTGTAACCAGAAAATATAGTGTAACCACAATATTCACAAATATATAGTCAGCTTGAAAATTTCCACAATCCAGTTTCTAGTAAAATGTCAATGCAAACCTTTTAGAGTGGGGAAGGAGTTGTTCTCAAATATGGCTCACAGAATCAATCAACCTAACAGCTCTATTGCACATTCTATCGCCTAGTTGCTCTACTGCATATTCTATCACACAATGAGCAATTGTTTTGAAAAATAAATCATACACAGTCACAAAAATGGAGAATACACATCAGCACTACTAAAAATCAATTTGCAAAAGATACAAAAAAATAATATCAGATACTTCTCGGAAGTTAAGATGAGTTTCACATACTAGATTTTCGTCAAAATGCACATTATTCCATGAAAAGAAATTTCCACAAAAACTATTCTTCCCCTTCTCTCCCTCTTATCACTTACTTCATATAGAACATAGAATTGTTATTGTAATTTTATGTTAAACCAAGAATTTGCTGACTTTCATAATCTCCAAAAACCCTCTTAGTGTTCCACACTTCATGATTTTACTTTGCTAAGGCTGCATTGACTACAAGTGGCAGTTTAAGGGGACTGGTGATATTTGGCATTGCTGATGTGTGTTCAGCATTTTTATGACTTTGTATGATTTATTTTACAAAAATAGGCAGCAGAGCAATTAGGTGATTGATTCTGTGAAACATGTTTGAGAAAAAAATTTGTGACTTTTCCAAAATATGTAGCTCAAAGAACAAGAGTCATAAGCCCATGTCATGCTTACCATCTTTTAACAGATCTTTTAGGCACAATTTTATGTATGAAATACAACTGTTGGTCTTACTCTTTCTTCTGAATTGTATTGTGTGTTGTAGGTGAAAAAAGCATTTAAATTATTTATGTGCAGCATAGATACACATATTTTGAAATAAAAGTAAAGTAGAACTTAATTTTTCCTCTACATTTAATTCTATTATGTTTAAAGTGGACTTTTAAGCATATCCAGCAATTAACTAGTAGTTTTTCTTAAAAAAAGACTTAAGTTTTTGAATTTAAGTCATAAGAACAGGCTACCTTTTTAATTAAGTATGTTTTAACAAAATATACACAATTTCAGCTTTCTATCTTTAGTAGTTTTTAATCAGTGTGTACCTGAACATAAAAAAATGAAGTTCTGGAAAATCCGAGCTAAAGCTAAGGATTGTTTCTCTACCTACCCTGCACAACAATATGAATCCAAGATCCATATCCATCATGTATCTCGTGTCATTCTTCCTCAATTTTCTTTTCCAGTTTTCTTTGCCTTGTTATTATTTCTTTAGTGGCTCCCAACACTGATTTCTCTGCTTTGAGAGTCTCCTGCAGTCAATGGAAATTAAAGTTCTTTGTGTATTTAATCCAGCAGGCACGCCCATCAATTCCATAACCTTAACTATTACACCACACCATCATTGCAACATAATAGAACATCAAGCACATCTGTTTCCAAACTAATTAATCCTGGTAGAAGAGTTTAATGTATCCATTGCCATATAAAGTTGTTAAAACTCTCATTTGGATTTTGAATCCTAGTAAGTAATTACTTCTCCAATAATCTTGTGACATTATAGACTAAAAAATCATGTAAACAAACAAGTGAGAAGAAAGTTCTGCTGTCTGCATGACAAGGGGGAGTCGTCATGTGTGCAGACACTTTTAAATTCCTCTAATTGTGGGGCTTTCTTAGGTACAAATTCCTCACAGTAAATTTTTTATTGTTCAGAAAACTACAAAGTTAATTTTTTAAGATAAATTTAAAAATTCGATTTTATGACACTCACATGCTAGCCCCATTAACGAAAGTCTATTCACACTTTACTGAGCTACACTTGTTGACAAAGTTCCACTTAGAAAATAAATACACCCAAATTAATATAATGAAATCTGACTGGTCACACTTGTGGTTCTCATACACTGATACTTAAATACCAGAACCGATATTACATTTGATCCCTAAGATGCATGTTGCCAAAAACACACATGAATGCATATGCAGGGCCTCCAAGGTCCTAATTTAAAATTTTCCTCTTTTCATATAATTCTTCTTTGGAGTTAAATTTATTTCTGGCAAATTTATTGTTGTATTGAAAGTTTCCTAAGATGCAGTAACAGGATCTGGTGTGCCTGATTAACGTTTTATTAATTTTTTTAAAAAACTCTAAGAGTGAATTTTTATTAGTTACATCCATTTACATACAACATATACAAGTAATTTTATTAATTCACTTATAAGTTGCATTTTACATTTTATAACATTTATTAAAACCAATTTCTTCAACTAAAACATTCTCATTATTCACAATATTATGTTTATAGGCAGTATTTTGACAAAATGTTATTATTCATTGCTCACATAAAATTGCATTTTTCTTAGTTTTCAACATGTGACAAACAAGAAGCACAAAGAATGCCACTATTTTCCTTACAAATGTTGGTTTTACACTTAATGCATGCCATAGCACTTTTCCTGTGTTTATTATATGGACAATAACTGCATCTTCTTCTTTTTCCTTAAACAGGTAGTTGGTTCGGCAATATGACATCTTTTTGAACACCACATCTTTGCATGGCATCAACGATTTTCTTTGGAAGATTAGGGATCTGAATACAAAGTTTCATTAGTGGTCTTACCATTTCCTCTGCTAAATTTCTTAGGAACAAACGCCTTTTATCAATTCTTTCACTATGGTATGTTAGATGTTGGGCGGAAAATAAAATTTCACTGTTCATTGCTGTGACGTCCATCATATTCATCCATGATGCAAATGGCCATCTTCTTGTTTGTCTCTTGCAAGTGTAATACCGAATTTTCTGGCCCATTTGATCTACTCCACCCTTCATAGAGTTATAGAACTTTATTATATCTGCTTTCTTTTTTGCGTGAGTTTCATCAATGTTTCTGTTGTGATGCATTGTGCTAATGAGAACTACAGACTTTTTCTTTATGGGAACATAACTCACCATTGTAATGTCACCTCTAAATGCAAACAAAGAGGAATGAATCGCTATTGAGGCAGATGGTTTCATCCCATTAGGAATTTCTGGTTGATTTTGTCTGATTGTTCCCATCACTGTAATTTGCTTCTGAAGCATCTCTTCTGCCAGCTGCACACTAGTAAAGAAGTTGTCAACAGTAATATTATTTGATGATCCTTCAATGCTTTTAGCAAGATCTTTCACCACATTCAATCCAAGATTTTTCTGAATAGATTCATGGGGCTTCCTTCCCGTGTAAACAATTCCGTCTAAAGCATATGCAGATGTAGCATCAATACCAAAATATTTTTATGCCATACTTGGCTGGTTTAGAAGGCATATACTGGGTGAAGCTGCATCTTCTACGGAATGGGACTAGCTGTTCGTCAACTGTGAGGGTATCATTGGGAATTATTCTATTTCTACACTCGTCAAGAAATAGTTCCCATACATAGTGAACAGCTGCAAGTTTGTCATCTGCAGATCGAGCTTCACGGGTACGCCTGTCATCAAATCTAATCATTCTCCTTATATCTTCGAATCTATTTACTGACATGGTAGCGTTATTTGTAGGATTTGCCTTTTCATCCAAGAATAATCCTCTAATAGGGACATCACAACTCTTCTCAACACCAGAAAGCAGTAAAAGACCACGAAAACCCTCCATTTCAGCAAGCGAAACGTTTTTCCACGTTTTACCACGTAAAGCAGCCACTCTTCTGCCTTCAATATTTGTGCAGTTGATGATTTCCTCTAGTATTTCCTTGGAGATGAAATAGTCCCAGGCATCCTTAGGTTTACAGGTTTCAAACCACGGGCTGGACCAGGTGCCTTCTTTACGATATTATGGACAGGCGTACGAAAAGTTGCAGGAGGGTATAATTTCCAAATCGGTCCATTCAGACTAATGTATGTGTGGTCTTCTATACCTTTTTGTGGTGGTCCTTCATTTTCAGACTCTGATGAAGTAATTTTATTGGAAGGACTGTCATCTGCCTCAATATTCACATCTGCAGGTTGATTGGCTGATTCTTCACTATTTGCATCTTCAAAAATATTTCCTTCCTCGCAAGAATCATTTCCTTCAAACCACTGAGCCACAACACTTTCAAAATTAGCTGCATCTGCACGTACTGACTCTCTTGCTTTGCGTGTCGAAGCCATAGCAAAAGGCGTGTCTCTCGAACAGCACCTTGTGCAGCACTAAACGAGTCATACTCGTAACAATATGGGCCTTGCAGCAACAAACAAACTACAGTAACAATGAGGCTGACAAGAGTAGCACAGGATAACAATACTATGCAATAATAAAACATTTGATAGCAAAAAGATCAATAATACACCGACATCGCCAATATGTGAAAGTAGTGTGTATTATTTTTTAGTTATACTGTTACTGCTACAGCTACTGCTGCTGTTGGCACTCCTGTTGCTGGAAATACCACCACAGTTATTGTTGAATTAATAACTGCTCCAAAAGAAATGTTGAAGACAATATAGGCTGAAGAACATTTATAAATGTGTGAGGGCTTCTGAAGCCCTGCTTATGCATTCACAGTGCATGGGTAAACGTGTTGAATTATACAAAAAAATTAAAAAGGTATCTCGTTCAGACTTGATAGGAGGAATGTCACAGTGTTAGTGAAAGAGTACTGGAAAGCAGTTTGAAATCAAACAAAAAATTGCAGAGTTTTTTTAAAAAAATGAAGACATACAAGGGCCTCGGAGGCCCTGTATATGCATCCTAGGGTTAAATACCAGAACGGATATTACATTTGATATCTGAAATACTAATTTAATTATGGCCTCTGGTTAACTTTCCTTTTACTAAAACCAGAATAAATCTTTGTAACAACATTTAGCTCTTCACTAATTAGTAAAATATGGTTCACGTTTGTGCATTCATCTATAACATGATTATCTTCCAGTGTCTAGAACTTGTAATGTCCTTATAACACATAATACGCACTCAGAATACGATGTAGTGCCCTCTCGAAGTTCTTAATGGAACTTACCTTGCGTGACCTGCAAACAGCCTATAATGAATTATATAATGTAATGGGAGAATATATTTATATATACTCTGACTGAATGATGAATGTATGTGAATGCAGCTTGCCGCTAACTTGGTGTAATGTTTTGTCTGTAAAGACGTGTATTTGTTGCCTTTATGTTCCCTTCACTCTCACACATAAACCTGTACAGTAAAGTAAGGGCCTCCTGTTTTGTCTTTAGGCTGATCCGTGATAAGACAGGCAAGCAATTATACTAATGGAGGATTCTGAGTATTTTTTCTAATTTCATTCGCTCTCTCTCTCTCTCTCTCTCTCTCTCTCTCCTTTATCTATATACAATTTTAAATATAATATTTCATTACATGAAATCAGCCCAATAGAATCTCTGGTGGAGCCCTTCGTCTTAATATTCAGCGGCTGGCTTGCTGTAAAAGATCTTTTACATTTATTATTATTATTAAGCGCTGCATTCAGTTGGGAAAATCGATCGTTTGAACAATTCGTTCCTTTTACGACAGATTTAGAATTTCAGATGTGTCCGAAGCCTTTTTGGACGATTTTATAAATACTTGTCGATTGCAGGCTCTCTTCGTCACAGCTGAAACTTCCCCACTAATTACAGGGCCAAGACGATCATCAATGATTCAGACAAAGAACTCATTCGTCATTCACTCTAGAATAAAAGGGTCACAAACCTTATTTCTGAGGAAAATTGTATATTCAATCCATCTCCATTACATGTTCCGTTTTCTGTTGATTCAAAGTCTTACTTAATTTGCGTTTACAGTCTTTCTCTCTCTCTTCAAATAACCCGCTAGTGGCACAAACGTTAATAGCTCGCTTTAGCGAGAAGAAGAGCAAATATGTCTCTTTTAGAAAACCGTCAATCTTCCAACAGATACTTCCGAAGCTGTCCTCGTTACCCGTCTATAATAACCATGGAGAATACGTATATGTATCTCTGTTATTCCAAAGAATAACCGTACTAGAAAAATACCTTGGCGTCGACGAGCTGTCGGCGGATATATTACTAGAAAATTCGATCAGATACCTTTCGAAAGTAAATAAATATGGATAATTTAACTGGCCATGATTAATTATTGCGTGGTAGAGGGTAATTTTTCCGTGGGGGAGATTACAAGCCTAATAATACAAAGAGTGGCTAGTTTATGAATATTCGATACGATAAAAAGTGATTTGAACAAAGTATGAACTGAATCGGTCAGAAAATATTTAGTTTACTTACTTCTGCACAGAGCATTTGTGGAAGGCCTTACATCTGTTTGTATTAACTGAAAAAAAAGGATGGTACCTCATTTAACTGAGTTCGTGAATGGTGTGGCTGTGAAATAAAAGGTGACAGAGTTACGTTAACTTGGATTATTTTTCTGTCACATACGAGGCGTTATCAAAAAGTAACCGGAATTTTTTAATTTCACGGACTTTATACAATAAGAAGAATCATTCTTACCTCCCAGAAAATACTGCTCATCCATAGTAAGAGGCTGGTGATCAAAACAGTTGAATTCCTTCTAAACCAGACGAAACATTACGGGAAGATACGCATTTCTATTTGTTTTGGTCAACATTTTTCAAATGACGCTCATTTGTTGCACAAAACCATCTCATTATTAATTATTCACGTTAAATTTATTATACCCTCGTGAGCACCCTAATGCAGTAAAATGGAGGATTTAGCGGCTTCTTTCCCTTGTCGAAGGCGGTTAATCTATGTAGCAACATGCTAAAGGTGTCATATGTAAAGCAGTGTCAAGCCTTCTATGGGAGAATAAATAATTCTTAGTAGTTCGGGACTGAATATAATAAGATTGGATAGAAGTATGTACTCATGACTGTGCAGTACTTTTAAAGAACTGGATATAATATATCATTGACACCAATTTAAGTGTATTTTGGAACGGTTGAAGAAAACTTCCGGAATAATTCAATTTTATCAAACCATATGTTATATAATTGTAGCACTAAGCAGATTCAGAAGGATGTAGGCTGCAGTAGGTACTGGGAGATGAAGAAGCTTGCACAGGATAGAGTAGCATGGAGAGCTGCATCAAACCAGTCTCAGGACTGAAGACCACAACAACAACATATGTTAAATATAGCAAATCAAAGAAAGAGTTCTATTTACACACTTTTCTTTGCTGCTACGAATTACTACAAACTGGCGTCAAAGTGTTGTAGCATGTTAATTTGATTTACATTGTTAACAAAACTCACCAAAAACCGTTTGGCCAGTATAATTACCATAGCCGAGGAAGATGGAGAACAGTAACCCGATATACTAGCGTTGGTATAACAAACCCTTCGCAGCGTAAAATATCTGACGAAAAAGCTGTAGTCTCTTCAGAATCGATAGCAAATGACTAAACAGCAAAAACGCCAGCTGAGTGCAGAAATAAGTGAAAGAATATCGTTTATTCTCCATACCGCACAATATTTCACAGCTGACGTTTCAGTTTGCAGTACTATGGTAGATACAAAATTATTTGTTAAAATACAGTCACATTAAATGATTTGGCCGCTCAATGACATGATCCTACATTCAGAATACTTGCAATACCTGACAGCTGGCTGTTTGGTATATGGTTACAGTTAAATCACTTAGTACCATCCATGCCATGTTATTTTACATACTTTTCATTAATTTTGAGTCCAGGAACAGTGCGACTTTACAGTGTGTTAGTCGACCATCATTCTACGCAATTCTGTGAAGTTTTCTAGCATGCTTTGATGTGTAATCCAGTCGTATACACCAATGTGCTCATCCTCCCCCGCCGAATGTTGCAATATTAGATTTCCATTTTCCACTGCTAAGCAGTTGCCCTACAATGGAGGCAGTTACGATGACAGGCGGATACGTGGGGAAAGACCAGATCCATGTCTTGCTCATTTCAGCCAACTGCAGTCCTGTGGAGTATTATTTATGGGACCGCCTAAGGTAACTAAGAGGCAACAGGACAATATCTTGGACATCTGCTGTTTGTGTCTTGTTTCAGAACTTTGAAAACTGTTATTCCACTAATAACAATAAACGAACATTTTTGATTTATGATTATATTGCTCCGTCGCTCACAAAAGACTCATTACTTCTCAGTTCAGAGAATATTTTTCACATTTAACCATGAACAGCACAGGAATAACGTTTTATTCTACTGCAAAGAACTTGGGGGTAATTCTGGACCATCTCTCAGACTGACCAAACACACAACTGCAGTCTGTAAGACGGTGTCAGCATCATTTTCTTCGCTAAAGGAATATATAAAATGTATTTCGTCTAGAGCTTCAAAAGAAACTCGCAGAATCATTAATACTCTCCATCCTTGGTTATGGTGATCGTATGCTCCAAGAACTTTCGTATGGCAGCTGACCCCAGTTTTCTCCCCTTGAATGCTTGTGTGCAATACATTTATGACTTACGCTATTTGGCCATATCGCTCCTGCTTGTGGATAATTATCATGGTAATTATCATGGCAATGTGCCGTTAAGTACAGAGATTATCATACCCTCTGTTCACTCTATCGTCTTCTCAATCATTGTATTTCCTTTTATTTATCTTTAACAGTTGCACTACTATCTGAACAACACAGCAGAAATATTCGTTTTGAACCATCACATAACACTGTCCTGCTGTCTAAATCATTTTTATATCAGGAACCCGATTTTGGAGCAATCTTACTCAAAATATTAGAGAAATTAAAGTACTTTAAAACTTTAAAAGACATATAATGGCTCACCATCTATCACAATAGCTATCTCTTCCACAAAAACTGACTACAAATCACTCGTGTCAATCTCCTTTTTCCCACCACCTTTCCCTCCCCTTGGCTACATGGATCTCTATTGAAATTCGCTTCTTTCCTAACAACTATAATCACTTTCACTTGAATCTTCTCCTCTTACATTATTCATTCCAATTCTTCTACTACCAAACTAATCAATATCATTCTTAATGCCTCAATTATTTTATTAATATTATTATTATTGCCAATTGTTAATTTTATTAATAATGCAAATTATTATTATTGAGTTTGTTACATAATAATCAATGAATATCATTCTTAGTGCCTCCTTATTTTATCGTTATCAGTGTTACCATTATTATTATTATTATTGCTAATTATTATTTTTATTAATAATGCAAATTACTATGAGTGTGATTGTCATGTAATATTTTCTTTGTATGAGTTGATCACAGTCAGATGTAAGAGAGGGCTTTAAGGCCATAATCTGACAAGGTTAAGAAAGCAATACATAATTAAATAGGGGGTGATCAAGCAGTTTCCGTTTGACGGCTGTACAATCCAGAATCGGTATGCCAATCAGGCAAAATCGCGATAAGCTTTGAAGCAAACGTCCCACCGATGCACCAGGCTGAAGACACCCATTTCCTGCTGCATGAAGAAGTCCATAACTGCCTGCTGCACATCCTGGTTCCCGGGTTCGATTCCCGGCGGGGTCAGGGATTTTCTCTGCCTCGTGATGACTGGGTGTTGTGTGCTGTCCTTAGGTTAGTTAGGTTTAAGTAGTTCTAAGTTCTAAGGGACTGATGACCATAGATGTTAAGTCCCATAGTGCTCAGAGCCATTTGAACCAGCCACATCCTGGTCCTGAAGGTATCGTCGGCTCTTCAAGACATGTTTCAAGGGACTCAAGGTGTGATGATCACGTGGGGAAGGATCGGAGTGGGTGCTCAATTCTCTGCCAATTGAGTTGGCGTGACTTCCCCGTTATGGCATTTGCGATTTAGAGATTTGCGCTATCATGAAGCACCAGCACCTAACATGGCGCACATTTGTGCATTGGTGGTTTTCGAGTGATATGCGACCCCATACAAATTTTTAAGTGAATGCACTGACATTTAACTGTATTGTTGTTAATTTAATTACGACCTAGATTTTGGCATTTTATGCCATTTTCAAGTGATTGAGTTTAAGCCATTAACATATATTGCAGGGCACCAGGCTCAATACTGGCCGTAAATTATATATATATATATATATATATATATATATATATATATATATATATATATATATATATATATATATATATATATATATATATATATATATTGGCCCCCACGAAATGGCAGGTGTCAAATCATCTTGTAAAAAGATACGTAAATAATAACATAATCACGGCATATTTAGTCATATTTAATCAGTAAATATGACGTGCTCCCACTATTATTCGCTATTATTACTGCAAGATCATGATTCTATATCTGGCATTTCGTGGGGAGCCAATAGTTTCTTAATTTAATTTTAAGCTTGTATGTATTTACAAACCTACATTCACAGTTTTAAGAAAAATTATGGATTTAACACTATTTAAATTAAACAATTCAGAGACAGCAAAGGACTTGGAAGAGCAGTTGAACGGAATGGACAGTGTCTTGAAAGGAGGATATAAGATGAACATCAACAAAAGCAAAACGAGGATAATGGAATGTAGTCAAATTAAATCGGGTGATGCTGAGGGGATTAGATTAGGAAATGAGACACTTAAAGTAGTAAAGGAGTTTTGCTATTTAGGGAGTAAAATAACTGATGATGGTCGAAGTAGAGAGGATATAAAATGTAGACTGGCAATGGCATGGAAATCGTTTCTGAAGAAGAGAAATTTGTTAACATCTAGTATAGATTTAAGTGTCAGGAAGTCGTTTCTGAAAGTATTTGTATGGAGTGTAGCCATGTATGGAAGTGAAATATGGACGATAACCAGTTTGGACAAGAAGAGAATAGAAGCTTTCGAAATGTGGTGCTACAGAAGAATGCTGAAGATAAGGTGGGTAGATCACGTAACTAATGAGGAGGTATTGAATAGGATTGGGGAGAAGAGAAGTTTGTGGCACAACTTGACTAGAAGAAGGGATCTGTTGGTAGGACATGTTTTGAGGCATCAAGGGATCACAAATTTAGCATTGGAGGGCAGCGTGGAGGGTAAAAATCGTAGAGGGAGACCAAGAGATGAATACACTAAGCAGATTCAGAAGGATGTAGGTTGCAGTAGGTACTGGGAGATGAAGAAGCTTGCACAGGATAGAGTAGCATGGAGAGCTGCATCAAACCAGTCTCAGGACTGAAGACCACAACAACAACAACAAATTAAACAAACAGTACGTATTGAAGAAGATAAACAACATTTGTTTCACATTTTGCAACAAACATAGGGTGCAAAGTACAACTTCTTTCTTTACTGACATCAGTACTCAAAATAACGTAACTTTTTAAGGTAATATCGCTAAAATGTCTAGTCATTTCTCCCAGTAAACAAGCAATTACTCATTTTTGCCTTCTTCACTCAAAGATATGTCTGTATCAGACTCTGTAAGTGTAGCCTGTGAATTAATAATATGTTCATAGAAGCTGTGATGGATGGGAGCACCATATTTCATCAGCTTCCTTAAATTTTTAGCTTTGTCATATGTCAGTGTATGTTTCTTGCCCTCAGATAACGTCGAACGTGTGACATAACCTGGTTGATGTATTTGACGTCATTTCCTGGTTTTCTTGCAATTCATGGACCTGTAGGACATACCGCGATTTACTGTTTCAGAGAAATCGATTTCAAAAGGTTTTTCCTTGTGAAATTTCAGCCGCTGCATCTTCAGTCGCTTGATTTTGTCACCATCCATAAGCATTTTCTTCTTAACAGTACTGTATTTCAAAGGCTTGATGCTTTTAAAATCGTCTTCCTATAGATGAATCACTTGAAATTTGTTTCCTTTCCACTTTGCCGCCCCAATAATTCTAATAAGACTTTCAGCATCAAAAATATATTGCTATTTCTTCATCCCATTATCTACACATAAGAAATCCTGGTCGCAGGCTATGAAAGAGTGTCCGGATACAAAAAATTTCAGCTCAATTGTCTCGACACTAATTTCTGGATTCGTGACCATATACAGCAACATAAGAGACAGATTGAAATTTCGATTTTGTCCACCACAAGTATCTCCATAGCAGACCAATTTCTTTACTTGCAAAGGGAAGTTTTTCACGTAATGCAAAATACATGAAACAACTTCTTGCGATCTTCTACCTGCTTGTGCCACTGCCCAGAAATACATGGAAGCTTTGTCTTTCACTCGATTGTGGATACAGAATTTGTAGCAATTTAACTGCCGTAGATAGTATATCTCAGAAACTGGGAGCTTAGATAATGAAAGAACACTCTGCAAATCAAATGCTATAACACACATATCAGATCAGATCTGACCAGTTCTACATCTTCCTTCGTCTGGGACCTCACCAGTTCAACTCTTCGAAGGCGTAGTTGTTGTGACAGTTCCAACATTTTCTTTTCATGAAGCTGCTATTTCTGTTTTCTTAATTTCACAACTTTTACACGTATCAGAATGTGGTGGACAGAATGAAAGATTGAAGTCTGAAGCAAATATCTGACGGCAAAAAATAATCCTTCACTGGGGTGTAATCTCGTTCTTTACACCGATCCAAATACAAACGATGCATTTTGGCAATGTTCAGTTTGGGATTAAGGTATCCACGATTTGTACTGTCCTTTCTGGAATAGTGTGAGTGGTACCTTGAGAATGATCCTATGTGTTCTTTAACTTGAAGTTTGACTTCTGCAGGAGTTTTGATTATAGGTTCACATTTACCACTATTATCTGAAGCAACTTCTCCTTTTTGTTTGTAAGAAGTAACTGCACGATCTAGTGAACCAGACGAAATTTGAGAGGTGTTTTGGAAAGAAATTTTTCACATATTAACATTAGTATCATCCTGTTTCTTTAAGGTGTATCTACGAGTGAATGTACGATGTGATTCGGTTGTACTATATGACCACTTCTTCACTGTGTGTTGCACCATTCAACTGATAAAACTTTTTTCAACTAATTCATCTCCATTGCCAAAGGAATAGAACCTTTCAAAATTGCACTGTCTCTCTTCTGCGGGAACATTAACCTCACAGTTTTTAGGACAATTGCAATAATAGAAACGAAACTTCTTGTACTTGCCAGTAACACGTCCACCTTCTTTACATTTCGTTTCCACAAATCAGAATTCATTGTTCTCTTGCTACGTGTTTTTGAATGGAAGGAGGGTCATTTTTAACATCAATAAAGTTTCCCCTCGCATCCAGATCAGCAATTTCATCCCATTCAGCGACAGTAACTGTTGTTTTAGTTGGGGTCCTTGACATTTGTCTGTCATTTCCAGGATATGTGAGAACAGGGTTAGATCTTTTACTTTGTGGATCATTTATAGGTGCTGACTCAGCAGATGCTTGTAATTTTGCTGTTGCAGCACTGGTTTGTCTTTTCACACTTATCTTTTTAAGCTTCCTTTTGGGAGTTTCATAATCAGAGTCACCTTCGCATGAAGAAGCGTTTGGAGCACATTCTTGATCAGAACCAGAATCACTCAGATTTTCTGCACTAAATGAATCCATAGTGGGTTACCCCAATTTTACACTCAGTTAATTACAGAATAGTTGTCTTCAAGTTACATCACTAATGTTTTACTCATGAATGGCACCTGAAAGAAGTACAAAAATTATAGGGTATAAAAATGTAATGAAGTAACAACAAACACAAAAACATAAAAAATAGTATTTGTGGGTTACACCGTTTGTGCACCAAATCCATCAATTGAAACTCGGCAATCATGGTGTCCCCCATTTAACCAGTAAGCAGCCGTATCAGTGGATTCCAGAGTTTCTCATACTATTTCTGCGCGTTGTGTCTGAACTCAAGGAAAATATCAGAATGCACTTTTTCCCTTCTAGGGGAGAAAATTGGGTGTATTCTTGCGATCTGATGCATTTGGACCCAAATATGAATCATGGAAGAAAAAATGTAGCGTATCATATTTTCTTGTTCTTCATTGTCTACTGGAAACACATTCCATGTCAGACGTAATGTAGTCTCAGTAAGACACCACAATTCTAGCATGTGCACGAATGTAAAGTACAAAGTTGTGCTAGAGGGGGTGGGGGAGGGGTGGGGGCAGAGAGGGAGAGAGAGAGTCATGCTATGTCTTCCTAGTACTTGGGATGATTTTCAGCCGTGTAGTCTACAACCAACATTTGCTGCTAAGGGAAGAGTGTATTGTCCGTAGACTGTACAACAGACTCTGCGCTTTAGGGTGTTAAAGCAGTTTTGAATGTTGTGACGTACTATAATTTTACTTATACACTGTAATGAAGTTATTTATGTTCATCTCCCTACAACGCCACCCACCAGTACTTCTGACTGAAATTCATTGGGTTGCCAGCTTCACCATAAAAGGTTCACTTCGTGAGAATAGGGTAATTTTCTAAAGCCGAAGTATCAAACCCCTCTGACTGTCTCGAACACTGTCATAGGATCGACGAACTGCAGCGCATTAGAATAACAACTCTTCTGTTTAATTATCTCAGTGTTTTTCTTTGGCTTTGTGCTCTGCCTTCACTGGGGTCGGCGTGTTATTTATCGTATTTCGTTGTGATAGAGTGTGACCATATGCCCTTCCTATCGCCACAATCCCCTCCCTCCTCCCGCCCTCCCCCTACCAGACGGAATATGTGTACCGAAACTGTACGCGTCTAGTGTTATCTAACATGAAAGTGTGTGGACGTTTTGTAAATGTTTACGAATTGTGCAACTGAGGCGGTATTTGGGTACCAGCCCGGTGTTCATCTAGTCGAATGTGAGAAACCACCTAAAAAACACATCCAGGCTGGTCGACACATCGGCCCTCATGGTTAATCCGCCAGCGCATCCCCGAATCCCCGAGACTGTGTGCTAACGCGGGCCGCTATCTGTGCGAATTCTTCCGTTTACTTACATCTGTCAGATTCAAAGATTACGGAGAACACTGTAAATACAGCATCAACACAAAATACTTGTTAAAACGTTAAGTGGAAAAGACTAGCTGCTAAGAGGGACATGCAGATGTAATTTAATAGTGAAAGCTTCTTCATTTACCTTCGGTAATTACTGCCTCCCTATTGGAAAAGTAAGGTTTAGATTAACCTTGGTGACACCCTTGAGGACTTAGATTTGCCGCCCAGGGTCCAGTGTACTAGCCTAGGAGACGTACCTGCGGCGTTCATCCTCCAAGTCAGCTCTGTTATAGCAGGAAGCATTCGGCACACGATCACAGCGGTCTCGCTTTTGCACATCGATGGATGTGGCGGTCTGCCGACGCCCCCTACAGTTGTTTAAATATACACGTTAAAAAAAAAAGTTTTCAATCACCTCGATTCCGAGAGTTCCGGAACATGTACAGAAAATTGGAACAGAGATCAACATAAACATCATTTCCGTCCTTTTTACTGCTCATGAAAACCACACATTGCATGTTGTATCACCATACAGCGAGACCTTCGGAGGAGGTGGTCAAGGTTGCTGCACACACCGGTATTATACCCAGTAGCACGTCCTCTTGCATTGAAGCATGCCTAAATTCTTCGTGGCATACTATCCACAAGTCCACCAAGGCAATGTTGGTTCAGATTTTCCAACTCCTCAACGGCGATTAGGCGTAGATCCCTCAGAGTTGTTGATGGGTCACGTCGTCCATAAACAGCCCTTTTCAGAATGAGATTTTCACTCTGCAGCGGAGTGTGCGCTGATATGAAACTTCCTGGCAGATTAAAACTGTGTGCCCGACCGAGACTCGAACTCGGGACCTTTGCCGTTCGCGGGCAAGTGCTCTACCAACTGAGCTACCGAAGCACCACTCACGCCCGGTACTCACAGCTTTACTTCTGCCAGTACCTCGTCTCCTACCTTCCAAACTTTACAGAAGCTCTCCTGCGAGCCTTGCAGAACGAGCACTCCTGAAAGAAAGGATATTGCGGAGACATGGCTTAGCCACAGCCTGGGGGATGTTTCCAGAATGAGATTTTCACTCTGCAGTTTCATATCAGCGCACACTCCGCTGCACAGTGAAAATTTCACTCTCGAAACATCCCCCAGGCTGTGGCTAAGCCATGTCTCCGCAATATCCTTTCTTTCAGGAGTGCTAGTTCTGCAAGGCTCGCAGGAGAGCTTCTGTAAAGTTTGGAAGGTAGGAGACGAGGTACTGGCAGAAGTAAAGCTGTGAGTACCGGGCGTGAGTCGTGCTTCGGTAGCTCAGATAGTAGAGCACTTGCCCGCGAAAGGCAAAGGTCCCGAGTTCGAGTCTCGGTCGGGCACACAGTTTTAATCTGCCAGGAAGTTTCATATCAGACCTTTTCAATCTATCCCAGGCATGTTCGATAGGGTTAATGTCTGGAGAACATACTGACCACTCTAGTCGATGTCGTTATCCTGATGTGGTTCCACTATCGGTCGGAGGATGGCATTCATGTATCGTACAGTCATTATGGCGCCTTCCATGACTACCAGCGGCGTACGTCGGCCCCACATAAGGTCATCCCAAAACAGCAGGGAACCTCGACCTTTCTGCACTCGTTGGACAGTGTGTCTAAGGCGTTCAGCCTGAACGGGTTGCCTCCAAACACGTCTACAACGATTGTCTGGTTGAAGGCATATGCGACATCATCGGTGAAGAGAACGTGACGCCAATCCTGAGCGGTGAATTCGGCATGTTGTTGGGCTCATTTGTAACGCTCTGCATAGTGACGTGGTTGCAAAGATGAACCTATGCATTGGACGTCGGGAGTGAAGTTGCGCATCATGCAGCCTATTGGGCACAGTTTGAGTCATAACACGACGTCCTGTAGCTGCACGAAAAGCATTGTTCAACATGGTGTAGTTGTAGTCAGGGTTCCTCCGAGCCATAATCCGTAGGTAGCGGTCAACCACTGCAGTAGTAGCCCTTGGGAGGCCTGAGCGAGGCATATCATGGACAGTTTGTGTCTCTCTGTACCTCCTCCATGTCCGAACAACATCGCTTTGGTTCACTCCGAGACGCTTGGACACTTCCCTTGTTGAGAGCCCTTCCTGGCACAAAGTAACAGTGCAGTCGCGATCGAACCGCGGTATTGACCATCTAGGCGTGGTTGAACTACAGACAACACGATCCGCCTGCCAGAGTGGCCGTGCAGTTTTAGGCGCTACAGTCTGGAACCGAGCGACCACTACGGTCGCAGGTTCGAATCCTGCCCTGCCTCGGGCATGGATGTGTGTGATGTCCTTAGGTTAGTTAGATTTAATTAGTTCTAAGTTCTAGGCGACTGATGACCTCAGAAGTTAAGTAGCATAGTAACACGATCCGTGTACCTCCTTCCTGTTGGAATGACTGGAACTGATCGGCTGTCAGACCCCCTCCGTCTAATAGGCGCTGCTCATGCATGGTTGTTTACATCTTTGGGTGGGTTTAGTGACATCTCTGAACAGTCAAAGGGACTGTGTCTGTGATACAATATCCATAGTCTATCTTCAGGGTTTCTGGGAACTGGGGTGATGCAAAACTTTTTTTGATATATGTTTATAAACCGGCCGTTGTGGCCGAGCGGTTCTAGACGCTTCAGTCTGGAACCGCGCTACAGCTACGGTCGCAGGTTCGACTCCTGCCTCGGGCTTGGATGTGTGTGATGTCCTTAGGTTAGTTAGGTTTAAGAAGTTCTAAGTTCTAGGGGACTGATGACCGCTTATGTTAAGTTCCATAGTGCTCAGAGCCATTTGAACCAGTTTTTGTTTATATAAAAACACGTTCCTATCCGACTTCAAAGATATGACACAACAACTTTGGCTCTGAGGCTGGACATTGCAATAGTCGAAGGGGATAGTGCAGCTATCTCGACACACGGTGTTTGTTTAGCGAAAAACATTGTTGACCGAATCTCTCCCACAACAGACTCGCACACACATTGGTAATGACATTTTCTGTAAAGGTAGGTGCTAGTACAGTCAGTTCTAGATTGTATGACAAACAGAAACCATAGACATCTTTCTAGCATCGTAACATTAATGTATTGTCCAGACGAAAGTATAGTGATATGACGGTAGATTCACTATTATAGGTAAAATTTTGCATCAGTTAAACACGAATTTGGCCGATCTGGCTTGGGTGTGTGCTGAATGGGTGAAAGATGTTTGTGTTGCGAGCTGTGCGCTGTGTTCTTGCTTCTTCCATCGATACTGGTCAACGTATAATCGTGGCAGATGTGAGATAGCGTTAATATTTGCTCCTGCCGATCTCGATGTTTTTGCCCTTCTATTTAGTATCTAATGGTTCTGAATAACTTCTCGCAAAAAGAACGCTTGCATACCTTCGTGGGGAATAGTGCCTCAGCCTTGTTACCCTGTTTCTCCAAAGTACTGTCAGACCAGTTACAACGACGTCCTTGTGAAATGGGTCATTCGTTCATCAGGTTACGCTGAATACTATATGGCTACACTAACATACAGGGGATTTATGGGGAAAAAGAAGAACACAGATGCCATACACAAGCATCATTCATTTCTGCAGATAGCTGGATGTATATACGCTCTCAAATAAGATCGAAATTCTATGCCTCCACCAAGTGTTGTAAACTCATACATAGATCCGCGTATTAACGTTCAACTCATACCGAAATATTGAGCTACATCTTCTTCCATGGAACTCGGAGTTTGCCACGAAAGTTCGTCTGTGTGTGAGTGCGTGTGTGTGTGTATGTGTGTGTGTGTGTGTGTGTGTGTGTGTGTGTGGTTGGAGCTTACGGGCGCTCAGCGGCCACAGGCTGTCAGCGCCCTTACGCACATTGAAACAAACGAATGTGAAAATATCCGGTAAACTGGTCCACGAAAGCTACAAACGTAAAGCTGCCTGCTCAGTCTCTGGTCGAGTGAGTATTGTGTACCGCTGCACCTTGAATTCTTAAAGGTCTGTTGCCGTATGTGAAAAGATTCCGTTTCGATAAAAATTTTCATTGTTCACGGAAATTCACCAACACTGATTTTGTGATCACCTAGTATCACTGGTGGTGTTGTTTGAGTATTCTGAGCAAACACCGGTCTCTGGGGGTTGATATTACTTTCGTGCCAGAAAGACGTGGGTTCCCAAACATCGCTGCTTGGTTGAATTCACGATGAGAGAACGTTTTAAGGCTAAGAGCAAAGGTAGCTGAACTGAACTGTTTGAGAAGCTCAGTAATATGCTTTTTCCATTTCAAGTTTTCAATAACATGTATGTATGTTCAACAACAATTTAGAGCAATCACTCTATTTACTGAGTCCTGCTCATGTGCTACATCAATTCTTGGTTCGAGTATATTTGTTGTACAGAACAGAATGTGGTGTGTTTTTCAAAAAATAGGGAGAGTCCATTTTCAGAGGACCACTGCATAATTCTTTGGAAAATATCATTTTCCAAATCTTCTGTTGCTTTCTCTCTGATGGGATTTATTATAATACTAGTAGCGTCTGCAAAAATTACAAATTTTGCTTATTGAATGTTTAGCGAAAGGTGATTCACATTTATAAGGAATAGGAGTGGACCAAAAATTGATCCCTCTGGGACTCTATTTGTGATTTTTTTCCCATTCACTAAAATTTATGCCTTCCGAAGTTACCTGAATTATTCAGCATAACTTCTTGCATTCTGTTTGTTAAGCATGATTAAAACCATTTGTGAGTAAAGCCATCTCTTCCAAAAGCTTTAGTTTCTCTAAGAGAGTATCATGATCTACAGAATCAAGCGACTTGGAAAGATAAAAAAAAACAACTGGTGATATATTAATATTTGAGGCTTGTATTGTTTGATGAGAGGGCGTACAAATGGCATTCACGACAGTGCAGCCCTTCTGGAGTCCGAACTGTGGTATGTGTTTTGTTTCCACTTACGTGAGCGACTGCTCTTGACTACATTACTTTCTCGAATAGTTTGCAAAAAGATGTCAGTAAGGACACAGGACGATAATTATTTAAGTCTGTTGCTTAATAACTGCATAATTTAACAAGTCTGGAACAATTCTATGTACCATTGATGCATTGCATATGTCACTTACTAAATTAAAACAACTTTTCAGAATTGTGTTTGAAATTCCATCAATCCCAGATGAGCTTTTGTTTCTTAGAGTTTTTATAACTGCATTCATGTCAGTGAAGGTTGTTGTTGCTACTTCCAGTTGCTTTAAGTTTTGTACGATGACTTTTTTAATATATTCTCTTTCTTCCTCAAGTGAACCATTTAATTCTACATTTGCTGCTACGTTTCGAAAGTTATTGTTAAAATTGTGAGTTATTAGTCACAACATTGTCATTCAGTTTAACTTTTATGGAATTTTGTAGACTGACTAGCTGTACTGTCTCGCGTTTGACAACTTTCCATATAGTTTTAATATTGCTATCGGCGTTATTTAATTCTGTCAGAACACGCATAATTCTGAACATTTTAATGACCCAACCATAAAATCCTACAGTATTTTTGTAATATCCGTTATGTCAGCTCTTCACTTACTCTGTCCTTGTTACCGGGACATTGGCTTGAAGAACATTCTGGGCAGTTCCAGCGAATGTTTTGGCCACCCAGATCACCTGACTGTGATTGCATCCGGCTTTTAGGGACCTAATCGATAGGTCAGTTCGTGCATAAAATCGTATAAGTGCAATTCCGTAATTATAGACGGATGCAGACCCAGCATGGCTCAATATTTCTGCAGGGGACTTACCCGACTTGTTGAGTCCACGTCACGTCGAGTTGCTGCACTACGACAGGATAAAGGAGGTCCGACACGACATTAGGAGGTGTCCCATGACCTTTGTCACATCACTGTATAATGGGTGGTCAAAATGCTTCCGTTCGAAGGCTGTAGAGCTCAGAATCAGTACGCCAATCAGGCAAAATCGCGTCAATATTGAGACATCGTCCCACGCTGAAGATGCCCATTTGAGTGGCGTGGTGCGTGAAGAAGTCAGTAAATGCCTGCTGCAAATCCTCGCCCTACAACAATCGTCAACCCTTCAAGGTCTTTTTTTATGGTCGTGATAATCGCATCGAAAGAGATCAGGACTACAGTGGCGGGGGTTCGAGTCTCTCCCACTTGTCCGCAATGGATGAGGCTGTCCCCCCAGATCAATTACGGTGTGTCGAACCACAGAGCTGCTTTATAAATTGTTGTAACTTAAACATCTTATCTGGGAGGACATTTACTGTAAGTACAGGAAATGACACTGTCTAACAAAAATTAATGAATAATGGTTTACCATCCTCGCTCCTTACTTGTGTAGTTTATATTTCACGTCTACAGCTTTGCTTACGCCGTTTTACAATAGATAGCAGTAGCAGCAAGTGCTGTTGCAGGTGGTATATTGCGTCATATAATAGTCTCACGTATTTGTAAACATAACGCCATCAGCCAATTCATCATTGCATCACAAAGTTATTCTCTATTGACTGTGTTAGCCTACGAGCCCAGTACTTGTCATTTTGCGCGAAGTTTTAATTTTCTTCTTTAACATGAAAAAATCTGTTCATAAAATGCTGGGCGAGACCTGTGGTGAGGTAACTACTAATGAAAGAGAATGCAGAGAAGCTTTTCAATGCTTCAAGAACGATATCTTGACTTCGAACACCGGCGTGAAAGACAGTATGTTTTCTAAGCTGCTGCAACTGGTGGAAACAATTATAGGAGATCGTTATCGTAAGTAATTGATGAGTTTGAGCCGACTACTGAAAGACGAACGGCCGCAGTACTGCGACAGACATGAAAAGGCGATTCTGCAGCACGATAATGCTCGACCCCATCTCACAAAACCTGGCGAAACATACATGGAAACACTGAAGTCAGAAGTACTACCCCACTTGCCATATTCTTCAGAGATTTCTCCCTTTGGGTACCACCTTTTCCGACAAATGGCACCCTCCGGTCAAATGAATAAGTGCAAAATTGGATCAATTCGTGGATCTCCTCAGAAGACGACGCATGTCTTCCACCATGGGCGATTCGTATGTTGCCCAAAAGATGGGAGAACGTAGTGGCCAACTATCGCCCGTGGTCTACATCGCCAATATTTTGTAAGTTTGGCAAAATAAAGCCTCGAACTTCGAGAAAACACAGCGGAAGCAAATTTGTGTACCTAACATCTCTGATACTCCTCGAACACAGTCCAGAAAATTTGGCTATACGGATGACTGGGCAATAGCAACCCAAAGCAAAACATTCGAAACAACTGCAAAAAAATTATCTTCTGAACTAGACATCTTAAGTCAATATTTAAATAAATGGAGGGTGCAACCTAACTCAAATAAAACAGAAGTTGCGCGTTTTCAGCTGTCCAATGTATTGACACAAGGAGCTCCTTGATGTCTAGCTTCATGGAGACAAACTGCGACATAACATGTATCCAAAGTACCTTGGGATCAGGTTAGGCGGAAACATTCCTCTAAGGAACACTCGACACGAACATTTAACAAGCTTAAATGAAGAAATAACATTCTCCATAAACTCCGTGGCACTAGCTGGGAATCGTCAGAAGACACTTTTCGCAAATGAGCACTCGGAGTGGTATACTCAACATCATAGCACTCAGCATCTTTCTGGCTAAATATTCCATACGTGAAAAAGGTAAATTTATAACTCAACGAAGTCATGATCATTGTTAGTGCGTCACTACGATCTGTTCCCCTACACTGGTTATGTATCTTGAGTCACAATCCACCTCCTGATATTAGACAGAAGCCTGTGCTGCTACGTGAATACCAGAAGATTGTTAATAACCCCGACCTTCCAATACTGAACAATTTTTTGCCTGTGGAGCGAAAAAACTTAAGATCAATACATTTCTCTCTTATTGAAGTCAAGATTCGTACTGAAAATAAATTCAGTGCCATCGACGAATGGAAACGCCGTTGCCAACAAAACATTCCGCCACAATACCTGAAACTGCCTAGGGCAATTTGGACTACCCTGAAACGCATCCGAATGAGCCATGGAAGAAGTGCAACCACTCTCCATAGGTGGGTCAAATCTTCATCTCCATCTTGTGACTATTGTGTGGAATGACAGAGAGTTACTCATGTACTAACACGTCCCACACGTGCCTAAAAGCGTTCTTTCGAACAATTCCTGACAATGACACATTAAAAAAAAAAAAGGAAAGGATGGAGGGCAGTAGACAGTGGATTCAGTTAGTAACATTTTTTGCAGTTTCAAGTAGAATCATTCCGACATGAATCATTCATCATATTCCAAAGAAATGCTTCAAAATTCACAACAACGTGGTAGGTGGGAAGTTTAGAGTTTAACGCCCCAGAGACAACGCGGTCATTGCAGATGCGGCAGGAAGGATGGGGAAGTAAACCGGGCACTTCCTTTTAAAGGAACCATCCCGGCATTGAAATTAAGCAGTTTAGGGAGCTCTGGATAAATCTAAATCGGGATGACTAGACGGTGATTTGAACCACCAGAGACCACGAACAAAGCTGTGCAGTACTGTGTGGCGTCATTAAAATCTGAATTCCTGCTTGAACGGTAAGACCTGCCTCATCGACCATATCGATCAAAGATCTTCACTGGTGAAAAGCATGCTAGCTTAATGTTACAGGCTGTGAAAGAAATTTTTTGGTTGAGCCCTACCAAAAACAATTTAACAGTCTGTGTGACTCCACAACGTCCACAACGTCCACAACGTCCACAACGATAACGATGTGCATTTCGTGCCACACACAGAAAGTCTTGCGTGCTACGAACTATTTCCTGATATATGACTATTACAATTGTCAGTTTTTGCTAGCTGGGACGCCTCGCGGTAGCGATATAACTACGATCAGAATACTACATCAAGTGTTGCTACGTCACGATACACCCGCTAGCATTCTGCTATTCTTCTGATCTATCACACTCTAACATATTTATTACGGTCCTTACAGTCACCAGGAAAGTGACTTCGCTTGACGACATCTGTAACTTCATATAAATGGGTTTCTACTGGCGTGAAGTCAAAAAAGTATCGTAGTACTTGAATGGAGACTACATGAATCTTGTACTTGTTGACTGTTTCATGGCATGAATAGACTCACTTACGGTTAACCGAATTTCGTTCACACAAATTGCAAGTCGCCACTGGGCTATGACTAAAAGGAAGCTGTATCTATGATCTGAATAGAGTGAACGCTTTCGATATGCAGGTCGCCCCCTCCTACCTAGATGTACTATGACAAACGTGCGCAACGGATACAGCTGAGAAATTACTGTCTCTAACAAAGGAGTCATGGTCGAGGCCCTTGCCAAAAATAACAATAATCTAAGGAATTACGTTGATCATCTACCGGCCAGAATTAAAGGTGGGTGCAATTTGACCAACATTTACTGATATACAGTTCAAGAGGAAAACGAAAATACTGTTTGCACAAAATGTCAACTTCTACAAACCAGAAATTAAGAGACAAATTGGATAAAAGAACCCGTAAAACATTGAAATAAAATAAACCAGCACTAAGTGGCAAAGTCCATGGGAAGAGTAAGGGAAGCAACCAATACTAGCTCACATTCCACCAGAAGGAACTAAACACACGATTGGGAGATGGACATGAGCTCTGCATCAGTCATAGTGGGGAAAAGGAGAATCCATGCAGGAGCCCCAAATACTTCAGTCCCGAGCTTTAGCGCATAACGTAATTTGTGATCAGATCCCCTCAAGTTTAGAACAAACACGCCTATCTCTGACTAATAACCCGAAACCGTACGTTCAGTGTGAGCTCATCATTGTGCTATTCTACGATAGAATGGACTTCACCCTAAGTAGCTGCAGAGGCTGAAGATGACGTCACGGTTGCAACCGAAGTGCCTCAGAAGTCGTATCAAAGAGAAAAATGCCTGCTACGGAATGACGAAGAGTGACGTTCAGCTGAGACCACTGTGGAAAAGAGAACGTCTCACAGCAGAATCCAGACACGCCTCAGACCTCCATGTTGAGGAGCTTCCAAAAACTATTTATCAGCCAATCATCAAGATTGTTATACAAGCTCCCAATGGGGTTGCTGCATAGCAACCCTGCCCTCTCTTTCCCAGTAAGGTTGTTAATCCGTCAGCCATAATATAATTTTGACAAGTTTAAACGAAATGTTAACAATTTGGAAAAGACTCCCACCCATTATTCTGGACTATGTTCAATGTGAGTAAACTCAAGCTTCAGTAGCTTGGAGAAAGGCTGGCCTGACTTGCACTCTGTCTGTTATTCTAGGCTCCGACCAATCGCAGTTTTTTGCGGTCTGGACGGCAGGAAATGGTTCTACAACCTACATGTTCTGGCACCAGAAAGGTGCGACGGCACTTCATCATAAAACGGGCCGAACACCCGCAACTTTTACTCTTCTGCTGTCTGTTGAGTTGGCCATCTACTGTCTAGTCATTTACGACTGGCATATGGTCCATTGCTAGCAGATGTTACAGGGGACAGTGTGGGCGAATAGGATGGACCATGAAGAAATGTATAGGTCCTCTGTAGCTCTGAATGATTCTTTTATTCCATTCTTCCATGGTCATTTGTATGCACAATCCTCCAGACGTCTGCCTGGATCCTTGAAAAGCATCTCCCTACATCACATCAGCAGTGTAGAGATCACAAAGTGTGTGCACCAGGCTGTCTGACCGCTCTTCCTTGGCTGAGGGGAAGGTGGAGCTACCTTCCACGATGGCAATCCCTTTAGAATGTGTGACAGACGGCTCTCAGGGGAGATGTCCTATCTGGTCTACAAGACATACTGACCCTGCAAAAGCTTACTGAGTCCCAGCTGACCTAGCAGCCTAAAGCCACTGGTTTACAGACCGATGAGTCGGCCAAGCGCCCCCCCCCACCCCCCCACCCCCCACCACCGCCCCAGCTGAGTGCGTTACCGACCCATCTGACTATGTATAGATACAATGCAGTTGTGCTGCTGCTGTTGTTGTTCTATCTTTAGGGCGCTCAATATAACGGTCATCAGCGCCCGAGCATTGACTGTATGAGACGGATGGGGATAGAGCACACAAAATGAGGACAGCATAAAACACAAAGTAAGACCACGCTACCATGTACTCTTTCTTACACGACTCCTCTGAACGGTACAATGTAGCAATCGAGTGAAGGCAGACCATTAAAAACAATGATATCAGATCTGGACAGCCACTAAGAGCCAAGTCCAGAAAAGAAGATTGGCAGACCACGAGAATAACAACTGGATGAGCCAATCGTTCTCTAACACACTAAAAGCTTCGACCTAAGGGCTGAGGTAGAAGGGAAGACAAAACACAGAATCGTAAAACACTTGCCACATTCATCTCATTATCACCTATAACTGATGGTAGGTCAGTCGATCAACCAGCTTATAGTCTCTCGTCATCACACAAAGTACAGTCGGTTAAAATGTGGCGAACTGAAATCAGCACACAACATGCATTGCGAACAGGCTGTTCTTCACATCTGAGGACGCCATGGGTCAGTGGGCTGTGTCCGAGGTCGCATTAAATGGACTTCATCTATTCTAACTGACCAAAAGGAGGTGCGCCATGGCCTCACAGTCTCTTTTATCGATCGAAACATTTTCCGTCACGCCCAACCGCTCTTTCTCCCAAAGATGCATGACGGATCTGCACAGCGATGACAGCGCGGGGTGCGGAGGGATAGGGCAATCGGTTACGTTGGGAAAGGGTACACACCTCTTTGGCCCGCTATGACTGATGCAGACATCATGCCCAGCTCCCAGTCACGTGCTTAATTCTTTCTGATGGAACGTAATTTAGTACTGGATGCTTAGCTTAGCCTTCCCTTGGACTTTGCCGCTTAGTACTGGGTCGTTTTATTTGAATATTGTATGGGTACATTTATCCAAATCGTCTCTTAATTTCTGATCTGCAGCCAAACAATTGTTTGGCTTTCCTCTTGAACTGTAATGAATAAATATTGGTCAAACTGCACCCATCTTTAACTTAGGCGGTTAGATGATCACCGTAATTCCTGACATCATTGTTCATTTGTTAGGGTGATTAATTTGCCAGTTGTTTACGTTGCGCACGTTTGTCATAATACATCTGGGTAGGAGGGGGCGACCTGCATATCGAAAGGTTTCACTCGGTTCAGATCATACGTACAGCTTCCTTTTAGTCATTGCCCAGTGGTGGTTTGCAACTTGTGTGAACGAAATTCGGTTAACCCCAAGTAATTCTAACCCATGCCATGAAGCAGTCAACAAGTATACGATTCATTTAGCCTCCTTTCATGTGCTAGGATACTTTTTCGACTTGACGCCGGTAGAAACCCATTAATATGAAGTTCCAGATGACGTCAAGCGAAGTCTGCGGGGCATCTCCTTGGTGGTTGTAAGGACCGTAATAAATATATGTTTGAGGTTGATAGATCAGAAGAATAGCAGAATGCTGGCGGGAGTGCCATGCCGTACCAATAACTGATTTAGTATTCTGATTATCGTTCTTCTATCGCTACCGTGAGGCGTCTAGGTTGTCGGCAAAAAATGGCAACTGCAATAGACATACATCTGGAAACAGTTCGTAGCACGCAACACTTTCTTCGTGGCACGAGATGCATAACGTTATGCACAGGCTGTTAAATTGTTTTGGTGGGACTCAAACAAAAATTTCTTTTACAGTCGGTAACATTAAGGCAGCATTCCTTTCACCAGTGAAGAAGTTTGATAGATATGGTCGATGAGGCAGGTCTTACCGTTCAACCAGAAATGTATGTGTGGTCATCCACTGATTTTAATGAGGTCACACAGTACTCTGGTGGTTCAAATCACCGTCTGGTCATCCTGGTTTAGATTTACCCAGATTTCCCTAAGCTGCTTACTGTAACTGCTGGGATGGTTCCTTTGAAAGGAAGTACCCAGTTTACTTCCCCATCCTTCCTGCCACATACGCATTCACCTCGTTGTCTGTGGGGTGTTAAACCCTAAACTTCCCACCTTCCATTTTTTCATGACCATTGAACCTTTTGTTTCTAATACGGTGAATGATTAATGTCAAAACGACCCTCCTTACTCATCGGAGTCTGTGCTGCTTGAACTTCTCTTCTATACTCTGACTAGCAGCAGGTGAAATGGGTTCTGTTTGGCTTTCGCCATCTTCTGCCAGCAAAGTATCTACTGTAGCAGTGACTACACTATCACTTTCAGCCTTACTGAACTCAGATACATTTTCACGTAATACTAAATCTCAACTGAGTCCTGAATCCTTTCTACGTTAAAACTTTATAAAATCTAAGTCCTAATCACAATATATATCTTCACACCAGCTAAAGTTACATACATAAACACAAAGAATAGCACAAAAAGACATGCACAGTTAATAGTTTCGCATATACCACAGCATGTGAACTAGAATGGCCCTTTGCTTTCGCTTATTGCTCTTCGTTTCATTAATAATTATCTTAAACGCAGAATTTTCCAAGTATTAACTGTGCACCATCTATTATCTACTCACTGTCGATTGCAAAATCGTGCGAAAACAAGAGTTCATGCACTTTGGCCTTTACCTTAAATTTCTGCATATTCGTGTTCGGGTTTACATTTTTAATTCCATTACATCATGTCTCTCATCTCAGAGTAGATAAGTTTTTGATTCCAGTTTATTTTCTGATGATTTCTGAGGTTTTGCATGAAAGAAAACTTTCAACAGTGTTAGTATGTACTGGGTGAGTCACCAGCTATTGCCACCTAGAATAACACCGAAAGTATGATAGTAGCTGAAACGTTTGTGGGACAAATGTTCCATTGAACACCGGGGGACATAATATGACGTTGGTTTTTTGTTGCTAGGTGGGCTCGCTTTAGAGATATGAAGGTCAACTTTGTTTTTTAAATGGGATGCTATAGTTTGGTGCTTATTTTCTGATAGCGGCTATCGAGACGAAACAGTAACAGTAAGTAAGGTCTTTGAAGTTCAACGAAGGTCACAAAGATGGCATAAACGTCCATTTATAGAAGGTGTTCGAAGTGATGACCATTGTTATCAATGCAGTACTGCAATATTCTTATCAGGGATTGAGTGGTATTCCTTATCACTTCGGTACTTATCGACGCACATGCTCTAACAGTTCTCTCTGTTATATCGTGCAAATAGTAAATATTCTCCGAATACGGCCTATCCATCTAACGTGCCTTTGACATGTGAACACCATTCGGCGGTTTCGGTATACGATACCAATAGGAACGGTAAGACTATTATCGTCGAATCAAGCGAATGTGAATGATGTATTCTTTCGAAGAATAAGTCGATATGCTTCTCGTTTACGGAGAATGCCAACGAAATTCAGTGAGAACTAGAGACATATACGCTGAAAGATATCCTCAACGTACTCAATCTACACGTCGTACATTTAAATACGTGTATGATAAGTTGAGAACAACTTGATCGCCGGCCGCTGTGGCCGAGCGGTTCTATTCGCTTCAGTCCCGAACAGCGCTGCTGCTGCGGTCGCAGGCTCGAATCCTGCCTTGGGCATGGATGTGTGAGATGTCCTTAGGCTAGTTAGGTTTAAGTAGTTCTAAGTCTAGGGGACTGATGACCTCAGATGTAAGTCCCACAGTGCTTAGAGCCATTTCAACCGTTTGAACAACTTGATATTTAATGCATCGGAAACATATCCGGCAAAGGAAAGCTACTAACGAGGAAGCGGAAATTAGTACTTTTGCCACTGTGGTTGGAGATCCTTGTGTTAGTTCGCGTCAAATCCCAAGGGAATGTGGCATGAGCCAGAGTAGTGTTGTTCGCATTCTGCGTCGCCATGGATATCATCCTTACCATATCAGTCTCCACCAAGAATTAACTGGTACGAGTTTTATACGTCACATTGAATTCTGCCGACGGACTCAACTTCAGATTCAGAGGGATGACACATTTATTAATTTGATTTTAGCTACTGACGAGGCTACGTTCACGAACCATGAAAATGTTAATTTGCATAACATGCATTACTGGGCAACTGAAAATCCATGTTGCCTACTGGTAGTTGCACACCAAAAACCGTGGTCGGTGAATGCAGTTACACATCATTGTATTCGTCTCGATAGCCGCTATCAGAAAATAAGTACCAAACTATAGCATCCCATTGAAAAAAAAACAAAGTTGACCTTCATATCTCTGAAGCGATCCCACCTAGCAACAAAAAACCAACGTCATATTATGGTCCCCGTTGTCCCACTCAACTTCCGTCCGACAAACTTTTCAGCTCCTATCATACTTTCGGAGTTATTCTTGGTGGCAATAGTTAGTGACTCCCTGTATATGGGCCTGTTTAGTATTAATCTGACTACAAGACTACGTAAAGTTTGCGAAAAACAACTTTCTATTGTGGTCTGGTTTCCGTACGACAAGAGCGGAATAATAATTGTAAAAGTGAATATTATTCTGAATATTATTTTTGAATATGGGACCAAACATAATTTAAAACTGCTGCTCCTAACTTGGATATGAAAAACTGTAAAGATTGAGAGAACTTGAAAAATGTCTTGATTCTCTGATCGATACAGTTAAATGAAATAATTTTAGATAGTTTCCTGCTGTTAATGAAAAAGGCGTAAAGCAATGTTGATTAAATTTGAATTTGCAGCGTAATGGCGGCGTATTGTCTTCTATCAGCAGTGCTCTGTTAACTGGCGGCGATGCATTTAGAAAGTGCTAGAAATGCTGAAATAATTAAAATCATGACATGGGGGATGCAAGAGTTCTATAAATGAGAAATGAATTATTATCTGATACCTATATTAACCTTTAAGCATACAGTTTCACTCCTTAATCTCACTTCATCAGATACAGCGACTGCATTCGGCATGTAATATAACGTAAGAGAAAGACGGCGGATACTCATTCCGCTTATTTATAGCAAAAAGAAACATAATATTACGTAATACCCTTTCCAAGGATAATACTTCGTACACACAGTTATAATGCCCCGTGCTCAGGTCTTTTACTCGTGTTAGACTTATTCAGGTTTCACTTGGCTATGAGAGATTTCTCACAAAAAAATATGTCACGAAAAATTGCAAATAAAATATTCACTGAGATTCATAGCCAGATGTCCTACCCATTCATTTGGAGACGCTATTCATTCTAATTGGTTATCCTATATGATGCAGTATGTTTTTTTTCTTTTTTTCCCTTTTTTTCAGGGCACATCAAACATTTATTTTACTGCTGTTAAGATGAAGGCATCATGTCTCGTCACCAGTAAAGATGTGGACGGTTGTGCTCGAGGAGGCGGCCGAAATGTATACACGGCCGCTCATTGTGTTGAATGAGAGGACGCAATACGTCTACAGCGTGGCTCGTGGGGTCTGGTGGTTGACTCACCGTCTGGTCATCGTGATTTAGATTTACCAGGATTTCTCTATAAGACAAATTCTGGGATGCTTCCTTCGAAAGAATACGGCCGGTTTACTTCCTCACCTTTCTTGTCCCGATCTGAAATGACCTCGTTATCAGCGAGGGTTAAAGAACTTTTATACCTTGGATGGGTTTCTTTATATTTAGCTTTTTTGCTACCAGCCAAGATTTTCTTTTAGTCATATTTTACACGACGCGTTTCTACAAATGTTTCTCATTTCAAAGTGTTTTTCTCTTTGTACTATGCCGTTTTTACGTAATGTCGAACATGTGTGAGACTCTGCTCAAATAGACCATAAGAGAACCTGAAGTCAACAAAATAAAGCAAAACCTCACACATCGGATACACTACGCAAAAATGGCATAGTACAAAGAAAAGGCCTTGAGTGACCAGAATACTTTATTTGTAGAGTCTGCGCTCTTTCAGTGATATTGAAATTACATGCGCATTTTTTCCTTCTGGTGGCAAAATGGTAGTGAGTAGTATAGATGAATGCAACAAAACCGTGATGATAACAGATCGCGAAGGGTCGAAACTTGTTTGTTGAGCTTCAACAAGCTCAGTCGTAGGTAAACCAGGTAGCAAAACCTCACTGCATTGGTAAGATACGGTAAAAATGTAATCATTGTACTACGGACACCACTTACAAAACAAACTGGTGGGGTCGACCGAAGAATAATGCTCACATTTATTGCACACATACAAAAGACGACTGGCGTATTTCCATGAACGCCTGCAATGCCAGCAACCCGCAACGTACTACCGTTGTGCGGGTCGTCACTCCAGCACCGCAGGGGCGCCAGCCAAATGCAACCGAACTCCGCCTGGCCTGCACGAAGGAGGCTAGTTCCGCGGGCGCGCAAGGGAGCAGCAGGGGCCGCCACACGTACGGACCTTTTGGTGCATCCACCGCGCCGTTTTATTCAGCCAGTAGGAGCCCACACTGCTAGACCAATAACTGTCTAGTGGTCATAGGCCACGCGGGTATAACCGCCTTTTCCAGGCGAGCAACAGGTAGTTCATCAGTCAAGCGCTCGACGCAGTGGAGAGCACACGTACTACTGCCGCCGCTTAATCGTGATATCGATACTACCTGGAGCGCATCTACCGAAGAACGGGGTGGCGGATTTCCGCTCGGTTGAACCTGCTTCGAACAGCGTCATCCGGCCACTCACGTGCGACGACGGGAGAAGTTTTGGGCGTGGCAGACCAGCGCCAGGCGAAGCTTCACCGATCGCACCTCTCTGGGACTTCGGGATGGAGGATTCGTCTGATGACGAAGACGTACTGGCGTCCGACGCAACACTGGGTGCGCTTCCAGCTGCGAAGTGGGAGAGCCGCAAAACTGCCAGCGTGCTGTTCCGTCTCGATGGTGAGCGGCGCAAGAGATCAGCTGCGGCGCAAATAGGCGTCCAAAAGAAGACACCAAAGAAGAAGAGACTGCCCACTGTCTCAAGTACAGGGTGAAAGAAGAGCACCATTGCAGACAACAGCGTGGCTAGGTTCGCCTGGACCGCCGTCTCGAGCGACGAGGAGACTTGCGACCCCCTCCCCACGGCCTACATCGACTGCCAATGGTTTTAACGCGATGACGGAAGAACAGATGCCAGAGCAGCCGCCGCCAGAGAAGGAGGGAAACACTACCGCTGCCTATGGAGGCCGCCCTGCACAAGAAGATGCGGCCAACTGCCGTCCAGCAACATCAGCCGGCCGGTCAGAGAGAAGGCATTTTCTTACAAGTGGAGGAGGACTACCGAGGATTCCTGCAGCTCCTCTCTAAATGGACTACCGCTGACTACACAGTGTGGGAAGCAGGAGAAAACCTGATGCGACCTCACCTGACTGTGACGGCCGAGGCATCATTGCGGCGGATCCCCTGGTACTCAAACGCCTCACAGCCGGAGAAATTTCTGAAGATCGTATTCAAGGGCTTCCCCAAGGCGGATGGTCCTGAACTTCTGAAGAAGGTGCTGACTGACATTAAATTTGGCGTGCCCAACGAGATGCGCGTCAGATCTCGTGTCACACAGAAGGAGGCGCCGTCGCTGTTGACCATCACCGCTCACACGCCTGAGAACACACAACTCTTCAGGCTCTACATCTACATTTATACTCCGCAAGCCACCCAACGGTGTGTGGCGGAGGGCACATTACGTGCCACTGTCATTACCTACCTTTCCTGTTCCAGTCGCGTATGGTTCGCGGGAAGAACGACTGCCGGAAAGCCTCCGTGCACGCTCGAATCTCTAATGTTATATTCGTGATCTCCTCGGAAGGTATAAGTACGGGGAATCAATATATTCGATACCTCATCTAGAAACGCACCCTCTCGAAACCTGGACAGCAAGCTACACCGCTATGCAGAGCGCCTCTCTTGCAGAGCCTGCCGCTTCAGTTTGCTAAACATCTCCGTAACGATATCACGATTACCAAATAAACCTGTGACGAAACGCGCCGCTCTTCTTTGGATCTTCTCTATCTCCTCTGTCAACCCGACCCGGTACGGATCCCACACTGATGAGCAATACTCAGGTATAGGTCGAACGAGTGTTTTGTAAGCCACCTCCTTTGTTGATGGACTATATTTTCTAAGGGCTCTCCCAATGAATCTCAACCTGGCACCCGCCTTACCAATAATTAATTTTATATGATCATTCCACTTCAAATTGATCCCTACGCATACTCCCAGATATTTTACAGAAGTAACTGCTACCAGTGTTTGTTCCGCTATTATATAATCATACAATAAAGGATCCTTCTTTCTATGTATTCGCAATACATTACATTTGTCTATGTTAAGGGTCAGTTGCCATTCCCTGCACCAAGTGCCTATCCGCTGCAGATCTTCCTGCATTTCGCTGCAATTTTCTAATGCTGCAACTTCTCTGTGTACTACAGCATCATCCGCTAAAAGCCGCATGGAACTTCCGATACTATCTACTAGGTCATTTATATATATTGTGAAAGAAAATGGTCCCATAACCCTCCCCTGCGGCACGCCAGAGGTTACTTTAACGTCTGTAGACGTCTCTCCATTGAGAACAACATGTTGTGTTCTGTTTGCTAAAAACTCTTCAATCCAGCCACAGAGCTGGTCTGATATTCCGTAGGCTCTTACTTTGTTTATCAGGCGACAGTGCGGAACTGTATCGAACGCCTACCGGAAGTCAAGAAAAATAGCATATATCTGGGAGCCGGTATCTAATATTTTCTGGGTCTCGTGAACAAATAAAGCGAGTTGGGTCTCACACGATCGCTGTTTACGGAATCCATGTTGATTCCTACAGAGTAGATTCTGGGTTTCCAAAAACGACATGATACTCGAGCAAAAAACATGTTCTAAAATTCTAGAACAGATCGATGTCAGAGATATTGGCCTATGGTTTTGCGCATCTGCTCGACGATTCTTGTTGAAAACTGGAACTACCTGTGCTCTTTTCGAATAATTTGGAACCTTCCGTTCCTCCAGAGACTTGCGGTACACGGCTGTTAGAAAGGGGGCAAGTTCTTTCGCGTACTCTGTGTAGAATCGAATTGGTATCCCGAGAGCGAGGCCAACACGAAACCTACCGTGAAAGCGTGAAGGAGAGGAACGGGATGGTGCAATGTTTCCACTGCCAAAAGGTGGGGCATGTAGCTCGCCACTGCTACTTTCCTGAGGTATGCGAGAAATGCGCCGAGAACCAGGCCAGCGGGCACTGCCGGTATCCAAAGAAGCGCACACCCAAGTGCGGAAACTGCGGCGGTCCGCATGTGGTGAGCTTCCTAGGCTGTGAAGTTATAATAGCCGCCGTAGCACTCCAGCGCGGCAAGGCGCCGCCCAAGCAGACGGCCGGCCTCTCCGTCCGCCGTCAGCGCCGTGGCGCGCAGGCGACGGCGAGGCAGGCCCATGCGAAGACGACGCTGGCCAGCGAGAACGACACCCGTGGCCAGTCAGCAGGTAACAACAGAAGAAGGCGGCATCCATGCCGCGAAACGTGTCCGGAGGGCACACCAGAAGGTCAGCGTGCCGACATACCGAGAGGGAAGGCGCGCAGCGGAGACGAAGACAACAGGGCCGAATGCGGAAGGAGTGGTAACATTCCGATTGCTGCCCGCGCACCAGGTGCATCCATCCACCACGCAGCGTCCTCTGCGAACAACAGTGACCTGGCTGCAATCGTTACGTCACTCTCCGCGCTACTCAAACAGGTGTCACACCTGGCTGGGCACTTGCAAAGAGTACCTGACAACCGTTGCAGCGCCGACTGCAACGCGGACAGCGGCCTAAGTCTCTCCCAGCACCGTCCGCACCCGGAGTACTAAAGCCTAGGCCTCTGGAGGCGTACCTCAGTTGACTGCCTCCGTCAGCACAGAAGCTAAAATCCTGAAGAGGGCTAACCCCAGCTGACAATAACGATAAGAGAAGAAACTCACCAGTTACCAAAAGGAAGAACTCGAAGCCATAGCAGCCAGGACTGCTGGTACTCCACTGAACGACCTGTGAAGAAGTTGCTCACCCGCAACGGGCAGTTCTGTCTCCGTCAGCAGAAGCAGAGATCGCCAGCATCTCGCCGCCCGGACTTTTCGTCGTTCTTGACACCCGGGATCACCGCGCATCCCCACCTTTTGCTCCGGCTGTGGACTTTTTTTTATTTAGCGTTTGACTTATACAGACATATCATGCAATTAAATTACCTATACATATGTACATATTGACACACCAGAAAGTTAAGTTTGTCTTTACAACTGAATATCCAGTCCTTCAATCCAGCGCACTGCATCTGGAGTGACTAGCAGGAAGTCCTCTTTGGCGCCGTGATAGGCTCGAATCCTGCATTCACTGACAATGTGGTGAACAGTCTGGTATGGAGCCCCGCAGTCACAAGCTGGATCAGGCAGCTTCTTCCACTTAAAGAGAGCATCCCTGCATCGGCCATGGCCGGTACGGATTCTGTTGACAGTAGTCCAGGTCTTGCGTGGTAAGTCGAATCCACTTGGAAGATTAGCGCCTGAGAAGATGTTATGCAGGTGCACATCTGTCACTGCTTCCCACCGACCTTTCCATTCTTCAAGAGGTTTGAAATTCTTAGCAACCATGTCAGCAGCATCGCACAGAGTTGGATGGCGTGATTTCAGTCTCTTGCGATTTAAAAGTGGCGGGTCGCTACGCACGGGTAGGTTACAATTCCTGGAGAGCTTGTGGAATTCTCTCATAAGGGCAGTACATCTGCGTAGATCAGGAGGCATTATACCGGTTAACAGTGGAAGCCAATAAACTGGAGTAGATCTGATTGCGCCAGATATTATGCGCATTGTCTTATTTAGCTGGGTATCAACAAGCCTTGTATGATGACTGTTCATCCAAATAGGTGCACAATACTCAGTCCACACGGCTGTGGACTGTGATGCTGGAACTCCTCGTACTGCTCGTCAGATGGGACTTTAATTTTCTGCCTACTGTGCATGTCTAGGAAGATAATCGTTTTCGTTTGCAAGAGAGCTTTTCAGAAGATAGCCTCACGAGTTGCCTATGCTGTTTGAAGTTATTCCTTTATTTTCAAGAAGGACTTTTCTTATTTGCTCTGCACTGCTAACGGGTCACAGAACATATGTTGTGGACGTAAACTGATTGTGTCAATAAACTGCTTTGTGAGCGGAATCACTGTCTTACTGTCAAAAGGCCACAAACAGGGACACTTCAATGACCAAAGAGGATATTGAGAATTCATGAAGGAGGGCAGCACGAACTGTCACACGTTTGTTGGTCTCGCGGAATAGGATGACTAAAATTCTGAAAAAACTGAACTGGAGATAGATCTCGACGCTCTGCGGAAAGCTACTTACAGAGATTCTTGGACTATTATCAACTGAGCAGCCTAAGAATACAATACAGTCATCTACGCATCACTCCTGTTGGGACTGCAAAAACAAAGTAAGAATGATCACAGCGCACACAGAGGTATTTAAGCAGTAATTCTTCCTGCGCTCCATACGCGAATGGGACAGGAAGAAACTCTGATAGGTGGCACAGTGAGGTATACTCTATGACTTCATGGTGGTTTATAGATGTCGAGGTATTAAATTATATCGAATTACGTTTAAAATCAAGTAGAACAGGTAAGTTTTGAAGTAATGATAAGATATTCCCGAAGGGCTATAACAGTCGAGGATATCCGGGAGGAACCAGGAACGAAGCGTGTTTTAGTTTCATCATGAAGTTTGGAAATAGAGTGAGAACAGAGAAGGTACCGAACAGAATAAAAGAAAGTTCTCGCAAATGTTGACTCGTATTCTGACCCACTTATTCTCATTTAATTATTTCACAGCGTCGTAGTCCGCCTCAAGAAATGTTTGCTTGATAAGCTGAAACTTCTCACTCCCTTGCAAGATACAGACTTCCACGGCCGGTTGGAACTGTTGAACTTATTAAACCAAAGATGAAAATCTATCACGCTGGGTGGTTGTAAATAAAGCGCAACTACTCACGGCTATATAGTGTGGACTGTTGTTATCGTTTGGCAATGAAACTTGGTAGAAATGCTATTGAGTTAATGCGGAACCGATTTACGTTGGTAAAAAATTTGTGCAAATGCTGGGCACCAGGAGCAAATATTATGCTGTACACCGTTTTTATAACGGTATGACACCAACGCTGCCATTTGGCAAGCCATAACGTGAGTAAACAGTATGGCTATCGGGAAGAGAGACGCTGCCCTGTTAGTGATACGGTATTATGTGAACGGCAGCGATTACAACGCTGCATTGCGGTAGTATCGCCGACTGAAAGCTATAGGGAGAGGCCCGATGTCATTAAGACTTTTGAAGAAGATGATAATGAAATTCTAAAACACGTGTGAGCATAGTGTGATATCTGGAAGAGGAAGGCGTCCTATTACGGTGGAAGTTATTGACGAGGTTGCTGTTGCTGAAACTGATCATTCAGCACGTGCCCCGGGTAGTGTTAGTGCTCACGAAATTTGTACATCTCACGGTTAACAGTACTGAAAGTTTTGCGATCTATTTTGCACAGGATCCATACGGTGCGGCAACCGAAACCTCGTCATCCGCAGCAACATTCTGTATTTGCTCTTCAGTTTCTGGCACGGATCGATGTTGATGACGTGTGGCCGTGCAATATTCTATGGAGTGACGAGGCACATTTTACATTACAGAGTGCAGTGAATACACAGAACTGCTAAATTCTGAATACTATTAAAACGTGTGTTGTGCATCAAGAGGCATTGCAGTCGCCGTATATGACTGTATGGTGTGCATTCAGAAGCCGCTTCTTTTATTTTTATTTTTTTATTCTCGGTACGTTCTTGTTTGAAGGTGTACCGTGATATATGCACGTTATCGGTACCTCCTGGCACAGGATGTGACTCCTGCTTTGGAAGAGTGCAGCTGTATGGAAACCACTGTTTTCATGCAAGATGGGGCAACACCTCATGTTGCTCGAGCAGTGATTTGCTAACGCAACCTTCCACGAACTTGTTGTATCCAGACGTTTTCCAGATGCATGGCCTACGTCGTCACAGCTGCGCGGAGTGGCCGCGTGGTTTGAGGCGCCATGTCACGGATTGCGCGGTTCGAGTCCTCCGTCGGGCATGGGTGTGCGTGTGTTGTTCTTAGCATAAGCTAGGTTAAGTAGTGTATAAGTCTAGGGACCTATGACCTCAGCAGTTTGGTCCCTTAGGAATTCACAGACATTTGAACATTTTTACAAGATCATATGGCCTAAACATATGTTACCTTTGGCTCTGTAGATATTTAAAAGCACCCGTTTACCAGGTACACGTTCAGTCTCTACTTCATCTGAAGGCCAGTATAAAGGAACACATTGCTCATATTCCACCGTGACTGCTGTGAGGAACTGTTGATCGCAACGTTTTACGGATGCAGCGTCTCGTCGACGTCTCCGGTGCCCCTAATGAACAAACTGTCTACACGGCGGTTACAAATAAAAATCTACGTTATGCCTTTTTCACTTGCTTGATCTTTCCTGCCCACATCTCATTCCTGATACATCACATACGGACACATTTCTATATGTCTTTCTAGTATTCACAGAGCCAGGTTTGCAACTAGAACTAATTTTTTCCAGCGTAAACCGGTTCCGCATTGATGCATTAGCACGTCTACCATATTCCGCTGCCATACCATAATGAAGGCCACACTGGACTTCTGCTAACATACGATAATTACAGCCGACGTTCCACCTATGTGAGTCGCTACACTTTACTTAGAATCACACGCTATTTGCGGAATGTGTTACACTACATGTATGCCACACGCATCAACGCGCTCATGTTGTAAAAGAAGAAATGAATTGGTCGATCACAACAGAAAGTATTAAAATTGCCATTAAATTAGTAGGCCTTACCCTGAAGGAACTTCCTTCAAATCCATTGCTCAGCAAAGTAACTTTAAATAAGTAGTACAATGTTCGCTTTAGCAAGACCACATTTGATTGCCTCCCCAGACACGAAAAGACGTGACAGACAGTTGTGCTCAACCACAGAAGGACAAACTACTAATCTAAGTACGCTAGTTAGATATGACGATGCTAATTTTGGTGCAGAAACTGCTGCATAAGTGGAAAACCTTTATATTTTTAACCTAAGCTTTCTCATGTATCTAACTGATTTCTGGTTTTCAAACTACTAGCATATGGTAGTTATTAGATTTGATTTCTAAAAATTGCTAGATGTCAAAATATTTGCATGGACAATGATGGGTTTTTAATGTTTTCCAGAAATGCTGGAAAGATCAAGAATCCTAACGGGATTTCTCAGACAACTGGCGAAGCATCACCAGACGAGAGTCCTCCTCAATAAATTCCAAGAAACGTTTGTTCACAGTTGTGCAGGAATGCCGCTAGTCATTGTCCCGAACAAAGATTTGCTCTTTATAACCTCCAATCTAACGGTAAGCGAAGAATGTTTTTTGTATTCAAACACGATTCTCTTGCAAATCGTTGATGACGACTTGAATAATAAATTTCAGAATGATGTATATGGGCCATCGTAACAATAGTTTAACATGAAAATTTCTTCTTCTGTTTGCATAAATTCACCCGCTTATTATCCTAATCTTTTAGTGGATATGGAAAGGAAAACAATTTGATTCTGATTTGTTCGCGAAGCTAACAGCTTTGTGTGGGATGAGCCACCACAACACAACCAGCTACCACCTGGCCAGTAACCGCATAGTAGAGCGTTGGCACCACACTTTTGAAAGCAGCCCTGGTATGCCACGATGCCGGGTGGACAGAAGCTCACCCGACGGTCCTGCTTGGCTTACGAAACTTATGCAAAGCATATCCAGACAGTTCCTCTTGTAAGCCCAAAAGTCCCAAAAATCAAGTTCCAAATTTCATAAATGAAAAAAAAATAAAAAAAATAAAATCTCTTTTGGAATAATGTTGCTTGAATAGTAGCACGTAGATAGAAAAGAAATTTAGTACCAAGTAGCTTCGTGTTTAGAAAAAGAAAGAAATAAAAAAGATAGAATCCCATTAGTTTCAAAATAAAATCATAGTAGATCGCAAAGTACCGTAATTAGAAATGACGGAGTAGGACGAACGATCTCAAAGAATGGGGTCATTCCAACTCCCCACAGAACAAAAAAATTCAAAGCAACTGCTTCCGCTGGTAAGGTAATTATCGCCGTGTCCTGGGACTGTGAAGGTGTGATTCTCATCGATGTGATGCCAAGAGGTGGTACCATTAATTCAGAAGCATACGTCAACACATTAACAAAACTCAGGACGCGCTTCCGGCGACTTCGGCGCCACAGCAACGCAGATGTTTTGCTGCAACACAATAACGCTTGGCCCCACAAAAGTCTGAGGACAGCTGAACGCATCGCAAAAGAGAGTTGGATAGTGTTACCCCATCCAACCTACAGCACTGACCTAGCCCCCTCGGACTTCCACTTGTTTGGGCCATTAAAGGATGCCATTCGTGGAAGATATTTTGAGGACGATGAGGAGGTGATTCACACAGTAAGGCTCTGCTTCCGCCATCAGGATAAGGATTGGTACCGACAGGGCATACACGTCCTTGTTTTGTGCTGGAGGAAGACCACAGAACGGGATGGAGATTACGTGGAAAAATAGAGTGTGCGGATAAAACACCATTATTTCGTATGTTTAATTCTCACTAAGTTCAATAAAGAATTGTTGAAGAAAAAAAAACGACGCATTACTTCCTGGGCGACCTTGTAATTTGAAAGTATTACACCTACACCGCCGGTCTTTCACCACTTTTTCTCTTTAAGTGGTGTGATTTCTGGTTGGAATTAGAAGAAAATAGTCCCGTATCTCTTTTGTGCTTTCGTCGGTGTTGGCGTCCTGCCGTCATGTATATAAAAAGAATATAAGTTAATGTGATTTTTTGCTTGTCGTAAAAAAAACTTAAAACATTTTCTTCGATGGCTTCATCAGCACTGACAGCATGCCCCATGTGCCAAAAAATTTAGTTTCACGTTTGTCTCAGTTTTTTTGATCAAAAGCCGTAAAATGATTTAAAATCTGCGGTCTATTGAACGACTGAGAAGAGTGAAATTGACAGCCTAGTAGATACGTATTATCTGCCCCGGTCTCTTTTTTTTGTTCAGGAGATAAATCTCAAAATTCTTCTTCGAGGGAGAACAAAACGCTATTTGTCTCAAATAATTTCTCCCTAACAGCACAATAATTCAGTACCGTGTCCAGTTTATGTTCTCGTCTACAACTGCATTTAGCAGCCAGAGAACAGAGGCAACAAGTTTACGGATGAATCTGTTATTCTGTGACAACTCTTTCCATGCGTCATCAATTGCTTTGGACAGCGCTGTCTTCGTTGTCAGTGCTAGTCTATTAATTTTGTCCATCTTTGCCCGTAAGTGCGCTGTAGGACTGAGGTCAGCACTTTTGGGAGACCAGTCCAACAGCTCAAAGTCTCTGTTCATTTAAAACCAGTATTTTACGCAGCTCGCTGTTTGGGCAGAAGAGCGGTCATGTTGGAAGATTATTCTGCCTCCCGAAAATCTCTGACGAACAGAAGAAATAAATTACGTTCTCCAGTATTTCGCGGCAGTAATTACAAGAAAAGGGACGGTCCAGTTGCCACAGAACGCCTCAAACATTTGGCACTTTCTGCGAAATAATTTTTTTCCTGAATTTTGGCTACTGATTCCAAAAATGATCAAGAACCATTAAATGTTTACTGTAGCAGTAGTAGAATGAAGGAGGTATTAGTAATATTGGCAGTAATAAACGAAGTGTTTTTTATACTCTTGAATGCTACTTCACGATCTAAGAAATTTCTTGAAATAATGAGAATTTTAAAATGGCTTCGAATCGAGGCTTTGATGTCTAAAAGTATCTTTACATCCCTATGATATGAGACTAGCATAATCTCCGTCTCAGAAGCCTGCTGATAGACCTGTAAATAGAGGACCGAATTTATAAGCTAAGTACACCATACGTTATGACACAAACATGAATATAGCACATCTGGACTTCAGCGATCGATGTGTATTGATCGTAGTTTCTTAGTAATGGGCTGTGGGTTCGGTTCCCCTTTCCGGCATGTATTTTAAACACACATTGACAGATCTCTTCACCTATAGGTTTGGCAAGTGAACAACCACATGTTGCCCGGTAGATCAGAATACACATTATAAACATCACATTCCTTCGTTACCAAATGGGGCAGAGCCGTTTTAGGTTGGGCCACAGCAGAGGCGGAAGTCGCTGCAAACAGAAACTCTGCCGCCAGGGAGTTTCTTTACACTAGAAACTTTATTTTATTTAACATGTCAGTTGTCGTTTAAGGTCACAGGGCTCTTATTTTATTTGAGCTTGAGACGTTGAAAAACTTGTTGCTGGACTGGAATTCAAAATCAGATCTCGTCTGTTTTGGTATCTGACGCAGACAGAACGATATAGTTCTACCATTTCTTTGTTTTCCTCAAGACCGCAAGCTCCTCTAGGTCTCCACAAAAGGCATATATCTGGGTTCGAATTCTGATCCAGCACAAAAATATTCACGGTTTCAATTCAGGCCCTACCATATGCACACCGAACTACTTCTGATAAATAATTTTCGTTTTTAATGTCCCTCCATGTGTTGTCAACAATAACAATAGGTGCCGTTACTTCCAGTCAAACATGAATACATCTCGCTACTGGTGAGCAAACAATTCATGGATAGAAAACAACTGTGGTAGGTGCCGGGATCGATTCCCAGTCAAGCAAAAAACACTGTATTCTCATTTCAAATTCAAACAACTCCCTGCTGGTTAAAAAAAAATCGATATCTAACATCTAATTCTATTTAGTTAACAATCTGATTACGCACTGGGTTCGAGTCTTCCTCACTAAACTTTACATCATGGCATCTTCGTTTTACACACATGCAAATTTCGTCACTTGAAATTGTAGTAAACGTTTTTCGTAATTGGTTAAGTGGGAGATAAGGGTCTTGACAGGATTCCAGGCAGAGCACAAAAATTCTCAAGTTCAGATTTGCTAACTGATACTGGTGAAAACTTTTGGATTTCTTGACTCTTTATGACTAGTCACCAGTGACGAACGTTGCTATGATCGAGTCTCGCTCAGGCACGAAAGATGCACTTGCCGCTGTTAATGGCACTGCTTTTAACTGGTTAGTTCAACATCCAGTTTATGACAAACCACTCGCATCAGGAAAGACGTTTCACAGGTGTGGGAAAACCTTTTAAAGAGCAAAAAGACTTCGACTTGTCATAGAACGTAAGGCGTCAGGATATTACCTCAAAATCTCTTGTTTAGAAAGATATTTAATTTTGCCTAAAGATTACTGGAATCACTTATGTGATAGTCAACTCAAATTCTATCGATTGTGGTAGTGAATTTGAAATGTCCATTATTGTAATAAAATTTAGTTTACTAACGTTAAGGTCTGCCTCATCTCTAATGACGTATTTACTAGTATTTACAATATTGTGATTTTGATTTACATCTGCCCTGATTACCTTAAAGAACAGTGTTGTCTAGTGATCTCTTGTGGTATCCATTTTGTATAGTCAAGTGACTGTACTCCAAAGAAGTTGGAGGACTTGCAAGACAGCCAAGTTATATGGGCTGCATGCAAATCAGGTGAAGCACAATTTAGCTCCTTCGGGCGTTTTCGGTATGATAGTACATGCGCACGCAGTCACTATGGTTTGAATTCGATAAAGCGTTTGATAGAACCAGTCACAGCTCCTTATCAAGGATTGTGGCCCGGAAAGGTCTAACCCCTTATTTTACAAAACTTACATGAAAATTCCTAAGTAGGACCTCGTCGGAGAATCAAGATTAACGGCCAATTATCTCCACCATACCTATTGAAACAGGGAGTGTGACAAAGATGTCCTCTATTGATATGCTTGTTGGCAGTAGCAATAGAATTGCTTCTCCGAAAGCGTGAGATGTAGTTGAAATGCTTGGAAACGTCAAATGTTGAAACAGTTTGTCACGCATACATCGACGTTGTTAGTGTGATCGTCAACACCAATTAGTAGCGTGGAGGCCTAAAACGACTTATCGAGGATTGCAGCAAAGCTAGTGATGCCACAATAAACACCAGAGAATCTAAAATAATGCCCAGATCACTTTTAAGTTTTTTGGCTAGAAAGTACGAACGAGAAGAAACAACTAGGTATGAATCTAAAGCGTAAATTAACAGAAATGTCAAAGGAAAACTGGAAAAATAAACTTAACATATTACGAGCAATGCTCAAAGATCGTTGTATAAGAGCGTTCGATAGGTTTCAACGAGCACGATACGTAAACGGTTACGTATGATGCAATGTGTACAATATTGTAGGTGTGCTGCCCGTACAGGAGACTGTATCACGAAATATCTTAGTTCTGTCCTGTTGGAATGGCTGGAGAGGGAATATATTCAGTATTCTTTCAGACAGCGGTATTTCGCCGAGCCGAAAACGCACTTTATATTAAAGAGGCACTTAATATGACCGTTTTTATAACAAGAACATCCAGAATTGTAAGGAATAATCAAATGGGAATTAGAAAGAGCTCTTCACAGACTTGGACTTTCCACCAATGAAGTTTGGCAACATCTGCCCCGAGTCAGGCAAAAAGAAAAAAAAAAAGCGTCTAGAAGACATACAGCGTCTCGCTAATACGTAAACTATATATTACGAAACGACCCGTCTTATATCCTATATCCTATATATACTATTCCTTACCCTCTCCTCAGTTACCATTCCTTCTCTTTCTCTAATTACCTTAACACACCACTGCCTTGTGGTTGGTCTCGGGAGGGATGAAGGCTAAGGGAGAAAACCCTGAAAGAAAATCTGGAGTGGGGCCCCAAAGGCGGTTGGAAGGCGTACTACTTCCCCTTTCGGCAGCTCCTGCAACCGAAGTGATACCAGACGTATTGGCTTGCCTTTCCTCTGGATATTATCATTTAGGTCGAGAGGGAGATCGTGATGATTGGGCAACTCACATGTCTTCATATTTATCGCTCAGGCTTGTAGCATCCTGGAGAGGACACTTCAGCGGCGTCCAAGGACTTCGGCACAACACGGGAAGAGGCAGTTACCGGTTATAAGCTGTGTCTGATTGGCGTAAGACTCGAGTGCCAGGGGCCACTTCCGACGGTGGGAGAGATCATTGCATCTCATTGGACAGCTACCGCCCGCCTCAAGCTGGGCAGCCCCCAGCCAATAAGGTGCTGTCCCGCCACTATCCGCCTGCTTCACGGGGTGTGTGAAGCTTAGAAGTAATCTTCGACAAGCGGGTTGATATAGTACATCTACCAACAACAAAAATGAAATAATAAAGAAATCACTATTTCGTATTGCCACCTGGAATGTTAGGACAATGTGTCCAAGGTACATTGACGATGCCCAAGAGATTGATTTCATCCGTAAGACTGCCGTAATTGACAGAGAGCTCCATCGTTTGAATGTAGACATTGCGGGACTGCAGGAGACGCGGCTTCCAGATGCGGGCTCTATCAGGGAGGATAATTACACATTCTTCTGGCAGGGGAAGTCTCAAGACGAGCCAAGACTTCATGGCGTAGGATTTGCTGTTAAAAACGCCCTCCTGGACTGTACTGTGCCATCATCCGGTGGAACAGAGCGAATTATTGATTTGAAAATATGCTCCTCAAGTGGCACTGTCAACATCCTAAATGTGTACGCTCCTACCTTATCATCCAGCATGGAAGAGAAGGATCTGTTTTATGACTTACTCAGTGACAGAATAGCCAAGGTACCTAGCACCGAGACACTGTATATTCTAGGGGACTTTAATGCTAGAGTTGGATAAGATAACGACATATGGCCAAATTGCCTGGGACATCATGGGGTGGGAAAAATGAATGAAAATGGCCAGAGATTGCTTGAAGTTTGCTGCTTTTACGGACTCTGTATCACAAACACATATTTCCAGCTTAAGGATCAGCACAAGGTGTCTTGGAGACACCCGCGCTCTCATCACTGGCATCAACTTGACACGAAGTTATCATAGTGCTGATTGCAACACAGACCACGCCCTAGTGGCGTGCACATTGAGGCTCACTCCTAAGAAATGTCACCACGCTAAACCGAGAGGTCATCCCCGTATCAACACAGATCATGTTCATGACACACAAAGAAAGCAGGATTTTGCCAGTAATTTTGAAAGTGCTTTCCTAGGAAACGTGCAAGCAGAAAGGAATGTTGATAAGAAATGGGAAAAACTCTCGGGTGCAATCTACAACTCAGCAGTATTGGCCTATGGAATAAAAGGAAAAAGAAATAAGGACCGGTACGAGCAAAATTTGGAAGAAATGGAACCAGTCACTGAGGCTAAACGGAAAGCCCTGCTTGCTTACAAAAGAAACCCAAATGAAAGAACTCGAGATGACCTACGGAAAGCAAAGAACAGGGCACAGCAAACATCCAGGAGATGCGCAAATAACTACTGGCTGAATTTATGTGTAGGTATACAGAAAGCGGCCGACTCTGGGAATGCTAAGGCAATGTACAATGGTATTAAGAAAGCAATTGGACCAACTGTCAGAAAAACAGCTCCTCTGAAGTCCAAGACTGATGAAGGCAAACAAATGGAACGCTGGGTTGAACACTACCTCGAGTTGTATGCAGTCGAGAATGAAGTTAGCAAGGATGCATGTGACGCCATCAAACAAATGCCAGTTATGGAAGAACTAGATGCAATGCCTACTATGGAAGAACTTAGTAGAGAAATAGATTCTCTTGCTAACGGAAAGGCCCCAGGTGAAGATGGGATCCCTGCAGAGGTTATTAAGTACAACAAGTCTGTTGTGACTTCTGAAATTTTCCCGGCGTATTTCTTCTTCTAATAATTTCCGGGTATGCAGCCGGATCCCGTCGACATTCTGCCACGATATTTCGGCCCAGAGACGTCCGGCCATCATCAGGTGAGTACACAACTACTGAAGAGCCCAAGTGCAGTCGCGGTTGAACAAACAGACGGCGTCGCCATGGGGAGCCCTTTGTCGCCTATGGTAGCTAATCTCTTTATGGAGGACTTTGAGGAGAAAGCACTTGAGTCTGCTGTTTTAAAGCCTACGGTCTTCTGGCGGTACGTAGATGATACTTTTGCTGTATGGCCTCATGGCAGACAGGAACTGGAGAAATTCCTTCATCACTTAAACTCATTACATGAGAACATCAAATTTACGATGGAGATTGAAATAGAGGGCACTTTACCATTTCTAGACGTGCTAGTACGCCGTAAAAATGATGGGTCATTAGGACATTCTGTGTACAGGAAACCGACTCACACAGATCTGTATCTCCAGGCGTCAAGCTGCCATCACCCAGCACAAACAACCGGCGTTCTCAGTACCTTAATACATCGAGCGCATATAATATCGGATGATGAAAACCTCCACGCAGAATTAGAACACTTGGAGAAGGTTTTCAAAGAGAATGGCTACACTTCTCGCCAAATAAGGAAGGCCATGCGCAACTATCATAACAAGAAGCAACGCAATGAGGACGCAGATGACGACTGTAAATCAACTACGTTCCTTCCATACGCCGGGAATGTGTCGTCGAAAATAGGCCGATTGCTGAAGAAAAATAAAATCAAGGTTATCTTCCGTCCACCAGCAAAGAACCAGGCCCTGGTTGGATCCGTTAAAGACGATTTACAACTGAAGAAAGCAGGCGTCTACAAAATTCCCTGTGAATGTGGTTCTGCATATATTGGCCAGACGACAAGAACTGTCCATGAACGATGTATAGAACATGAAAGATACACCCGTCTGCGGCAACCGTCAAAATCGGCAGTAGCAGAGCACTGTATTTCATTGGGACATTCAATGGAATACAATGGAACAAAAATTTTATCCCCGGTTTCCGGTTTTTGGGATTCCGTAATCAAGGAATCAGTGGAAATACGTCTTGCCAATAATCTTATAAATCGTGACAACGGCTTTCAGCTGGATAAAAATTGGAATCCTGTTATTAAAATTATACAATCACAGCGGAATCGACAGTGTCATTCGATACTCAATGACTAGATGAACTTTTATTTTCACCACCGAAGGCAGCACGTACAACTCGGCTATGCTGCGCATGTCAACACCTGACGCATGCGCTGTAGGATGCCAGTACATTTCACATGCGCGTGAATCGGCATAAATACCGCGACTGCACTTGGGCTCTTCAGTAGTTGTGTACTCACCTGATGATGGCCGGACGTCTCTGGGCCGAAATATCGTGGCAGAATGTCGACGGGATCCGGCTGCATACCCGGAAATTATTAGAAGAACAAGTCTGTTATTCTCAAACATTTATATTCACTTATCACAACCAGCTGGGAAGAAGGTTATGTTCCGATGAGTATGCGGAATTCGAGGATAGTTACTCTATATAAACAGAAAGGGAACAGAAGTGACTGTAACAATTACCGAGGCATTTCATTACTAAGCGTAGCCGGGAAAGCTTATGCAAGAGTCATCCTAATGCGATTACAGATCTTAGCCTCCAGAATCTATCCAGAATCTCAGTGTGGCTTCAGGCCCGGCCGATCAACCGTAGATATGATCTTCTCCTTAAGACAGCTACAAGAGAAATGTCGTGAGCAGCAGAGGCCACTTTATATTGCTTTCATTGACCTTGTTAAAGCGTTTGATTTAGTGAGCAGAAATGGGCTTTTCAAACTGTTGCAGAAGATTGGATGCCCACCTAAACTACTGCAGATAATTGTCTCTTTCCATGAGAAAACACAAGCAACAATTTGCTTCAACGGTAAAACATCAGAAGCATTCCCTGTTAATAGCGGTGTGAAACAGGGGTGTGTGTTAGCTCCTACATTGTTTGGGATTTTCTTTTCCCTTCTGCTCAGATTTGCCTTTGAAGACTGTGAGGAGGGAGTGTATCTACATACGAGGTCTGATGGAAATCTTTTCACCATTGCTCGCCTCAAGGCCAAGACCAAAGTAAATACAGTCGTTATCCGTGAGTTGTTATATGCGGACGATGCAGCTCTAGTAGCGAACACAGAAGATGAGCTGCAGTATATAATCAACAAATTATCAAATGCCTGTGAAAAGTTTGGTCTACTCATCAGCCTTCAAAAGACTAAGATCATGGCGCAGAGCACTACCAACCTTCCATCCATTAGCATTGATGGCAATCCTCTCCAGATAGTTGATGACTTTACCTACTTGGGATCCACAATATGTAGCAACTTGTCCATGGACACTGAATTTACTAACAGAATCGCAAAGGCATCATCTGTCATGGCTAGACTGAAAAACAGAGTATGGAACAACGGACTGCTTACCACAAAAACTAAATTAAAAGTCTACAACGCTTGTGTTATAAGCACCCTTCTCTATAGCTGTGAGACATGGACAACTCTTTCTAGGCATGAATCTCGACTCAACAGCTTCCATCTCCGCTGTCTCCGGAAGATCCTTCAGATCTCTTGGAGAGATAGAGTACCCAACACCGAAGTCTTTCATCGTGCAAGCACAACCATCTTCGCACTCCTGAGTCATCGACGTCTAAGATGGTTGGGACATGTCAGGCGCGTGGATCCTGAGCGGATACCGAAACAGCTGCTGTACGGCGAACTTCAGGAAGGTGTGAGGCCAGTGGGACAACCGCATCTTCGTTTCAAGGATGTCTGCAAGAGAGACCTGACCAAGACCAGAATCAATCCAAGCCGCTGGGAAAGCATTGCAGATGACTGTGTCAAGTGGCGAGTAACTGTGCGCAACGGCGTCAAGCTCTCAGAGGACGAACGCACACAGGAACAAATCAGGAAGAGGACAAAGCGAAGAGACAGAGCGGCTTTTGTTCGAAGTCCCTCAAATTTCACATGTCCAAACTGCAGTAGGGACTGCCACTCTCGAGTGGGACTTTTTAGCCACAGCAGACGCTGCAGACTCTGAACCCAAGCATGCTACACCATCATCCCTCAAGGATGGACGGATGCCATTAATATTACGAAATCATCGAACGACAATTACCGAACCAAACAGACAGTAGGTATCAGAATGTGGAAGAACATATGAGGGAACATTAACAGCACCATTTTTCAATCTAAAGTAATCTCGGCATGTTCCGACGTCACAAACTAGGTATTTCGGATAGGAGAAAGTCACTACAAAAACAATCTTAGAGCTAGGACACTTTGCGGAAAATGCAACCGGGTTGAGACCTTAACTCACATTCTAACTTGTGGAGGCAAAAGCAATAATTTAGAATTGGAAAAAAGTGGCCTTTATAAAAAGAACGTCAGATACCATAATAATTATCAACCAGGCACTCCATCCAGAATGGAAACTATTCTCCGACGAAAAAAGCAGAAGTCATACCTAGAGTCCAGAACAATATGTTTATTACATACTAAAGACGAAAACAGAAATCATGCATGATTTTATCAACCAGCTAGAGGAACAACGTCATAATAGTAAAACTCATACGAAGTATAAGAGATGGTTCAACGATTCCCTGGAAACTGAATTATCAATAGCACGAAAATGTTTTAACTGTAAATTTATTCATCGAAAAAACATCGAGACATTAAAAATTTTACGTTTTAACGTACGTAGGATAAATAATAATTTCAGATTTGTATGAACAGAAGCATTCGTCAGTTCCAATGAAAATACTTATAAGTCGTCAAGAATATCAGTTTTTTTTCTTTTTGTTAATGACTCAGTTCCCATGAACGTTTAATTTTTAGAAGTAAAGTTTTATTTCAATTTGCAAATACAATGAAGACTTTACTATAACCTTTAAGTGATATTTTAGATAACCAAGAAGTTTTATTTATTTACTTTTCATTACCATTTTAAGAATACGTTTGAGTTTTCCAAAAGTCTTAAAGCAGAAAATATGCTTTAAATTATTTAGAAATATCTAAGATATACAGGGACTTAACAGATGGCACAATAACACTGGTAAAGACCCATTTAAAGCATAAAAGTGAGGCCACAGAGCGTACGCAAAAATCGATGCAGTTAGAACACTTCTCTATGGTAGTGAAACGAACTATGGGAAAACAGGAAGACAAGGGAATCGAAACATTTGAGATGTGGTGCTACAGACTAATGTTGAAAATTAGGTGGACTGATAACGTAAGGAATAAGGAGGTTCTGCGCAGAATCGGAAAGGAATATGTGGAAAATAGTGACAAGGAGCCGGTACAGGATGGTAGGACATCTGTTAAGACACCACGGAATAACTTCCATGGTACTAGAGGGAGCTGTAGAGGGCAAAAACTGCAGAGGAAGACAGAGATTGGAATACATCCAGCAAATTATTGAGGACGTAGGTTGCAAGTGCTTCTCTGAGATGAAGATGCAGTTGGTAAAGGAGAGTAACTCATGGCGGGCTGCATCAAACCAGTCAGAAGTCTCATGACCCCTTGATGATACTATATATTTTTTCGTCACTAGTTGATAAGCTACTACACGCACACAGTGGGTATTTAATCTTGATCCTCGCCTCGTGCTTTTCTTTGATATGGTGCTATTGCCTATTGTGTAGCTTCAGTGATATTGGCTTTCTTAAAGTGGCCGGGAGATAAGATGAGACCCTCTCCCCCTCCCACCACAAGGGCCCCTCAAATCACACACTGCTTGAAACGGTCATTCGCCAGGGAATTCCATACGCAGTAACCTATCGCTTTACCTGCTGCCCACCTGACCGATGTAGTTTACTTCTTGGTCGGTACAATCCACCAATAACGGTGACTCACCTGTTGTCTACACATGTCTGACAGCTGCAACACGTCACCTCCTAGGGAACAATGCGCGCCTCTACGGGTAATGCCAGTCCCCACCATCTCTCAAACCTGCGCATGTTGGTCGTTCTCGTATATGGATAAAACCTATCAGAAACATACAAAAATTAACTATAGTTTAATCAAAATAATTACTTTGTCTATTGCGTTCCCCTAAGATCAGAAACCTTGTTACATACACAGAAGAGCCAAAGAAACTGCTACACCCGCTAATATCCTGTAGGGCCCCCGCGAACACGCAGATGTGCCGCAACACGACGTGGCATGGACTCGACTAATGTCTGAAGTAGCTGAGGGAACTGACACTACGAACCCTCCAGGACTGTCCATAAATCCGTAAGAGTACGAGGGGGGTGGACATCTCTTCTGAACAGCACGTTGCAACGCATCTCAGATATGCTCAATAATATTCATGTATGGGTAGTTTGGTGGCCAGCGGAAGTGTTTAAACTCAGAAGAGTGTTCCTGAAGTCACTCTGCAGCATTTCTGGACGTGTGGGGTGTCGCAATGTCCTGCTGGAATTACCCAAACGCGTTGTAATGCATAATGGACATGAATGGATGCAGGTGATAAGACAGGATGCTCACGTACTTGTCATCTGTCAGAGTTGTATCTAGACGTATCAGGAGTCCCATATCACTCTAACTGCATACGCTCCACACGTTTACAGATTAGTCGTTGTGAACAGTGTTACAGGCATCCTCCCCACAGGCTGTGGCTGCAACTAACTCTCCCTTATACCAAAGTTGGGTCAGTCTGTTGTGCAGGACCTTTTTTCCAGGACGTCTAATAGACACAGTAGACATATATTACCTCAAAACAAATAACGTATTTCTTTGTAATGCTTTTTTCGAGCATAAATTGTTTCCTAAAACTGTGAAAATAGTCACCGAAATGAACCATCTCTTTGGCAGTGGACGAGCAGTTTACTTCAGAGTTGTACTTACTCTCCTTTGAAAATGTGTACGAAGTCTGACGAAATAAAACTGACTGACGCTGCAAATTTGCGTGCTTCCCAAACATGTCAAATCAGTGGTGTTCGACAACAAATCACGACCTTTTCAGTCCATACATACCAATATTCGTTTCTTCCATGGGTCAAAACATTTTCTTCGTGTTGTTTTCCGCGATATTGAACAGTAACTCGGCCGTTTTTGACTTCCGGCAGAGTATCAGGACGTATCTGCAGTACTTCACAGACAATAAGTTGATCGATTTTCATCAAAGTTAGCTCACTGTAAGAACGCAGTACAAGATCGAAAAACACACTTCAAAGCGTCTCGTAAATACGTCCATATTGGTGAGAGTACACTTGAATCCTTTGTGTCAATGTGGAATTACGATCTGGCACTCCTTCTTGACTTGTCCCAATTTCCTTGGCTAGCATCTCAGATGTGGTCACATTAAAATGTTATATTGAACCATGGGAATTTATAAGTAGCATTTAACATGAAGTACTTACTGAAAATTTCACATGTGATATGTCGCTCCGATTGATTCGTACTTCAACTAAGTTGCTGACAATTCGTTAAATGTATTAACATTATTTTACTAAGAATCCAGTTTAGAGTAGTAACAAATATGAGTACATATGTAGCGTATCTTCAACAACACCTTGCAGGTCGCAATGAAGTTACTGGCACGGATGGCTTTCATTATGGAAAGTATTCTGCTTTCCTGCTGACGGACAGAGAACTTGATGGAAGACCACTCGTCTGGTTCTGGGTGAGGTGCAGCTATTACAACCTCGTCTTCGTTAACAATTAATTTTCGGTCGGCACTGAACTGCAAGAGTTTCTTCACTGAAGGCTTGTTTTAAAATTTGTATTACTCGTCTGTTGCGTCATATGAGGTGTCATTTTCCTGAAACATGCTCTTATTAATTGACCAGACCTGTATTCGTGTTGGCGTAATCCTTTACTGCTTGCATAATACTGCCTGACAAACAAAGTGAAGTACCCAGAAGACGAGGTCGGATAACAATGTTACTTCGAACCCGTATACTCCACCGGTGGGTTTGTAAATTGTAAGTGTTGCAATTTTCTGTGACAGGTAAAACGATCACTATAATACATTAGTGTTGTTCGTGTTTAGTGTCGTTGTCAGGCCTGGTAAAGCATATAAGGGGTGTTAGCAGACCCATGTATTGATTGATTTCACCAAAGGATAGGTAGAGGTCCCGTACGCGTGTGAGACAGGGTTATCAGCACCGAGTTTGAAAGGAACCTCGTTGTGGGTCTCCACGTGGTCGGCTGGTCGATTTGTAAGGCATTCGAATGTGAAAATGGCCGGATTCTGGACTGCATCGGCAGAGCTATTTGTTGTCAATGTTCCTATCGAGCACGCCTGAGCAACACTCGAGAGTATCGCCGTACTGTCCACCAAACACATCGTAGCCCATTCACATATGCGTCTGCCATCCGTGAACAACTAATGGACTCCCTGTCACATTCTGGGTCATACTGCACCACTGTTCGAGACTAACAGCAGCCAGACTAGTGAATTACAGTTCTATGCGTAGGCTGCCGTTCTCACAATACAAATGGCTGTGCTTGGATTGGTGGCGAGCCGTGAAGCATCGAATGGGGATGAATGGCTTGGTATTGTGCCCAGCGATGAATCCGATGAATCGCGGTTCCGCACTGTCACGAACGATCGTAGTGTGTTGTAGCGATCTGGGAAGGTCCCATTCGTCCAATGTTTTGGAGTGGTAAGAAGGCGCTACTGCTCGCGTCAAAGTGTGGGGAGCCATAGGCTATGACTTCAGGGGTCGGCTGGTGGTGGTTAAGGGAACACTGCCAGCACAACGATTCCTCACTGACATCCAGCGCCTTAACAAGTTACCTCTTACGCAACTGGATCGTTATGCCATTTTCCAACAACACAATGTTCGACCACCCATGGTAAGTGCCTTTGTCATCCGTCTGTGTGATGCTGAGGTACTGCCGTGGCCAACAAGATCCCCAGATCAGTCCTCAGTAGAGCATGTGTACTTGTATGGGACCTGCTCGGACGTCAGCTCTGTCTCAGGTGGCAGTATGCAGTATATCAAGGCCACTGGACAATATCTTGCACATTTGCTGTTTGTGTCTTATTTCAGAACCTGGAAAACAATTCCTCCATTAATAACTATAAGCGAATATTTTTGATTTATGATTATACTGCTCCGTCGCTCAAAAAAAGAGTCATTATCCCTCAGTTCAGAGAATATTTTCCACATTTAATCCTGAACAGCACAGTAGTAACGTTTTCTTCTTCTGCAAAGAACTTGGGAATAATTCTGGACCATCACTAAGACTGGACCCAACACACAACTGCAGTCTGTAAGACGGTATCAGCATCGCATTCTTCGCTACAGGAACATAAAAAAGTATTTCCTCTCGAGCTTAAAATGAAACTCGCAAAGTCATTAATATTCTCTATCCTTGGTTATGGTAAACCTTTTCTCCAAGAACTTTAGTATGAGAACTCAGTCCAGTTGGAGTTGGCCATGAATACTTGTGTGCAATACATTTATGATGTACGCTATTTCGACCGTATCACTCCTACTTGTCGATAGTTATCATGGCTATGTTTCGATAAGTACAGAGATTATCATATCCTCTGTTCGCTCCATCGTCTTCTCAATCATTGTACTTCTTTTAATTTACCTTTAACAGTTACACCACTACCTGAACAACACAGCAGAATTATTCGTTTTCAACAAAGTAAGATTCTCTCTGTACCATCACATAACACTGTCCCGCTCCCTAAATCATTTTTGTATCAGGAATCCGACTTTGGAACAATCCTCCTCAAAATATTAGAGAAATTTAAGTCCTTTCAAACTTTAAAAGGCAGATAATGGTTCACCATCTATCACAATAGCTATCTCTTCCACATACAACTGGCTTTACTCTTGTCATCATTCTCTTTCCCATCATGTTTCCCTCCCCTTGGTTACTCTCTATTGAACTTTGCTTCTTCCCTAACAGCCGTGGTCACTTTCACTTCAATCTTATCCACTTTCATTATTCCTTCTACTTCTTCTACTATCAAACAAAGCTTCAAAAGCGCTCAACAAACCAATATCATTTTTAATGTCTGCATTATTTTATTATTATTAAATTATTATTATTGCCACTTATTAATTGTATTAATAATGCAAATTATTATTATTGAGTTTGTTACATAACTACTAATCAATATAATTCTCAATGTCTCCTTATTTTATTAGTGTTACTATTATTACTATTACTAATTATTATTTTTATTAATAATGCAAATTATTATTGGTGAGATTGTCACGTAATATTTTTTGTATATGTTGCTCACGGTCAGATGTAAGAGAGGGCCTTAACGCCCTAATATGGCAAGGCTAAGAAAATAAATTAATGCAGGGTACATAATGTAGTTTCCGTATGAAGGTTCTACAGTCCAGAATCGGTATGCCAATCACGCAAAATCGCGCTGGGCACTCAGGCAATCATCCAACCGATGCACCAGGCTGAGACACGCATTTCGTAAAGCACCATGTCCTGCTGCATGAAGAAGTCCACAACTGCCCGCTGTACATCCTCGTCCTACAGGTACCGCGGGCCCTTCAAGGCCTGTTTTAAGGGACTGATGGAGTGATAATCACAAGGAGAGGGATCAGGAATACAGGGGCAGGTGCTCAAGTGTCTCCCAGTTGAGTTGACATGACTTCCACATTACATCATTTGTGGTATAGGGAGGAGTCTCATCATGAAGCAGCAGCACGGAACTTGACTCAAATTTCCACAATGTCGGTTTTCTACAGATATGCGGCCCCAAAAACATTTTGCATTAAATAGTGATAAAATACTTTTTAAATGAATGCACCGCCATTTAACTGCATTGTTGTTTATTTAATTACGACGTATGTTTCGGCTTTTTATGCCATTTCAAAGTGATTGAGTTTATGTCATTAATACGTATTGCAGAGCATCAGGCTCAAAATTGGCCGTAAATTAAGAAAATATTAACTCCTCACGAAATGCCAGGTGTAAAATCATCATCTTGTAAAAATATAAGTAAATAATTATCATCTTGTAAAAATATAAGTAAATAACTATTTACTTATCTTTCTACAAGATGATGACTTTACGCTTGGCATTTCATGTGGAGCCAATATTTTCTTAATTTACGGCCAATCATCACCTTGTAAAAATATAAGTAAATAATTATTTACTTCTTTTTCTACAAGATAACGACTTTACACTTGGCATTTCGTGGGGAGCCAATATTTTCTTAATTTACGGCCAATTTTGAGCTAGACGTCCTGCAATATACGTTAATGCCATAAACTCAGTTACTTGAAAATGGCGTAAAAGATCGAGACCTAGGTCGTAATTAAATAAACTACAATACACTAAAATTGCGATTCGTTCATTTAAAAACATTATGCATTCGCCAATGGATATCTACCGGTGTTTGTTCTTTGGCAGCCAAGAATAGAATAACAGCACGTTGATCCTGCTTGGATACATTTGGTAGTAACGTCACCATAGCTTACGTTTCCGCGTTTCCCGCACGTACGCCAGAAAGACACGAATGCCGCACTAATCCCTTCCCTACACGTCGATGCTTATATACTCACATCGGAGCCGCGCTGCTTTGCATATACGTGCAGCGCCATCATACGGAAACTTTTTGTTCACCATTTATATAGGATCATTCTCAGGTCATCTATTTTTTAGTAATAACTAGTTTAATTGAAGTTGAACGAACGTTTTTGGATGTTGGTAACCCTAGGCCAGTATTAGTCTAGATGCATGTGGTGAAACTCCTTAAACCGCAATTAAGAAATGGTCAGTAGAAATGACGTAACAGAGTAGAATTAAAACACGACAGTCGTCGTGTTCCCCTATTTAACTAGTAAGTAGCAGTACCAGTGGATTCCGGAGTTTCTCATTCCATTTCTGCATGTTGTGGCTGAACTCGACGAAAATATGAGAACGCACTTTTTCCCTTCTAGGGGAGAAAATTGGATGCACTCTTGCGAACTGATGCATTTGAACTCAAATACTGTACGAATCATGGAAGAAGAGACTATACCGTATCACACTTTATTGTTCTTTAATGTCTACTGGAAACACATTCCACGTCAGACGTAATGTAGGCTCAGCAGGTCGCCACAAGTCTAAGGTGTGCACCGATGTAAAGTACAAAGTTATGCTAGAGGAGGTGGGGGAGGGGACGAGGCAGAGGGGGATAGAGAAAGTCGTGCTATGTCTTCTTAGTACTTGGCACGGATTTCGACCGAGTAGTCTACAAACATTTTAAGTTTTGCTGCTAAAGGAAGAGTGTGTTGTCCATAGACTGTACGACAGACTTTGCGCCTTGGGGTGTTCAACCAGTTTCGAATGTTGTGATGTACTAAAATTTTACTTGGACACTGTAATGAAGTTATTTATGTTCATCCCTCTCCAAAGTCACCCATCAGTACTTCTAACTGTAATTCATTGGGTCGCCAGCTTCATCAGGAAAGGTTCACTTCATGAGAAGAGGCTAATTTTCTAAAGCCGAAGTATCACGCCCCTCTACAGTCTCGAAGACTATCATTGGATCGACGAACTACAGCGTATCAATGCTTGTAGATGTAAAAATAATAACATTAGAAGAACAACTCTTCTCTTTATTGATCTCAGAGTTTTTCTTTGCCTTTATGCTCTGCCTTCACTAGGATCGGCGTGTTATTTATTGTATTACGGAATGTGTATGCCGAAACTGTACGCGTCTAGTGTTATCCCACGTGAAAGTGTAGGAACGTTTTGTAAATGTTTGCGAATTCTGCAACTGAGGCGATGCGTGGGTACCAGCTCGGTGTTCAACTAGTCGAATGTGAGAAACCAACTAAAAACCACTTCCAGGCTGGTCGACACCTCGGCCCTCGTGGTTAATCGGCCGGCGCATCCCCCAATCCCGAAAACGGTATGCTAACGTGCGCCGCTATCCGGGTGGGTTCTTCCGTTTACTTACATCTGTCAGATTCAGAGATTACGGGGCACATTGTAAATTCAGCGGCAGCACAAATTACTTGTAAAAACGTAAAGAAGAAAAGACTAGCTAGTACGAGGGACACTCCGATGTAATTTAACAGTGAAAGCTTCTTTATTTATATTCGTTAATTACTACCTCTATAATGTCAAACACTGGGAAAAGTAAGGTATAGCTTAACCTCGGTGACAGCATGTGAACTTAGAGTAGAGCCTAGGGGTTCGGTGCACCAGTGGAGGAGACGTACCTGCGGCGCTCGTCACTCCAAGTAAGCTCTGTTATAGCCGCAAGCGTTCGGCACAGGATCGCAGAGGTCTCGCGTTGGTAGATCGATGGATGTTGCGGTCTGCTGACGCCCCCCCCCTCCCCACCCCCCAGTTGTTTAAATTGTTTGAATATGTAAAAACGCATTCCTATCCGATTACAAACATTTGACACAACAACGTCGGCTGTGAGGTTGGAATTTGCAGCAGTCTAAGGGGATTGTGTAGCGTTCTCGACACACGGTGTTTGTTTAGTGAAATAAACATCCTTGACCTAATATCTCCTACAACAGACACATACATACACACAAACACATTCGTAATGACGTATTCTGTAAAGGTAGACGCTAGTACGATCAATTCTAGAACGTAACACAAACAGAAATCATAGACATCCTGCTAGCATCATAATATTTATGTACTGTCCACACGAAAGTTTCACGATATGACACTAAATTCGCTTCTTTAAGTGCAATTTCTCATGAATTTAAGCCCAAAATTGGGCAATATGGCTTGGCTGTGTGTTGGATTGGTGAAAGGAGTTTGTGTTACAAGCTGTGCGCTGTGTTCTTGCTTCTTCCATCGATATTACTGATCTACTTGCAATCGTGACATATGTGAGACAGCATTGATATGTGCAGCTGTCGATTTTGGTGCTTTTGCCCTTCTCTTTAGTATCTAGTCGTTGTCAGTAACCTATCGCAGAAAGAACGCATGCACACATATGTGGGCAGTAGTGCTCCAGTCTTGTTATACTGATTTTCCAAAGTATTCTCAGATCATTTACAACGAAACTCTTGTGAAAAGGGTCATTCATTCCTCAGATTACATTGAATACTGTATGACTAAACCAGCATACCGTGGGTTTTATGGAGAAAAAGATGTCATAAAATTTATTCCTACAGATATCTGGGTGTATACAGGGTGAGTCACTAACTATCGAAACCAAGAATAACTCCGGAAGTATGATAGGAGCTGAAACGTTTGTGGGACAAAAGCTGCATGGAACGACGGGGGCCATATTATGACGTTGGTTTTTTGTTGCTAGGTGGGGTCACTTCAGATATATGAACGTCAACTTTGTTTTTTAAATGGGATGCTACAGTTTAGAACTTATTTTCTGATAGTGGCTATCGAGACGAATCCAATGATGTGTAACACTAAGTAAGGTCTTTGAAGGTCAACAAAAGTCACAAAGGTGGCATGAACGTCCATTTACAGAAGATGTGCAAAGTGATGTCCTGTGGTATCAGTGCAGTGCTGCAATCTTCTTATCATGGATTGAGTGGTATTCCTTATCACATCGGCATTTATCGAAACACATGCTTTAACAATTCTCTCTCGTATATCGTGCCAATAGTAAATATTCGCCGAATACGGCGTATCCATCTAACGTGCCATTGACATGTAAACACCATTGGGCGGTTTCAGAATACAACACTAATAGGAACGGTAAGTCTATTATCATCGAATCAAGCGAATGTGAATGATGTATTACTTCGAAGAACAAGTCGATATGCTTCTCATTTACAGAGAATGCCAACGAAATTCAGTGAGGGGTAGAGACTTATATGCTGAAAGATATCCTCAACATACTTACCCTACATGTCGTACATTTAAACATGCATATGGATAACGAATCTTACCAACATCAAAAAGCGAAATAAGTTTATACACAACAATGTTAAATATTAACTCTCTGAAAGACCATTAATCTTAATCACAATATTATGAAAGCTTAATTGGAAGTTTCTTTACATTAATCCTAGGCACAATAATATGATGTTGGTCAGTACTACGAAAATCGTCCGATTCCTGTTCAAAGTTCGGTACTGTTTAGAATGACAATCAAGTCTACGGTGGATGGTTAGTCAAGTGACAAATTTGAGTGCAAGATTACCCTAGGCTGCTCGAGTTTACAGTGGATGCAAGCTGGTGAATTAACAAAGTTTATGCTTCTGCGCGCGGTATTTACCTTAAGCTGCGACGTGCTGCTGTCTGCAAGGCCGTTCTCTCCCACTGAAATTCCTACAAAACTAATATGGCCTTTGCTGAACTTTCCAGCAGAAACTTTCCCTATGTTTCTCGTTATGCGAGAAAACATGTACTCAGCCCTAGTCTTATTATGTGGTGATATACACGTGCATGGTTGGAGCAGTGTGCACATTATAGCGCCCTCTCAGTTCTCACAAGAACAATTAACGAATTTGGCTGGTTCGTTTCTCCACAGTTGGAGCTAAACATTGCTGCCGCTAGTTCTTTAGCTGGAGTGCAGCCGCTGTGAACGCAGTGTCCACACAAATTTCTTCTCTGCGTCGTATGAAGCTTTAAGTGCTCCATTCTGCACTTGTCCTACTCCTGGCAGAACTGCATCCCTCCACTTGGGTTCCTTTTTCACGTCGCAGATTTTTTCGACCAATAGGAGCGTTCCTTTTATTTTTTTAGAAACTCTCTACCAATCGCAATGTCCCTTGTATGAAACTGCGTCGAAACTTCAGTATTTTTCCCCTTCCTAGTGCGTTTCCGCCAACCGGACGTTTTGTGCACGTTCTAGACGCCTAAAGTACATTGACCTTTCCGTATGCCGCACTCGTTGGACGAAAATGAGTCACTCTTTAGTTTGTATCCCATTGGAATTCCTAAATACAGTTTTCTAAAACTTCTTCTCTAGCCTTGTGCAATGGCCTGCTACAGGCGGTCCTCTGGCTAGAATCACCTGGCCTGGGGTCACTGTCCTCCTTCCTGCCACCCCTTTAAGTGATTTCCAGCGTAACTCCCACAGCGCGGCTTCGCTACGCCATTGTGGAGCTGGCTTTTCAAAACTAAAAGCGACTCAACTCGCTTTTCCTGTTCTACCTTCCGCGCAAAGACATGCATTGTAGAGGAATGGTGTGTTAATTACCGTCGATTGACTGTCATCCTTTTTTGAATTACAAATTGATTGGCAAATGTTTTCGTAACTGTCGATTTACGTTAGGTGTCATCTTCACCTTCCCATTGCGATTTGTAAGGTGCGAATCTGACCATTTATTCTGCTACCTTACAGTGTTTTTGAAGCTTACGGGCGCTGAATGGCGAGTTTATTAGCACCGTTATGCATATGAAAGAAAGGAATGTGGCAAGTTCCAGTAAACTGGTCCTGAGTGTTTCGTAGAATTTATAAACGTAAGGCTGGCGGCTCAATCTCTTGTCAAATGAATGCTGCACATTGAATTGTGAATCGAACCCATTTCAATAACATTTTTCATTGTTCACAGAGATTCACCAGTACTGATTTTGTGATCACCTAGTATCATTGCAGGTGTTGTTAGAGTATTCTGAGCAAACACGTCTTCAATCGCTACTGTGCTGTCACACAGTGTACACCAGTCTGTGGGGGTTGATATTACTTTCGTACCACAAAGACGTGTGTTCTCAAAAGTTATAGCTGGGTTGAATTCACTATCAGAGAACGTTTTAACGCTAAGAGGAAAGGTAGCTGAACTGAACTGTTTGAGAAGCTCAGTAATATGCTTTTTTCAGTTCACGTTTTTAACAGCATATACATCCAAAAATTTGGAGCATTCACTGTATTTACTGAGTCCAGCTCATAGGCTGCATCAATTGTTGTTATGACTATATTTGTTGTACAGAACTGAATGTAGTGCGTTTTTCCAAAAATTTAGGAAGAGTCCATTTTCAGAGAACCACTTCATAATTCTTTGGAGAATATCATTTTCCAACTCTTGCTTTCTCTCTGATGGGATTTATTATAATACTAGTGGCGTCTGCAAAAAATACCAATTTAGTTTGTTGAATGTTTAGCGAAAGGTCATTCACATTTATAAGGAATAGGAGTGGACCAAAAATTGATCCCTCTGGGACTCTGTAATTTTTTTCCCATTCACTAAAATTTTTACCTTCCTACGTTATTTGAATTATTCAGCACAACGTCTTGCATTCTGTTTGTTAAGCATGATTAAAACCATTTGTGAGTAAAGCCATCTCTTCCAAAAGCTTTAGTTTCTCTAAGAGAGTATCATTATCTACACAATCAAGCGACTTGGGAAGATAAAGAAAACATACCAACTGGTGAGATATTAATATTTGAGGCTTGTACTGTTTGATGAGAGAGTGCACAAATGTCATTCACGATAGTGCAGCCCTTCTGAAGTCAGAACTGTGATATGTAAATTGTTTCCACTGCTCTTGAGTAAATTACTTTTTCGAATAGTTTGCAAAAAGATGTCAGTAAGGATACAGGACGATAATTATTTAAGTCTGTCTTTCTGCCTTCATTGTGAAGTTGCTTAATAACTGCATATTTTAACAATTCGGAACAATTCCATGTACCACTGATGCATTGCATATGTCACTTACTAAGTTGAAACAACTTTTCAGAATTCTGTTTGAAATTCCATCAATCCTACCTGAGCTTTTGTTTCTTAGAGTTTCTATAACTGTATTCATGTCAGTGAAGGTTGTTGTTGCTACTTCTAGTTGCTTTTGTTTTGTATGATGACTTTTGTAATATATTCTTACTTCCTCAACTGAACCATTTAATTCTATATTTGCTGCTACGTTTCGAAGGTGATTGTTAAAATTGTGAGTTATTAGTCACAACACTGTCATTTAGTTTAACTGTCATGGAATTTTGTACTCTGACTAGCTGTCCTGTCTCCCGTTTCACAACTTTCCATTTAGTTTTAATTTTGCTATCGACATTACTTAATTCTGTCAGAACATGCATAATTCTGAACATTTTAATCACCCAACCATATAATACTACAGTATTTTTGTAATATCCCAGTTATGTCAACTCTTCTCTTACTCTGTCCCTTATACACTCCTGGAAATTGAAATAATAACACCGTGAATTCATTGTCCCAGGAAGGGGAAACTTTATTGACACATTCCTGGGGTCAGATACATCACATGATCACACTGACAGAACCACAGGCACATAGACACAGGGAACAGAGCATGCACAATGTCGGCACTAGTACAGTGTATATCCACCTTTCGCAGCAATGCAGGCTGCTATTCTCCCATGGAGACGATCGTAGAGATGCTGGATGTAGTCCTGTGGAACGGCTTGCCATGCCATTTCCACCTGGCGCCTCAGTTGGACCAGCGTTCGTGCTGGACGTGCAGACCGCGTGAGACGACGCTTCATCCAGTCCCAAACATGCTCAATGGGGGACAGATCCGGAGATCTTGCTGGCCAGGGTAGTTGACTTACACCTTCTAGAGCACGTTGGGTGGCACGGGATACATGCGGACGTGCGTTGTCCTGTTGGAACAGCAAGTTCCCTTGCCGGTCTAGGAATGGTAGAACGATGGGTTCGATGACGGTTTGGATGTACCGTGCACTATTCAGTGTCCCCTCGACGATCACCAGTGGTGTACGGCCAGTGTAGGAGATCGCTCCCCACACCATGATGCCGGGTGTTGGCCCTGTGTGCCTCGGTCGTATGCAGTCCTGATTGTGGCGCTCACCGGCACGGCGCCAAACACGCATACGACCATCATTGGCACCAAGGCAGAAGCGACTCTCATCGCTGAAGACGACACGTCTCCATTCGTCCCTCCATTCACGCCTGTCGCGACACCACTGGAGGCGGGCTGCACGATGTTGGGGCGTGAGCGGAAGACGGCCTAACGGTGTGCGGGACCGTAGCCCAGCTTCATGGAGACGGCTGCGAATGGTCCTCGCCGATACCCCAGGAGCAACAGTGTCCCTAATTTGCTGGGAAGTGGCGGTGCGGTCCCCTACGGCACTGCGTAGGATCCTACGGTCTTGGCGTGCATCCGTGCGTCGCTGCGGTCCGGTCCCAGGTCGACGGGCACGTGCACCTTCCGCCGACCACTGGCGACAACATCGATGTACTGTGGAGACCTCACGCCCCACGTGTTGAGCAATTCGGCGGTACGTCCACCCGGCCTCCCGCATGCCCACTATACGCCCTCGCTCAAAGTCCGTCAACTGCACATACGGTTCACGTCCACGCTGTCGCGGCATGCTACCAGTGTTAAAGACTGCGATGGAGCTCCGTATGCCACGGCAAACTGGCTGACACTGACGGCGGCGGTGCACAAATGCTGCGCAGCTAGCGCCATTCGACGGCCAACACCGCGGTTCCTGGTGTGTCCGCTGTGCCGTGCGTGTGATCATTGCTTGTACAGCCCTCTCGCAGTGTCCGGAGCAAGTATGGTGGGTCTGACACACCGGTGTCAATGTGTTCTTTTTTCCATTTCCAGGAGTGTATAAATTTTCCCTTTTCTCTTTCATGAGATTTTAACTCCCCTAGTTATCCACAGCTTCCTTGTTTTTTCCATTTTTGTTACTGAATCTTCTTGATAATTTTTTAGAAACGAAACTTCCACTTACTTACACAAATTAACTATGGAATAAATTGAATTTGACATTACCACCTATTTCTACGTATGCCTTATCGTGTACCACCACTTAGTCTTACAACTAATTGGACGCCCTGTGTTATTCTCGGTCCACCCTACTTTGGTCGGTTCTGTGGAACACTGGCTACTAGGTGTAATATGCAGAGTGGTTGTAATTAAACTTCCTCTACTTGAGCCAGTGTACACCGAAAAGTATGTACCGTATGGGTCTCCAACTTTGTAGAAATGATGTTCAGTCTGTGCGTTGCAGGATTTGCGTTGTCGGTAGTGTTGCTGTCATGAACTGCCGTTAGGTGTCGGTACCGGTATGGTGTCGTAGGACTGAAACATAAGTCTCAGTGTGCATTATACGTGCAGACAGTCAAGATGGCTGTGGGAAAGGTGACCATGGTTTTGCTCGTAAAAGCTGATTTATTAAAACAACAGCTGCTGCTGCTCTTCTCGAGTATCGACGCGCTAAAGAAATACTTAGAGGTTCTTTCCGTATCCAGTTTGAAGAACATTATTCGGAAGTTCGAATTAACTGGCGCTTTGGGAATTCCTCCCGGGAGAGGCCGACGGTCAATTGTGCCACAATTGTCGAAGAAGTTACCGCTGCCGTGGCTGAGAATGCTGGATGCAATGTCTAACCTTCAAGCAATACACGGTATGTGTCACTATTCCATGCTCGACAATTTGAAAAGTGCTGCCAGCGATTGTGAAATGGTATCCGTAGTGCCGTTGCACGCTGTTGTAGATCCAGACGGTCGTCACATGGAGCAACGTACGTAACGTGCAATTTAAAAATGGTACGTAGTTTACAAATTTTACACTCTCATGTGAAATTTAAAACATTTCTTTCAATTATTTATTCGTTATTTCTCTTCTGCATGTCCTTAAAAATATTTCTACGAAGTTTCCTTCTACGATCACTCGATTTTCATGGGGGCCCTCGCAAGCAGCGAAAGTTTAACTATAACCACCCTGTGCTGGATTCTGTTAGTGAAATAATCAGCGAACTAAACTTCCTAATAGTTAAGAAAGCCGGCCGCGGTGGTCTCGCGGTTCTAGGCGCGCAGTCCGGAACCGTACGACTGCTACGGTCGCAGGTTCGAATCCTGCTTCGGGCATGGATGTGTGTGATGTCCTTAGGTTAGTTAGGTTTAAGTAGTTCTAATTTCTAGGGGACTGATAACCACAGCAGTTGAGTCCCATAGTGCTCAGAGCCATTTGAACCATTTAGTTAAGAAAGCACGCGAGAAAGTTTGAGTATATGGGCTGGTGAACTACAATCCAAATTGTTCCGATGCCTTTGTATATGTTGGTACATGTGGAAGCGTGACAGAGAGCTGTACATTTTACACCTTTTTATATTGGAATTATTCAAACAATTCGGTGACAATATGTCCAGAAATGGCATACAATGATTCTGAAATAGCCTGCTACAGCTCTTTTTACTAGTATAAATTTTAGGTGGGAGTCTTATTTGTTTTTATATGTCACGTTGTAACCATAGAAAGTCAAAAACTCAAAGCAGCGTAGTCAGTGAAGTTCATCAGTTAACAGTGAAAGCACATTTACTACGAGCACAAACGTACAGCCGAAACAGAACTCAACCCCTGGACAGAAAGCACTGTTATTAATACAATTATAGAATACTACCTGAGAAAACTGTTGCCTGGGCTACAGTATATGGCATGGGAGAATTCATGAGACCGATTTTAGATAAGAGACGCATACAGACGTATATCTCTTGACGGATACTATGATTGCAGTTATCCCATCAATAAGATAGTTTGGGGGTTGTGCGGTGAGTTTTGTGGCCAAAAATCCGTGAAATATTGAGCAATAAATATGCTTATGTGATGCTAAATAATATATGACTTACGAACCTTACCGTACATGTGACAATTTTGTTTCATTCAAGATGCAATATAATAGTGATAGCATCTTAAAAGTGCTTCATCCATACTGTGGTCGGTGGAACTGGGTGACTGCTGTTGGCAGACATCTCAATGTAACGAGCGGTGTGGAACGGTTAGTTCTCTTAGAGAATGTCATATTCTTTATGACTTGTGAACGTTTCTGTATTAGTGAATGTACTCGCTTATACAGTGCTCACCCTGTTCCATCTATACTGGCATTAATAATACGTTTCGCAGATATGTTTAACCACGGCTAACACCACTAGTTTAGTAAAATTGTCTTAACATAATAATACATAAATGAAGCTGGAAAGGAGCGGAAGTTTATTAATTTCATGAGACATTTACTTTTCAATGCATAGACATAAGTATAATCTCTTCTTTTCACAATACTGGCTTGTTTGTTGTTGTGGTCTTCAGTCCAGAGACTGGTTCCATGCAGCTCTCCATGCTACTCTACCCTGTGCAAGCTTCTTCATCTCCCAATACCTACTGCAACCTACATCCTTCTGAATCTGTTTAATGTATTCATCTCTTGGTCTCCCTCTACAATTTTTACTCTCCGCACTGCCCTCCAATACTAAATTGGTGATCCCTTGATGCCTCACAATATGTCCTACCAACCGATCCCTTCTTCTAGTCAAGTTGTGCCACAAATTTCTCTTCTCCTCAATTCTATTCAATACCTCCTCATTAATTATGTGATCTACCCATCAGCATTCTCCTGTAGCACCACATTTCGAAAGCTTCTATTCTCTTCTTGTCCAAACTGGTTATCGTCCGTGTTTCACTTCCATACATGGCTACACTCCATACAAATACTTTCAGAAATGACTTCGTGACACTTAAATCAATACTCGATGTTAACAAATTGCTCTTCTTCAGAAACGCTTTCCTTGCCATTGTCAGTCTACATTGTATATCCTCTCTACTTACTGGCTTATAGGCTATATTTGCAGTACCTGAGGAAAACGTGCTGTAAGCAAGCAAACACAGGATGTTTTATCATTTGCGCATTTATGCAACAACCGTTACATTTAAAGTAACAGTGGAAAGCAGAGTTTTGAAAGAACTCCTCGTGTTCCTACTCTGCCCATTAACTTGATTGCTACAAAATGGAGTACTCTGACTAATGACATACATTTCACGGTGTGAAGCACTGTTGTAAATATTTCTTTGCAATGAGGTTTTCTACCGACACATGAACTTGAATAGCGAGGACCTTAAAGTTATACACCAATGGCGGGAATGCCTGCATCTGTCGCCGTCGTGCTCCTGCTGGCGACGTTAGCGGTTTTCGGAAGCACTGCCTGCCTCTCGCATCACAGCGACGCACTGGCCCAGATTGTGCTTTCGCTTCAGGAGCGCCTGCACTTCAGCTGTGTCTACATTGTACGCTCTCACCAGGAAACAGGTAAAAGCAGGCAATAATAGAAAAAAAAATATCTAGAATTTCTCGGGAGTAGGTTAGTACCGTTTCATTCATGTACAACTGTCTATCTTTCAATTAAGATATTATTGTCCATGACCTTATCTCAAAATGTTACAGCTTAAATTAAAAATACAGTTGATATCACTATAAAAATTATATCATCAGAGATGGACTGCTCACTCGTTAATTATTTCCCGCAGTTAGCTATAGAAACAAGGGGTCATATTATATCTCAAAGAGGAACATGGACTACTCACTCATTAATTGTTTCCCGCAGTAAGCTATAGAAAGAAGGGGTCATATTATATCCCAAAGAGGAACTTAAAATCATTTTCTCTGGGCAGGAGCCTGTAGAGGAAACGTAAACCGAGTTTAGGAAGATAATTGACCATGCGCTGGACAGTACACTGAGGTGACAAAAGTCGTGGGATGGAGATATGCGCGTATACAGATGACCGTGATATCGCGTACAAAAGTTATAAAAGGGCAGAGCTGTGATTTGCAGTCAGGCTATTCATGTGAAACGGTTTCCGATGTGATTATGGCCGCACGACAGGAATTCACAAACTTTGAATGCGGAGTGGTACTTGGAGCTAGACGCGTCGGACATTCCATTTCAGAAATCGTTAGGGAATTCAGTATCCTGAAATCCACAGCGTAATGAGGGTGCCGAGAATACCAAATTTCAGGCATTACCTCTCACCACGGACAACGCAGTGACTGAGGGCCTTCACCTAACGATCGAGAGCAGCGGCGTTTGCCTGGGGCTGTCAGTGCTAACAAACAAGCAACACTGCGTGAAACGACCGCGGAAGTAAATGTAGGACGCACGATGAACATATCCGTTAGGACAGTATGGCGAAATTTGGCGTTCATGTGCTTTGCCAGCAGACGATCGACGCGAGTGCTTTTGCTAACAGCAGCGCCTCTTCTCGGCTCGCGACCGTATCCGTTGGACCCTAGACGTCTGGGAAACCATGGTCTGGTCAGACGGTCCCAGTTTCAGTTGTTAAGATTTGATGGGTAGGGTTCGAGTGTGGCGCAGATCCCACGAAGCCACGGACGCAAGTTGTTAACAAGGCTGCGTGCAAGCTGATGATGGCTTCACAATGGTGTGAACTGTGTTTGCACGGAACGGATTAGATCCTCTGGTCCAACGGAATCGGTTATTGACTGTAACTGGTTATGTTCGGCAACTTCGAGACCATTTGTAGCCATTCGTGGACTTCAAGTTTCCAAAGAAAGATGGAATTTTTGTGGATGACAATGCGCCTTGTTACCGGGCCACAATGTTCATGATTGGCTTGAAGAACATTCTGGGCAGTTCCAGCGAATCTTTTGGCCACCCAGATCACCTGACTGTAATTGCATCGGGCTTTTAGGGACCTAATCGATAGGTCAGTTCGTGCATAAAATCGTATAATTGCAATCCCGCAATTATAGATGGCTGTAGACGCAGCATGGCTCAATATTTCTGCAGGGGACTTACCCGACTTGTTCTAGTCACGTCGAGTTGCTGCACTACGACAGGATAAAGGAGGTCCGACACGACATTAGGAGGTGTCCCATGACCATTGTCACCTCACTGTATAATGGGTGTTCAAAACGCTTCCGTTCGAATGCTGTAGAGCCCACAATCAGTACGCCAATCACGCAAAATCGCCGTCAATATTGAGACATCGTCCCACGCTGAAGATACCCATTTGAGTGGCGTGGTGCGTGAAGAAGTCAGTAAATGCCTGCTGCAAATCCTCGCCCTACAACAATCGTCAACCCTTCAAGGTCTTTTTTTATGGGCGTGATAATCGCATCGAAAGAGATCAGGACTACAGTGGCAGGGGTTCGAGTGTCTCCCACTTGTCCGCAATGGATGAGGCTGTCCCCCCCAGATCGATTGCGGTGTGTCGAACCACAGAGCTGATTTATAAATTGTTGTAACTTATTCCAGGCAGATGGACGACAAAACTAATTGACAACACTTCATCTGGGAGGACACTTGCTGTAACTACAGGAAATGACACTATCTAACAAAAATAACATACTTGGAAACACTGAAATCAGAAGTACTACCCCACATGCCATATTCTTTACACATTGCTCCTTTTAATTACCACCTTTTCCGACAAATGGCACACGACCTCACCGACCAGCGCTTCCGACCATACGAATAAATGCAAAATTGGATCAATTCGTGGATCTCCTCAGAAGACGACCCAGATCTTCCACCACGGGAGGTTCGTATGCTGCCCAAAAGATGGGAGAACGTAGTGGCCAACTATCGCCGGTGGTCTACATCGTGAGTATTTTGTAAGTTTCGCAAAATAAAGCCTCGAACTTCGAGGAAACACAGCGGAAGCAAAGTTGTGCACCTAACATATCTGATACAGTCCAGAAAGTTTGTCTATCGGATGACTGGGCAATAGCAACACAAACCAAAACTTCCGAAACAACTGCAAAAAATTTTATCTTCTGAACTAGACATCTTAAGTCAATATTTAAATTAATGGAGGGCGCAACCTATCTCAAATAAAGCTGTCCAATGTATTGACACAAGGAGCCCTTGATGTCTAGTTTCATGGACACAAACTGCGACCTAACATGTATCCAAAGTACCTTGGGATCAGGTTAGGCACAAACATTCCTTTAAGGAACACTCGACACGAACATTTACCAAGCTCAAAGGAAGAAATGACTTTCTCCATAAACTCTGTGATACTAGCTGGGAATCGTCAGAAGACATTCTTCGCAAATCAGCACTCGGATTGTTATACTCCACATCATAGTATTCAACATCTTTCTGGCTAAATATTCCACATGTGAAAAAGATAAATTTATAATTCAACGAAGCCCCGATCATTGTTAGTGCGTCATTACGGTCTATTCCCCTACACCGGTTACGTATCTTGAGTAACATTCCACTTCCTCACATTAGACAGAAGACTGTGCTGCTACGTGAATACCAGAAGATTGTTAATAACCCCGACCTTCCAATATTGAACTATTTGTTGCCTGTGGAGTGAAAAAAATTATGATCAAGACATTTCACTCTTATTCAGGCCAAGATTCATACTTAAAATAAATTCAATGCCACCGATGAATGGAAACGTCGTTTCCAACAAAATTTCCGCCACAATGCCTGAAACTGCCTAGGGCAATTTGGACTACCCTGAAACGCATCCGAACGAGCCATGGAAGATGTGCAGCCACTCTCCACAGGTGGGTCAAATGTTCATCTCCATCTTGTGAGTATTGTGTGGAACGACAGATAGTTACTCATGTACAAACACGTCCCAACGTGCCTACAAAGATTCTTTCGAACATTTCCTGACAATGATACACGTAAAAAAAAAAAGAGGATGGAGGGCAGTAGACAGTGGATTCAGTTAGTAACATTTTTTGCAGTTTCAAGTAGAATCGTTCCGACGTGGATAATTCATCATATTCCAAAGAAATGCTTCAAAATTCATAACAAACTGGTAGGTGGGAAGTTTAGAATGGACTGCACCATGAGTAGCTGCAAAGGCTGAAGGTGAAGTCACGGTTGCATCCGAAGTGCCTCAGAAGTCGTATCACGGAGAAAAATTCCTGCTACGGAATGACGAAGAGTGACGTTCAGCTGAGACCACTGTGGAAACAAGAGCGTCTCACAGCATAATCCAGACACTCCTCAGACCTCCATGTTGAGGAGCTGCCAAAAACTATTTATCAGCCAATCCGCAAGATTGTTATACAAGCTCCCAATAGGGTTGCTGCATAGTAACCCTGCCCTCTATTTCCCAGCACGTTTGTTAATCCGTCAGCCAAAATCTAATTTTGACAAGTTTAAACGAAATGTTAACAATTTGGAAAAGACTCCCACCCATTATTCTGGACTATGTTCAATGCGGGTAAACTCAAGCTTCAGTAGCTTGGAGAAAGGCTGGTCTGATTTGCACTCTGTCTGTTATTCTAGGTTCCGACCGATCGCAGTTTCTTGCGGTCTGGACGGCAGGAAATGGTTCTACAACCTACAGAAAGGTGCGACGGCACTTCCTCAAAAAACGGACGGAACACCCGGAACTTTTACTCTTCCACGGACCTGGCACTGCTGTCTGTCGAGTTGGCCATCTGCTGTCTAGTCATTTACGACTAGCATCTGGCCCATTGCTAGCAGATGTTACAGGGGACAGTGTGGGCGAATCGGATGGACCATGAAGAAATGTGTAGGTCCTCTGTAGCTTTGAATGATTCTTTTATTCCATTCTTCCATGGTCATTTGTATGGAAAATCCTCCAGACGTCTGCCTGGATCCCTGAAAAGCATCTCCCTACATCACATCAGCGGTGTCCAGCTCACAAAGTGTGTGCACCAGGCTGTCTGACCGCTCTTCCTTGGCTGAGGGGAAGGTGGAGCTACCCTCCATGATGGCAATCCCTTTAGAATGTGTGACAGTCGGTTCTCAGGGAAGATGTCCTATCTGGTCTACAGGGCATCAGGGCATACTGACCCTGCAAAAGCTCACTGAGTCCCAGTTGAGTTAGCAGCCTAAAGCCGCTGATTTACAGACCGATGAGTTGGCCAACCCTTTCCAGCTGAGTGCGTTGCCGACCAATCTATGTATAGACACTATGCACCTGTGTTGTTGTTGTTGTTCCATCTTTAGGGCGCTCAATATCACGGTCATAGCACCCGAACATTGACTGTATGAGACGAATGGGACTAGAGCACACAAAATGAGGGCAGCATAAAATACAAAGTAAGACCACGCTCCCATGTACTCTCTCTTACACGAACACACACGACTCCCCTGAACGGTACAATGGAGCAATCGAGTGAAGGCAGACAATTAAAACCAATGATATCAGATCTGGACAGCCACTAAGAGCCAAGTCCAGAAAATAAGATTGGCAGACCACGAGAATAACAACTGGATGAGCCAATCGTCGTCTAACATACTAAAAGCTTCGACCTAAGGGCTGAGGTAGAAGGGAAGACAAATCACAGAATCGTAAAACACTTGCCACATTCATCTCATTATCACCTACAACTGATGGCAGGTCAGTTGATCAACCAGCATGTAGTCTCTCGTCATCACACAAAGTACAGTCGGTTAAAATCTGGCGAACTTAAATCAGCACACAACATGCATTGTGAATTGTCTGTTCTTTACATCTAGAAGGAAACCATGGGTCAGGGGGCTATGTCAGAGGTCGCATTAAATATACTTCATCTATTCTAACTGACCAAAAGAAGGTGCGCCATGGCCTCACAGTTTCTTTTATCGATCTAAACATTTTCCGTCGCGTCCAACCGCTCTTCCTCCCAAAGATGCATGACAGATCTTCACAGCGATGACAGCTCAAAAATGGTTCAAATGGCCCTGAGCACTATGGGACTTAACATCTGTGGTCATCAGTCCACTAGAACTTAGAACTACTTAAACCTGACTAACCTAAAGACATCACACACATCCATGCCCGAGGCAGGATTCGAACCTGCGACCGTAGCAGTCGCGCGGTTCCGGACTGAGCGCCTAGAACCGCTAGACCACCGCGGCCGTGGCCCGCTATGACTGATGCAGTCATCATGTCCAGCTCATACTCAAGTGCTTAATTCTTTCTGATGGAACGTAGGCTAGTACTGGATGCTTAGCTTAGCCTTCCCCTGGACTTTGACACTTAGTACTGGTTCGTTTTATTTGATTATTGTACGGGTACATTTATCCAAATCGTCTCTTAATTTCTGATTTGGAGAAGAGGACATTCCGTGCAAACAGTATTTTGGTTTTCCTCTTGAAGTGTATGTTAATAAATATTGGTCAAACTGCACCCATCTTCAATTTCGGCGGTTAGATGATCGCCTTAATTCCTTACATTATTGTTCATTTGTTAGGGCGATTAATTTGCCAGTTGTCACCGTTGAGCATGTTTGTCATAGTACATCTGTGTGGAAGGGGCGACCTGCATATCGAAAGGGTTCGCTCGGTCCAGATCATAGGTACAGCATCCTCTTAATCATAACCCAGTGATGGCTTGCAACTTGTGTGAACGAAATTCGGTTAATCCCAAGCAATTCTAAACCATGCCATGAAGCAGTCAACAAGTATAAGATTCATCTAACCTCAGTTAATGTGCTATGATACTTTTTCGACTTCACGCCAGTAGAAACCCATTAATATGAAGTTAGAGATGTTGTCAAGCGAAGTCGAGGGGCATTTTCTTGATGATTATAAGGACCGTAATAAATATATGTTTGAAGGCGATAGATCAGAAGAATAGCAGAATGCTGGCTGGGGTATCATGCCGTAGCAACACCTGATTTAGTATTCTTATCGTGTTTCTTATATCGCTACCGCGAGACGTCTCAGCTGGCAAAAAATGGCAACTGCAATAGACATACATCTGGAAACAGTTCGTAGCACGCAACACTTTCTTTGTGACACGAGATGCATAACGTTATTGTTGTGGAGTCACGCAGGCTGTTAAATTGTTTTGAAGGGCTGAAACAAAAATTTCTCTTGCAGTCGGTAACATTAAGGCACCATTCCTTTCAGCAGTGAAGAAGTTTGTTAGATATGGTCGATGAGGCAGGTCTTACCGTTCAACCAGAAATGTATGTGTGGTCATCCACTGATTTTAATGAGGTCACACAATACTCTGGTGGTTCAAATCACCGTCTGGTCATCCTGTTTTAGATTTACCCAGATTTCCCTAAGCTGCTTACTGTAACTGCTGGGGTGGTTCCTTTGAAAGGAAGTACCCAGTTTACTTCCCCATCCTTCCTGCCACACACGCATTGACCTCGTTGTCTGTGGGGTGTTAAACCCTAAACTTCCCACCATCCATTATTTCATGACCTTTGAACCTCTTGTTTTGAATAAGGTGAATGATTCATGTCAAAACGACCCTCTCTACTCATCGGAGTATGTGCTGCTTGAACTTCTCTTCTATACTCTGACTAGCAGCAGGTGAAATGGGTTATGTTTGGCTTTCACCACCTTCCCCCAGCAAAGTATCTACTGTAGCAGTGACTACACTATCACTTTCGGCTTTACTGAACTCAAGTACATTTTCACGTAACACTAAATCTCAACTGAGTCCTGACTCCATTCAACTCGAAACTTTATAACATCTAAGTACTAATCGCAATATGTCCGGCCCCAATAGCTGAGTGATCAGCGTGACGGAATGTCAATCCTAAGGTCCCGGGTTCGATACAGCGATTGCATTCGACATGATATAAAACGTAAGAGAGAGACGGCGGCTACTCATTCCGCTTATTTATAGCAAAAAGGAACAGGTAATATTACGTAGTACCTTTTCCAAGGGTAATACTTCGTACACACAGTTATGTCCCGTGCTCAGGTCTGTTACTCGTGTTAGACTTATTCAGGTTTCACTTTGCCATGAAAAGTTTCTCACAAAAAAAGTCACGAAAAATTGCAAATAAAGTATTCACTGGGATTCATAGGCAGATATCCTATCCATTCGATTGGGGACGCTATACAATTCTAATCGATTATCCTACATGGCGCAGCGCGAGCACAGGATCTCGGGTTCGATTCCCGGAGGGGTCAGGTATTTCCACCTGCCTCAAGATGACTGGGTGTTTGTATTATCCTCGTCATTTCATCATCATTCATTAATGTGGCGAGTTTGGACTTAGCAAAGGTTGGGACTTTGTACGGGCGCTGATAACCGCGCATTTGAGAGCCCCACAAACCAAACATCATCATTATCATCATATATGGCGCAGTATGTTATTTTCTTTTTTTTCCTTTTTTGCTTTTTTTTCAGGGAGCGTCAAACATTTATTGTACTGCTGTTAACATGAAGGCATAATGTCTCGTCACCAGAAAAGATGCTGGGCGGGTATGCTCGTGAGGTGGGCGAAAACGCTCAAGCAAAATTGTATATACGGCCACTCACTGTGTTGAATGAGACCACGCAATACGTCCACAGCGTGGCTCTTGGGCTCTGGTAGTTCACTCACTGTCTGGTCATCCTGATTTAGATTTACCAGGATTTCTCGATAAGACAAATGCTGGGATGGTTCCTTCGGAAGAACACGGCCGGTTTAATTCCTCACCTTTCTTGCCCGGATCTGAAATGACCTCGTTATCAGCGAGGCGTTAAACAACTTTTATACCTCAGATGAGTTTGTTTATATTTAGCTTTTCTGCTACCAGCCAAGATTTTCTTCTAGTCATATTTTACACGATGCGTTTCTACAAATGTTTCCCATCTCACAGTGTGTTTCTCTTTGTACTATGCCGTTTTTACGTAATGTCGAACATGTGTGAGACTCTGCTCAGACAGGCCATAAGAAAACTTAAAGTCAACAAAATAAAGCAAAACCTCACACGTCGAAAACACTACGCGAAAATGGCATAGTACAAAGAAAAGGCCTTGAGTGATCACAATACATTATTTACAGAGTCTGCACTCTTCCAGTGATATTCAAATTACATGCGCATTTTTCTTTCTGATGGCAAAATGGTAGTGAGTAGTATAGATGAATGCAACAAAACCGTGATAACAACAGATCGCGAAGGGTCGAAACTTGTTTTTGAGCTTCAACAAGCTCAGTCGTAGGTAAACCAGGTAGCAAAACTTCACTTCATTGGTAAGATACGGTAAAAATGTAATCATTGTACTACGGACACTACTTACAAAACAAACTGGTGGGGTCGATCGAAGAATATTTGCTCACTTTTATTGCACACATACAAAAGACGACTGGCGTATTTCCATTATCTCCTGCAACGCCAGCAACCTGCAACGTAGTACCGTTGTGCGGGTCGTCACTCCAGCACCGCAGGGGCGCCAGCCAAATGCAACAGAACTCCGCATGGCCTGCACGAAGGAGGCTAGTTACGAGGGCGCGCAAGGGAGCAGTAGAGGCCGCCAAAAGGACCTTCTGGTGCATCCACCGCGCCATTTTATTCAGCCAGTAGAAGCCCACACTGCTAGACCAATAGCTGTCTAGTGGTCATAGGCCACGCGGGTATAACAGCCTTTGCCCGTCGAGCAACAGGTAGTTCGTCACGCGCTCGACGCAGTGGAGTGCCGCTGCTCCACCGTGATGATCTCATCGATGTGACCTGGCGCACTTCTTCCGAAGAACAGGGTGGCGGATTTACGCTCGGTTGAACCTGCTTCGAACAGGAGTCATCCGGCCTCTCATGTACGACGACGGGAGAGGTTTTGCGTGTAGCAGACCAGCGCCAGGCGGAGCTACACCGATCGCGCCTCTCTCGGACTTCGGGATGGAGGATTCGTGTGATGATGAAGACGTACTGGTGTCCGACGCAGCACTGGGAGCGCGTCCAGCTGCGAAGTGGGAGAGCCGCAAAACCGCCAGCGTGCTGTTCCGTCTCGATGGTGAGTGGCGCGAGAGATCAGCTGCGGCGCAAATAGGCGTCCAAAAGAAGACACCAAAGAAGAAGAGACAGCCCACTGTCTCAACTACAGGGTGAAAGAAGAGCACCTTAGCAGACAACAGCGTGGCTAGGTTCGCCTGGACCGCCGTCTCGAGCGACGAGGCCACCTGCGACCCCCTCCGCACGGCCTACATCTACTGCTAACGGTTTTAACGCGATGACGGAAGAAGAGATGCCAGAGCAGCCGCCGCCAGAGAAGGATGGGAACACTACCGCTGCCTATAGAGGCCGCCCTGCACGAGAAGAAGATCAGCCGGCCGGTCAGAGAGAAGACTTCTCCCATTGTCTTACTAGTGGAGGAGGACTACCGAGGATTCCTGCAGCTCCTCACTAAATGGACTACCGCTGACTACATAGTGTGGGAAGTAGAAGAAAACCTCATGCGACCTCACCGGACTACCTGACTGTGACGGCCGATGCATCAGTACGGGTGATCCACTGGTACTCAAACGCCTCACACCCGGAGAAATTTCTGAAGATCGTATTCAAGGGCTTCCCCAAGGCGGATGGTCCTGAATTTCTGAAGAAGATGCTGACTGACATTAAATTTGGCGTGCCCAACGTGTCACACAGAAGGAGGCGACATCGCTGTTGGCCATCACCGCTCACACGCCTGAGAACAGACAACTCTTCCGGCTCTACATCTACATTTATACTCCATAAGCCACCCAACTGTGTGCGGCGGATGGCACTCTGTGTGCCACTGCCATTACCTCCCTTTCCTGTTCCAGTCGCGTGTGGTTCGCGGGAAGAACGACTGCCGGAAAGCCTCCGTGCGCGATCGAATCTTTCTAATTTTACATTTGTGATCTCCTCGGGAGGTAAAAGTAGGGGGAAGCAATATATTCGATACCTCATCCAGAAACGCACTCTCTCGAAACCTGGACAGCAAGCTACACCGCGATGCAGACCGTCTCTCTTGCAGAGTCTGCCACTTGAGTTTGCTAAACATCTCCGTAACGCTATCACGGTTACCAAATAACCCTGTGACGAAACGCGCCGCTCTTCTTTGGATCTTCCCTATCCCCTCTGTCAACCCGACCCGGTACGGATCCCACACTGATGAGCAATAATCAGGTATAGGTCGAACGAGTGTTTTGTAAGCCACCTCCTTTGTTGATGGACTATATTTTCTAAGGACTCTCCCAATGAATCTCAACCTGGCACCCGCCTTACCAATAATTAATATTATATGATCATTCCACTTCAAATCGTTCCGTAAGTATAATCCCAGATATTTTACAGAAGTAACTGCTACCAGTGTTTGTTCCGCTATCATATAATCATACAATAAAGGATCCTTCTTTCTATGTATTCTCAATACATTACATTTGTCTATGTTAAGGTTCAGTTGCCACTCCCTGCACCAAGTGCCTATCCACTGCAGATCTTCCTGCATTTCGCTGCAATTTTCTAATGCTCCAACTTCTGTGTATACTACAGCATCTTCCGCGAAAAGCCGCATGGAACGTCCGACACTGTCTACTAGGTCATTTATGTATATTGTGAAAAGCAATGGTCCCATAACACTCCCCTGTGGCACGCCAGAGGTTACTTTAACGTCTGTAGACGTCTCTCCACTGAGAACAACATGCTGTGTTTTGTTTGCTAAAAACTCTTCAATCCAGCCACACAGCTAGTCTGATATTCCGTAGGCTCTTACTTTGTTTATCAGGCGACAGTGTGGAACTGTTTCGAACACCTTCCAGAAGACAAGGAAAATGTCATCTACCTGGAAGCCTGCATCTGATATTTTCTGGGTCTCAGGAACAAATAAAGCGAGTTTGGTCTCACAAGATCGCTGTTTCCGGAATCCATGTTGATTCCTAAAGAGTAGATTCTGGGTTTCCAGAAATGACATGATACGCGAGCAAAAAACATGTTGTGAAATTCTACAACAGATCGATGTCAGAGATATAGGCTTATAGTTTTGCGCATCTGCTCGACGACCCTTCTTGAAAACTGGAACTACCTGTGCTCTTTTCCAATCATTTGGAACCTTCCGTTCCTCCAGAGACTTGCGGTACACGGCTGTTAGAAGGGGGGCAAGTTATTTCGCGTTCTCTGTGTAGAATCGGATTGGTATCCCGAGCGCGAGGCCAACACGAAAGCTGCCGTGAAAGCGTGAAGGAGAGGAAGGGGATGGTGCAATGTTTCCACTGCCAAAAGGTGGGGCATGTAGCTCGCCACTGCTCGTTTCCTGAGGTATGCGAGGAATGCGCCGAGAATCAAGCCAGCGGGCACTGCCGGTATCCAAAGAAGCGTACACCCAAGTGCGGAAACTGCGGCGGTCCGCACGTGGTGAGCTGCCTAGGCTGTGAAGTTATAATAGCCGCCGTAGCAATCCATCGCGACAAGGCGCCGCCCAAGCAGACGGCCGACCGCTCCGGCTGCCGTCCGCGGCGTGGCGCGCAGGCAACGGCGAGGCAGGCCCATGTGAAGACGACGCCGGCCAGCGAGAACGACACCCGTGGCCAGTCAGCAGGTAACAACAGAAGAAGGCTGCATCCATGCCGCGAAACCTGTCCGGAGGGTACATCATAAGGTCAACGTGCCGACACACCAAGAGGGAAGGCATGCAGAGCAGACGAAGACAACAGGACGGAAAGCGGAAGGAGTGGCAACATTCCGATTGCTACCAGCTCACCAATTGCATCTATGAGTCGTGAAGCGTCCTCTGCGAACAACAGCGACCTGGTTGCAATCGTTGAGTCACTTTCTGCAGTACTCAAGCAGGTGTCACACCTGGCTAGGCACTTGCAGGGAGTATCTGAGACCGTGCTGACAACCGCGGCCGCGCCGACTGCAACGCGGACAGCGGCCTAAGTCTCTCCCAGCACCGTCCGCGCCCGGAGTACTAAAGCCTGGGCCTCCCGAGGCCTACATCAGCCGACTGCCTCCGTCAGCACAGAAGCTAAAATCCTGAACAGGGCTAACCCCAGCTGACAACAACGATAAGAGAAGAAACTCACCAGTTACCAAAGGAACAATAGGGAAGGCATAGCAGCCAGGACTGCTGGTACTCCACTGAACGACCTCTGAACAGCCTCCCCACCCGCAACAGGCAGTTCTGTCTCCGTCAGCAGAAGCAGAGATCGCCAGCACCACGCCACCCGGACTCTGCGTCGTTCTTGCCACCCGGGATCACTGCGCATCGCGACCTGTTGCTCCGGCCGTGGACTCTGATGCTGGAACTCCTTGTACTGCTCGTCAGATGGGACTTTAATTTTCTGCCTACCGTGCATGTCTAAGAAGATAATCGTTTTCGTTTGCAGGAGAGCTTTTCAGAAGATAGTCTCACGCAAAGAGTTACTTATACTGTTCCCCAAGAACTTTAAGTTGTCAAAGAAGTTATTCATTTATTTTCAAGAAGGACTTTTCTTATTTGCTCTGCACTGCTAACGGGTCACAGAACTTACGTTGTGGACATAAACTGATTGTGTCAATAAACTGATTTGGAAGCGTAATCACTGTATTACTGTCAAAGTGCCACAAACCGGAACACTTCAATTTTCAAAGAGGATATTGACAATTTATGAAGGATGCCAGCACGAACTGTCACACGCTTGTTGGCCTTGCGGAATAGAATGACGGAAATTCTGAAAAAACTGAACTGAAGAGAGATCTCAACGTTCAGCGGAAAGCTACTTACAGAGATTCTTGGACCATTATCAACTGAGCAGCTTAAGAATACAACACAGCCATCTACGTATCACTCCTGTTGGGACTGCAAAAACAATGTGAGAATGGTTACATCGCGCACAGAGGTATTTAAGCAGTAATTCTTCCTGCGCTCCATACGCGAATGGGTCAGGAAGAATCTCTGATACGTGGCACAGTGAGATATACTCTATGACTTCATGGTGGTTTACAGATGTCGAGGTATTAAATTATATCGAATTACGTATAAAATCAAGTAGAACAGGAAAGTTTTGTAGTAATGAAAGATATTCCCGAAGGACTGTAACAGTCGAGGATATCCGAGAGGAACCAGGAACGAAGTGTGTTTTAGTTTTATCATGAAGTTAGGAAATAGACTGAGAACAGAATGTTAGAAGGTACCGAACAGAATGAAAGAAAGTTCTCGAAAATATTGACTCATATTCTGACCCACTTATTCTCATTTAATTATTTCACAGCGTCGTAGTCCGCCTCAAGAAATGTTTGCTTGATAAGCTGAAACTTTTCACTCCATCGTAAGATACAGACTTCCACGGCCGATTAGAACTGGTAAACTTATTAAACCAAAGATGAAAATCTATCATGCTGGGTGGTTATAACTAAAGCGCAACTATTCACGGATATATAGTGTGGGCTGTTGTTATTGTATGACAACGAAACTTGGCAGAAATGCTATTGCGTTAATGCAGAACCGATTTACCTTCTGAGACGCCCTGCTAAACGCGCAGGACAGGACAGGTAGTTTAAATTGTGGAAAGGGGCCAAATTGAGCGGCTGTCAGTTACACTCGAACATACAACTCTATTTATGTGACCAAACATTACGAGAGCCAAGAAAATTTAAAAAAAAAACACAGCATTAATTTTTGGAACTTAATAACCGGCTGAATACGCCATACAATCTCATGCCTTAAGGGCAAGACCACTTTAATTCAAAGGCCCTTCACTTAAGCCTCAACAAAATTAAATTTTTAAGAAGGCCAAATGCCTTACTTAAAACAGTTCTTTAAATTAGGCTGAAGACCCAAACAATCTTACGCCTTAAGGGTAAAACAAACTTAATTTAAAAATCGGCTAGAAGCCACACAAATGCAATCAACAAGAACAAATAGGAAAAGGCAGAACACCCAAAGGCGCTCAGAAGTTTCCGAGGGCCGGCCTGGAATTCAAACACTAACGTTCGCTTAGGTGAGACAGGCAGTCGGCCCCACCATTTACGATCCGACGACAGCCCAACCGACTGACAGTCAACGGACCCACTGACAAGATAACTTCCGCTCCACCTGACCAGCACGCAACAGGGAGTTCAATGGATCACTGTAGAAAGTATTGGTGCCCACAACCAATTACACATTGAGCTGTCAAATTACACAATGTGCTGGACAGCAACAACACGATAAGGAAAATACACTGCCTGAATTTACATCAACGGCCAGGGTCGGTAATCGGTATGTTAACGGCCCCTAGGTAGAAGATTCGGCTGCTGCATTTCAATCCAAAATAACCAAGTACAGTTAAACTCCACCGGAAGGTGGCTAAAATTTGCCAACTTGAAAACACACATTGTTGTTCGTGGGAATGTCCCAACAGCCGGCAACGAAATCCAAACGACACAATGTGAACAGTCATGGCTTGCCGGTAGATTAAGTCAAAACTCAACATTCATGTCAGGGTGGGTGAGCCACGAACCTCGTAGCAGTGGGAACAGCACCACACACTCCGACCGTGCGTAGACGCCACCAGTGGGCCCAGCCAAACTACGCGCGGCGGAGATTTCCTCGCTGCTCCACGCCAACCGACCAGCTCCTCGCACACAGCACAGCCGGAAACTACACTCCTGGAAATTGAAATAAGAACACCGTGAATTCATTGTCCCAGGAAGGGGAAACTTTATTGACACATTCCTGGGGTCAGATACATCACATGATCACACTGACAGAACCACAGGCACATAGACACAGGCAACAGAGCATGCACAATGTCGGCACTAGTACAGTGTATATCCACCTTTCGCAGCAATGCAGGCTGCTATTCTCCCAGGGAGACGATCGTAGAGATGCTGGATGTAGTCCTGTGGAACGGCTTGCCATGCCATTTCCACCTGGCGCCTCAGTTGGACCAGCGTTCGTGCTGGACGTGCAGACCGCGTGAGACGACATTTCATCCAGTCCCAAACATGCTCAATGGGGGACAGATCCGGAGATCTTGCTGGCCAGGGTAGTTGACTTACACCTTCTAGAGCACGTTGGGTGGCACGGGATACATGCGGACGTGCATTGTCCTGTTGGAACAGCAAGTTCCCTTGCCGGTCTAGGAATGGTAGAACGATGGGTTCGATGACGGTTTGGATGTACCGTGCACTATTCAGTGTCCCCTCGACGATCACCAGTGGTGTACGGCCAGTGTAGGAGATCGCTCCCCACACCATGATGCCGGGTGTTGGCCCTGTGTGCCTCGGTCGAATGCAGTCCTGATTGTGGCGCTCACCTGCACGGCGCCAAACACGCATACGACCATCATTGGCACCAAGGCAGAAGCGACTCTCATCGCTGAAGACGACACGTCTCCATTCGTCCCTCCATTCACGCCTGTCGCGACACCACTGGAGGCGGGCTGCACGATGTTGGGGCGTGAGCGGAAGACGGCCTAACGGTGTGCGGGACAGTAGCCCAGCTTCATGGAGACGGTTGCGAATGGTCCTCGCCGATACCCCAGGAGCAACAGTGTCCCTAATTTGCTGGGAAGTGGCGGTGCGGTCCCCAACGGCACTGCGTAGGATCCTACGGTCTTGGCGTGCATCCGTGCGTCGCTACGGTCCGGTCCCAGGTCGACGGGCACGTGCACCTTCCGCCGACCACTGGCGACAACATCGATGTACTGTGGAGACCTCACGCCCCACGTGTTGAGCAATTCGGCGGTACGTCCACCCGGCCTCCCGCATGCCCACTATACGCCCTCGCTCAAAGTCCGTCAACTGCACATACGGTTCACGTCCACGCTGTCGCGGCATGCTACCAGTGTTAAAGACTGCGATGGAGCTCCGTATGCCACGGCAAACTGGCTGACACTGACGGCGGCGGTGCACAAATGCTGCGCAGCTCGCGCCATTCGACGGCCAACACCGCGGTTCCTGGTGTGTCCGCTGTGCCGTGCGTGTGATCATTGCTTGTACAGCCCTCTCGCAGTGTCCGGAGCAAGTATGGTGGGTCTGACACACCGGTGTCAATGTGTTCTTTTTTCCATTTCCAGGAGTGTATAAGCGCCAGGCCAAAGATAGTACAAGGTGCGAATATCGATACACAGCTCTGCTGCCACTCGTGGAGAGAGAGGATAACGGCATAATCGCGATAACCGCGGGAGACTAAATACAGAATAGCCACCGAGGTTTAACCCAACGCATAACATGAGCCAGCCACGGCTCACGATGAGAAACAATTAGTTCAAATGTTGGGTACCAAGTGCAAATATTATGTTGTACACCGTTTTTATAGCGGTATGACACGCACGCTGCCATTTGGCAAGCCATAACGTGAGTAAACAGTATGGCTAACGGGAAGAGAGACGCTGCCCTGTTAGTGATACAGTATTATGTGAACGGCAGCGATTACAACGCTGCATTGCGAGAGTATCGCCAACTGAAAGTTCTAAGGAGAGGCCCGATGTCATTAAGACTTTTAAAGAAGATGATAATGAAATTCTAAAACACGTGTGAGCATAGTGAGATATCTGGAAGAGGAAGGCGTCCTATTACGGTGGAAGTTATTGACGAGGTTGCTGTTGCTGAAACTGATCATTCAGCACGTGCCGCGGGTAGTGTTAGTGCTCGTGCAGCGTCACGAAATTTGTACATCTCACGGTGAACAGTACTGAAAGTTTTGCGATCTATTTTGCACAAGATCCAGACGGTGCGGCAACCGAAACCTCGTCATCCACAGCAACATTCTGTATTTGCTCTTCAGTTTCTGGGACGGATCGATGTTGATGACATATGGCCGTGCAATATTCTGTGGAGTGACGAGGCATATTTTACACTGCAGAGTGCAGTGAATACACAGAACTGTTGAATTTTGGGTACTATTGAAACGCCGTGGTCTAGGGGTTGCGTCTTTGATCCATAATCAAAACGTCCTCGGTCCCGGGTTCGATCCCCACCACTGCCTACATTTTGATAAATGATCAGCATTGGCGGCCGAAGACTTCCGGCATAAGAAGGCAGCCTCATTCTGCCTACGGCCTTGTCAAAGAGGGCGGAGGAGCGGATAGAGGTTCAGGGCACTCTCTTGTCCTAGGGGTGGGACATGGCCCCTAAAGACGGAAGAATCTGCAATGATCAACGACATGAGGATGCAGAAGGCAATGGAAACCACTGCATTAAAGACACGTAACGTGTATCCACAGGACATGTGGCCTGTAATTGAAGAAGTGTCATGATGATCTCTCCATTGGCAAAAGATTCCGGAATAGTCCCCCATTCGGATCTCCGGGAGGGGACTGCCAAGGGGGAGGTTACCATGAGAAAAAGATTGAATAATCTACGAAAGGATAACGTTCTACGAGTCGGGGCGTGGAATGTCAGAAGCTTGAACGTGGTAGAGAAACTAGAAAATCTGAAAAGGGAAATGCATAGGCTCAATCTAGATATAGTAGGGGTCAGTGAAGTGAAGTGGAAGGAAGACAAGGATTTCTGGTCAGATGAGTATCGGGTAATATCAGCAGCAGCAGAAAATGGTGTAACAGGTGTAGGATTCGTTATGAATAGGAAGGTAGGGGGAGGGTGTGTTACTGTGAACAGTTCAGTGACCGGGTTGTTCTAATCAGAATCGACAGGAGACCAACACCGACAACGATAGTTCAGGTATACATACCGACGTCGCAAGCTGAAGATGAACAGATAGAGAAAGTGTATGAGGATATTGAAAGGGTAATGCAGTATGTAAAGGGGGACGAAAATCTAATAGTCATGGGCGACTGGAATGCAGTTGTAGGGGAAGGAGTAGAAGAAAAGGTTACAGGAGAATATGGGCTTGGGACGAGGAATGAAAGAGGAGAAAGACTAATTGAGTTCTGTAACAAGTTTCAGCTAGTAATAGCGAATACCCTGTTCAAGAATCACAAGAGGAGGAGGTATACTTGGAAAAGGCCGGGAGATACCGGAAGATTTCAATTAGATTACATCATGGTCAGACAGAGATTCCGAAATCAGATACTGGATTGTAAGGCGTAGCCAGGAGCAGATATAGACTCAGATGACAATATAGTAGTGATGAAGAGTAGGCTGAAGTTCAAGACATTAGTCAGGAAGAATCAATACGCAAAGAAGTGGGATACGGAAGTACTAAGGAATGACGAGATACGTTTGAAGTTCTCTAACGCTATAGATACAGCAATAAGGAATAGCGCAGTAGGCCGTACAGCTGAAGAGGAATGGACATCTCTAAAAAGGGCCATCACAGAAGTTGGGAAGGAAAACATAGGTACAAAGAAGGTAGCTGCGAAGAAACCATGGGTAACAGAAGAAATACTTCAGTTGATTGATGAAAGGAGGAAGTACAAACATGTTCCGGGAAAATCAAGAATACAGAAATACAAGTTGCTGAGGAATGAAATAAATAGGAGGTGCAGGGAAGCTAAGACGAAATGGCTGCAGGAAAAATGTGAAGACATCGAAAAAGAGATGATTGTCGGAAGGACAGACTCAGCATACAGGAAATTCAAAACAACATTTGGTGACATTAAAAGCAATGGTGGTAACATTAAGAGTGCAACGGGAATTCCACTGTTAAATGTAGAGGAGAGAGCAGATAGGTTGAAAGAATACATTGAAAGCCCCTATGAGGGTGAAGATTTGTCTGATGTGATAGAAGAAGAAACATGAGTCGATTTAGAAGAGATAGGGGATCCAGTATTAGAATCGGAATTTAAAAGAGCTTTGGAGGACTTACGGTCAAATAAGGCAGAAGGGATGGATAAAATTCCATCAGAATTTCTAAAATCATTGGGGGAAGTGGCAACTAAACGACTATTCACGTTGGTGTGTAGAATATATGAGTCTGGCGACATACCATCTGACTTTCGGAAAAGCATCATCCACACAATTCCGAAGACGGCAAGAGCTGACAAGTGCGAGAGTTATCGCACAATCAGCTTAACAGCTCATGCATCGAAGCTGCTTACAAGAATAATATACAGAAGAATGGAAAATAAAATTGAGAATGCGCTAGGTGACGATCAGTTTGGCTTTAGGAAAAGTAAAGGGACGAGAGAGGCAGTTCTGACGTTACGGCTAATAATGGAAGCAAGGCTAAAGAAAAATCAAGACACTTTCGTAGGATTCGTCGACCTGGAAAAAGCGTCCGACAATATAAAATGGTGCAAGCTGTTCGAGATTCTGAAAAAAAGTAGGGGTAAGCTATAGGGAGGGACGGGTCATATACAATATTTACAGCAACCAATAGGGAATAATAAGAGTGGACGATCAAGAACGAAGTGCTCGTATTAAGAAGGGTGTAAGACAAGGCTGTAGCCTTTCGCCCCTACTCTTCAATCTGTACATCGAGGAAGCAATGATGGAAATAAAAGAAAGGTTCAGGATTGGAATAAAAATACAAGGTGAAAGGATATCAATGATACGATTTGCTGATGACATTGCTATCCTGAGTGAAAGTGAAGAAGAATTAAATGATCTGTTGAGCGAAATGAACAGTCTAATGAGTACACGGTATGGTTAGAGAGTAAATCGGAGAAAGACGAAGGTAATGAGAAGTAGTAGAAATGAGACAGCGAGAAACTTAACATCAGGATTGATGGTCACGAAGTCAATGAAGTTAAGGAATTCTGCTACCTAGGCAGTAAAATAACCAATGACGGACGGAGCAGGGAGGACATCAAAAGCAGACTCGCTACGGCAAAAAAGGCATTTCTGGCCAAGAGAAGTCTACTAATACCAAATACCGGCCTTAATTTGAGGAAGAAATTTCTGAGGATGTACGTCTGGAGTACAGCATTGTATGGTAGTGAAACATGGACTGTGGCAAAACCGGAACAGAAGAGAATCGAAGCATTTGAGATGTGGTGCTATAGACGAATGTTGAAAATTAGGTGGACTGATAAGGTAAGGAATGAGGAGGTTCTACGCAGAATCGGAGAGGAAAGGAATATGTGGAAAACACTGATAAGGAGAAGGGACAGGATGATAGGACATCTGCTAAGACATGAGGAAATGACTTCCATGGTATTAGAGGGAGCTGTAGAGGGCAAAAAATGTAGAGGAAGACAGAGATTGGAATACGTCAAGCAAATAATTGAGGACGTAGGTTGCAAGTGCTACTCTGAGATGAAGAGGTTAGCACAGGAAAGGAATTTTGTGGCGGGCCGCATCAAACCAGTCAGTAGACTGATGACAAAAAAAAAAAAAAAAAAAAAAAAAAAAAAAAAAAAAAAAAAAAAAAATTAAAACGCGTGTTGTGGGTGAAGAGGCATTGCAGTCGCCGTATGTGACTGTGTGGTGTGGATTCAGAAGCATCTTTATTCTCGGTTTTCTCCTTTGTTGAAGGTGTACCGTGACGTATGCACGTTATCGGTACCTCCTGGCACAGGATGTGACTCCTGCTTTGGAAGAGTGCCAACTGTTTAGAAACCATTGTTTTCATGCAAGATGGGGCAACACCTCATGTTGCTCGAGCAGTGATTTGCTAACGCAACCTTCCACGAACTTGTCTCCAGAAGTTTTCCAGATTCATGGCCTACGAGATCACAGCCACGAGGAGTGGCCGCGTGGTCTGAGGCGCCATGTGGCGGAATGCGCGGCCTCTCCCGCCGGAGGTTAGAGTCCTCCGTCGGACAGGGGTGTGTGTGTTGTTCTTAGCATAAGTTAGTGTAAGTAGTGTATAAGTGTAGGGACCTATGAACTCAGCAGTTTGGTCCCTTAGGAATTCACAGATATTTGAACATTTTGACAAGATCATATGGCTTAAATCCATGTTACCTTTGGCTCTGTAGATATTTAAAAGGACGCGTTTACCAGATATACGTTCAGCTCTACTTGATCTGAAGGCCAGTATAAAGGAACACATTATTCAGATTCCACCGTAACTGCTGTGAGAAACTGTTGATCACATCGTTTTACGGATGCAGCGTCTCGTTGACGTCTCCGGTGCTCCTAATGAACAAACTGTGTACGCGGCGGTTACAAATAAAAATCTACGTTATGCCTTTTTCACTTGCTTGACCTTTCTTGCCCACATCTCATTCCTAATCCATCACATACGGACACATTTCTATATGTCTTTCTAGTATTCACAGGGCCAGATTTGCGACTAGAACTAATTTTTTCCAGCGTAAAGCGGTTCCGCATTGTTGCATTACGTCTACCATTTTTCACTGCCGTACCGTAATGAAGGCCATACTGGACTTCTGCTAACATACGATAATTACAGCCCACGTTCCATCTTTGTGAGCAGCTACACTTTACTTAGAATCACATGCTATTTGCGGAACGTGTTATACTACATGTATGCCACACGCATCAACGCTCTCATGTTGTAAAAGAAGAAATGAATAGATCGATCACAACAAAAAGTATTAAGATGGCCATTAAATTAGTGGGCCTTACGCTGTGGGAACTTCCTTCAAATCCGTTGCTCAGGAAAGTAACTTTATGTAAGTAGAGCAATGTTCGCTTTAGCAAGACCACATTTGATTGGCTCCCCAGACACGAAATGACGTGACAGACAGTTGTGCTCAGCCACAGGAGGACAAGCTACTAATCCAAGTACACTAGTTAGACATGATGATGTTACTTTTGGTGCAGGAACTGCTGCGTAAGTGGAAAACCTTCATATTACTAACATAAGCTTTCTCATGTATCTAATTGATTTCTGGTTTTCAAATTACTAACATATGATAGTTATTAGATTTGATTTCTGAAAATTTCTTGATGTCAAAATATTTCAGTAGACAATGATGGGTTTTTAATATTTTCCAGAAATGCTGGGAATATCAAGGATCCTAACGGGACTTCTCAGACAACTGGCAAAGCATCACCAGACGAGAGTCCTGCACAATACATTCCAAGAAACGTTTGTTCACAGTTGTGCAGGAATGCCGCTAGTCATTGTCCCGAACAAAGATTTGCTCTTTATAACCTCCAATCTAACGGTAAGGGAAGAATGTTTTTTGTATTCAAACACGATTCTCTTGCAAATCGTTGATGACGCCTTGAATAACAAATTTCAGAATGATGTATATGGGCCATCGTAACAATAGTTTAACATGAAATTTTCTTCTTCTGTTTGCATAAATTCACCCGCTAATTATCCTAAACTTATACTGGATATGGAAAGGAAAACAATTTGACTCTGATTTGTTCGCGAAGCTAACAGCTTTGTGTGGGATGAGCCACCACAACACAACCAGCTACCACCCGGCCAGTAACCGCATAGTAGAGCGTTGGCACCACACTTTTGAAAGCAGCCCTGATATACGACGATGCCGGGTGGACAGAAGCTCACCCGACGGTCCTGCTTGGCTTACGAAACTCATACAAAGAAGATCTAGACAGTTCCTCTTGTAATGCCGCTTCCTTTGGACGAAAAATGAAGAATATAAAAATAGTACCCCAAAGCTCAAAAGTCCCAAAAATCAAGTTCCAAATTTCATAAATGAAAAAAAAGAGAAAAAACAAAGTCCCTCTTGGAATAATGTTGCTTGAATAGTAGCTCGTAGTTAGAAAAGAAGTTCAGTACCAAGTAGCTTAGTGTTTTGAAAAAGAAAGAAAAAAAAGAAGATAGAATCCCATTAGTTTCAAAATAAAAACATAGTAGATCGCAAAGTACCGTAATTAAAAATCACGGAGTACGATGAACGATCTCAAAGATTACTCCTTATGAGTACTCTTTGAGAATAGTGTGTAATACCTAAGAAAGAGCCATGCATTGTTACTGTGTTACGAGAGTTTGCCGGAGCAAGTCGTACGTCAGCGTGTGCTCGTATACGTGAGCGCGACGAGATTGTTTTTTGAACGCTAAAGGTTTGCGATCTACTACGACGCACTGAACTTGTAAGAAGTAAGTCAGAAACTTCAAATAGGATATCACGTACAATCCAGATAGTGAAAGATTCGAAATTGTCTTAAATTGAATATTTTCAATAAAGAACTGGACATTACCCAAAGTTAGAAACTATTAATGATGGACCGATATAGAGACTAAACTTTGACTGAACTGTGAGAAAAGAATTAACTTTCGTAAAATCAGTTAATGGACTCAGGAACTTGCATAATATGTTGGACTGAAGTATACGTTATTAATTCCACCCAGATAGGAAAAGCTACTTCCTTACGGCAATGTTAGGATGTGCAGAGAGTGCAATAAACCAGCATTCAGTGTTATTACTGCGTTAATAACTTCTTTCAGTCCATTCAGTATTGTGTACTCAAGAAATAATTATCTGTGCGACGACATTAATGGTCCAAGGAACGCGGCGTGCATAAGTACTCTTTGCCGCATTAACAAATTACCACTCTGTTGCCGGCCGCGGTGGTCTAGCGGTTCTGGCGCTGCAGTCCGGAACCGCGGGTTCGAATCCTGCCTCGGGCATGGGTGTGTGTGATGTCCTTAGGTTAGTTAGGTTTAAGTAGTTCTAAGTTCTAGGGGACTTATGACCTAAGATGTTGAGTCCCATAGTACTCAGAGCCATTTGAACCATTCTGTTACTAACTATTAGGCTCTAGTAAACTGAAAAAAATTAGTGGAGATATTGATGTTGTGTATGTACTGAAGCCATAATTATTACCAGAATAGGAACTGATGTATCCCTACGTGTAGCTGTGTTTAAATACGCCGGGGAGCAGGTAATTGCTTGACCTGATCGAGACAAATAACACGCACTCGGTGGGATTTCAGCGCAGCCGAAATAGATTTTTTATGTAACGTCAATATATACAGTTCTACCGCTAGTTAGCCAGACTGGGACGTTATACTCTGCAGAACTAATGTACGGAGAGCCGTTATGACTGCCTGGCGAATTTGTAGACGTGACTCCACAGCCTTGTATAGACCCGTCTAACTTCGTCTGTCGCCTTCGTGATTATGCCAGGAAATCCCGGCCTCCGCAGTCGTCTAGGCACTGAACTGTTGCCACCTTTGTACACAGAACCTTGTACACCAGGACGTGCAGTCGCGTTATGTTACGAACTGATGGCGTCAAACCGCCCCTCCATGCACCTTACACCGGGCCACATCGAACCATCAGTAGGAGAGGTCGCAGCCAGAATATTCTTGTGAATGGAAAACGAGCCACTGTTACAATTGACAGGGCCAAACCAGCCTACATCTTCAACGAGTCGAGTCACCCCCCTGAGAGTCGGCGAACACAGCTTGGCCCACAACTTGACCCGGCAACAGCAGCTCCGGTACCACCACCGACCAGGACGTCAGCTGCAGGGGACCAGTGCACCACGAGGTCTGGTCGGCACGTCCACTTCCGGCGCGCTACCTGCACGGCGTTCCACTCCCGCCGAGTGGGCTGTTGAAGCGACTACATTAGCATTGCAGCGCAGAGCAGTTCAGTGCAATTCGGTTCACGAATGCATCACCCGCGTGTCGCATTGCAAGTATTTTATGTCGCGCGGATAAATTAGTTTCGCGCCGGCGCCAAGAGCGCTGTGTTGTGTCTGTTACTCCGTGCCGTTTATTCTTAGTATTTAGTTTTTTTGCATGTTCTTGTTTTCTCCATATTAGTTCTTAAATACCTTTTTTATATTTAGTCCTTGAGTAACCAGGCAACAAGTCACTTATTCGTTTTCGTGCGAGTATTGCCTTGACGTACACTGCCTCTAAAAGACGTCCTGTATTAATTGCCGAACGAATGAATAAAGATCTTGTCATCTCAGCATTGGAGATATCGTTGTGCGTTATTTATCGCAAACTAGAAGGCTAATCGGTCGGACGGGCCAAACACTCACCCACCCACCCATCCACCCACCCGTCCACACACACACACACACACACACACACACACACACACACATGAAATCCCTGCAGGCTAGCAGGAGAGAGCGGATGCTGTTATATTTGTGGAAAGGGGCCAAAATAAGTTACTGTCAGTTGCACTCAACTTATAAACATTATTTGCTAGGACAAAAAAAGATGGTTCAAATGGCTCTGAGCGCTATGGGACTTAACTTCTGAGGTCATCAGTCCCCTAGAACTTAGAACTACTTAAACCAAACTAACCTATGGACATCACCCACATCCATGCCCGAGGCAGGATTCGAACCTGCGACCGTAGAAGTCGCGCGGTTACAGACTGCAGCGCCTTGAACCGATCGGCCACCACGGGCGGCTTGCTAGAACAGACAATCACACAAGCAATAATGAAAAACTCTCAAGGTTTTAACGAAAGACCTCCTTCGATTTAATTTAGATCGGCTGAAGATCACATCCAAAATCCAAGGCACAAAGCCTAAGCAAGGAACTGAGGTACAGAGGAGTTCTTCTGGAGGTTTCACTTCTTTAGCAATTTTTTTTTATCTTCAATACAAATAGGCTGAAAGCCTTAGCTTAAATTTTTCCCATAGAACTCGGCTGAAGGCCTCACATTCAAAAAAATGGTTCAAATGGCTCTGAGCTCTATGGGACTTAACTTCTGAGGTCATCGGTCCCCTAGAACTTAGAACTACTTAAACCTAACTAACCTAAGGACATCACACACATCCATGCCCGAGGCAGGATTCGAACCTGCGACCGTAGCGGTCGCGCGGTTCCAGACTGTAGCGCCTAGAACCGCTCGGCCACTCTGGCCGGCGGCCTCACATTAATCAAGAACAGTGTTACGGCTTAAGGCCGAGATAAAGATTTTCAATGTTTAATCAAAATACGCTGAAAACTCGGCTGAAGGCCGCATATCAACAAAACAATTTAATGGCTTAAGGCCTAGGAAGAAGAACATTCAATTTGAAAAGGCTGAAGGGCTCATCTTAAAATATTTCGTGCAAAACTCGGCTGAAGGCCTAATACTAAAGAATAGCAGTCTTATAACTTAAGGGCAAGATTTTGAATTTTTAATTTAAGAGAGGTTAAAACTCGGCTGGAAGCCACGCACAATGAAAAAAACAATTTTGCGGCTTAAGGCCTAAAGGTAAGAGCTTCTAAATTTCAACTAAAATAGGGTAAAGGCTTTATCCTAAAATGTTTCACATAAAAATCGGCTGAAGGCCACATACGAAACCCAAACAATCTCACAGCTTAAAGCCCAGACAAAGAAATTTCCAATTTTCAATTTAAGCTGGAAAAATCGGCTGAAGGCCACATACAAACAAGAAAATATTTCTTACTGCTTAAGGCCTAGACAAAATTTTTCAACTTTTGATTTGGAAAGGCTGAAAACTCGGCTGAAGGCCACATACGAACTTCAAACAAATTCAGAGCTTAAGGCCTAGGCACAAGGGAGTTTCAATTTTAATTTTGAAAGGCTGAAACTCGGCTGAAAGCCACAAACCAAACAAGAAACTTTTTTTTTACAGCTTAAGGAGTAAGAAAAAAATGCCTTGCAATTTTAATAAGCTAAAACTCGGCAGAAGGCCACACAGAGTACTTAAGACTAAAAAGGAAATCACTGTGTAAAACACAAGGAGCGGCGCTCAGGAGGTTCCAAGGATTTGCCTGGGAAGGTAACACTAACACACGTTTAAGTGAGACAGGCAGCCAAACTGACAACCTCTTAATCGGAAGGAAACCCAACCGAAAGCCAGCCGACGAACCAACCAACAAGATCAGTTCTGCTCCACCCGACCAGCAAAACGACAAGATGTCAATAGCACAACGTTCTGGATACTGGTGCCCAATCCAGCCAAGTCATAATAAACGCCCAAAACTACCAACACACCTCAGCTGTCGAACTACACGCCGTGCAGGACAGCATCAACATGACGAGGAAAATACACTGTCGAAAATTACGTTAAGGCCCAGGGCTGGTAATCGGAACATCAATGGCCACAAGGCAGAAGATACCGGCGGTACACTTCATTAATGAAGGAATGAATTAAATTAAGTTAAACACCACACAGGAAAACGGCTGCAACACGTTGTTGCTCACAGGAATCTCCCAGAAAGCGACAACCAGGATCAAACGAAGAGATGTGATAGCAGTTGAGGCTTGATAGTAGGTGAAGTGAGCACTCAACGTTACTGTCCAGGATCGGTGGGCGACGAACTTTGTAACCCTCACAATGAGCGCCTCACAACTCCAACCACGCTTGCACGGCGCCAGTGGCTCCGGCCTGACTACGCACCACGCAGACTTCCTCGCTGCTCTGCCCCAACCGACCGGCTGCCCAACACCCGGAAACGGTCAAAAGATCAAATATACTTCGGCCAATGAGATGACCGACTGAACGACCAACCAACGGTCGTACCCGCCTCAGCCTTCTTCAGTCAGAGAGTACATGTGCGTCGCCAGCGGTCGGCAAGTACTGGCTGACCGCGCCTCACTGGCGCTCCATGCCCGATGCTCTTACCTCCCTGACCGCTGCTCCGTCCCCGACTGCACTGCTGGTCCGTCTCCAACAGACTTCCATACACACTACTGTAGGGAAGCAGCCTACTTACGCCGTAGTAAAAATGGTTCAAATGGCTCTGAGCACTATGGGACTCAACTGCTGTGGTCATAAGTCCCCTAGAACTTAGAACTACTTAAACCTAACTAACCTAAGGACAGCACACAACACCCAGCCATCACGAGGCAGAGAAAATCCCTGACCCCGCCGGGAATCGAACTACGCCGTAGTAAACTCACATCAGTCTTTCCATTGTGTGCCAGCCTAGTCCGCTGTAACTAGCTCTGACGTCATAAATGTTGCGCAATAGTTTAAAAATCAAGTAAATAACCTAAAACATTTCTAGCATGTCAGGAGTAATACTAAATTAATATGTGTTGAATATCAGTTCGATAACTTTAACCATTTTCGAAATTTGGACGTTTTTGTGTAAAAATCATTGGCGCAACTGAAAAGAGCTAGAGAATTAAAAATTTATATTTATATTCCTTTTTCATAATTATTTAATAGAAACAGTACTTTGGCTCTCACAAATTAAGATTTTAGTTGAAATTCATAATTTTCTGGTTTTTAACTTAAAAATTAAGGAAGCAAGATAGATTAAGTAGGCTAATAAATAAGGCTAGGATGTTTATATTTAAGTAGAATGGAGATCCGCTATAACCATAAGGATGTGAGAAGTTTCATTTGAATACCTATAAAACTATAGCGATAGCGTATCTCCGAAGGGCCAGTTCAGAGCTCGTCTACTGCGTGCAGTGTAATTAAATTAATTCTCTCGCCCAAAATATTTAACTTAGCCACGTCAAACTTTTATTATGATTACTTACCTGTGTGTTGAATGCACATTTAAATTAAAAGCTTCATCGGCCATCAGCAAGAGAAGCTATGATTTATTCGGTAACTTAATGTGGTGCATTACTAGCCCAGCGGCTAGTCGGGAGAGCCGATTTGATCAGGCGTTCCCTTAGCCGTCCGCACCGCGGCTTTATATATAAGAACGCTGCGCGAGGAAAAGGCCCCAGTTCTCTCCAGACGCTGAATAGCACGCCATCTGTGTCGGGAGTCGCGTCGCGTCGGTATCATTGCTATTAGAGATGGGCAAACTGAAACACGTAACTGTTTCGAAACAAATGAAACAGTACGATGTAATGTTTCGATACGCTGTTTCGAAACAGTGAAACAGTTTTTGTTTTGTAATCTAATAAATCTACACATTTTATCATCTTGAATGTCTACTGTATAAGTATGTTCACATAAACATAAATGACGTGCGAGAGCGCTAATCATATCGTAGAAAGTATGAAACTACCACTTAGGCGTCTTGGCAGTTTCGTATTTCCTTCAGCAAATGCGCTGCTTTCGTGTCGTGTGACTTTCATACTTTTCAATTGGCTGAGGACAGCCATAGCTGAACACAGAAGAACCACCACGAACGGAACTGGAGGTGGGAGCAAACTGCAGAAACAACGGATATGCTACAATGATTCCCACATTCCGTTAGTATGGGTAATATACTCATCTTGCTAATTTCCATGCACACAAAGGGAATCATTGTGGATAATAGGCAGTGACTATAGACTCACAAATAAGGCCAAATAATTCGAATAAGTAACAAAATATAACAAAAAAAATTGTCTTTCAAGGTGTTTCGAACCGTTACTATAAATTCACCATGCTTCCCAGCCCTTCCCGTTCACCATTACACTATCAGTGATATGTCAAACAGATTGCATGCAATTATACCTACATCAAATTTATCTATGTGTCTAATAACTGTCACTCTACGCCCTTTTTTATTCAAAATGTTGTAGGCTTACTTGCGTTTCTTAATATGATTACTGTGGATGACCAGAGAAACGTATGTTATGAAAAAAGTGTAATTTAACTGAATGATTTTCACGTATTTATTATTTTGAATGTGAATAGTATACGTTGTTTTATTGTTTGGTTAGTGTTTATAAAGCAGATGTTACGCCATTTCGGAATGGGACAGTCAAATAGAAACGAAGCTTTATTTTCGGATATCTTAAGCTTCATGCTATTGCATGTCAAAAAGATTTCGACACTCTTGAAAGTGTTTCACGAAGTGGTATGTTGTGTTTCAGTACCTGTGCCAAGCCCGAATCTCGTCCGACACAGAGCGGAATGAAACATCACTGTTTCGATACAATTTGTCCGTTCCAAGCACAGGTGGACTGAAACAGCCTCATTTTGAAACAATGATACAGTTTCTGTGCCTGGCTCGAGATCGAATCTGGTCCGGTTGTCCGAGACAGGGGCGGAATGAAACACCACTGTTTCGAAACAGTGAACCACAGCCGTTCCGAAACACAGAAACAGTTCCACGTATCGATACACTGTATCGAAACATAGAAACAGTGGCCAAGTCTAATTGCTATAAACAGCGTCGGATGCCGTATTAAGTTCTCGGGATACGCGTAACCATGAAATCATTTTCGAGTGAAGTGTTAATTCTGGGTTGACTTTAATTATCTATCTTCAGTTTGCGTATGTCGTATTTTCACGTGCCGTCGCGGGACAGATATTCTACCATTATTTAGCGTGGCGTTTGATGAACCTTATCATCAAATTATGGCGAGCATTCATTTAAATATTTAATTTGGACAGTTATAGTGGCATCAGCGCATTAGACTCTGAACTGCTCTGTTAGTTAGATTGTGTGGATTCTTTTGTTTTCATCTGTGACTTTCAGAATACAGGACGTTTTTTCACGACTATTTATAAATCCCAGACAATCATATAATTCCTCAGAGCTATAAGCTGTAACTATAAGTGTATTCTCAGATGAAGTGGGCACTAGGAATTCTAATTACAGGCTTCACGTTTTGCTAATCACTTTCTGGTTGCCAATATTGTAGTTAGAGAGCCAGTGTTGAGAACGGTGAAAGACAGCATAAATAACATTCTAAATAATAGGAACTGGTTTTACATTCTACAAACCAAACATTTATATAAACAACATAAAACTGATTAAATTCCACCCGCCGCCCCACACTACGGCCCGGAAATACTATCTGTCGCTCCAGAGATGGTATGACAGTGCACTACCGATACGCGCTGCTGCTGCCACTCATAGGCAAGTAAGGCAGGAAGTTAGAGACGCCAGTAAAAGGGATAAGATAACGATGCGGCAGTACCGTAATAGAAGATGACAAACAATAAATGACATGAACAGGAGCCGTGCACAGTTCAACACCCACATGCACACCCACCCACCCAACTACACACACATACACACACACACACACACACACACACACATACACACACATACTCATTCATACATACTCAATAATGTCTAATGAATAGAACTACTTAGAATTATCGCTGCAGCTTTCAAAGTTCACGCGATATGTGATACATCTCGCGACACACGTCAACAGGAAGATGGAGTGGTATTCTTATAACTGCCAAAGTGAGAGTCCTGCTTTCTTTTGTGGCTTTATGAGCAAATAAAGTCTATCGACTGGCGAGAGCATACGACAGAATACTTTTCAATCTAGTGTCCACCAAAACCGATCCCATAATATAGCCGCAAATTTCATTTTCATAACACAGATTTTTGAACTTCATATTTTCGTATATGTTAATGAGAGCTGCTCGTACATTTGCAGATGAGATGCTGTGTGCCCAAAATCCACAACGATCATAGAAATATGCAATGAATATTAAGTAAAAGGGTGCTATTGGATTATTCGGACATGTATATGAAACCAGACAGTACAACATAAAATAACGCTTTTCGTGGAGTAATGCACCGATATTAATTTTTGTGTTTAAGCATAAATAAATCCTTGAAGACGGCGGTACATCGCCGAAAAAGTCTGCGGAGTTGAATAAGAAAAACTGTGTGCATCAATGTGATAGGGACGCGAAAAACAGACCGATAAAACCAATAACAGCATTTTAATTTTGAATTACAGGTATTTTTAGGTATTTGTTGGTCTCGGTTATAGCACATATTTTTTACTTGTTAAGAATAATCGAGTAAAGAAACGAAATATCAATTAGCTACAGCAGTAGTGCTAAAATTCATCGTTTTCAATTTTTTTCTTTGAGGAGTAATTTTTATTCGTAAAACTTGCATTGGGTTGAAATTTTTCTTTAGTATAAAAAATGGGAAAAGAAATCACGGCTATTTCAGTAACAATGCAGACAAAAACGAGCAACAAACCGTAGTATAAGAATTGGATCAGCGTTACCGAGACAATAAACCACTCGTTGCCGTGTGTTGTGGCTTACGGTTCGCGTGCACGTGCGGTGTTTATAAGGCTTGCCCGCAGCTCCTCAGACGGTAGTTTCTCGCTGTCGTCGCCGGACATCATTGTATTCCAGAAACGCACCAATTCTAGTCTGGAAATATTTTTAGAAAATGATGGAGTAATGAAGCACAAGGCTTCACTTGCTTTAAGAGATAAAACATTTGTCTGCCGCTTTCATGAAATAACAAAAGACGAAGGAAATTATAGTAACTGTAATAAATAAAAACTTAATAAAATTTCCAAATAGTGGTATGATCCGCATTTACAATATAATTTTCTGAACAGAGTTTCAAAAAATTAGAACCTAGAGAAGAGTACGTGTGATTTTTTGTAGTATTCAACCACTTATCAATTTTCGTGAAAAGCAGCGAACGGTGGACAGACTAAGTTTTCTTTTATTTCCCTATTTAATTAAATATTTTCATTATATACATCTTGAAACTGAGTCAAAATTTTTCATTCTTTGCTCCATTTCTAGGTTTATTACATGAAATAATAGGATTGAAAACAGAGAAACGTTCATTTCAGAAACCGGTTGTTTTGACCGGTTTTGTCAGTCAGATTAAACTGACGTGGAGACAAAAACCTATACTATAAAAAAATACAGTATAGAAATTACAAATTGATATCTTTTACAAATTAATTGAAGCGTTTATTACACCACAAAACGTTGTTTTTTCATTTTGTGTAGTAACAAGAAAAATTTCTTCTGTGGATCTGCTCTTGAGTAAGCTATGGACGCTAATATCAGTCATTTTTCATTATCTTACCATGTAATCACATGTCTATCATAACCGCCGTGTCTAGATGTGCTTGACGGCCCTAGTGTTTTCCAATCCGCCTAGAGATTTAGAAAAGTATGTGTTTGACGATAATGGGCAGCAGTAGGCCCCCGTCAGTAATTTTCGATTATTTCTGCACGCTAGTTCTACTGCACGTCTACACCCGCCGGCCGAAGTGGCCGTGCGGTTAAAGGCGCTGCAGTCTGGAACCGCAAGACCGCTACGGTCGCAGGTTCGAATCCTGCCTCGGGCATGGATGTTTGTGATGTCCTTAGGTTAGTTAGGTTTAACTAGTTCTAAGTTCTAGGGGACTAATGACCTCAGCAGTTGAGTCCCATAGTGCTCAGAGCCATTTGAACCATTTGAACCACGTCTACACCCACCTCTATCCCAACCAAATCGTTGGGGAAGAAACGTCTTCAGAACTGCCACTCACCTTAGTGAGCCAGTTGCGTATCTCCTTCCAACTCCTACGTCCACTTCTAAATGCGCTAGGGGCTTCTTCTTTTCCTTCGTAGTAATTGATATGTATGCTACGTTTGGTAGAAATTTCTATAACTGCTCCAGAGTTATGCACATGCGTAAGCAAAAAAATGTTTAAATGTGTGTGAAATCTTATGGGACTTAACTGCTAAGGTCATCAGTCCCTAAGCTTACACACTACTTAACCTAAATTATCCTAAGGACAAACACACTCACCCGTGCCCGAGTGAGGACTCAAACCTCCGCCGGGACCAGCCGCACAGTTCATGACTGCAGCCCCCAAGACCGCTCGGCTAATCCCGCACGGCTGCCTAAACCCATTCTCTCCCCAACCCTCACCTAATCCGTAGGAGTTCTGGGACGTGACAGCCCCACAGCATTGCTCTCAAACAGTACGTCATACGTGTACCAAGCTTAGTTGAAGTATCCGCATTCGTTCCAGAGTCGTAGTTTATTTGTCACATTTCCTGCTGCCAGTCCCACTCAATTGTGGGACTGTTAGCAATCTGCTAAAGTACTCCGAAAACGGCTGGTCCCACACGAGTATCATTAGTTTTCGATTGTCTTTTGTTGTCATTGCTCCACATCTGCACTCCACCCATAGGGTGCTAAGGGTCTGCCAAACTAACAGTACTTTTTTGGGTAAAATTGCTTCCGGTGTTGCAGAGTTGTACTGAACGCATGTAGTATCATACCCAAAAGTTCCCGAACGACCGTTTCGCATAATTTGCACGCAACCAACATAACGTAGCTGTCTTCTACGTCCTCCAGTCTCTTTACAATACCGTCGTTTGATTATATACAATGCATATTACAAGAGATCAGTAGAGAACAATGTTCTTTAAGGTAATCCTCCCACACTTAAATCGACACCACAATATTGTAAATACTGGGAAATGCATCATTAGAGATGAGACAGCCATTGATACTTGTAAACAAAATTTTATTACTGTAAGTGACATTTCAAAATCACTACCACACTCATCAGAATTAGAGTTAAATACCTGTATTGCTTGAGACATTCCAGAAATCTTTAGGTAAAATTAAATATTCTTAATTTTGAGACAATATCCGGACTCCTCGAGTTCTATGACTAGTCGATATCTTTTTGCTCTTTAAAAGGTTTTCCCACATCTGTGAAACGTTGTTCTTGACACTAGAGTTTTATTATAAACTGGGTGTTGAAGCAACCGGTTAAAAGCAAAACTATTAACAGCCGTAAGTGCTGTATCGGAACCTAAAAATTAACATCGTATCACCTATAGTTTCTCTTTTCTCATCACATGTTTGAACTTTAAACGATATGATGAACTATTTTGTTCTGGATCTGTATTGAAACCAAGCACCTATAGCCATTGTAACTAAGCAAAACTATCGTGCCTGAGTGAGAGTCGATCCTAGCAACGTTCGTCATTGTAGCTACGCATAAAGCGTCGCGAAATATCGAAGTTTTCGCCTGTATTAGTTAGCCAATCTGAACTTGAAAATTTCTGTGCTGTGCCTGGAATCCTGTCGAGACCTTTATCTCCCTGTTACCTAACCACGAAAACGTTTAATATAATTTCAAGTGACAGCATTTGCACGTGTTTAATACGAAGTGCCGTGATGTTAAGTTTTGTGACAGGGACTCGAACCCAGCATGTAATTAGATTGTTGACTAAGAAAAATTAGATGTTAGATATCGAATTTTTTCACCAGTAAGGAGATTTTTGAATTTTAAATGAGGATACAGTTTTCTTTTTACCTAACCGTGAATTGAACCCTGCACCGTCCGCTATTGTTATCTGTCCGCGAGTTGCTTGTTCACCAATAATGACAAGTGTGCCTGTTTGACGAGAAGTAACGGGACCTATCGTTACTATTAACAAGACAAGAAGAGACTTTAAAAATGAAAGTTATTTATCAGAAGTAGTTCGGTGTGCATATGGTAGGGCTTGAAATGAAACCATGAATGTATTTGTGCTGGATCAGGATTCCATCGCACATACACTATGTGATCATAAGTGTCCGGGCACCTGGCTGAAAATGACTTATAAGTTCGTGGCGCCCTCCATCGGTAATGTTGGAATTCATTATGTTGTTGGCCCACCCTTAGCCTTGATGACAGCTTCCACTCTCGCAGGCATACGTTGAATAAGGTGCTGGAAGGTTTCTTGGGAAATGGCAGCCCATTCTTTACGGAATGCAGTACTGAGGAGAGGTATCGATGTCGGTCGGTGAGGCCTGGTACGAAGTCTGCGTTCCTAACCATCCCAAAGGTGTTCTACAGGATTCAGGTCGGGACTCTGTGCAGGCCAGTCCATTACAGGGATGTTACTGTCGTGTAACCACTCCGTCGCAGGCCGCGCATTATGAACAGGTGCCCGATAGTGTTGAAAGATGCAATCGCCATCCTCGAATTGCTCTTGAACAGTGGGAAGCAAGAAGGTGCTTAAAACATCAATCTAGGCCTGTGCTGTGATAGTGCCACGAAAAACAACAAGGGGTGCAAGCCCCCTCCATGAAACACACACCACACCATAACACCACCGCCTACGAATTTTACTGTTGGCCCTACCCACGCTGACAGATGATGTTCTCCGGGCATTCGGCATACACACACCCCGGCTTCGGATCGCCACACAGTGTACCGTGGTTCGTCAGTCCATACAACGTTTTCCCGCGGTTCAATCGACCAATGCTATGCTACTTACACTAAGGGAGGCGTCGTTTGGCATTTACCGGCGTGATGTGTTTCTTGTGAGCAGCCGTGATCGGGATGTAAAGTTTCTTTCAGCCATCAAACCCTCGATTCTAAGCCATTTTGAAATTTTAACTATTTCAAGAAATTTCTTAGATCGAGAGATAGCATTCGTGAGTAAAAAGTTACCAAATACTTCGATTATTACTGCCATTATCGCTGTTGCTCCTTCATTCTGCTGCTGATACAAGCTTGCTTAAAGGAAACATTTTATGGTTCTTGGTCATTTTTAGAGCCAGTGGCCCAAATGCAATGGAAAATTTAGTTCGCAGCAAATGGCTGCGATGTTCTGTGGCGACTGTGCCCTTTTTCCAGCCATTGCTACTGCGAAATACTGGAGAACGTAATGTTTCATTCTTTTCGTCAGAGATTTTCGGAGGCAGAATGATCTTCCAACATGAACGTTCTCCTGCCCATACAGCGAACTGTGCAAAACACTGGCTTCAAATGAACGGTTATACTGAGCTGTTGAACTGGCCTCCCAAAGATGCTGACCTAAGTCTCATGGACCACGTATGGCTAGATATGGAGAAAATTAGTACACCAGCACCGGCAACGAAGACAGCGCTGTCCCAAGCAATTGATGATGCGTGGGAAGAGTTGTCACAGAATAATAGATTCATCCGGAAACGTGTTGCCTCTATTCCCCGGAGGAGGAATAAGTCAGATGTTACAAGGCTGGAATGTATTTTATTTTATTTTTGACTTGAGCATAGCTACTCTAAATTCTGACCGTTGCTTTCGCACGAAGTAATTTTAGGGTTTCTCAAAATTTCATTATGATGAAGCCACCCTTAGTAGGTATCGAAAACTAGATCAATTGTACCAAACAGTTATTTTCAACCGGTCGGCTGTATAATTCCTACGTTTGAAATACTGTTGAAGATTAGTTTCTGTCTTGTGTTTATTGTTGTATTCAATAAAATGCACTGTAATAATTCAAATGAAATTCTGGTAACCACGATATCCTTATGTCCATTTTAATGAAACATGAAGTATATGTAACAGGAGCAAGCCTATGCCAGCACGAATTAGTGATATATTACTCATTCTGGCCTTCGAAACGGACTGTGTTTCGTTGCTGTCCTGTGTCACAATGATGTAGTATGGAAATGTGTCATATCATCAGTAAAAATTTCTTATTGACATTCGATTTTACTACCTGCAGCTCTGTCACGAAACAGCTAAAAATGTAGCCTTCAGCCGAGACTGCAACCAGGAACTACAGCAGCCCTCAGTTAACAAGCGACAACGTTACTACACAGCTAGTGGAATATTGCAGCGATCTGCTCTCCCTTGTTACTCCAGTGGGGGCTAGAGCAGTTAAGATCGCAACGTAAAAGACGAGATTAATTCCAAATTTCATGCTGAATGACTTTCCTGGACCGAAAACCACAAATTGATAACTTTATTTCATGCCTCGTGTGAAAATCACTCAGATTATTTAATGGAAACGATACGAACATAACAAGTGAATTTTGTAGGCTAAGTCTGTCATCCAGGAAGCAACTCGTCGTTCACAGTGTTGCCAAACATATCCTGCGTTGCTGTCAAGATTCAGTTCTACTTCTAGCTTGAGTGGTCTAGGATGTGACTACAGTTTGTGACTTAAAGACGTGGCGGCTGACAGTCGAAATAGCCAAAGTATATGTCAGTGAATCCTATTTGTGTTTCTGTAATTGGGTTCAGAGACTAGAGCGTCGTCACTAATAATATTCAGATGAGTCAGCTGTTTAGCTTTTAATCGACGCATCTGTAAACTAAACAACACAAATTATTAACTGCTACAATTATTTATGTTTTTCTGCCTTAATCGTACTGAAACTAAAAATGTCATCGCCGGACACGTTTCACAATTTTAGAATATCTCCAATAGTTATACTGTAAACGTTATGAGTAGACAACACATCTTTTTTTTACGATCATAGACTTGGAAAATATCTTTCTTGAAGTTGGTGTCATCGGCACGGTCCACGAAAGACAGTAGCTCAAATGAAGAGACAACAACACAGCATCGATTGAAAACTTCGTAAGGTACGACAAACATGAAGTTGCAAATCAAGAAAGGCCGCTGCGCAGTAAACATTAGGAAATCATAAAAAATGCAGGCTCAAAATTCCGTTGAAAATTAGACTAGCGAATGCAAGCAGCGCTACTTAACGTTCCAGCTCCTACTGACGCAGTTACTATCAGAAAGTGCAGCAAGGAACAAAAAACGCTGGCAGTAATGTCTAGAAAAGTCAACCTTGAGTAGAACTGTCATACAGTTAGTAAGAGAAAGATACGTATCATCTATCCGTTGTAATTACAATTTATCAGCTGCTGATACTTTGTCAATAAAAGCGAAAAGCGTCTGTGTTGAAGAGTTTTTCAACATTGATTATGCTTAAGACAGAGAGAACGCGAAATAACAACAGGTTTACCAAACCGAGCGTGGTACTGAGATTCTACTCGTCGCTCGCGCTGAGTGTTATTGATTTAGCACCTACCGTTTTAATACTCGTACAAACAGTTTCTTTTGGCTACCCCAGTAGTCAGTCACATGATAATTATGAATTTCTATTGCGACGGCACAGATGGTCAGTCGGTTCTAGAATTTGCGGGGACTATCCGTATGCTGCTGAATCATAACACCAAACCGCCACTACATCAGATTATAGACCTTACTTAATATCTACCTCTGAAAGAATTTCTCAGCAGACCGTGAATAACATCAGCACCACTGAACCTCACCCTATACACTACACAGTCCCAGTATACGCCAGTTAGTCACTGCAAAATGTTTTATGCTCGAATCTTCCTGCCACCGACTTAATATCTATCACAGGAATGACGTCCCATTACCGAGGCAATAAACAAGTGATATGGTCTACCGCACCATCGTTCACGTTCACTCCTTCCCCCCCAACCCAACATATCTACTGTAGACGTTTCATAAATTATGACACCAAACGCAGTTTTATAGTTAAGTTAACCAGCTTCCTATCAGATTTTCTAGTTGGGTGTTCTGCCGTTGCTCTGAAGAGAAATACTTAAGGCAAATACGAATATCCTGTATGGCTATCATCCATTCTTCCAGGTTCATTATTCGAAAATTTGTGAAAATAAGCGGCAGAGAAGCGTCTATGAAACAACAAATAATCACATCAAAAAAAGTTTTTCATCACCCTGGTTCCCACAACTCCTGAAGACAGACCATGTCTTTGGATATTGTATCACAGACACAGTCCCTTTGACTGTTCAGAGATGTCACTAAACCCACCCAAAGATGTAAACAACCATGCATGAGCAGAGCCTATTACACGGAGGGGGTCTGACACCCGATCAGCTCCACTCATTCCACCAGGGAGGAGGTACACGGCTCGTGTTGTCTGTAGTTCAACCATGCCTAGACGGCCAGTACCGCGGTTCGATCGCGTCCGCATTGTTACTTTGTGCCAGGAAGGGCTCTCAACAAGGGAAGTGTCCAGGAGTCTCGGAGTGAACCAAAGCGATGTTGTTCAGACATGGAGGAGATACAGAGAGACAGGAACTGTCGACGACATGCCTCGCTCAGGCCACCCAAGGGCTACTACTGCAGTGGATGTCCGCTACCTACGTATTGTGGCTCGAAGGAACCCTTACAACAACGCCACCATGTTGAATAATGCTTTTCGTGCTGCCACAGGACGTCAGGTTACGACTTAAACTGTGCAATGGGCGGCATGGTGCGCAACTTCACTCCCGGCGTCCATGACGGGGTCTATCTTTGCAACCACGACACCATGCACCGCGGTACAGATGGGCCCAACAACATGCCGAAAGGACCGATGAGTGTCGCATAATCGTCGGAGAAGTGTTTGGAGGGAACCCGGTCAGGCTAAACGCCCTAGACACACTGTTCAGCGAGTGCAGCGAGGTGCAGGCCCCCTGATGTTTTCGGGTCGCATTATGTGGGGCCGACGTACGCCGCTGGTGGTCATGGAAGGCGCTGTCAGGGCTGTACGATACGTGAATGCTATCCTCTGGCCGATAGTGCAACCGTATCGGCAGCATATTGGCGAGGCATTTGCCTTCATGGACGACAATTCGCAAATCGATCGTGAGCATCTTGAGAATAATTTGCTTCAGGATAACGATATCGCTCGACTAGAGTGGCCAACATGTTCTCCAGACATAAACCCTATTGAATATGCCTGGTATAGATTTAAAAGGGCTGTTTGTGGACGAGTTGACCCACCAACCACTCTAAGGGATTTATCCCGAATCGCCGTTGAGGAGTGGGACAATCTGGATCAACAGTGTCTTAATCAACTTGTGGGTAGTATGCTACGACGAATACAGGCAAGCATCAATGCAAGAGGATGTGCTGCTCGGTTATAGAGGTACCGGTGTGTACAGAAATCTGGACCACCACCTCTGAAGGTCTGGCTGTGTGTTGGTACAACATGCAATGTATGGTTTTCATGAGCAATAAAAGGTGCGGAGATGATGTTTATGTTGACCTCTATTCCAATTTTCTGTACACGTTCTGTAACTCTCGGAACCGAGGTGATGCAAAACTTTTTTTCATGTGTGTAATAATCAGTGAAACGTGGCATACTCCAAAAGCCATCTGACTATTATGAGAAACTACATTTTGACCTACACAGCACTGCAGTACAACTTAAGGATTTCGTAAGAATATGTTACTGAAATTAGTTGCAGTCTTCATCAGTTAAAATAGAGGAGGAGGAAAAACTATGGCTTTAAATATACTATTCCAGTGATATTTGAGCCTATTACTACAGCTTTAGTAGTACCCAGCTGCTGAGGAATCAAGAATGTGAAGAACATTTTTTCATTACTGTGGTACACACTAAGGCATAGAGAAGAACTTAACACATTGCAACGCATTTAAAGCGTGTTTTGCTCATCATCAGGCGCTTATGCATACGGAATACTGTTACATAAAGATAAGTTATCTTAGTCTAACTTGAAACAGAACTGTATTGTTCACTGTTCGCTGCTGGAGCAGCCATTGGAGTATCTGGAAGTGGGGGTGTCAGTGGGTGGCCACAGATCAACGTACAGTGGTGCCTTCTACTAGCGTGGATCTGTGTCTCGTTGTGATTCATACAATAGCCTGTGCGAGAAACATAATTCAGCAGCAGTATCGTGGTGTGGTATCATGTGATACACTTTTTACATGTCAGTTGTTCGCTCACGATTTAGGATTCGCAAACTTTATTTCTTGGTAACTTTAGCAGATATCCGATATGCAATTTAAAGAAATTAGGGAATGAAGTGGATACGAATGCACGAGTTTACGTTTAACAGAACACGAAGCTTACCACAACGCCACGAGGAGATACGTTTCCGTAACACCTCGAGAAGAATGACAGAACTTCCTCCAGTCACCTCCGCATCCTACGGTGTTGCAAGATCCTGCGTATGACCAGACGTAGAATTTTGTGGGGCGGCCAGGAATATTGGTCACCTAAAGTGAACAATTCGGTCTTCGTCTCTGAGGTGGCTCGTCTGCTGCAAGGTTTTACGTCTAATACTGTACTTTCTTGTCATGTCCATGAAATGTTCTAAATGGCTTCCAGTTGAGATGTGACGCTGAGTAAGTGAAATTAATTGTTTGAACCCAAATTTGGCGTTTGATACCTAAGCTAAGATTGCTCTCTAATGTCACGTTCCGAGCAATCTACGTTAGGAAATATGGACGTAATGAAAAAAGATGTACCGCAGCAGTGACATGATGGCTTCCCATCGCACCCCACTCATACTTTATTGTAAGATGGTCCAATGTATAGCCCCTTAAAAACTGAAGACAGATCAAGCGTGAAAACAGGAAGAAGGTGTATTGAACTGTGAAAAAAAGCAAAATAGAAACAGTGCACAGTCCAAGCTCAAGATGTGTGACATATAGCGGAACTGCATAGTCGCAGCATCATGGTTATGTGGTCACGGTGTTGGACTGCGAATGGGGAGAGCCGTGTTCAGATTTCCCTTGTGCCTCCCCCCTTTTATTCACAAAATTATGAACTGTCCGTCGGTCATTGACGTGACTGTCCTCTGTATTCAAATTTGTGTCTGTATCGTGGTGTAAAGTCCACTTGCAACAGCGAAGTGTAAGGAAGGACCTTCCAGACGTATGTTCCTCCTATTTGTTGTACAGAAGTATCATATTGTATGACCCAGTTCGCAAGTGTGACTGAAATAAACAGTTTTCTTTCATTACACCCAACTTTCGTCGTTATGAGAGAGACGACAAGTGTAGAATTCAGCTGTATTTTCAGAGACATTTCAAATATGGTGGTAGAATACATACTTCAAAGATTCTCAAGCCATTTTCTGCACGAACTATTGCTAACTGAAATGTTATGACGTGTTAGCAGCTATTAAGTTTTCAACTCTCCCCCACATGGCATCTGTAAAACACGCAAATATGATAAAATCAAGCAGAATATTTACTAGTAACTTTCAATTATCTTATGTTCTTCGTAACTCTGTTCATGTAATTCAAAGTCAGATGGACTGACTGTATTACCTCCGAAGACACACTGCGCTACTTTCACTCGGTATACCATTTCTTTTTCAGGAGAAAGTGTAACACTACAGGCCGTATCAGAACATTTCGCAAGCGTAACATACGTGACTAGTAGAATGGCGTACCGACTACGGCGGTCATTTTCTAATCTGCAGCTAGGCGTTTAGAATTCTGTCACTTCCATGAATTTTAATTGGTGGTAAGGGTTATTGGTTTAGGAGGACAACGAGAATTATTAAGTATTCATACGAGGGTTGCTAGAAAGTAATGCACCACATTCTTTTTCTCAGCCGAAAACAATGCTACGAATGCCAAACAATACGTATGTATTATTTGAGGTCTGATGAGTGAGCGCTCCAACTTTCCTTCACTTCCGACAGATGACGTAGCTGCAGGGCAGTTTCAAAATGTAGTCTGTAGGTGTTGCACGTTACAAGCAACGTCATTGAATTCCTCACTGCTGAGAAAGAAACTGTGGGGAATATTCACAAACGCTTGTGCAACGTCTATGGAGCATCTGCTGTCGACAGAAGTACAGCTTCTTGCTGTGCAAGAAGGGTGAGGTCATCATAAGGAGGTTCGGCGGAGCTCCATGTTAGCAGCGGTCGGGGAGACCATCTACGGCTGTCACACCTGACATGTTGACCGAGCTGATGTTGTCGTTTCCGAGGACAGATGCATACGACTCGACAGTTGACACTGTATCTGTCAATCAGCAAAGGAAGTGTGGATTCAATTGTCCGCACTCTTGATTATTCAAAAGTGTGTGCAAGATGGGTCCCGCGGTGTCTAACGGTGGATCACAAATGACACAGGAAAAACATTTGTCTTGATTTGTTGCAACGTTTACAAGCTGAGGGGGAGGCCTTCTTGTCCCGGGTTGTGACAGGTGATGAAACCTAGGTTCACCATTTTGAGCCCGAAACAAAGCGACAGTCGATGGAATGGGGCCATTCCAACTCCCCACAGAACAAAAAATTCAAAGCAACTGCTTCCGCTGGCAAGGTAATGATCACCGTGTCCTGGGACTGTGAAGGTGTGATTCTCATCGATGTCATGCCAAGAGGCGGTACCATTAATTCAGAAGCATATGTCAACATATTAACGAAACTCAAGACGCGTTTCCAGCGAATTCGGCGCCAAAGCAACACAGGAGATGTTTTGCTGCAACACAAAAGTCTGAGGATGCTGAACACATCGCAAAAGAGGGTTGGATAGTTTTACCCCATCCACCCTAAAGCCCTGTCCTAGCCCCCTCGGGCTTCCACTTGTTTGGGCCATTAAAGGATGCCATTCATGGAAGACACTTGAGGACGATGAGGAGGTGATTCACGCAGTAAATCACTGCTTCCGACCCAGGAAAAGGACTGGTACCGAAAGGGCTGACACGTCCTTGCTTCGTGCTGGAGGAAGACGGTAGAACGGGCTGGAGATTACGTGGAAAAATATGGCGTGTAGATAAAACATCATTATTTCGTCTGTGTAATTCTCATTAAATAGAATAAAGAATTGTTGAAGAAAAAAGTACGGCACTTTACTTTCTGGGCGACTTCGTAATTGGAAAGTTTTTCGTCTACACCGCCGGTCTTTCACCACTTTCCTCTTTAAGTGATGTGATTTCTGCTTGGCATTAGAAGAAAATGCTATCTCTTTTGTGCTTTCGTCGGTGTTGGTGTCCTGCCATCATGTAAATAAAAAGAATACAATGTCATTTTTTTGCTTGACGTAAAAAAAACTTAAAACATTTTCTTTGATAGCTTCATCAGCATTGACAGCATGCTCCATGTGCCAAAAAATTTAGTTTCACGTTTGTCTCAGTTTTTTGGATCAAAAGCCGTAAAAAGATTTAAAATCTGGAGTCTATTGGACGACTGAGAATAGTGAAATAGACAGCCTAGTAGTTACGTATTATCCGCCCGGTCTTTTTTTTTTGTTTAGGAGATAAATCGCAAAAATTTTCTTCTTATTCGAGGGAGAACAAAACGCTCATTTGTCACAAATAATTTTTCCCTAACAGCACAATAATTCAGTACCGTGTCCAGTTGATGTCCTATTCTACAACTGCATTTAGCAGCCAGAGAATAGAGGCAACAAGTTTCCGGATGAATCTGTTATTCTGTGACAACTCTTCCCATGCGTCATCAATTGCTTCGGACGGCTCTGTCTTCGTTGTCAGTGCTGGTCTATCAATTTTCTCCATCTCTGCCCGTAAGTGTTCTATGGGACTGAGGCCAGCACCTTTGGGAGACCAGTCCAGCAGTTCAAACTCTTCGTTCATTTAAAACCAGTGTTTTACACAGTTCGCTGTTTGAGCAGGAGAACGGTCATGTTGGAAGACTATTCTACCACCCGGAAATCTCTGACGAACAGAAGGAATAAACTACGTTCTTCAGTATTTCCCGGCAGTAATTACTGGAAAAAGGACGGTCCAGTTGCCACACAACCCCTTAACCATTTGCCACTTGCTGCGAAATAATTTTTTTCCTGAATTTAGGCCATTGATTCCAAAAATGATCAAGAACCATTAAATGTTTCCTTTAAGCAGGCGTGTAGCAGTAGTAGAACGAAGGAGGTTTGAGCAATAATGGCAGTAATAATCTAAGTGTTTTTTATACTTTTGAATGCTACTTCACGATCTAGGAAATATCTTGAAATAATGAAAATTTTAAAATGGCTTCGAATAGAGTCTATGATGGCTAAAACTATCTTTACATCCCGATGATATGAGATTAGCATAATCTCCGTCTCAGAAGCCTGCTGATAGACCAATTAATAGAGAACTGAATTTATAAGCTAAGTACACCATACGTTACGACACAATCATGAAAATAGCAAATTTGGACTTCAGCAGTCTATGTGTATTGATCCTACTTTCTTAGTAATGAGCTGTGGGTTCGGTTCCCCTTTCCGACATGTATTTTAAACAGCCATTGACAGATCTCTTCACCTATAGGTTTGCCAAGTAAACAACGACATGTTGCCTCGTAGTTCAGAATACGCATTATAAACATCACATTCCTTTGTTACCAAATAGGGCAGAGCCGGTTTAGGTTGGGCCGCAGCAGAGGCGGAAGTCGCTGCAAACAGAAACTCTGTCACCAGTGAGTTTCCTTACACTAGAAACTTTATTTTATTTAATATGTCGGTGGCTATTTGCGGTCATAGGGCTCTTATCGTATCTGAGCTTGAGACATTGTAGAACTTGGTGCTGGATTGGAATTCAAATTCAGATCTCGTCTTTTGTGGTATCTGACCCAGACAGAACGATATGGTTCTATCATTTCATTGTTTTCCTCAAGACCGCAAGCTCCTCTAGGTCTCCACAGTATCTGGGTTCGAATTCTGATCTAGCACAAAAATATCCACGGCTTCATTTCAAGCCCTACAATGTGCACACCGAACTACTTCTGATAAATAAATTTTCGTTTTTAATGTCCCTCCATGTGTTGTCAACAATAACAATAGGTGCCGTTACTTCCAGTCAAACATGAACACATCACACTCTTGGTGAGCAAACAATTCATGGACAGAAAACAACTACGGTAGATGCCGGGTTCGATTCTCGGTCAAGCAAAAAACGCAGGATTCTCATTTCAAATTCAAACAACTCCCTGCTGGTGAAAAAAATCGATATCTAACATCTAATTCTATTTAGTTAACAATCTGATTACGCGCTGGGTTCGAGTCCTCCTCAAAAAACTTTACATCAGGGCATTTCGTTTTACACACATGCAAATTACTTCACTTGAAATTTTATTAAACGTTTTTCGTGTTTGCTTAACTGGGAGATAAGGATCTTGACAGGATTCCAGGAAGAGCACAAAAATTCTAAAGTTCAGATTTGCTAACTGATACTGGTGAAAACTTCTATATTTCTGCACTCTTTATGTGTAGTCACCAGTGACGAAAGTTGCTATGATCGAGTCTCGCTCAGGCACGAAAGATGCTCTTGCCACTGTTAATGGCACTGCTTTTAACTGGTTAGTTCAACATCTAGTTTATGACAAACCTCTCGCATCAGGAACGACGCTTCACAGGTGTGGGAAAACCTTTTAAAGAGTAAAAAGACTTCTACTTGTCATAGAACTTGAGGCGTTATGGTATTATCTCAAAACATCTTGTTTAGAAAAATATTTAATTTTGCCTAAAAATTACTGGAATGACTTATGTGATAGTCAACTCAAATTCTATCGATTGTGGTAGTGAATTTGAAATGTCCATTATTGTAATAAAATTTAGTTTACTAACGTTAAGGTCTGCCTCATCTCTAATGACGTATTTACTAGTATTTACAATATTGTGATTTTGATTTACATCTATCCTGATTACCTTAAAGAACGGTGTTCTCTAGTGATCTCTTGTGGTATCCACATTACATAGTCAAGCGACTGTACTGCAAAGAAGTTAGAGGACTTGCAAGACTCCTAGATGCGCACGCAGTCACTGCGCAGAAAGATCTAACCCCATATTTTACAGAAGTTACATGAAAATTCCTAAGGAGGACCTCGTCGGAGACTCAAGATTAACGGCCAATTATCACCGCCATACCTACTCAAACAGGGAGTGTGACAAAGATGTCCTCTCCCGATGTCCTTATACGCAGTAGCAATAGAATTACTTCTCCAAAAGCGTGAGATGTAGTTAAAATGCTTGGAAACATGAAGTGTTGAAACAGTCTGTCACGCATACACTGACGATGTCAGAGTGATCGTCAACACAAATTAGTAGCGTGGAGGCCTAAAACGAATTGTCAAAGGTTACAGCAAAGCTAGTGATTCCACAATAAACACCCGAAAATCTAAAATAATGCCCAGATCACTTTTAAGTTTCTTGGCTAGAAAGTACGAATGAGAAGAAACAACTAGGTATGAAACTAAAGCTTAAATCAACAGAAATGTCAAAGGACAAGTGGCAAAATAAACTTAACATATTACGAGCAACGCTCAAAGATCGTTGCATAAGAGCGTTCGATAGGTTTCAACGAACACAATACGTAAACGGTTACGTATGAAGCGATGTATGTAATATCGTAGGTGTGATACCCGTACAGCAGACTGTATCACGAAGTATCTTAGTTCTGTCCTATTGGCATGGCTGGAGAGGGAGTATATTCAATATTCTTTCAGACAGCGATTTTACACCGAACCGAAAACGCACTTTATATTAAAAACGCACTTAATGTGACCGTTTTTATAACAAGAACATGCAGAATTATAAGGAATAATCAAATGGGAATTAGAAAGACGTTTTCACAGACTTGGATTTTCCACCAATGAACGTTGGCCACATCTGCTCCGAGTTAGGCCACGGTTGCACCTTTTATGTAAAAAAAAAAAAAAAAAAAAAAAAGTGTCTACAAGATATACCGCGTCTCCCTAATACGTAAACTATATATTATGAAATCATCGAACGACAATTACTGAACCAAATCGACAGGAGGTACTAGAATAAAATGTGGAAGAACGTATAAGGGAACATTAATAGCGCCATATTTCAATCTAAAGTCATCTCGGCTTGTTCCGACGTCACAAATTGGTATTTCGGATAGGAGAAAGTCTCCACAAAAACAGTCTTAGAGCTAGGACACTGAAAAAAGCGCAACCGGGTTGAGACTTTAACTCACATTCTAACTTGTGGAGGCAAAAGCCGAGTTCAGAATTGGAAAAAAGTGCTCTTTATATAAAGAACGTCACATACCATAATAATTATCAACCAGGCACTCCATCCAGAATGGAAACTATTCCCTGACGAAAACAGCAGAAGTCATACCTGAAGTCCAGAACAATATGTTTACTACATACAAAAGACGAAAACAGAAAGCATGCATGATTTGATCAACAACCTAGAGGAAGAACGTCATAATAGTAAAAATCATACGAAGTATGAAAGATGGTTCAACGATTTCCTGGAAACTGAATTATCAATAGCACGAAAATGTTTTAACTGTAAATTTATTCATCGAAAAAACATCCAGACATTAAAAAATTTACGTTTTAACGTACGTAGGATAAATAATAATCGCGAATTAGTATGAGCAGAAGCATTCGTCAGTTCCAATGCAAATACTTATATGCCGTCAAGAATTTCAGTTTTTTCTTTTTGTTAATGAATCAGTTTCCATGAACGTTTAATTTTTAGAAGTAAAGTTTTATTTCAATTTGGAATTACAGTGAAGACTTTACTATAGCCTTAAAGTGATATTTTAGTTAACCAAGAAGTTTTATTTACTTAATTTTCATTACTATTTTAAGAATACGTTTCAGTTTTCCAAAAGTTTTAAAGCAGAAACTATGCTTTCAATTATTTATAAATACCTAAGATATACAAGGACTTAACAGATGGCCCTATAACACTGGTAAAGACACATTTAAAGCAGAAAAGTGAGGCCACAGAGCGTATGCAAAAAACGATATCGTTAGAACACTTCCCTATGGTAGTGAAACGGACTGTGGTAAAACCGAAACAGAAGAGAATCGATACGTTTTAGATGTGGTGCTACAGACGAATGCTGAAAATTAGGGACTGAGAATGTAAGGAATGGGGAGGTTCTGCGCAGAATCGGAGAGGAAAGGAATGTGTGGGAAATTCTGACCAGGAGAAGGGACAGGATGGTAGAATATCCGTTAAGACATCAGGGAATGACTTCGATGGTAATAGAGGGAGCTGTAGAGGGCAAAAACTGCAGAGGAAGACAGAGATTGGAGTACATCCAGCAAATAATTGAGGACGTAGGTTGCAAGTGATACTCTGAGATGAAGAAGACGTTGGCACAAGAGAGTAACTCATGGCGGGCTGCATCAAACCAGTCAGAAGTCTCATGACCCCTTGATGATACTATATCTTTCTTCATCACTAGCTGATAAGCTACTACACGCACACAGTGGGTATTTAATCTTGATCCTCGCCTCGTGCTTTTCTTTGATATGGTGCTATTGCCTATTGTGTAGCTTCAGTGATATTGGCTTTCTTAAAGTGGCCGGGAGATGAGATGAGACCCTCTCCCCCCTCCCACCACAAGGGCCCCTCAAATCACACACTGCTTGAAACGGTCATTCGCCAGGGAATTCCATACGCAGTAACCTATCGCTTTACCTGCTGCCCACCTGACCGATGTAGTTTACTTCTTGGTCGGTACAATCCACCAATAACGGTGACTCACCTGTTGTCTACACATGTCTGACAGCTGCAACACGTCACCTCCTAGGGAACAATGCGCGCCTCTACGGGTAATGCCAGTCCCCACCATCTCTCAAACCTGCGCATGTTGGTCGTCCTCGTATATGAATAAAATCTATCAGAAACATACAAAAATTAACTATAGTTTAATCACAATAATTACTTTGTCTATTGCGTTCCCCTAAGATCAGAAACCTTGTTACATACACAGAAGAGCCAAAGAAACTGCTACACCCGCCTAATATCCTGTAGGGCCCCCGCGAACACGCAGATGTGCCGCAACACGACGTGGCATGGACTCGACTAATGTCTGAAGTAGCTGAGGGAACAGACACTACGAACCCTGCAGGACTGTCCATAAATCCGTAAGAGTACGAGGGGGGCGGAGATCTCTTCTGAACAGCACGTTGCAACGCATCTCAGATATGCTCAATAATATTCATGTATGGGTAGTTTGGTGGCCAGCGGAAGTGTTTAAACTCAGAAGAGTGTTCCTGAAGTCACTCTGCAGCATTTCTGGACGTGTGGGGTGTCGCATTGTCCTGCTGGAATTACCCAAACGCGTTGGAATGCATAATGGACATGAATGGATGCAGGTGATCAGACAGGATGCTCACGTACGTGTCATCTGTCAGAGTTGTATCTAGACGTATCAGGAGTCCCATATCACTCTAACTGCATACGCTCCACACGTTTACAGAGCCTCCACCAGCTTGAATAGTCCCCTGCTGACATGCAGGCTCTATGGATTCATGACTTTTCTCCATACCCATTTGCGTCCCTCCGCTTGATACAATTTGAAACGAGAGTCGTCCGAACAGGCAAAATGTTTCCAGTCGTCAACAGCCCAATGTCGATGTTGACGGGCCCAGGCGAGGCGTAAAGCTTTGTGTCGTGCATTCATCAAGGGTACACGAATGAGCCTTCGACTCCGAAAGCCCGTATCGATGATGTTTCGTTGAATGGTTCGCACGCTGGCAGTTGTTGATCACCCAGCATTGAAATCTGCAGCAACCTGCGGAATTGTTGCACTTCTGTCACGTTGAACGATTCTCTTCAGTCGTCGCTGGTCCTGTTCTTACAGGATCTTTTTCCGACCGCAGCGATCTCAGAGATTTGATGTTTTACCGGATTCCTGATATTCACAGTACACACGTGAAATGGTCGTGCGGCAAAATCCTCACTTCATCGCTACCTCGGAGATTCTGTGTCCCATAGTTCGTGCGCCGCCTATAACACCACGTTGAAATTCACTTACATCTTCACACCCTGCCATTGTTGCAGCAGTAACCGATCTAACAACTGTGACAGACACTTGCTGTCTTATATAGGCGCTGCCAGCCGTAATGCCGTATTCTGTCTAGTTAGATATATCTGTATTTGAATAGACATGTCTGTACCAGTTTCTTTGGTGTTTCAGTGTATTACCCAGTTTCTTGAAATATTACGTCTCTGTTGAACGAACAACAGCTTTGGCTGATTCGGTCGCAACAATGGACACAATGAGTTGTGTTACGGTCTGTGCCATCACGTTATTGAAGATGTCAGACACTGTGTTATGCAGTCTGTCGACTCCTGAGTCGACCTTAAACATCACAGTAAAAAGTAGCGAATACGAGGTGTCGCTAGAAAAAAACCGGACTAGTACTGGTGAAACAATAAAACGAATGCAATAAGGCTGAAAGTCGCGTGGCCTGTCACGTGACTCTCGCTCCGCCTACTGCTCGAGTTTCATCTGTCTCCTGCACTCAGTCTGCCCGTGGCGTCTGTTTTAAGTAGTTGACGTTTTGTCTGTGCGTCGGAAAATGTTGAGTGTACAGAAAGAACAGCGTGTTAACATCAAATTTTGTTTCAAACTAGGAAAATATGCAAGTGAAACGTTTGTAATGTTACAACAAGTGTACGGCGATGATTGTTTATCGCGAACACAAGTGTTTGAGTGGTTTAAACGATTTAAAGATGGCCGCGAAGACACCGGTGATGACACTCGCACTGGCAGACCATTGTCAGGAAAAACTGATGCAAACATTGAAAAAATCGGTAAACTTGTTCGACAAGATCGCCGTTTAACAATCAGAGCAGTGTCTGAGTTAACAGGAGTTGACAAGGAAAGTGTTAGGCAGATTCTTCATGAAAGTTTCAACATGAACAAAGTGTGTTGAAAAATGGTTCCAAAGTGTCTCACAATTGAACAGAAGGAACGCCGAAGAATGATTTGTTCTGACATCCTGGAAAACATTGAAAGTGATCCCACCTTCTTACAAAATGTTATTACTTGCGATGAAGCGTGGTTTTTTACTTACGATCCCGAAACTAAACGCCAATCGATGCATTGGAAAACTCCTGGTTCTCCACGACAAAAAAAAGCACGAATGTCAAAATCGAAATTCAAGGCAATGATGATTGTTTTTTTGACACCAAAGGGATTGTGCACATTGGTTGGGTACCAGAGGGACAAACAGTGAATCAGCATTACTACATTAGCGTCCTGGCTACCCTACGTGAGCGAGTACGGAGAAAACGGAACGATTTGTGGAGAAAAAAGTCGTGGATCCTTCACCAAGACAATGCCCCAGCTCACAGTGCGTTGTCAGTGAAGACGTTTTTGGCAAAACACAACATTCCCATCTTAGATCATCCACCCTACTCACCTGATTTGGCCCCCTGTGACTTTTTTCTTTTCCCTAAAGTCAAGTCAGCTTTGAAAGGAACTAGATTTGAGACTGTTGAAGCAGTAAAAGAAAAAGCGACGGAAGTAATGTATGGACTTACCGAAAATGATCTGCAGCATTGCTATGAACAGTGGAAAATTCGTATCGAGCGGTGTAGAGACCGAGGAGGAGAGTACATTGAAGGAGATAACATGAAATTGTAAATAATTGTAAATAAATTTTTCCAGCATCAGTCCGGTTTTTTTCTAGCCGCACCTCGTACATGTTCTGTTGCAAATATGTTACTGAATAAACCTACTTACGATAGCATCGAAATCAAAGTTTTTGATGGAAGCATTGTTTGTGAAAGATGTAAGTAATTCAGCTCGTAAATTCCTTTGGTTAGTAATTTTATTTTTTGCAACACACAGGATCTGTTCGAGAAGCGGCAATCAGAGTTCATGTGGCTGTTGGTACTGAATGAAAGGAAGCCAGATTTGGTGTTGCACGATCTGCACATTGAGTTCAATTCGAATTTCTACGTAGTGGTGCCATCTGTTCGAGGTAGACTCAACATACTGGAAGCTTACAGGGTAGGCAAGGGCTATCCTCTGGTTACGAAGAAATACTGCACGTGGCATGCCAGCAAACAGCTTATCTGTGGAAACGAAACCGTCAGTATGCGCCGGAAAGACCTGATGGGATACAACATGAAGGTGGGGACAGTTGTGGTAAGTCATCTTTCAATTTACTAAAACAAAAAAAGTTGAAACTTCTAAAACTGAAAAATCGTTGAATTATGTCTGGCGCTTACTACTGGTACAATGTGTCAACTAGAAGTAAGCACCTCTATTGGGGCTGGTGGAAGCTAAAGGGTAGAGCAGTGCAGAATGAACAGCCATCTCCGAAATCAGAAGTGACGAATGGAGCTAAAATAAGCTTAAATGTTATGTGTAATCGAAATGAAATTGTCTTTTATAGTGACATGCTCAGTAATGATATTTGTTGCTAGAAATGAAATTCAGGGTGTAACAACGACTGCACGTGGTAGTGCACGAATTAAGGTTTCCACGGTATGACACTGCAATAAAATTTCTTCGGATTTCTTGCTGCGCCTATGCGTAGTGATTCCATGACTTTTCAGCTCCTTCCGTCTGCTCGCGCACTTCCAGTGAGTCAAAGTCCGTCTCCTTTATACAGTCGTCTGCGGCGGGGGTTGACATTTAAAATTCTGCAACGCTGGCTCCACAACGCTATTTAACTAGCACTCCATCACCTTTAGAGGAGAACTTCCGCGTGGTGGAATTTTAGGAAATCAAACTAACGCTCTTCGCAGTATTTGAATAAATGCGTAGACGATACGTTCGTGATACGGCAACATGTGAGGGACTCCATCGACAAATTCCCTGACCTATTAAATAACATTTATAAATACATGAAGCTCGCCATATCTGTCGAGAAGAATAGCTGCCTATCATTTATGAACTTCTACGTGAAGAGGAAACCTCACGGTGCTCTGGGACGAGGGTATACAGAAAACACTCTCACACGGACCTGTATCTGCCCCTGTGTAGCTGCCATAATCGAGGACAGGCATTTTCATCTCGGTGGTGGTACGTATAAGGCGCTCGACAGAGTGGTCATCAGCGCCTGTATTCAACTGATAGAAGACGAATGTTGTTTTGTTTTGCGAAAAGTATGCAACATATTGTAAAATATAAAATATAATCCTCAGCCACCCTCGGACACTGTCTCTCACTCGCACTCACACTTTCGTTTCTGATTAAAATAGACAGACTATAATTACACACCTAACACAGTGCAACAGAAAACTGTGTGTGGCTTATGAATTGGAAAATAAAAGTTGAGGTAACCACCCTGGAAACACGTTAAAACTTCAAACTAGAATACTGTTAAGAGAACCAGACATCACACAGGAACCTAAAACACGGACCTCCTTCGATTTATCATCTCCTAAAATAGAGGGCACGCCAGCTGCTAAGTTGGTTGCAGCCACCATGATTTGGTATAAAAAGGTTCAAGAACGGTATTAAAAATTCAAGGTGAAGAGGTATCAACGATAAGATTCGCTGATGACATTGCTATTTTTGGTGAAACTGAAGAAGAATTACAGGATCTCTGAATGGACTGAACAGTCTAATGAGGGCGGAATATGGATTTAGAGTAAATCGAAGAAAGACGAAAGTAACGAGAGGTTGCAGAAATGAGAACAGCGAGAAGCTTAACGGTAGAATTCGGGATCAGAAAGTAGACGAAGTTGAGGAATTCAGCTACCTGGGTAGCAAAATAAACCATGAGGGACGGAACAAGAACGAAATACAAAGCAGACTAGTACTGGCAAAAAGGACATTCCTGGCTATTAAAAGTTTACTAGTATCAAACATAGGTCTTAATTTGAGGAATAAATTTCTAAGAATGAAAATTTGGAGCACAGCGTTGCATGGCAACTAGTGATTGACTGTGAGAAAAGCGGAACAGCAGAGAATCAAAGCATAGTAGAAGTAGTGCTGCAGAATAATGTTGAATATTAGTAGGACTGATAAGGTAAGGAATGAGGACGTACTCCGGAGAAAAGGCGAGGAAAGGAATGTATGGAAAACACTGACAAGAAGACGGGACAGGATGACAGGAAATGTATCAATACACTAAGGAATAGCAGCCATGGTACTAGAGGGAGCTTTGGAGCGTAAAAATTACAGAGAAAAATTGGAATATATTCAGCTGATAAGAATTTATGTAGGTAACTGGCTACAACCTGAGATATTTATAGAAAAGCACAACACCACATGGTGCCAATACTGAAATAAATTATGTCAACTAGTATGTGACTGTAGGCTTTCCCGGCGTAAACTGTTGATCTGACCTTTTCACCCTGTATTGATACAGTCGAATATTCACTTATTTTGTCGATGGAATACGTGTAATTGAGGAATGAGTCCATGACCACCATGGGCTTTCCTCCACAGATATCAGATGAATGTAGTTCACATATTATTTGTCACTGATGCTGTGTCATTTCTTGCGTTGTAGTTCATTACTGTTTATTATTTTCAAGTACTGGCTGCTTGTGGCGATACTGTACTCCTTGTGTTTTTATAAATGAATTAATAATGCTGAATCATTGTTTTACATTTAGTTAATAATATGAGCACCTTATTTGTACTAGACAACCTATCACAACAATTTAATTGTTGCAGCCATTCCCCTAATAATTCATTGTATGTCAATTAGGGATTTAGTAGTATTTCCTCATTCGCGGTGGTTCTGTAACTACTAGGTTCACGGGGACTGTCCTTAGCATATAATGCGCCAAACGCCTTCAGCTCGAAGAAACGCATCACTTGATAAACTAGCCTCAACTTATAATAGACTTTAACGTTCTAGGAAAATGAAGAGTTGGTTTAGTTGTTTGTATAGTTTTCTTGTATTTTTGTGTTAAAATGTTGTAGACAGGAGACACCTATGTTCGAGGAAAGCTACGTTGTGTCAATTCAGCGAGTTTCCAACGCCCAGCCGGCTGCTGAACCGCGGCGTGCTTCAAAGATAAGAAGTACGATGCAGCTGGCCACTACAAACGTTGGCCGGCGGCTGCTAAGAAGAAAAAAATGTTCAAATGTGTCTGAATTCCTAAGGACAACATACACACCCATGCCCGAGGGAGGACTTGAACCAACGGCGGCAGGGGCTGCACAATTAGTGGCAAAATGGTTCAAATGGCTGTCAGCACTATGGGACTTAACATCTGAGGTCATCAATCCCCTAGAACTTAGAACTACTTAAACCTAACTAACCCAAGGAAGTCACGCGGTTCCGGACTGAAGTGCCTAGAACCACTCGGTCACAACGGCCGGCGATTAGTGACATGGCGCCTCCAACCGCGCGGCCACTCCGCGCGGCCTTCTAATAAGAAACACTTATTGTTAAAGAGAGAATTAGCGTGGTATGTTTGTTCGCAGAGATTGGTTCTTGGCTTGTCGTTTTAGAACTTCAGTTGAGCATCCGAGTATTGTTCGAGTAGTGAGTCTCGAGAGAGATTAGCTCAAGAGTGTGATAATATCGGTTCACACGTAGGATACGTGAATTAGTCTGCAAGGAGGACAGAAGTCAACTGTGTTCAAAAGAGTGCTAAGTCGCTCAGAAAGATTATCGGCTTGTGTCGAAACTGATTATTTTGGCGATTATGGTAGAGTGTAGACTCGCCACGTATAGGAAATGTCCGATTTATTGAAGTGTGTGATTAGTTCCTCCTACTTGTGATTAATGGTGCGTTGTGCTGCTTAATAGTCATGTGTTTGTAGGCGAACCATGTTTCAGTATTTTTGGCGGATTTACCGTTGGATGATGTAAGTGAAGAGACGTGTTCAGGCGAAGTCGTTTAGTTATTTTGTGGTTTTGAGGATTAAAGCACGCACTAAAAGATAGAAGCGCTGCGTTGCATTATTGTTGTTATGTAAATGTACGTAAACACTGTGGAATAGTGACTTAGCGATATTTGGTTAGGATTTATTGTGTGACTTCGGCATGAACGTCGTAATATCGTAAATTCAGTGAAATATCGTTGGATACACTGAATGTGTAGTCTATATTAGGGAGAACGGTCGTCCTACGAAACAGTTATTTATTGAGAAACAATCGGACGTTTATTGCGAATTTGATAGCTCTTCCCCTTGTCCCTAAATGACAAATCAAGAACCATTTGCTAGCTCCGTCTACGTTTCTCTTAATGTTTTTAGTTTCGACAGACATAATATTGTGACTATGCGTCTTTATCCTGTTTTAATTTTATTCTGTTACATGGCCAACGTCTGACCCTCAAAATAATTTAATTTTTGTAAGTACCACGATTTTCTTTATTTTGAAATCATTAGATTGATGATATATTTCAATGTGTAAAATATGTCCGTATGGGTTAATTTATAGGTTCTGAAGAAGATACCATTATTGGCACCGAAACCTAGGTAAACTACTAAAATTTTACCTTGCAACTGAAGGCTGAGTTTTTTAATTTCCGAACAATGCACTGTTGCTGAAGAGCTACACTATGTTAAAGATTTGTACATTTACTAGAAAACACAGTAAATCTTTATGAAAGAGATCATCGAAAGCTGTGTTTCGAGTTTTAAGTATTAGTGGGTCGCGGAGGTCAACGCCTGACGTGGTTAACCTTTGTTTGATTATTTAAAGCTCATATAGGTTGCTGTTACTGGTAAAGTAAATATAGAATTCCTACTGCCTGTAGACTCTCGCATTTAGTATTTTTCTGGTGATTGATATTAGCTTTGGTGGTAGTTTATCTTTCTAACCAAGTGAACCCTGGTAGTCAGACGCGTTGTTGTAATTAATTCCCAGATAGCTACCGCTGACCCCATTATACCACTAAAAGTGTTATTGTGTCCATCCTTTTGTACATACTGATGTCGTAGCGAGCTGTAACGTAATTTATAGCGTGAGAAGCTGAATATCATATCTGACGTGGCTTCGTTGTGTTAGAACAGACGACTATTTCAAATCACACAATTACGTCGTTGAGTGTAGGCAAGGTCTTGTCAGTGCAACTTGTTGTAGTATTACGAAAATGAGCTACATTATCTGACGTTGCTTTTCATCTACGTATTGCGGTACCGTTAGAGCCCGTTCATACAGTGTATCTCCTACGAGTTAGTGGTACCTAAAGGATGGAGCATTACGAACACTAGTTCCAGAGTGTCAGGAAATAGTACGAACTTTGCTCCATCAGCTAAGCATGTTAATCGTATTGTAAATGTAGAGCGACAGTTGTCTACTGTTCTCACGACTGAATGTAACGTCTTGTCATTTTGTAGGTGCTGTTTCCACAGCTCATAAATCGTGACATATGTCATGGAATATGGTCTGCGAAAGTAGGTGTATATGGTTAAAGACAGGATATAAGCGTAATTTTTCTTTTCCTGCCGTCGTAGACCAAGTAACCAATTACCTAAGTTTCAAGAAAGAATGCTCACCAGGTTTCGAGGCAAGTAGAGCAAAATTGCGTATCAGTTTCTGAAACAAAGAATGTTAACTGTTTACTTGCTTCAGTACTGACACAGCATTGTAAACAGAATTATGACATGACTGGCTAGAATATTCATGGAAAATGCAGAGATCCCCATTCCACTGGCCTCAGCATTCAAGGTCAGCGACGATGATGCGTGGAGACCAACCTAATCCCTTTTGTGGGGAGGAAGCCAACCAAAAGACTCAGGTAACAGCCAGACTCTTGTCCACCACGACACTTCAGGCAAGTCTGATTCCGTGGCAGACGGGGGTTGTTTAAACTCATACTAACGACGGTACAGCGACGAGATTAACTTGGACTGGTTCACAGTATACAAGTTGGAACGTAATTTAAAGGTAAATGTGAGTTACGATCTATACTTACTAGGAGAAAAGGACGCCACCTATTCCTGGTGGGAACATTTGATGATTAACACTCTGCAGCGACCGTTGGAAGAAGATGAGGCATTGACTGGAACACAGATGACTGGAACGCCACAATTAAGAATTCAAAGTCCTTCCTCGTTTGTACATTCTGTTTATTATAACCAAACTGAAAATCACTGTGTTCGTCTTGTTCACTGTACACACACCCATCGCAGAAACTGTAACCCTTCTACACACTTTAACTTTTTTCCTATGGCGTTTGCCAATTGCAACACGCCAGAGCTTTGGTGTACAAAAGGTAAGAGAACTACCTTAATTGTTACTAGCAAATGAAACAAAGGTTATAGATAATTTTATACAGTGGTCTATATTCAGATTGTATAGCTGTCCTGAAAATGATCACATATTGTGTATGTCAACAGTATCGATCAGATACTGGTTTTCTGTGGTTGATCTCCAGTTTTATTTATTTTGCACTTGTATGAAAATAATAAGTTGCAGACGTTGTCCATTGTGTATACATGGGAACCAAAATTTAAAATTGGGTATCAAAAGGGCGCTTTCAATTATTTTTTTAAGTCGCGAAACCTGTCTTCACAATCTTTTCACAAGGACACTCTGTGATCAGTAGCGATGTGTTGTACAAGCTCTTTGTGTTTATGTCTCATTACGATATGGCAGTGGTAGAGTATGATCCTCTGGTGAGTTTCAGTCGCACTCAGCCTATCAATACAGCGAGCAGTATTGTACCATGGTAGCGAGGGTCTTTAACACATGCTTTGTTCCAGGGTCGCTGAGGCGAGAGGTCTTGCATTTTGGAGAGGGAACCTGCAGTTACAGTTTTTGTGAGTCTGCTTCGGCTATCTGCCACGACTGTTAATAGGCGACGTTATCACTCGTTTCACTCGTGTGATATTCGTGTTCTCACAGTTGCTTTACGATCTTTGCTCGCGCCGAATTTGTGATAAACTGCGAACGTGTTCTCTTAGTTAAACGTGAGAGGTTACGGAGCCTCGCTGTTTTTCGTAAGTTAGAAATTGGTTACAGAAGCAGGTCATAGTCAGTCAGTCCTAAGTTTATACATTCAATTTTGTCACTCTCTCCCGCATTTTAGGTTATGCAGTATTTTACTGAAAGTCGTGTGGAGAAAATCTATGTTTTCGTGACAGCTAGAATTTCGACTCATGTTTCGCTTGTAACTCCCACGCGGAAGATGCCCAGTGTTTGATTATTCTGTCCTCAATGTAAAATACCAGATCAAATTTGCTGCTGCTCATTTCCACATTCCTCAGTTATTTATTGAATTATCGTACGTAATTGTGATCCATGATTTGTGTAACATCATCTTATGCACACCTATTATGAGGAGCTCCTTTTGTAAAGGAAATTGCCCATGATGTAAGCTATGAAACAGTTCAGCTTATATACATTTCTCCCACATCAACAAAGACAAACACCCTCACTCTTGCATGTACGATTTTCAGGTCGTGAAGGTTAGATTTTTGGTCGTTGGTTCCAGTATTGCTGCATTCCTGTTGCAAATTTTCTACAGTTATATTTGCTCATGTCTCCACAAAATAACTTGTACGAAGTGCGATGTTAATGCTATGAGCAGTTCCCAGTAAAACTCACCCATGAAATAGTTCAGTGGTTAGCACAGAGAACTTGCATTCGGGAGGACGACGGTTCAAATCAGCGTCACGCCTTCCTGAATTAGATTTACCACGATTTCCACAGATAGTTTAAGACAATTACCGGGATGGTTCCTTTTGAAAGGGCACGCCCTATTTCCTTCTCCATCCTTCCGTAATCCAAGTTTATATTCCGCTCCTAATGATATCATCTTCGATGGAACATTGAACACTAATTTCCCTCTTTCAGTAGTACTTGCAGAGAGTTTCTTTCGAATCTCACAATTGTTCAGTTGCTTTGGTGGAGCCTTAACAATAGTTAACTATTTAAAATTTGCGTTTACAGTCCAGGCGAACCGTTCCATTGAATAGCGTCTGGCTAAAGGTTGATCCCTTCTGTACTCTGCAGCCTTTATAGGATTTCACGAGCGATTGTTTGATGTTCAATAATACAAACTACGCCTGCTAGTTTCTAGCTGGCTGTTTCTTGTGAGTTTTTCCTACTATAAATGTTTCTTTTTCTTATTTTCGAAGTCAGATTGAGTTACAAAACTGATAATTGGGACATGAATACATCTATAACAAGGCAATATATCAGAGTTTCGTCTAACTATATATTTTAATAGACTAGTTCGTAACACAGTAGGCCACCTGCAACATCAGGTAGATTTCTATGGTGAAAGTGTCGGGCCTCATAATTTTTGATTGGCTCTTCGACACACGTGGCCGATATCTTTATAGACAGTTAATCCAACTTAAAATTTTTTGAAACTGGCAATGGCTATAAAATACTATTAAAATACAACAAAAACAGTTTAGACTGCTTAAAATATTGTATTTAACAGTCTAGGGATGATAAAAAATTGATCGAAACCAGTCACCGTTATTAAAATAAAATATTTTATGAGATGTTTAATCCGATGTTCGGTGGTTTCAGGATTGGCCTTATGTGACTTTCTCCAACAAGACACACTGTAGAGGACATCTCTGTGAAGTGTGGAAAGTTCTCTCGCAGCGGCTTAACGTCACGTGAGTATGTTTTTGCTTAGGACGTACACGGAGTGGAGAAAGAGCAATATTTCATAAGCTGAAGAAGTGGCCTTTCAGAGCAAACGAAGATGTGCTAGACATGTCCTCTGCATCGATGAAATTGCGAGATGAATCCTTCTAAATACTATATTTAAAAAAATTGATTTACCTACTGTATTCTAAGATTACAAGAATAAAATGATGTAGAAAGAGTTTTCTAGAAAGCCACAAAATTTTTAAAAAGTCCTTCATGAACTTCAATACACTCTTATACTCAGGAGAGAAAGTTCAAAAATGTTCAAAATGTGTGTGAAATCTTATGGGACTTCACTGCTAAGGTCATCAGTCCCTAAGCATACACACTACTTAACCTAAATTATCCTAAGAACAAACACACGCACCCATGCCCGAGGGAAGACTCGAACCTCTGCCGGGACCAGCCGCACAGTCCATGACTGCAGCGCCTTAGATCGCTCGGCTAGTGCCACGCGGCGCGAGAAAGTGTTATACCGCTGTATTATGGTTTATATATGTTGCTTTATGAGAACAGCAATGTTGATGACATTTATAATGTGCCTATGACGATACCTAGCAGTTTATCTCACGTAGTGCACCACAGCTGTGGTAGAATATGAAGGGATAACGCAAGCTGAAAATTCATTCACATACCCTACTATATGTCTTCTAATTGTTCAACTAAGATGTTGTTTTAAAAAGACGCAAGCAAATGTATCCTACCATTCATTGTTCCAAAATAAGAGGACTTATCAATAAATCACCCATCATGCTCCTAGACACTTTGATAGACCCACAAACTTCTGAAACTTCTGAATTCTTTTCACCTGTGCCTTGTGACCTGTCCTAGAATAATCGGTGGTTCTTATGTCTGTTCTCGACTGCGCCCTGTGTAAGTGTAACTCCAACACTAAACACTGTTTTGGAAAGCATGTCTCGATTGGTATAAAACCAGTGACAAAACTGAAATCACGAACTACTGTCTCGAATGTGAAGATGTTGCACACACACCTTGGTGACATGGGCGCAAGGTTTCAGCATGCTGTGCTCGATTTACAAGTGTTCGTGGAATATCATAACGTGCAGGAAGTTGTCGAATGCTGCTGTTTCCTGAATATTTTTGAGTAGCGAGTAAATGACATGTTGTCAGTTGTTGTACAAGAAATCTATTTACACAAACAAGTTTTGAGAATTTAAAATCTCGTCATCAGTGCAGTACATAAAAGGAAATTACGAACACAATAAGTCGAATAAAACTGTTTTCTCACAATTTAAAGCAACTAACATCAAAGTTTTCCATTAGGCGTACTTTTGTTTTTGAGGTAGCATCAGCGCTGTTGAATGATTTTAAGAGAAATTCAGAATACCGGCTTGATTTTATATGTATTTGTTTTGCTTACGCTACTAGTTTAGGGATTTAACGATACCATTATCAGATGGCAGAAGCTCACAACAGGTAGCGTTTGTATTCGCGCCACAGTTCAACAATTATCGGCCATCATGTGTACTGAGGTGCTTACAGAATATACATGCGACTCTAGTCACCATTTAATTTCATCTTAGTTTGTGATGTTCCATTCTTATTTTGCTTTAGTGGACTTGTGAAACGGCGAAGTATCCAAAGCAGTATATACGAAATTGAATGTTCACGAGCAGACCTGAGGAAGATTATTTACTAGCCAAAGTATTCCAGCGGTAGTGGAAAATATAGAAATATACCAAGAATGAACATTTAATACTAATAAATAAATAGATATGCGTTCGCTTATTGGTTTAGGCACTTGCTCTCTCTATAAGACCCTCCTTCCAACTTTATTACCTCTCCCTTTCCTTCCAACTTTTTTCCTCCTCCCTCTGCCTCTTTCTCTCACGAACATGAAACTGTTAAGAAGAGAGTGTAATATCGGCGGCATATTTTTGACGCCGGTTCAAAGCTGTAACTTATAAATTGTGATGTGACATAAACGGTGACGTGACTCATCATCAGTGAAGAAAGTTTCAGAATCGAGAAACTTAACATTAAAATTCAGTACTACGAACTAGACGAAGTGAATTAATTCTGTTCTGCTATCTTGGAAGCAAAACTATGCATGATAGACGAAGCGAGAAGGATATAAGAAGCAGACTTCCACAGGCTAAAATGAGTCTACTTGTATTAAACATCGGTGCTAATTCGGGGAAAACATTTCTAAGAATGTACATTTGGAGCACAGTATTGTGTGGAAGTAATTCACGGATAGGGGAAAACCAAAAAATAGCAGGGTCGAATCATTTGAGATGTGGTGCTATAAAAGGATTTTGAAAATTAGATGTACTTATAAGAAATGACGAGGTTGCACACAGGATCAGCGAGGAGAGGAACATCTGAAAAACATCGGCAATAAGAAGAGGTAGGATGATAGTACATTTGTTGGGACATCAAAGAATAACTTCTAAGCCACTAGAAGGAGCTATGGGGGCAAAAGTACAGAAAGAGATAGAGGTTGGGATATATCTCACAAGCAATTGAAGACGTTCGTTTAAGTACCACATCGAGATGAAGATGTTGGTACAGGAGAGGAAGTTATGGCGAGTTTCAGGAAACATTTCAGTAGGTTGGTCTAGATTTTATTAGCAGTAAAACGAAACGAAGTTTTAGTCTGCATGATATTGCTGGCCAATGTAGCGAGGGGGGTGAAACACACGAGTGGAGGTTTGTAGTGAGCCATGCGGAGTGCTAGGGTAGCAGTAGTCGTCAGCACACATTGTCTGGAATTCTCAAGCAGTTAAGAGCCCGCTCGGTCTGCCTGCTCGCAAGCAAGCAACACCAGCATGACGAGACAATGGCAGTGCCGGTATAAGAATAGAATATTCACGAAAAATCAATATTGTTAGAAAAACAGTATTGTGAGAAACAGTGATAAATAGGAAAGCTGTTGAAAATATGCAACCTGTTATTGATGGTAAGGTGGGAGGAAGGGAAGAAGTATCATTTCTGTAGTAACGGAATCCTTCAGTCAGCAAATTAGGTGCAATGGGCTGATAGAACTAGCAGTAACTGAAGACAGATTGGCACAGCAACAGGAGCTAGAAGCAAGCCCATTAAAAGGGAAATTTTATTGCACATCTGCACAGTGGAAAACATAGTTGTTAACACTGATGATGATGATAATGATGATGACAGAAAGAGAATAGGATTCCATAAGGAATTGACATATAAAAAAATGACGGCTCATTTAAGGATAAAACAAGATGACAAATTATTTGGTTGTGGTCAGATGTAGTTACAAATATCTTCTGGTTTTTGTCATAATGTATATATACCGAAGAGCCAAAGAAACTGGTACAGCTGCCTAACATCGTATACGGCCCCAGCGAGCAAGAAGAAGCGCCGCAGTGCCACGTGGCACGGACTCGACTAATGTCTGAAGTAGAGCTAGAAGGAACTGACACCTTGAATCCTGAGGGCTGTCCATAAATCCGTAACAGTACGAGAGGCTGGAAATCACTTCTGAACATCATGTTGCAAGGTATCCCAGATATGCTCAATAATGTTCATGTCTGGGAGGTTTGCTGGCCTGCGGAAGTGTTTAAACTCAGAAGAGTGTTCCTGGAGCCACTCTGTAGCAATTCTGGACGTGGGGTGTCGCATTGTCCTGATGGAATTACCCAAGTCCGTCGGAACGCACAACGGACATGAATGGGTGCAGGTGACCAGACAGGAAGCTTACGTACGTGTCACCTGTCCAAGTCGTATCTAGACGTATCAGGGGTCCTATAACACTCCAACTGCACATGAACCACACCATTACAAAGCCTCTATCAGCTTGAACATTCGCCTGCTGACATGTAGGGTCCACGGATTCATGAGGTTATCTCCATACTCGTACGCGGCCCTCCGCTCGATACAATCTGAAACGAGACTCGTCCAACCAGGCAACATGTTTCCAGTGATAAATAGTCCAATGTCGGTGTTGTTGGGCCCAGGTGAGGCGCAAAGCTTTGTGTCGTTTACTCATCAAGGGTACACGAGTGGGCCTTCTGCTCCGGAAGCCTATAGCGATGATGTTTCGTTGAATGTTTCGGACGCTGACACTTGTTGATGGTCCAGATGTTGCCGACCGCTGGCCCGTATTCTGCCTGTTTACGTATCTCTGTATTTGAATATGAATGCTTGTATCAGTTTCTTTGGCGCTTCAGTGTATATGACTTTATTGTTCCCTTAATTAACCTCAACTGATGGCAATGCACAGCAGACATGTGATAATCCAGGGAAGGGTTCATATAGTCAGTGGGAGTGATAGGCCTGCTTATCTGAGCAGTCAATTAATTAGGAATTCTGTTGTTTTTTACTAGTTGATTCGGCTCGTGATAGATGCACAACACTGATGACTGTGTACACATATGAAAGTGAAACATCCGTAGTTGGACGGATGCAAGAAACTGATCATCTCCATCTGAAGGAACCATCACCAGCCGTGCATCATGGTGAAATTACCGTTCGTTTAATGAAAATGAAGTTTATGTGAGAGACAAATGCAGGGTCATTGGAAGCCCATAAGTAAACTACTAATTATAGTAAGAAAAAATGGAATGATTTAATTAGATGCAATTGTTTCTATGAATTTATTGGTGTTTAAGCCATATGTTTAAGACATATTCATGCAAGTATAAGGGCAGCCTAATGGTAACGAATCAAATGGAAAAAATAAGTAAACTGTTTACTATTTCAGAAGTAATCACCATAACTGTAAATAAGCAATGCATACATACACTGTTCCTGTTTCAGCCAGATGTTACGCAGAATGACTACGTGAAGCACATCATATCGGGACCGAAAATGAATGGTAACTGTCTCGCATGCGGACCCTGGACGCTCAGGAGAGTGGTCAAAAGCGCTATAACACCAAAAACCGACTAGTGAGATGCAGTCCAGGGGATGTGGTACTGATTTTTATGCTTGTGGGGAAAGAGGGGCTTTCGGAAAAGTTACTAAACCGCTAGTCTTGGTCGTCGATTACGAAGCTTACGGGGAGGGGCTCATCATAGTAATACCACGTTCAGAACGTAAGGACCTCTTCATCGCTGCCTTAAGGAGGAACATTGAAGAGGTCTATATCCAGGATGCTGTAATCGGCTCCACTGAGAACTGAAACTGTTTTTCCGGGAGTGGGAGTAATTACGCGAGCCGTGAGGTAAGGAGCGTGACGTAGTACTTAGCGTCACCGGATGTCGTACTGCGGGTCACCATTTCATACTGCACAACCTGCAATTTTGTGTTATGTGATATTTATCATTTCTGGAAAGTTCTTGAATGTCTTGTGTGTGTAATGTTTGTATATTCTGGAACCGTATAAATACCAGCATTCTGGAAAATTCGATGTTTGTACAAATAGTTGCACTCTCTGTCTAGGGAGTCAGTTCTGTTCTGCCTGCGCTTTAGTGTCCGTGATAAAAGTACTTTCAGTTCTAAATGTTGTACTTCATTAAAGATTCTACCTTTGGATTTGGACTTGATTGTGGTTTCGACCGTGGCACTTGTTGTTTTTTGTTGATGTGGTCTTCAGTCCAGAGACTGGTTTGATGCAGCTCTCAATGCTACTCTATCCTGTGCAAGCTGCTTCATCTCCAAGTGACTACTGCACCCTACATCCTTCTGAATCTGTTTAGTGTATTCATTTCTTGGTCTCCCTCTACGATTTTTACCCTCCACGCTGCCCTCCAATGCTAAATTTGTGATCCCTTGATGCCTCAGAACATGTCCTACCAACCGATCCCTTCTATTCAAGTTGTGCCACTAATTCCTCTTCTCCCCAATTCTATTCAGTACCTCTACATTAGCTACGTGATCTACCAATCTAATCTTCAGAAATATTCCTTAGCACCACATTTCGAAATCTTCTATTTTCTTCTCGTCTAAACTATTTATCGTCTATGTTTCACTTCCATACATGGCTACACTCCATACAATTACTTTCAGAAAAGACGTCGTAACACTTAAATCTACACTCGATGTTAACAAATTTCTCTTTTTGAGAAACGCTTTCCTTGTCATTGCCAGTCTACGTTTTATATCCTCTCTACTTCGACCATCATCAGTTACCTTGCTCCCCAAATAGTAAAATTCATCTATTTCTTTAAGTGTCTCATTTCCTAATCTAATTCCCTCAGTAAAACCTGATTTAATTTGACTACATTCCATTATCCTCGTTTTGCTTTTGTTGATGTTTATCTTATATCCTCCTGTCAAGACACTGTCCATTCCGTTCAAATGCTCTTCCAGGTTATTGGCTGTCTCTGACAGAATTACAATGTCGTCGCCAAAACTCAAGTTTTTTATTTCTTCTCCATGGATTTTAATTCCTACTCCATATTTTTCTTTTGTTTCCTTTACTGCTTGCTCAATGTACATATTGAATAACATCGAGGATAGGCTGCAAGCCTGTCTCACTCTCTTCCCAACCACTACTTGCCTTTTATGCCCCTCGACTCTTATAACTTCCATCTGGTTTCAGTACAAATTGTAAATAGTCTTTCGCTCCCTGTATTTGACCCGTGCCACTTTCAAAATTTGAAAGAGGGTACTCCAGTCAACAAGCTGTCTCTAAGTCTACAGATGCTAGAAACGTAGGTGTGCCTTTCCTTAATCTATCTTCTAAGATAAGTTGTATGGTCAGTTTTGCCTCCCGTGTTCCAACATTTCTACGGAATCCGAACTGATCTTACCCAAGGTCATCTTCTACCAGTTTTTCCATTCGTCTATAAAGAAATAGTGTCAGTATTTTGCAGCCGTGACTTATTTAGGTGTCTGGAAGCGAGCGACCGCTACGGTCGCAGGTTCGAATCCTGCCTCGGGCATGGATGTGTGTGATGTCCTTAGGTTAGTTAGGTTTAATTAGTTCTAAGTTCTAGGCGACTGATGACCTCAGAAGTTAAGTCGCATAGTGCTCAGAGCTATTTGAACCACTTGAACTTATTTAGGTGATAGTCCTCTAATTTTCACACCTGTCAACACCTGCTTTCTTTGGGGTAGGAATTACTATATTCTTCTTGAAGTCTGAGGGAATTTCGCCTGTCTCATACATCTTACTCACCAGGTGTTAGAATTTTGTCAGGGCTGCCTCTCCCAAGGCTATCAGTAGTTCTAATTGAATGTTGTCTTCTCCTGGGGCCTTGTTTCGACTTCCGTCTTTCACTGTTCCTTCAAAATCTTCACGCAGTAACATATCTCCCATTTCATCTTCCCCTACGTCCTCTTTCATTTCCATAATATTGCCCTCAAGTACATCGCCCTTGTATAGACCCTCTATATACCCCTTCCATCTTTCTGCTTTCCCTTCTTTGCTTAGAACTGGGCTTCCATCTGAGCTCTTGATATTCATACAACTGGTTCTCATTTCTCCAAAAGTCTCTCTAATTTTCCTGTAGACAGTATCTATCTTGCCTATAGTGATATATGCCTCTACACCCTTACATCTGTCCTCCAGCCATCCCTGCTTAGCCATTTTGCACGTCCTGTCGTTCTCATTTTTGAGACGTTTGTATTCCTTTTTGCTTGCTTCATTTACTGCATTTTTATATTTTCTCCTTTCCTCAATTGAATTCAGTATCTCTTCTGTTAACCAAGGATTTCTACCATCCCTCCTCTTTTTACCTACTTGATCCTCTGCTGCCTTCACTACTTCATACCTCAAAGCTACCCATTCTTTTACTACTGTATTTCTTTCCCCCATAGGTGTCAATCGTACCCTTATGCTCTCCCTGAAACACTGTACAACCTCTGCTTTAGTCAGTTTATCCAGGTCCCATCTCCTTAAACTCCCACATTTTTGCAGATTCTTCAGTTTTAATCTACAGTTCATAACCAATAGATTGTGGTCAGAGTCCACATCTGCCCCTCGAAATGTCTTACAATTTAAATCCTGGTTCATTAATCTCTGTGTTACCAATATATAATCTACCTGAAACCTTCCAGTGTCTCCAGGCCTCTTCCACGTATACGACCTTCTTTGATGATTCTGCAAAATTCAACCATCCAGCTTCCTCTTTCATACACTCCTGGAAATTGTAATAAGAACACCGTGAATTCATTGTCCCAGGAAGGGGAAACTTTATTGACACATTCCTGGGGTCAGATACATCACATGATCACACTGACAGAACCACAGGCACATAGACACAGGCAACAGAGCATGCACAATGTCGGCACTAGTACAGTGTATATCCACCTTTCGCAGCAGTGCAGGCTGCTATTCTCCCATGGAGACGATCGTAGAGATGTTGGATGTAGTCCTGTGGAACGGCTTGCCATGCCATTTCCACCTGGCGCCTCAGTTGGACCAGCGTTCGTGCTGGACGTGCAGACCGCGTGAGACGACGCTTCATCCAGTCCCAAACATGCTCAATGGGGGACAGATCCGGAGATCTTGCTGGCCAGGGTAGTTGACGTACACCTTCTAGAGCACGTTGGGTGGCACGGGATACATGCGGACGTGCATTGTCCTGTTGGAACAGCAAGTTCCCTTGCCGGTCTAGGAATGGTAGAACGATGGGTTCGATGACGGTTTGGATGTACCGTGCACTATTCAGTGTCCCCTCGACGATCACCAGTGGTGTACGGCCAGTGTAGGAGATCGCTCCCCACACCATGATGCCGGGTGTTGGCCCTGTGTGCCTCGGTCGTATGCAGTCCTGATTGTGGCGCTCACCTGCACGGCGCCAAACACGCATACGACCGTCATTGGCACCAAGGCAGAAGCGACTCTCATCGCTGAAGACGACACGTCTCCATTCGTCCCTCCATTCACGCCTGTCGCGACACCACTGGAGGTGGGCTGCACGATGTTGGGGCGTGAGCGGAAGACGGCCTAACGGTGTGCGGGACCGTAGCCCAGCTTCATGGAGACGGTTGCGAATGGTCCTCGCCGACAGCCCAGGAGCAACAGTGTCCCTAATTTGCTGGGAAGTGGCGGTGCGGTCCCCTACGGCACTGAGTAGGATCCTACGGTCTTGGCGTGCATCCGTGCGTCGCTGCGGTCCGGTCCCAGGTCGACGGGCACGTGCACCTTCCGCCGACCACTGGCGACAACATCGATGTACTGTGGAGACCTCACGCCCCACGTGTTGAGCAATTCGGCGGTACGTCCACCCGGCCTCCCGCATGCCCACTATACGCCCTCGCTCAAAGTCCGTCAACTGCACATACGGTTCACGTCCACGCTGTCGCGGCATGCTACCAGTGTTAAAGACTGCGATGGAGCTCCGTATGCCACGGCAAACTGGCTGACACTGACGGCGGCGGTGCACAAATGCTGCGCAGCTAGCGCCATTCGACGGCCAACACCGCGGTTCCTGGTGTGTCCGCTGTGCCGTGCGTGTGATCATTGCTTGTACAGCCCTCTCGCAGTGTCCGGAGCAAGTATGGTGGGTCTGACACACCGGTGTCAATGTGTTCTTTTTTCCATTTCCAGGAGTGTACCTTACCACCAGTCCATATTCACCTACTACTTTTTCTTCTCTTCCTTTTCCTAGTATCGAATTCGAGTCCCCCATGACTATTAAATTCTCATCTCCCTTCACTATCTGAATAATTTGTTTTATCTCATCATATAATTCTTCAATCTCTTCTTCAACTGCGGAGCTAGTTGGCATATGGACTTGTACTACTGTGGTAGGCGTGGACTTCGTGTCTATCTTGGCTACAATAATGCGTTCACGATGCTGTTTGCAGTAGCTGACCCGCGCTCCTATTTTTTTTATTCATTATTAAACCTACTCCTGCATTATCCCTATCTGATTTTGTATTTATAACCCTGTATTCACCTGACCACAAGTTTTCTTACTCCTGCCAACAAACTTCACTATTTCCCACTATATCTAAATTTAACCTATCCATTTCCGTTTTTAAATTTTCGAACCTACCTGTCCGATTAAGGGATCTGACATTCCCCGCTACGATCCGTAGAACGTCAGTTTTGTTCCTCCTGATAATGACGTCCTCCTGATTATTCCCCGCGCGGAGATCCAAATGGAGGATTATTTTACGTACGGAATATTTTGCCCAAGAGGACGCTATCGTCATGTAACCATACAGTAAAGCTGCATGCCCTCGGGAAAAATTACGGCTGTGGTTTCTTCTATACTTTCAGCTGTTCGGAGTACCAGCACAAGAGAGCCGTTTTGGTTAGTGTTACAAGGCCAGATCAGTCAAACGTCCAGACTGTTGCCCCTGCAACTACTGAAAAGGCTGCTGCCCCTCTTCATGAACCACACGATTGTCTGGCATCACAACAGATACCACTCCATTGTGGTTGCACCTGCGTCACTGCCATCAGTATTGGTGAGGCACGCACGCCTCCCCACCAACGGCAAAGTCCATGGTCCATGGGGGGACCGTGACACTTATAAGGCAGATATACCGGGTGATCAAAAAGTCAGTATAAATTTGAAAACTGAATAAATCACGGAATAATGTAGATTGAGAGGTACAAATTGTCACACATGCTTGGAATGACATGGGGTTTTATTAGAACCAAAAAATACAAAAGTTCAAAAAATGTCGCACAGATGGCGCCTCATGTGATCAGAATAGCAATAATTAGCATAACAAAGTAAGAGAAAGCAAAGATGATGTTCTTTACAGGAAATGCTCAATACGTCCCCCATAATTCCACAACAATATCTGTAGTCGAGGAATAATGTTGTGAACAGCACTGTAAAGCATGTCCGGATTTAAGGTGAGGCATTGGCGTCGGATGTCGTCTTTCAGCATCCCTAGAGATGTCTGTCGATCACGAGACACTTGCGACTTGAGGTAACCCCAAAGCCAATAATCGCACGGACTGAGGTCTGGGGACCTAGGAGGCCAAGTATGACGAAAGTGGCGGCTGAGCACACGATCATTACCAAACGACGCGGGTAAGAGATCTTTCACGCGTCTTGCAATATGGGGTGGAGCGCCATCCTGCATAAACATCGTACGTTCCAGCAGGTGTTTATCAGCCAGGCTGGGGATGATACGATTCTGTAACATATCGGCGTACCTCTCACCCGTCACGGTAGCAGTTACAAAACCAGAATCACGCATTTCCTCGAAGAAAAAAGGCCCGATGACGGTAGATGTGGTAAATCCAACGCATACCGTGACTTTATTGTCGTGCAGTGGAGTTTCCACGACAGTTCTAGGATTTTCGATAACCCAAATTCTGCAGTTGTGGGCGTTGACAGACCCTCGGAGCATGAAATGAGCTTCGTCGGTCCACAACACATTATTCAACCAGTCGTCATCTTCCGCCATCTTTTGAAACGCCCACACCGCAAATGCCCTCCGCTTCACTAAATCACTGATTCTCTCTCTCATTAGAGCTCCTTTCAGTACACGATTGTCATGCGCAGTCATTGACGTTTTGTTGTCCAGCGCCATCTGTCGGACATTTTGTGAACTTGTTTTTTTTTCGTTTCTAATAAAACCCCATGTCATTCCAAGCATGTGTGTCAATTTTTACCTCTCTATCTACATTATTACGTGGTTTTTAAGTTTTCAAATTTATACTGACTTTTTGATCACCCGGTATTTAGGTTACTGTAGGGTGGAACTGAGACGTTACCAGCACGAGCTCTATTCAAAAAGATATACTTTTCCACTACAAAAAGATGAAACGTGAAACATAATCAGGAAATCTGAAGCTCCATGGAGGGTCGTGAGGAGTCAGGTAATGACTGTTCTCCGTCGACTTTAGGTACCTGCTCGTTCTAACTGCCTAGGACGGGATTGTTTCGATAGATCTAATACAGTTGTTACTCGATTTGGTTACATTCTGTGGTAACCGACGTAAAATTTGTAATACCCAGAAAGAGTGGCCAGAAGTAATCCAAACTCGAAGACAGTGCCGATCAGTGTATAAGAAGAACTCGCACATGCAGGGTCACAAATCGTTCACCGTCTTGTGTGGCTGGAAAGCTCATTGTTATTCCAAGTGCGGTTCAAAGAGCAATGAAACGAAATGGAAACGCGAAACCAAGCTCTAGCATAAATTACCTAAGTTAAAGAGCGCTGTGCAAACAGTGCTTTTGAAATGGGCAGAACGATGTCGGTCTAACCTGTAGGTCAAACCGTGACAACTGATCTCACACGAGCTGGGTTTACTCAGTGAATTATGTCCTAGTGCACCCAATGTTCCCACTTACTACTAAACATACATCCGATTTTCTCTTTGATCATCTGTGAGCAAGAGAGGAACAAATTTTGCAGACAGCCATCACATGTGCAAATCTTCAGTTAAAATTCGATGAATTGTGCTCCTGACACTTTCGTTTCTTCACAAATTTGGTCAATGGTACTTCGACGATTTTGATCAACTCAGCGTTTTATTACGGCAATGTTTTCGTCACTTCTTCCTATCGTAGGACGATTGGGGCATGGCATGTTTCAGTAGGCACGTTGCCAGATTTTAAACGAGAAAACCACTTGTAGATCTGTGATTTGCAAAATTCTTCGTCATTAAAGGTTTGCCAAATTATCCCAATACTCTCCGCGCAGTTGTGCCCAACAGAAAACAAAATTTCACACAGACTCTTTGCTCCCTCTTGTCGGCCGTGTTATTAAACGCCGAAGGGTTCAAACAGCAACGCGAACAACAGAGCACCGCAAACAAACCACTTACCTACAATTGACTCCAGTTTACTGAATGGCGTGGGAGACCCCTACTAAGGCCACCTCGTGGCACCACGCATAACTACAAAGCTTGCGCGCGCGGGTGTTCGATTCCGATTATTTTTGGGTCCCCCATTCGTAAAATGTCCGACCCAGCTGGGAATCGAAACCAGGTCCCCAGTATCGCAGTCAGCTGCGCCGAGCACTCAGCGGACATAACATTTAAAAATACACTACTGGCCGTTAAAATTGCTACACCACGAAGATGACGTGCTACAGACGCGAAATTTAACCGACAAGAAGAAGATGCTGTGATATGCAAATGATTAGCTTTTCAGAGCATTCACACAAGGTCGGCGCCGGTGGCGACACCTACATCGTGCTGACATGAGGAATGTTTCCAACCGATTTCTCGTACACAAACAGCAATTGACCGGCCTTGCCTGGTGAAACGTTGTTCTGATGCTTCGTGTAAGGAGGAGAAATGCGTACCATCACGTTTCCGATTTTCATAAAGATCGGATTGTAGCCTATCGCGATTGCGGTTTGTCGTATCGCGACATTGCTGCTCGGGTTGGTCGAGATCCAATGACTGTTAGTAGAATATGGAATCGGTGGGTTCAAGAGGGTAATACGGAACGCCGTGCTGGATCCCAACAGCCTCGTATCACTAGCAGTCGAGATGACAGGCATCTTACCCGCATGGCTGTAACGGATCGTGCAGCCAAGTCTCGATCCATGAGTCAACAGTTGGGGACGTTTGCAAGACAATAACCATCTGCACGAACAGTTCGACGACGTTTGCAGCAGCATGGACTATCAGCTCGGAAACCATGGCTGTGGTTACCCTTGACGCTGCATCACAGACAGGAGCGCCAGCGATGGTGTACTCAACTACGAACCTGGGTGCACGAATGGCAAAACGTCATTTTTTCAGATGAATCCAGGTTCTGTTTACAGCATCATGATGGTCGCATCCATGTTTGGCAACATCTCGGTGAACGCACATTGGAAGCGTGTATTCATCTCCATTCTGGCGTATCACCCGGCGTGATGATATGGGGTGCCATTGGTTACACGACTCGGTCACATCTTGTTTGCATTGACGGCACTTTGAACATTGGACATTACATTTCAGATGTGTTACAACCCGTGGCCCTACCATTCATTGGATCCCTGCGAAACCCTACATTTCAGCAAGATAATGCACGACCGCATGTTGCAGGTCCAGTTCGGGCGTTTCTGGATACAGAAAATTTTCGACTGCTGCCCCGGCCAGCACATTCCCCAGATGTCTCACCAATGGAAAACGTCTGGTCAATGGTGGCCGAGCAACTGGCTCGTCACAATATGCCAGTCACTACTCTTGATGAAATGTGGAATCGCATTGAAGCTGACCTGTACACGCCATCCAAGCTCTGTTTGGCTCAATGCCCAGGCGTAACAAGGCCGTTATTACGGCCAGAGGTGGTTCTTCTGGGTACCGATTTTTCAGGATCTATGCACCCAAATTGCGTGAAAATGTAATCACATTTCAGTTCTAGTAATATTTGTCCAATTAATACCCGTCTATCATCTGCATTTCTTCTTGGTGTAGCAATTTTAATGGCCAGTAGTGTAGCACGTAATGCAACGTAATTAGAATAACCAAATATTTTCATCGATTAGGATACTGTAAATTTGGTTAATATTTCTAGTAGGCTGTCTGTCTAGTGTTTCGCTTTGTGTATAGGGCCAGATTGGACTAACCGACGATACTGAAAAAATACGGAGAAAGATAGTCACGAAGATACCGAAGGAACTGAAATGGTAGACACCTGAAGGAAGAGAGTAGCTGTGAAAACCTGCTTCGAAAGTTTGTGGAACACACTTTAAATGATGACCCTAGGAATACATTACAATTCCTCTACATATCAGTCCCATAGAAAAAGCAAAGACAATTTGAAACTAGTTAGTCCACACACGAGGTCATTTCAGCAATTATTCTCCTGCGCTCCACACACGAAAGGAACGCGAAAACGTCCTAAAAACAGATTCAGTGGAACGTATTCTCTACCATGCACATCTCAGTGGTTTGCCAATTAACATATAAGGAATATGCCATCGTAAAATGCAGGGCTGTAAACTATTTACGAAAGATGAATTCAAGGGATGTTCTTTCCATCTCCATCGTCTCTGGTAATCTTTTTACGTTATTTGCCCTTCCTAGTCTTCTTTTCTCTTGTTTATTGTGATACGCATGCTCCAGAAGTTTTCGTAGAAGGTAATAAACGTTCAAGGAGTGCAACTAACCGAAATAACAAATTAAAAGAAAGGAAATCGACACGCAAGATAGAAATGTACAAATAGTGCAAGAAAATGAGAATATTTGTGACTAATATACAGATTGAACCCAAATTCCAATGACAAAATGTCAAAGTTTGTTTAGTAATATTTTCTGAGTATTTTGGTATAAGGGAACAGTGGTTTCTGGTGACTCATTACAGAGTAATATTGTAACTATAATTTATTCTATTTGCTAACTCAGTTACCTCGCAGCATGCAATTACTAAAATGTAAAATACAGAACACAACCACCAGTGATGTGGTTGCCATAGCTACAGGAAAAGCTCATTGTACTGTTACTGGGTGGAACAAGTTATATTCCGAGGAACACACAGTGCATGCCGTATTGTGCAGATATTTTCAGTGCAATGTATATAAAGGTATAAGTGACGACAAGAATTCAAACGAAACAGAACTACTCTTAACGAATGACTGGAGACGAAGGTGCAAAAATACTTATGAAATATCCACAAACACTATATGAAATTTTATCGGTTGATTTCTGGATTACGTTGTATTTCCCTAGTGTTCAATATAATTCTGTCGATGACTGTAAATTGTAAAGAAAAGGAAGTACTAAGCTAGTTAGTATTTTTGTTTAGATTTTTCATCACGTCTTTGGCCATGCATTAATGCTCATTTACAAGTTCATTAAAGTGTGCAACAAAGCGCACGGTAAAGGAAATGGGACAGGTCGCATTTGGTTATAGTAGCAAAAAGCGCACAGCAGTACTGCACACACAGGTAGCAGACAGACATCAGTATACCACGTATTTCCTCTACAGCTTCAAATGGTTCAAATGGCTCTGAGCAGTATGAGACTTAACATCTGATGTCATCAGTCCCCTAGAACTTAGAACTACTTAAACCTAACTAACCGAAGGACAACACACACATGCATGCCCGAGGCAGGATTCGAACCTGCGACCTACCGGTCGGCGTGTTCCAGGCTGAAGCGCTTAGAACCGCTCGGCCACATCGGCCGGCCCTCTACAGCCGTTGTATTATATGCCGTGGCAGTGAACACCACAAAAGGAGGAAAATGGCGTTACAGATGAAGGAGTGAAGCAGGGGACGATGTGAGTGGGAAAGCTTGACATTTCTTCGAAAACAATTTCTTTTAGACGACGAATACTCGTTTCGAACTTGACTGAGGGCTTGTGCGACAGAAATTGACGAGGCAGGATGCTGATGAGAAAATCAATTACTTTTTTTCCAAGAAGTTATCAATTACTCTATAATTCCATGCCACTGGTTGATAAATTATGTTAAAAATATGCGTTTGGTACTAACATTCTCATTGATAGCACCACTTCTCTTCGAGGCTTCAGCGATATCTGTCTCAACAATAATGTGAAGGTAGAGTTTTTACTTTCCTTTTTGGTTTCCTCCAGTGTTGTCTCCAGCCTACGCTCTTTTAATGTACAGCATATTCCGTCTGATACTGTATAACGTTTTGTTATTGTGATAATCTTTATTTCTCGTGTCAAAAAGACTTGGCTTCAATTCATATTGACAGTTAAAACACACAAGTGTCTTTTGCGCCAAGTTGCAGTGTTCTACCTTCTTTCTTGTCGAAATCACTTTGTGAGCACGCAGCAGGGGGCTGTGATGTGCATAGTTGCAGACGTCTTTACTGCTTGGAGGCACACGAGTGAGTAGAAGTTCGGTTTATATCGACAGTATTCGTGTAATATCGTACGTGCTTTCAAGCACGAATATAGACTTCTATTTGGTTTCGTCCAACATGCAGCGTCAAGGGGTGACAGCGAGTTTAGGAGGTCTGCCCAGTATGGTGTATTCGTGTTGTGCACTTAATGCAGTGTGTAAATGGGCACTGAGAGCAGCAGCATCGAGTGCCTACTGTTGAGTGAGTGTGTCTGCTGCGGACAGGTACACTTTCGAAAGGAGCGAACTCTTTGGAGGCCGTTCAGCGAACGGCACTTGGGAAGGCGTCGTGGGGCAGCTGATGAGAGGTCACACAGACTTCGGGCTGGCGCTCATGATGCTGACGACGGCGCGTCTGGACGCCGTAGATTTCTCGCTGCCACTCGTCTTCTCGCGGTAAGTCACCTATGGCTTAAAATAAGAGACCTTCGTTGTCATCCAACAGCTATACTGAAACTTCTGTGACAATTCTAACACTTAGAAAAAAAGTTCCAAACGAATGCAAAAACTCGAGATGTTCAAAAGTCTTCGAGCAATAAATACACTACTGGCCATTAAAATTGCTACACCACGAAGATGACTTGCTACAGACGCGAAATTTAACCAACAGGAAAAAGATGCTGTGATATGCAAATGATTAGCTTTTCAGAGCATTCACACAAGGTCGGCGCCGGTGGCGACACCTACAATGTGCTGACATGAGGAAAATTTCCAACCGATTTCTCATACACAAACAGCACTTGACCGGCGTTGCCTGGTGAAACGTTGTTCTGATGCCTCGTGTAAGGAGGAGAAATGCGTACCATCACGTTTCCGATTTTCATAAAGGTCGGATTGTAGCCTATCGCGATTGCGGCTTATCGTATCGCGACATTGCTGCTCGGGTTGGTCGAGATCCAATGACTGTTAGTAGAATATGGAATCGGTGGGTACAGGAGAGTAATACGGAATGCCGTGCTGGATCCCAACAGCCTCGTATCACTAGCAGTCGAGATGACAGGCATCTTATCCGCATGGCTTTAACGGATCGTGCAGCCACGTCTCGATCCATGAGTCAACAGATGGGGACGTTTGCAAGACAACAACCATCTGCACGAACAATTCGACGACGTTTGCAGCAGCATGGACTATCAGCTCGGAGACCATGGCTGCTGTTACACTTGCCGCTGCATCACAGACAGGAGCGCCTGCGATGGTGTACTCAACTACGAACCTGGGTGCACGAATGACAAAACGTTATTTTTTCGGATGAATCCTGGTTCTGTTTACAGCATCATGATGGTCGCATCCGTGTTTGGCAACATCGCGGTGAACGCACATTGGAAGCGTGTATTCGTCATCGCCATACTGGCGTATCACCCAGCGTGATGGTATGGTGTGCCATTGGTTACACGTTTCGGTCACCTCTTGTTTTCATTGACGGCACTTTGAACAGTGAACGTTACATTTCAGATGTGTTACGACCCGTGGCCCTACCCTTCATTCGATCCCTGCGAAACCCTACATTTCAGAAGGATAATGCACGACCGCATGTTGCAGGTCCTGTACGGGCCGTTCTGGATACCGAAAATGTTCGACTGCTGCCCTGGCGAGCACATTCTCCAGATCTCTCACCAACTGAAAACGTCTGGTCAATGGTGGCCGAGCAACTGGCTCGTCACAATACGCCAGTCACTACTCTTAATGAACTGTGGTATCGTGTTGAAGCTGCATGGGCAGCTGTACCTGTACACGCCATCCAAGCTCTGTTTGACTCAGTGCCCAGGTGTATCAAGGCCGTTATTACGGCCAGAGGTGGTGGTTCTGGTACTGATTTCTCATGATCTATGCACCCAAATTGCGTGAAAATGTAATCACATGTCAGTTCTAGTATAATATATTTGTTCAGTGAATACCCGTTTATCACCTGCATTTCTTCTTGGTGTAGCAATTTTAATGGCCAATAATGTAATACTGTAGACTGATGACTAAATGGTGGCCTCTCTTGTATCACTAGGAAGTTCAATGATATTCACAGTGTCAGGGGACGAAAAGACAAGAAACTAAGCTGAAATATAAAACCAAGTAAAAGTGTGTTTCTTTATCTTAATAGCTACAGTATATTACATTTGTGTAGATCAGAGTGATCGATCTGTAGGAAACGGGGTTACTGTAGCGTTATGTCTTTGATGGTACAGAGCGTGCATCTCAGATTGTATGATCCATGTGTGGGACCAGTAGATAGCATACATTTGTATGTAGTAAAGAAGGTGTTCTACACCACAGAATGTGGTCACAACACAAATAATCATCATTCACTCCACAGAGCCATAATGGGCTCTGAAATGTCAGCACCAGTGTTTTGCAAATTTGGATTCATTTCGATCATACCTTTGAGTATTTCTATTTCACAGATGTATATGTTTTGTAGCAGAGAATATTTAATTCTATAGGTTAAAGCAGGTGAACTGTTTGGATAACAAGAATCAGTAACCTGTTTTTAGTTCCTGCTTGCAGGGTGGTCGTAATTATTCAGGAGCCAAAGGAGGAGGAGACGACGTGGAATAGCTTTCTGCGGCCCTTCGATGTACGTCTCTGGCTGTGCATTATCGCAATCATTGCCCTCGTCTGGGCTGTCCTCAGAGTTCAGAGGAGATACAGAGCACGTGTGGGGCATCACGACGACTACAGCCAGACGTACAGTGATGTATTGCACGTCGCAGGAGTATTCTTCATGCAAGGTATGTATTTTTTGAAAGGTCTGGCTAGAATTTGTCATGATGTGAGGAATAACTTATATTAGATTATGTATGACTAAAAACAACATAATATTTGAGTCAAATAAACAAAATATGTGACAAGCAGTCGGATGTGGTCGCATTTAGAACTGGATATGATATGTTAACGATATAAATTCTACTATGATGTAATAATAATTCGTGATTAATTATAATAATTATAATTCAACAATGCTAGAAGCTGAGGAAATGCCTTAAAATTTGTGCCATAGCTGGGACTTAAACCTGCGTCTCCTGCTTACTAGGTAGATGTGGTAACCTCTTACAACACCATAACACTATGGATAACAAACATGCACGGACAACCCTAGTCCAATTCCCTTCATAACATAGCCGTCAGTACACGCCTTCCATGGTGTTGTAATGCTTACACATCTGCCTAATATGCAGGAGATCTGCTGTCCCAACTGTGGCTCAGATTTCACTCATATATTCTGCTTTTCTCATTAATGAAAATAAATTTGAGAAAAATGTTGTTCCGTCAGATTAATAATTAGAATTATTCATAAAAATGCAAAAACTGTTGCATTTAGAGCAGAACTGTATAATAAAGAAAAATTAAAATTGAAACGTCCCCCTTTTGAAAAATTACTGACACACAATATTTTTTTAGCACAACACAATCTGACTTTCAATAATCCCTACAAAAGAATGGCCCTGACTAACATTAACCTATACCTTTCACAAATCACTTACCTCACAAAAATCTTGGTTACTCGAAGTATTGCAATACAGCGAGCGCCACTACTGCCAGCTAACTAAAAGATTCAAACTACGGAAGGCACTAACTACTGATAGGCATAGTTAGCAAATGAAGGATTTTAATAGAGAACAAACAATGTATTTACCTTAATAGTATTGAAAGATCATAATATACATAGGAGTTCATAACATCCATTCTTACAAATTTCAAAACTCCGCCATTTCGCTCCCCACATCCACCACTGCTGGCGGCTCACCTCCAACTACGCAACGCTACGCGCTGTTCACATCCAGCTGCCGCTGCCCAACACTACAATGGCAGACAACAATGCAAACTAGCCACAGACTGCACACAGCACACCCAGTGATTTTCATACAGAGCGCTACGTAACATTGCCAATAAGAAAACAAACAGCCTACTTACATAGCCCCCATGCTCCCCACAAAAAGTTTTACAAATTGTTTTTGGCACTGGCCAATACAGATTTGAAAAATTTTTTCATAATTACAGTAAGAAAGATATCAAATGCACACACTTATTAATACAATGTTGGTCAAAAGCTAAAATTTTCTCTCAGTCCATAAAGACAGTCCTGATCATTCATCACAGTAAAATTCCAGTGTTTTTCTCAAAGTCTGAGCAGTAAAAGAAAATGCACACAGAAGTAATGGATTTCCATGCAGTCTTGAAGAAGTAGTGTTGTCCTTCCAACGGAAAGACAGTGCTGACTCTTGACATGCTGACAGGTAATGGGCCACTACAGAGCAAACCCACAGCAGAGTCATTCGACGTTTTGAAGAATATTGTTAGGTAGGTCATCACAGAGCAGACCCACTGTAGTCCTGGTAGAGACTACGGTATTGGTGGGCCACCAGAGGTGCAGACCCACTGCAGTCCTTGTAGAAATAATGGTATTGGTGGGTCATCAAAGATGCAGACCCACTGTAGTCCTTGTAGAGATGGCCAGCAGCCATCTGTTGCGACTGTGCAGGTGCACAATCACCATCGAAGAGTCTTGCGGAGAGTATAGCAAGTCCATAAACCACCACTTGTGCACTCACAGAGTTTTTTTCTAATTGTCCTTAGAACCAGCAATGCTGTTATCCAGTCCCTTGCTGAATTATTAACACACGTGCAAACACTATCAGTCCCTACTTCTCACATATTGTCCATATACTATGACCAACAGAAACGTGTGCAGTGAAACATAACTTACAAGTTACTTAATTTGATGAACTGGTATCAATTACAATTTTATAACATAAGAATACAATAACAAAGGTACAAAATACATCATTAAAAACATAATAATACAGACAACATTTGTAGTAATACAGGCTTTACAAAAGAATCGAAATAACATCAGTGTTACAAGAATTATGACATGAGTACATACATGAAAGACCAGAATAACTTTTGAAACATCAACTTCACACATGAGCATTAAAACAAAACAGAATAAATAATGTCTAAACATCTTTATAAAGTAAATAACATAGTATTAGAAAATTTCTACAACATAACTCTCATCAGCTAAACACATAAAGACAGGAAAAAGACAAATACGCAAGGGTACATAAACACATAGCGGAATAACACAATGGAAAGGACAGGGTTCGTTTTCAGTGTAACATTTGGTACTGCAGTCCAACCCAAAACTTCATTCCATAGATCTTTCGTCTTATTTCAACATTTGTTTTCACCAAAACATCATATCCAAGCATGCTTACTGTATTTATATGTACACATATTTGTTACCTCATTATTTATTTTCCATTATCTTACATCATTTATTTCCAAGAAAATCCTACCTAAACTTGTTGTCTCTAAACCCTACTTTTTTTTCATATCCTCTTTCAAAATATTTTTTTCGCCAAACAATATTCTTATAGCTTCTCAATACATTTCTTCCAATTCATCAAAACTCGTTCTCTTATGTAGCCTACCCCATTTTAAGCTAACATAAATCTACTGAGCTCAATGGTAAACTAAGGAATGAGGCAATGCAGCAGCACAAAACAATTAACACAAACAGCAATGATAAAAAATACAAAAGGCAAAGCAAGCAGCAAAAATTTGCAAAGCAAATGCAATATTACAACTAATATAAGGCAATGCGCAGCAAACAAGAAAAATAAATTCTTAGTAAAACTGGCTTAACAGAGTAATACAAAGTGAAATTTAGTAGCACTATGCCTGGCAAACAGCAGTAGCAAATGCAATAACTTATATCTAAACATGACAAAGCTCAAGCAGAAAAAATAGTACACTAAAGACAACAACACAGATAAGGGAAATGTATATTCACATCTTAATATCTATGTCATTAAAGTGGTGCACCACAACTTACTCTACCATAAAAATTACCAAGTACTTGAAAAGAAAATTATATATGCAGTTACTGTTATTAGTCCCTTCTTATTGTTCTTTCCATTTCAAGAGCTCCTTTTTCAAAGAATGTGGATCATAAACTAATTATTTAATAGATCTGTTGACAGAAAGTGTTCACATTAGCAAATGCATTTAATTTTGCTTTATGAAACCAATGCTGCAACACAGCTGGAGATCTGATATTAAACAAAATGAGCAATCTCTCAACTAGAAAGACAATAGATGTAAAATGTTTCTCATCATTTCATTAGGCATTTTAGTAAATATCATAAATTAAGAGCTCCACAGTATAATCATATGTTTTCTAGTTTGAGTGTGTCGTATTTGCGATGCTTTCAACAAAGAAATGTCAATAGCGAGGATAATGACCTCCTTTTTTCTCCACCTGTGCCTCTGAAAGGCACACACTAATGGCTTTTTTCCAGGCAACTGTCGCACAGCTGCCCACATAATGTGTCGTGCCCACGACGCATTACGTGAATGTCACTTAACTTTCTTACCGAAATATTTACAACACCAGTTTGCACTACAGTGGCAGTCTCATGTACAAAATTTCACGGGTCGAGAATTTGCGTTGCAAATGTGTAGAAACAAAATCTTATGAATATAACAGTGTCCAAAAAATTTTTGCCGGCATTGTGATACATTCACGCATTTACACACATTTCATAACTCTTAAAGTACAATTCTTGGTATCCAACAATCTTTTTCACAAGTCAGAGTCCCTAACCACTATTCATTACTCCTTACCTTATTACACATATACATATTCGTCGACACTTCTTCAATATTTCATCTTAACAAATACATAGCATAATCAAATTCTTCATATAACATCAGCTTATTGATCATAAACATACCTCAACAGCATAATACACATCGTCGTCATAAAAATAACATCAAAACACCTCAGTCAAATCTCAAAAACGTCGTAGCTTTCTGCAATAATGTCAAAACAAAAAAAAAATACTCTGCTCATTTCAATAGTGTCATCTACCTCAAACGTACTTTAAAATCATGCTCCCTTACCAAAGACATCATTCAAAGCTCTCATAGTATCACAATGGTTCTGAAAAAATATGAACAGTTCACAAAGTACAGACAAAATACAAGTTCATAAGTGTGAAGTTATCCATCTGTGTAATTACGTAAACATGTGTCACTGATGTAGTAAAAAAAATGTTTATCTCTCAGTTAAATGATCAGATAGCTGTGTAATACTGTGTTAGAGAAATGTGGTACCGAAGTGTAAAGTTGTATAAGCAAATACCATATTAGCTAGGGCTCCTTGTGCTTGCCAAACACATGGTACACAAAGTAAGCGTGTACCCCCCTGAAGATTAATGTAATTATACCCTCAGGTGTTACAGATTACAGAAATGGAATGAAATGTATCACGGAAAACTTTCGCTGTAATTCAAAAATCTTGAAAAATAAATGGTTTAAGTACAAAATTAATCACTCAAATGCGTCTCCTGTAGCACTGAATGTGCGTCTTGCTGTAAGATAATTCTGTGGAACTGTCGTACTTATCGTCCTCTGTAAGCAAAGTTCTGCTGAAGTCAATGTACTTGCCTCATGATAAACAAAAGTGAAATGCTTTGCGTATAGATACCTTACTTATTACGTTTATTGCCGTGATGAAGAAAGTACTGTACTGTAACATATTGTTGTGCTATGGAAAAGGCTGTCTCATTGTAGCTATACCACAAAAGTTACTAGTAAAACATGTTTTACTTTCCAGAATAATTCAGAAAAACTGTGCAGATATAAAACAGATACACCGCAAAAGCAACAATGTAAATTGTGTCACACATTAGTAGCATTGTGATATAATTTTGTAGCTGTCAAAGAAACCAAATGCTAAGTCATCTTTAATCCCACAGAAAGTACTTCAAATAAAGAATGTCTTTTCAAGTATACCAAAATGTTGCATTAAAATCTCATTAACGGTACAAGTTCTAAGTATGTAAGCCTGATAGTCATTACGTAATCGTGCAACTTGTTGCAAGAATGTACAACACTGTGTCATCTGTTCACTATAACAATGCATTCGTAATTTCTGTTTAAAAAAGTTCCCTAGGATATTTAACTTCAAAACATTGTTGCATGTTAACAGTTTCTCAGTGTGACAAATTGTACTAATGCGTGAAGTGAAAGTTTTATGGCAAAGACTAGGTTAAAAAACAGATTATCTTTCAATAAACGGTTTTACATGAGAAATGTGGTGGAAACCTTTACTCTTCCTAGTACGCAGAGTTTCAACTTCAACGCAATTATCGTGCGGTATACGTCGGTAAAGAATACTGGAATTTTTCTCAAGGTTAGCGTCTATGTTATTTTTCTCTGAGCCAGCCGGCGCACGCGGCTGCCTGCGGTGCGAGTCATTGTCTGTCTCTTTGTTGGCGCGCGCCGTTATTGGGATTAGGAGACCGAACTTCTACAATTTCACCATGTCGAGAGTGCCCTGCTCTGTTTGAATCCCACCAGTTCTGATGGAATTCAGGTCTGTCGTTTTGTCGGTAGTTTACATAGTTTCTTGTTTGTCGGTCATGTGGTGGAGAATTTCTCCCGGAATCATAACTGCGTAGTGGACTGTTGCGTCTGATGTTATTCTGTCTCCATTGATAATAAATATCTTGGTTCCTATATTTTCTGTTTCTATGGTTGTCTCTGTGATAGTTACTACCGCGGAGAGATGATCTTTCCCTGTAATTATTACTACTCTGCCAACGGATGTCATATGTGTGGTGTCTGTTTTGGTCATGATTCGTGTTGTGGGAATAGCCTTTTCGTGTCCAGTTATTAAGTCTTTCATCGTGGAATTGCGACGGATGTGACCTGTAATTGTTGTGTTCCTGTTTTCGCGTTCTGCGATTGTCAGTGTCAATTTCTAATTCTTGTAAGAGTCCCTGAAAAGCTTCAATGTCGTCTTTGCAACGTCCTGCCAAAATAATATGCCGTAAATCTTCAGGTAATTTGAATAAGCAAATGCGGATGAGTTCTGAGGGGCTGTATGGGTTTGACAGGTACTGATTCTTGTGCAACATGTCTTCAAAATATTTCACAAGACTGGAAAATTCAGATTGTTCGAAATGTTTCATCATTACTCGGTCTTGTGTGGCTTGAGACCAATATGCTGAGAGGAAGGCATGGTAAAATTCTCCTTCACTGTGGCAATCGTGAATGACCGATCGCATTCTTACAGCTGGTTCATTCTCTAAGTAGCCACACATAAATTCTAATCTGTGTTCTAATGACCAGTTGGGCGGAAAACAATGAGAGAATTGATGAAGCCACACTTGTGGATGAATGTCGTTGCCAGAATTCTTAAATGTTTTGAATTTACATGTAGTAATGAACAGTTTATAGTCAAAATCATCATTTCGGCGAGTCGCATGTCGGTCATTGTTACGTCGTTTCGGCGGTTCCATCTCAAATTTCGGTGTACCTTGCCAATTTCTTTCATAATTTCCGAAGTGCCCTGTGTTATTATTTTGTGGCTGTTCCGTATTTCTATGTCCCTCTTCCCCTATTGGAGCGCGAGTGTCCTCTAAAATATGTAATTCCTGCATTACCTGTGTCAACTGATCTTGTACTTCCCGGATTTCTCTTTGGCGTTGCGTATGAATTTGATTCTGATTTTGTTTGAATTTCCTAATTTGTTCACACTGGTCTGTGTCATTAAAGACTACTGGTTTTGTGTCATTCAGATTATCATCTACCTTCGTAGAAAAATTATTTAGCTGATCCGAAAGTTCAACTACTTTATTTGATAATGAACTAATTTCCTCCATGTGTCTTTCTGAACCAATTTTCAGAGTATCTACTGTGTCCTTTAAGTTTTCCTTAGTTTTTGCAAGTTGCGTAACCGAATCGGTAGATGTAACTGAGTCAATTTTAGCTTGCAAGGTGTCGTGATTTTCATGAACTATAGTTTGCAGTTCTTTTATGGCTGCTTCGTGATTCTGTAATGAATTTTCATGACGCGAAAAAATAGGTTGGAAATGCTCTCAAATTTGTGTTTTTACGTCATTACAGACTTTTTGACATTTCGATTCGATTTTATGTAACTCAGTAGTTAAATCTTCACGTGTTTGTTCAAGTGTGGTGTCTAACTTTTGAAAATTTTGTTCCAATGTGTCTAACTTTTGAAGATTTTGTTCCATTGTGTCTAACTTTTGAAGATTTTGTTCCCTTGTGTCTAACTTTTGTAGCCTTTGTCCCATTTGTTGCATTAACTGTAATAACAATGCACTGGTGTCTGAAACATGTTCCTCGGTGCTTTTCGGCAGTGAAGTTGTACCGGAAACATTCACATTTTGACAAGCAGAAAATGTGTCTTGACTTATTTGAGAAAACGGTGAGGACCCAAAACCTGAATCTGCAGTAGTTGCAAAATTGTGTCCTGTCATTCCTGATTCCTGAGGTGAGCTGTTGCCGACCGATCGATCCATAATGCTTCCCTGTTCACTAATTGTTTCACTGTCTACACCATTGTTTGCCGCCCACTCCAATTCCCTATGCACAATTACCAAATTACTACTTTGAACATTAGTTAATTCATTATACGGTGGCGCTAACACACTGCTTTCGTCTTCACTGTCATTTCTCAGTTTACTTTCGAGCCTAGTATTAGGTTTTTCACACGCCATTATTGTCACAATATTTCACACGACAACACAGAAAAGCACAATTTGAAGAGCACAATAAGAAAACACATTAACATAGCATTGAAAATGATATCTCGTTAATTGCAAGCGCAGCTGCAAAATACTTGGTGCAAATTTACATGCATGCCACAACTGTTTTACTGTACAACAATGAAAGACTGCAACTACAAAGGAGATTCTCTCTACAATTAAATTACACAAACTACAAGAAAATATCAGAAGATTCCAGTGAGGTATCCTCGGCTAAGGGTCGACATATGAAATGTCCCCTTTTGAAAAATTACTGACACACAATATTTTTTTAGCGCAACGCAATCTGACTTTCAATAATCCCTACAAAAGAATGGCCCTGACTAACATTAACCTATACCTTTCACAAATCACTTACCTCACAAAAATTTTCGTTACTCGAACTACTGCAATACAGCGAGCGCCACTACTGCCAGCTAAATAAAAGATTCAAACTACTGAAGGCACTAACTACTGATAGGCATAGTTAGCAAATGAAAGATTTTAATAGAGAACAAACAATGTATTTACCTTAATAGTCATAATATATATAGCAGTTCATGACATCCAGTCTTACAAATTTCAAAACTCCGCCATCTCTCTCCCCACATCCACCACTGCTGGCGGCTCACCTCCAACTGCGCAACGCTACGCGCTGTTCACATCCAGCTGCCGCTGCCCAACACTACAATGGCAGACAACAATGCAAACTAGCCACAGACTGCACACAGCACAGCCAGTGATTTTCATACAGAGCGCTACGTAACGTTGCCAATAAGAAAACAAACAGCCTACTTACGAAATTAATATGAAACATAAAATGTTTAAATAAACTTTAAATCTGTAAATGTTAGAGGCATATCTTTAAATCTGTAAATGTTAGAGGTATATCTTACAATCATTTCCACAAGAAAGTGTACGCCATAATTTTAAATGTGAAAGTATACACGATAATTTTAAATGTAACGTCCGCAGTGACATCTCTGGTAGTGGTCTTGAATCTGTAATCAATGCGCTTTTGCACTGTGTATGAATAAACAGCGTGAGAATGAAATGTTATATTTTGTCAGTTGCAGTTTAAAATTACTGCCAAATTTCTGAAGCGTCACGAGGTAGTGCCTCTTGTAGATCATTCAAAAGGACCAAAGCTTTCATATGGAGCTGCTGCTAAAATTCTTTGAAGGTCAAAGACACTTGTTGCAAAGTGGGCCCATCAATATTTAGAGGTTGGGAACGTTGATGATATACAGGAGAGAAGGCTAAGGCGCGAAGCAATACTCGATAAAGGAGGCGATTGGATTAACTATTAGGTAATTGTGCAATTAGTAATAACACATGTTTTCATGTAAACATATATGTATAATTGTGTCTTTTATTACATACAAATAATGGCGCACACTGTCTTGTGAAACTCATCGTATATTCAGATTTAAATACTCTATGTGAGTAACTTCCTTTTTTTGTAAGACATTTATGTCTCGTCAGTGTGCTGCTGAAGAGGAACATTTTGAACAATTATTTCCCATGCATAACTGGATCAGTTTCAAATCTCTGTAATTCAGCTTGCTATTAATAACAAAATATTGAAACTTCAACTGTCAGATCATTAAAAAATATGGAAATAACTGAAATTGTCTCTCAGGTGGATATTAAAATATTAGACAGCCTGATAGGTATATTTAGATATTTGAGGAAGAAAATTTTGAAAAAGTTAAGTGGAAAGTCTCCATGTATGAGATTTAAAAGTATGAAAAATGAATAATCCAAGCTGAGGATTATTTTTTTTATGAAATGTGTAGACATGGAGGAAATCCAACTTAATAGTATGTACAATATTAAATGGTCCCAAAAAGATAAATTGTAGAAATGTTCATTAAAAAATTATATAAAAACGATTTAACATACAATGCAATCAAGGAAATGAAAAATCTAAACAGGAAATGGAATTTTTTCTAGTTAGTTAAACTTCTTTGCACAATATCTAGTAATGGAAATTTTACAAGTGCAGGTTTCTCTCTGAAAATGTTTTCCTCTTTGAAGTAATTTTTGAGTTCAAAATGTTTCTTCTAGGGTATGTCCTTCATTTTATACTTTTTAGCTGTACTTTGCTTTTATCTACAAGTTTTGAACAAGTGTCTATTCTTTCTGTGTCAACTCACCTTTGTTGTCAGCTCTCGTGACACGTCATGTTACTAGACTCACCTTCGTCAGAATCGTGGTTATTCATGTACTTTAAGACAAAGTATCCTCATGTTGCGTTAACACTATGATGCCCATCTCAAATCTAGTGCTGTAGTACGAAGCACAGGAATTTCTGAAGGTCATACATAACACATGAAACAGAACATGGTAAATTAACCTTGAAATTGCAACGTAATCTTCATACTCGTGGTGGTACAGTTAATGTTATAACTCGACCTGGTAGGAAGATTACCGTCGCTTGTCCCATCCTACAGCTCCTACATGTTACTCTCTGTGGTAATGGTTTAACAAATTCGTGTGGTCCACGAAATTACAGTTACTGCTGGGGTATAAATAATTTCTAGCGGGTGGGTTTAACCAACCGGTAAAAATTTGAATGCAACGGATAACGCAAAATTTTTGGAACCACTACAGAAGGCTCCTATGCAGGGCTTAATAGAGAGCATAGAGCCATTATTTACTTTCATGATCCAGCATTCAGCTGTGGTACTGACTTTCACGTGTTCTTTATGATGAAGGGAGGATATAATCAGTCGAGGGTACAGGTTAATTGATATTTATTCAATACCGATGGCATTTCAATAACTAGCCGTGTGTCTGTTGGAATATACATCGTCACAACTCGTGTCTCTAGTTAACATGATTCACTTTCGCCACGTAATTATGGAAAGGGAGAGGGGAGCGCAGAACTGGCTTCAATGTACTTTTATTAAGGCACACAATTATACCTAACCAATGCTTATTACAGTCAGTTACTATAGGTCACGCAGAACAAGTCCAGCAAAGACACTACAAGCGAACTCGGTCAAGGTGGACGAGTATTTGCCTAAATATTTCAATTTTCGTTAAAACGTATGCTGAAGAATGGGTAGCAAGTGGTGCACTTAACTATGACTGTCAATTTTGCTTCAATCTTTCTTTTTGAAACAACACCACATTACTCAGCTGGGGGGAAGGACATTTACTATCATATGGCGGGAAAATTTTGCGAGTCTTTGTTCTGTCAATGGGCATTAAATTCTGAACTTTTCTAGATACAAGAGTTTAAACCTTGTATTTTACCTAACGCACTTCATTGTCGGCGAATCAGATAGTTATGGGGGCACAAGGAACATTAACTATCACATCGGTACTATTCCACACATGTGGCCAAGTAGCGGTAGCCATCAGAAATGCAAAGATATGGACACACAAGATCATTCCTTCCCTATCTTACACTCGCCCACTATAGTATGGTTATTCACTCGTCTAGTACACTTCTTCAGACCGAAACTATAGTTTACCAATGAGGTGGTTGCTCCAACCGACCACGTGGCGGGAAAGCAAGTACACAAAGGTAACATATGAAAAATAAATAAAAAAAACACCAAAATATTACTGTAAAAGAAAGACCACAACAAAATACATTAAATGAGTGGAATTCTGTTAAAGGCAGAGCAATAATGTGACCGTGAGCTTAAGACCCATGGTGCGTGGCCTAACCAAGGCACAAACAGAAGGTTCTACTGAAATTATTCGGGAGGACGACGGTTCAATTCCGTCTCCGGCCATCCTGATTTAGGTTTTCCGTGATTTCCCTAAATCGTTTCAGGCGAATGCCGAGATGGTTCCTTTGAAAGGGCACGGCCGATTTCCTTCGCAATCCTTTCCTAAACTGAGCTTGCGCTCCGTCTCTAATGACCTCGTTGTCGGCGGGACGTTAAACACTAACCACCACCACCATCTACTGAAATTTGACTAAATTATGAAAATAAGCTCCCTTGTGGGGGTTTCGTGGTAATATCACACCTGATTTCAACATCTGGACCATACTAACGAGCAGTTTTGAGACATTCTGATACCTTTGTTAACATTACCAGAATCGAGAGCTGAGTCTCCACGTCTGTCCAGCGTGGCTTCCCAGGAACAAGTAGACCTGCGGACACCTCGCCTAAGCGTTGTTCGTTCAAAAGCTGGTGGAGGGGATGGTTCGCCAACCTGTCAGAGCCAATACTCGTGCCTTCGCGACCTCTCTGCCCTGACTTGTACACTATCTTTGCTAAACTTGTTCGCTTTTAGGGGTTGGTACTATCCTACGACAGAATCACTGCACTCATGCAATGTTACGACCTCTGACTAAAGCTTTCTGCTGCTTCACATAATATCTCATTCATACAGTCCAAGGTATTACAAGGGAAAGGATGCAGGGAAACGTGGCACACACGAAATAAGAAATCAATGAATAAATAAATAAACACCGCTTGGTCCATTCTCTTCTGCTTGTCATCCACGGACTTACTTCCGCAGAGTAATAAACACTCTCTCCATAATTCTCCTGTACCGGAATTTATTGAGAAAACTATGGAACGGGACAACAAGTAACGTTTCAGAATGAAGTGGAAAGGTCCTAAAAGACTTTTGCTCTCTATCTCCAAATGCATCTTTCGACAACGCACAGGCAGTGAAATCAAGTGGAAAATTCCGAAAAAACTTTCGCCCCTATCTTCAAACGCATCTTTCAGTATTGTACACAAATTAAATAAATAGACAAACTAACGAAAGAATTGATAAATATAATCAGAGCTGATGATATACTCCGGCAACATATAGTTTACGACTGGGTGGATATTAAGCACTAGTTACTGGACTGCAAAACCAGAATACCAAATAAATTGTTGAAAAACGGAAAGTAAGTAAAAGTTCTGAAGAAAATAATAAAAGTCAACTGCTGGAGCAGCAAAACTTTATAGAAATAAATCTCAGGGCGTTGGCCGTCAAGGTCCTGTAACATTTGCAAAGCTTCCTAAGCAACATAGAAATACATGAGGAAAGATCTTAAAATTAATCATCACATGAAACCGAAACTTGCCTAGTTTTATGGTAGTGAGCCATCATCCTTCGACACTAGTACAGTAACAACGTTAGACTGTTAAGTAAATCAATGCAGTGGTTGTCAGTCGACTGGTGTTTGTCTCGTTGATATATACACTACTGGCCATTAAAATTGCTACAACAAGAAGAAATGCAGATGACGAACGGGTATTCATTGGACAAATATATTATACTAGAACTGGCATGTGATTACATTTTCACGAAATTTGGGTGCATAGATCCTGAGAAATCAGTACGCAGAACCACCACCTCTGGCCGTAAGAACGCCCTTGATACGCCTGGGAATTGAGTCAAACAGAGCTTGAATGGCGTGTACAGGTACAGCTGCCCATGCAGCTTCAACACGATACCACAGTTCATCAAGAGTAGTGACTGGCGCATTGTGACGAGCCAGTTACTCGGCCACCATTGACCAGACGTTTTCAATTGGTGAGAAATCTGGAAAATGTGCTGGCCAGGGCAACAGTCGAACATTTTCTGAATCCAGAAAGGCCCGTGCAGGACCTGCAACATGCGGTCGTGCATTATCCTGGGGAAATGTAGGGTTTCGCAGGGATCGAATGAAGGGTGGGGCCACGGGTCGTAACACATCTGAAATGTAACGTCCACTGTTCAAAGTATCGTCAATGCGAACACGAGGTGACCGAGACGTGTAACCAATGGCACCCCATACCACCACGCTGGGTGATACGCCAGTATGGCGATGACGAATACACGCTTCCAATGTGCGTTCACCGCGATGTTGCCAAACACGGATGCGACCATCATGGTGCTGTAAATAGAACCTGGATTCATCCGAAAAAAATAACGTTTTGCCATTGGTGCACCCAGCTTCGTCGTTGAGTACACCATCGCAGGTGCTCGTGTCGGTGATGCAGCGTCAAGGGTAACTGCAGCCATTGTCTCCAAGCTGCTAGTCCATGCTGCTGCAAACGTCGTCGAGCTGTTCGTGCAGATGGTTGTTGTCTTGCAAACGTCCCACTCTGTTGACTCAGGGATCGAGACGTGGCTGCACGATCCGTTAAAGCCATGCGGATAAGATGCCTGTTATCTCGACTGCTAGTGATACGAGGACGTTGGGATCTAGCACGGCGTTCCGCATTACCCTCCTGAACCCACAGTTTCCATATTCTGCTAACAGTCATTGGATCTCGACCAACGCGAGCAGCAATGTCGCGATACGATAAACCGCAATCACGATAGGCTACAATCCGACCTTTATCAAAGTCGTAAACGTGATGGTACGCATTTCTCCTCCTTACACGAGGCATCAGAACAACGTTTCACGAGGCAACGCCGGTCAAGTGCTGTTTGTGTATGAGAAATCGGTTGGAAACTCTCCTCATGTCAGCACGTTGTAGGTGTCGCCACCGGCGCCAACCTTGTGTGAATGCTCTGAAAAGCTAATCATTTGCATATCACAGCATCTTCTTCCTGTCGGCTAAATTTCGCGTCTGTAGCACGTCACCTTCGTGGTGTAGCAATTTGAATGGCCAGTAGTGTATTGTCGTTTCTTGTAGTTGGAGGGATGGATGTAACTCCCAGTCGACATTGAGGTCATCACAGTCGGCCATTGGTTGGATTTTTCCGTTAGGTGCTGCCACTGGCAGAACATGTTGTTCATTTTATTTGTATACTAGCATTCAGTAAAGACTTCACTGACGTTAAAGGAAATCTGACGTTTATTACGCCTGCACAGAGATTCTGTAGTGAAGCCTCGGGAACTGTTGGACGCTTTTCAAGAATGCAGATCTGTTTAGTATAGGAAAATCTACTAGTTATTTATGAGTATTTTGACAAAAAATGCTTTTCTCTGAAGCGGCCCACAATGAATCCCTCACTGGCAAGGTACAGAAATGCGTGCCGCCGTCTCAGCTACGAAAGAAATACACAGTTACTGCTTCAATCTCTCTCTCTCTCTCTCTCTCTCTCTCTCTCTAGCTTTAGTTTACTTTAAAAAAATTCCGTAAATTAAAATATGATTCAGATAACTCATTACTTCGACACTCTTATATTCGTAAATGTTGTGTTACTTCCTTAAATGCAGAAAGATGAAAGGGTGGACATATTTGAAGAAATATCACATGAAACCGCAAATGTTTCTCAAGCATAAAATTGCCATCCCCTTTTGCTGTAAGCAGTCGTGCTTCGTCAGTACACAGTAATAGGATAACTGAATAAAGTGTAACACCTGACAGTAAGCCTCATAGAGTGAATTAGATCATCCTAGGATATCTTCTTAAGAAATTTGCTATTTGCAAACCAAACTGCTTATGGACATCTACGGGATCGGCAGGTTGCGGCGGGGGTCGAGACACGAAGTCGTGCGACAGCGTGCGGGCGTCTCTGCTGGTGGCGTCGATGTCTGCGCTTTTGGTGTACACTGCCTACTGCGGCGCTCTCACCGCCTCATTGGCTGCGCACCGCCTTAAGATGCCCTTCACAGACCTGAAGGGCCTCCTGCAGGACGGTTCCTACAAGTTGCTGGTGCTCTACGCCTCTGGAGAGATGACCATATTCGATGTCAGTAAATTTAGGTTAAGTAGTGTGTAAGCTTAGGGACTGATGACCTTAGCAGTTAAGTCCTATAAGATATCACAAACATTTTTTTGATGTCAGTAAAGCCCTAATATATCTTAATGTCATTCATCTACGTATGGCCAATGCTACACTGATGTACGTCAAAACTGAAGCGCCAAGACGGAACCATTTGGCTGGGAATGACATCATAGCACAAATAACATAAATGACATTACACTGCACATAATGGCCACGCTAGTAGGTGGGTGACAGGATTGGCAATGAATTTAAGGGATAAGATGAAGGGATAATTGACAACAAAGTGTTTTATTGAAAAAAAAGGATGCAGGTGCCCTATGATACATGGGCCCTACATATGGGGAGGCAAGATGGAAAACTTCAGCCTCTCCAATATCGGTCTGTTGCGTTTTTGCGTTTCAAGGCCAGTAACAGAGAGAGCAAGCAGCTTCCCAGGCCAGCTATAGGTAAAATCCGCCCAGTCTCTTTGGAAAAGCTCACTGGTCTCATGGGAAGCGCTACACTATCAGTGCTGACATTGCGTCAGCAATGGCGTTACGACACGTAGACCCTCGCTTCCCTGTTCTAGCCTCGGTGGAAGGTTCGAAAATATTGAAGCTGTTACAATACTTAGGAGTAATTACACATTTTCTTCTCCTCCCTCTTCTCAAAGATCCGCGTAATGTGATGATTTTTCTCTGATTGCCGGCCAGGGTGGCCGAGCGGTTCTAGGCACTTCAGTCTGGAACCGTGCGACCGCTACGGTCGCAGGTTCGAATCCTGCCTCAGGCGTGGATGTGTGTGGTGTCCTTAGGTTAGTTAGGTTTAAGTAGTTCTAAGTTATAGGGGACTGGTGACATCAGATGCTAGGTCCCATAGTGCTCAGAGCCATTTGAACCATTTTTCTGTGATTGGGGGTTTATAATAATTAAAGACAAAGAAAAGGTTAACGGTGTTACATTCGCAATACACAATTTGCAAAAGCCATGAAAACAAAGACAACAACAGCATTTATATGACTGGCCTTATGATGAGTGGTGACATGACAGACGAGGTATACACGACAGAGAAGCCGCCAGGCTGGTACTAGTGGGTACGTGAAGGTAAACAAAATGTTGCACTGCTCGTATTCGCATAGTAATTGGTGATTTACTACATTATCATCCTACAGGGAGGGATTATAATTCAAAATTTATGTGATATTTTGGCTGATTCAAAGAAGTTACAGTCAATCAGTGTAACTTTTTACCAGTTGGGGTATCTTTATGCCGTTTACCACTTTTGTTTCAAATGGCTGCTGCTTGACCTACTTGCATTATTTTGCAGTAAAAGTAACAGTTTTATTACTGTGTGATTTCTAATTAGTATTTTAGTTTGTTTTCCCAACCTCATAACAGATTTTAGGCTTCTAATTATCCTTTAATTGCGTTGGCTGTGAAGAGATTTTCTGGTGACAGCGATTTAAGTTGAACAATGCCAGGTCGATACAAATATCTTGACATTTCAAAGTAAGCCTGCAGTACTGAACTGATATTGTTTGTTTTCACCTCTTATTAACACCTGATTTTATTTTGGCACTATCTGAATTTGCCCAGAGCGTTAGATATAGGAAAAATTCTTAGTTCCTGAAGACTGGTTTAATGTTATCCTGAATGACGTTGTAACTTTGTACCAGCATTAAAATTGAAATTTTAATCTATTAGGGCATAGGTAGTATACATTTTCACTTTTCCAGGAACTCAGTAAGTGTAGATGTAAAATGTTACAATGTCTCTTGTGGTGTGTAGTTTATTTTCTGTCGAGTTTTTTCAAAAAAATGGTGAAAATGGTATACAATTTCCATGATTGACTGTAGCAGTTAACAGTTATTATTGTGATTTTTATTTTCTTTCTTTGAGAATAGGATAACATATTAATGGGTTAAGAATAGCAGTGAGAGAATTTAAGTTGAATAATTCATGCATCTTTCTGGGAATTATGAAAAATGGCATAAATTAAATCTACTTAATTCATCATAATGTGACACATCGCGTGACCTAAAGTTGTTTATTTTGACTGAAGACATTGAAACAGATCGAAAACTACACATCGGATCATTAAAAGTTGTAATTCAATTTGTTCGTCTCGGAGGAGACATTCAATGACACCACATTCGACACCCCATAGACTCGAGAGTCCTTGAATATGCCATGGCACTTGGGACTCCACCTCCATCATAGCCGGCCGCGGTGGTCTCGCGGTTCTAGGCGCGCAGTCCGGAACCGTGGGACTGCTACGGTCGCAGGTTCGAATCCTGCCTCGGGCATCGATGTGTGTGATGTCCTTAGGTTAGTTAGGTTTAAGTAGTTCTAAGTTCTAGGGGACTGATAACCACAGCAGTTGAGTCCCATAGTGCTCAGAGCCATTTGAACCAACCTCCATCATACTGCGAGCACAGGACAGGCCAGCATTTCATAACTTCTAGTTGGAAACCCCATTCGCAACGTTCCATTCCTCCGACACAGCGAACAAGGAACTACTCGACGTGCAACTGTGGCCATGGCCGAGGCGAACGTTACTCTACTTTTTCAATTACAGTAGGTGTTCGAACGTAGTACCGCCAGCTTCAACACACTTAGTGATTCGATTTTCAAATGACCGTACACAGGACAGAAGCATATCTGTGGGAATGCTAGCACAGGCGTTTCTGATGCCGTTGACGATGTCTTTGCAGCCTGTTGGCAGTTGCTGGTATACGTTACCTTTTAAATATCCCCACAGAAAGAAATCCTGCAAGTCAAAATCCGGCGACATGGCGGGCTAATTAATTGCATCACCTCTGCCGATCCACCGACTAGTGTAAACACACGTGCTTCAATTTCGTAATGTGCTGGACAACCATCATTCTGAAACCACACACGTTGTCGAACGTCCAGGACAAGTTACTATAATACACTCCTGGAAATTGAAATAAGAACACCGTGAATTCATTGTCCCAGGAAGGGGAAACTTTATTGACACATTCCTGGGGTCAGATACATCACATGATCACACTGACAGAACCACAGGCACATAGACACAGGCAACAGAGCATGCACAATGTCGGCACTAGTAAAGTGTATATCCACCTTTCGCAGCAATGCAGGCTGCTATTCTCCCATGGAGACGATCGTAGAGATGCTGGATGTAGTCCTGTGGAACGGCTTGCCATGCCATTTCCACCTGGCGCCTCAGTTGGACCAGCGTTCGTGCTGGACGTGCAGACCGCGTGAGACGACGCTTCATCCAGTCCCAAACATGCTCAATGGGGGACAGATCCGGAGATCTTGCTGGCCAGGGTAGTTGACTTACACCTTCTAGAGCACGTTGGGTGGCACGGGATACATGCGGACGTGCATTGTCCTGTTGGAACAGCAAGTTCCCTTGCCGGTCTAGGAATGGTAGAACGATGGGTTCGATGACGGTTTGGATGTACCGTGCACTATTCAGTGTCCCCTCGACGATCACCAGTGGTGTACGGCCAGTGTAGGAGATCGCTCCCCACACCATGATGCCGGGTGTTGGCCCTGTGTGCCTCGGTCGTATGCAGTCCTGATTGTGGCGCTCACCTGCACGGCGCCAAACACGCATACGACCATCATTGGCACCAAGGCAGAAGCGACTCTCATCGCTGAAGACGACACGTCTCCATTCGTCCCTCCATTCACGCCTGTCGCGACACCACTGGAGGCGGGCTGCACGATGTTGGGGCGTGAGCGGAAGACGGCCTAACGGTGTGCGGGACCGTAGCCCAGCTTCATGGAGACGGTTGCGAATGGTCCTCGCCGATACCCCAGGAGCAACAGTGTCCCTAATTTGCTGGGAAGTGGCGGTGCGGTCCCCTACGGCACTGCGTAGGATCCTACGGTCTTGGCGTGCATCCGTGCGTCGCTGCGGTCCGGTCCCAGGTCGACGGGCACGTGCACCTTCCGCCGACCACTGGCGACAACATCGATGTACTGTGGAGACCTCACGCCCCACGTGTTGAGCAATTCGGCGGTACGTCCACCCGGCCTCCCGCATGCCCACTATACGCCCTCGCTCAAAGTCCGTCAGCTGCACATACGGTTCACGTGCACGCTGTCGCGGCATGCTACCAGTGTTAAAGACTGCGATGGAGCTCCGTATGCCACGGCAAACTGGCTGACACTGACGGCGGCGGTGCACAAATGCTGCGCAGCTAGCGCCATTCGACGGCCAACACCGCGGTTCCTGGTGTGTCCGCTGTGCCGTGCGTGTGATCATTGCTTGTACAGCCCCCTCGCAATGTCCGGAGCAAGTATGGTGGGTCTGACACACCGGTGTCAATGTGTTCTTTTTTCCATTTCCAGGAGTGTAGTACAGGTAGTTCCTCGTCCAAAAACGTTGGATGTTCGAGTCCGTTCAACGTGCTATCGATTAAACACGGACCAATCAGTTTGTTCCCTATGATACCACAACATACGTTAACCGACCATGGACGTTGATGGTCAGCTTACCATAACCAATGGGGATTGTCTACACTCCAACCGCTTAGCGCTACCTTGATTAGTGAATGTAGACTCATCGGAAAATAGTATCTCGACAAAGAACATGTGGGGCTTTGCATTTGTTGATGTACCCATTCACAAAACACTACCCTGTTATAGAAATTGGCGCCATGAAGTTCTTGATATAGCGACTCGTGGTATGGATGAAACTTATGGCTATGCTGCACTGTGACTACGGACATACCGGTATCGCGGTGTAATTGCAGGGCGGCTACCCATGGGTTGTTGTGCACTGCCGCAAGTACAGCTACTTCATTAGCTTCTCCTGTAACACGTTCGCTTCTTTTTCCTTTTGCCAGTCTGTGCGCTGTCATCAGTCATAAAAGCGTTCACAACCTTGTAAAAGACGAACGAGAGCAAACATGCTCAGGAAAACTCTCGGCATACAAGGCAACAGCAGCCCCAACATTTCTTCTACATTCTCCGTAAGTCAGGGTCATTTCAAAAATTTTTTTCTTCTGTGGTTGCAACATTCACCCTCCACTTGTATGTCTGTTCTCCAAATGATAGGTAGGTGTGCAGGCAATAAACACTGCTTAGGTATTTTAATGTTTAGAGCCGCTATCTGTTCTACGTCTGCCCAATACGTGAGCTCCAGTCGCGCTACCTGTTATGAATTGTCGTAGTTCGCTACACGGCCACGGTTGTGCGTCGAGTAGTCAGTATGTTGGGCGAATACAACGTTGCGAATGGGGTTTCCAGTTACAGGTTCTGAAACCTGTCCTACCCTTGCAGAATAGCGGCGGAATCCACTTGCCACTGAATATTCAACGGCCACTGAGTAGCATGTCGTAAGTTACGATTGTGTGCCCATTTCTATTCCTCCGATTACAGTCCCGTCTGTGGAAAAACAAAGAAAATGCTTCAGACAAAATGTATGTATATTTTGCCGTCCAATTATAATCTGCAATAAAAAACAACGGTTCCCATTGAAGAGTTCAAAGTTGCCTCCCACCCGCACCCAGACAATGGAATGTCTCAGTGCAAGATAAACAAATTGGAGTTATAACTGTTTTAGTTGCGATGTGTAGTTTTCGAGATATTTCAATGTCCTCAGTTAAAATGAACACCCTGTATATTCTCAGTGACTTATTACGTTCTTGGACTAAGAAAACAAGTGAGCACTACGCTGATCTGTTTTACATGTCTAGAAATAGGTTAAATATTGCAAAATTATGAATTTTATCTTCATGATAGCCATAACATCCTCTTCTAGTTACTCATCCTCGCAAGAATCAGTCACCTGAGAAAATAAGAAATACTTAGAAAAGATCTCTTCAGGAATGAAGCATTCTAGGAAAGCACATGCAGGCTGAAATAAAAGTCGTTAGCTAAACCAATATTAATGTGGATATGAAACTGGAAGAATATTCGTGCTTGCCTGCATATAATCATCCCAAATGTTAATACACAAGAAACACAATAAACCCATCTTCAGCAGTTTGGTGGGCGGTTTGGTAATAGTGGCGTATTCTAATACGAAACAATGATAATAATTTGCCAAACCAAGAAAGGGCTGTTATCCTTTCATATTACAAGGAGCAGGAAAGTCCTTTACTGCATTTATTAACCATGGATAGGATGGACCTCCATCAGCTGAAATTGTACAGTCCAAATAACTCACTTGGAGCTCTACAAATTTATATTTCCGTAATTTTAGGTTGAAATTTGCGTTTTGTGTTTATGAAAGTACAGCTCTTAGTCACTGCGCATGTTTTTCTAGGGAACTGCAAAATACAGTTATGTCACCTAAATACACAGGGGGCATAAAAGGTTTCAGTCCCTCAGCAATAAGTACACTAATAGTTGGAGTGTTGTGGGTCTGTTTCATAATCTGAAAGGCATTCTCAATTATTCATAGTTCCCTGTCAGTACTAAAATCGTAGTTTTCTGTCGATCTGCTGGGCGATGTATATCTAGTGATGGCCAGAATGTGTGTCTAGCAACGTGAAATATTGACAAGCTTCGTGCTCACATGTCGACACATATTTGGTATGCTTTGTCTCCTTCTTGTGAGTGTTTAGGGATGATAGGTGAAACCCAAAAACTTTTTGGTGGTCGTGTTATCCCAGTGTCCAACTTTTCTCTAATGCTCCATTCAACAACAGGTTGCAAAATGACAGGCTGTTACATGAAGTTTTTGACTAATTACCCCAGTGTACACAGCAGGAATCTCATGACATGTCAGATTTGTAGTAGGCACAAGTCACGCCACTTTTCAAGAACTATACAAAATATTTCATGTACAGCAGTGTGCTTCCTGCCGCCGTTGGATAAGCAGCTGCAGCTCAAAAATCAAAAATGGTTCAAATGGCTCTGAGCACTATGGGACTTAACTTCTGGGGTCATCAGTCCCCTAGAACTTACAACTACTTAAACCTAACTAACCTAAGGACATCACACACATCCATGCCCGAGGCAGGATTCGAACCTGCGACCGCAGCGGTCGCGCGGTTCCAGACTGTAGCGCCTAGAACCGCTCGGCCACACCTCAGCTGCAGCAGCAAGTCGTATACTCCTAGCTCACTCATTTGTTACATAGTTTAATTCTTAATTTCTTTGCGTGTTTTTGGTACTTGCATTGTTTAATTCATAAATTTCTGGCGTATTATAGTATTTGAGAGTTGTAGCATCGCGTTTTAGTACCTGAATAGTGTAAAATCGCGTAGTCTCCTTCCGCCGCCGAGCAGTGTGTCAGCAGTGCGCAAGTAGCAGCATTACTGCATTTACTAGGCAATCTTGTATTTTAATAACCGTTTAAATTTTGTCGATTTGTTTGCGCTCTCTGTAGATTAGTTCAGACGTTCTTTGCACAACAGTTTTTAGCATGGATAGGGACTGCAACTGCTGTGTTCGGATGCAGGCTGAGTTGGCATCCCTTCGCTCCCAGCTTCAGGCAGTGTTGGCTTCGGTCACACAGCTTGAGGCTGTTGCCAATGGGCATCACTGTGGGGGTCCGGATGGGGGTTTGTCGGGGACGGCCAGCTCGTCCCACGCATCCCCCGATCGGACTATGACTGTGGTTGCCCGGGATACTGCCCGCATTGAGGCTGATCCCTCACCTGTGGTGGAGTGGGAGGTCGTCTCAAGGTGTGGCAGGGGGTGAAAGACATTCCGGAGGGCTGAACGGAAGGCCTCTCCAGTTTGTCTGACGAACCGGTTTCAGGCTCTGTCTCAGGCTGATACTGATCTTCGGCCTGACATGGCTGCTTGTCCTGTTCCAGAGGTTGCCCCTCAGTCTGCAAGATCGCAGAGGGTGGGCTTACTGGTAGTTGGGAGCTCCACCGTCAGGCGTGTAATGGGACCCCTTAGGGAAATGGCAGCAAGAGAGGGGAAGAAAACCAATTTGCACTCCGTGTGCATACCGGGGGGAGTCATTCCAGATGTGGAAAGGGTCCTTCCGGATGCCATGAAGGGTACAGGGTGCACCCATCTGCAGGTGGTCGCTCATGTCGGCACCAATGATGTGTGTCGCTATGGATCGGAGGAAATCCTCTCTGGCTTCCAACGGCTATCTGATTTGGTGAAGACTGCCAGTCTCGCTAGCGGGATGAAAGCAGAGCTCACCATCTGCAGCATCGTCGACAGGACTGACTGCGGACCTTTGGTACAGAGCCGAGTGGAGGGTCTGAATCAGAGGCTGAGACGGTTCTGCGACCATGTGGGCTGCAGATTCCTCGACTTGCGCCATAGGGTGGTGGGGTTTCGTGTTCCGCTGGATAGGTCAGGAGTCCACTACACGCAACAAGCGGCTACACGGGTAGCAGGGGTTGTGTGGCGTGGTCTGGGCGGTTTTTTAGGTTAGATGGCCTTGGGCAAGTACAGAAAGGGCAACAGCCTCAACGGGTGCGGGGCAAAGTCAGGACATGCGGGGACCAAGCAGCAATCGGTATTGTAATTGTCAACTGTCGAAGCTGCGTTGCTAAAGTACCCGAACTTCAAGCGCTGATAGAAAGCACCAAAGCTGAAATCGTTATAGGTACAGAAAGCTGGCTGAAGCCAGAGATAAATTCTGTTTAGAAAGGATAGATTGCATGCAACCGGTGGTGGAGTTCAAAAATGGTTCAAATGGCTCTGAGCACTATGGGACTCAACTGCTGTGGTCATCAGTCCCCTAGAACTTAGAACTACTTAAACCTAACTAACCTAAGGACATCACACACATCCATGCCCGAGGCAGGATTCGAACCTGCGACCTTAGCAGTCGCACGGTTCCGGACCTTCGCGTCTAGAACCGCGAGACCACCGCGGCCGGCGGTGGTGGAGTGTTCGTCGCTGTTAGTAGTAGTTTATCCTGTAGTGAAGTAGAAGTGGATAGTTCCTGTGAATTATTATGGGTAGAGGTTACACTCAACAACCGAGCTAGGTTAATAATTGGCTCCTTTTACCGACCTCCCGACTCAGCAGCATTAGTGGCAGAACAACTGAGAGAAAATTTAGAATACATTTCACATAAATTTTCTCAGCATGTTATAGTCTTAGGTGGAGATTTCAATTTACCAGATATAGACTGGGACACTCAGATGTTTAGGACGGATGGTAGGGACAGAACATCGAGTGACTTTATACTGAGTGCACTATCCGAAAATTACCTCGAGCAATTAAACAGAGAACCGACTCGTGGAGATAACATCTTGGACCTACTGATAACAAACAGACCCCAACTTTTCGACTCTGTATGTGCAGAACAGGGAATCAGTGATCATAAGGCCGTTGCAGCATCCCTGAATATGGAAGTTAATAGGAATATAAAAAAAGGGAGGAAGGTTTATCTGTTTAGCAAGAGTAATAGAAGGCAGATTTCAGACTACCTAACAGATCAAAACGAAAATTTCTGTTCCGACACTGACAATGTTGAGTGTTTATGGAAAAAGTTCAAGGCAATCGTAAAATGCGTTTTAGACAGGTACGTGCCGAGTAAAACTGTGAGGGATGGGAAAAACCCACCGTGGTACAACAACAAAGTTAGGAAACTACTGCGAAAGCAAAGAGAGCTTCACTCCAAGTTTAAACGCAGCCAAAGCCTCTCAGACAAACAGAAGCTAAACTATGTCAAAGTTAGCGTAAGGAGGGCTATGCGTGAAACGTTCAGTGAATTCGAAAGTAAAATTCTATGTACCGACTTGACAGAAAATCCTAGGAAGTTCTGGTCTTACGTTAAATCAGTAAGTGGCTCGAAACAGCATATCCAGACACTCCGGGATGATGATGGCATTGAAACAGAGGATGACACGCGTAAAGCTGAAATACTAAACACCTTTTTCCAAAGCTGTTTCACAGAGGAAGACCGCACTGCAGTTCCTTCTCTAAATCCTCGCGCCAACGAAAAAATGGCTGACTTCGAAATAAGTGCCCATGGAATAGAAAAGCAACTGGAATCACTCAACAGAGGAAAGACCACTGGACCTAACGGGATACCAATTCGATTCTACACAGAGTACGCGAAAGAACTTGCCCCCCTTCTAACAGCCGTGTACCGCAAGTCTCTAGAGGAACGGAGGGTTCCAAATGATTGGAAAAGAGCACAGGTAGTCCCAGTCTTCAAGAAGGGTCGTCGAGCAGATGCGCAAAACTATAGACCTATATCTCTGGCGTTGATCTGTTGTAGAATTTTAGAACATGTTTTTTGCTCGAGTATCATGTCGTTTTTGGAAACCCAGAATCTACTATGTAGGAATCAACATGGATTCCGGAAACAGCGATCGTGTGAGACCCAACTCGCTTTATTTGTTAATGAGACCCAGAAAATATTAGATACAGGCTCCCAGGTAGATGCTATTTTTCTTGACTTCCGGAAGGCGTTCGATACAGTTCCGCACTGTCACCTGATAAACAAAGTAAGATCCTACGGAATATCAGACCAGCTTTGTGGCTGGATTGAAGAGTTTTTAGCAAACAGAACACAGCATGTTGTTATCAATGGAGAGACGTCTACAGACGTTAAAGTAACCTCTGGCGTGCCACAGAGGAGTGTTAATGGGACCATTGCTTTTCACAATATATATAAATGACCTAGTAGATAGTGTCGGAAGTTACATGCGGCTTTTCGCGGATGATGCTGTAGTATACAGAGAAGTTGCAGCATTAGAAAATTGTAACGAAATGCAGGAAGATCTGCAGCGGATAGGCACTTGGTGCAGGGAGTGGCAACTGTCCCTTAACATAGACAAATGTAATGTATTGCGAATACATAGAAAGAAGGATCCTTTATTGTATGATTATATGATAGCGGAACAAACACTGGTAGCAGTTACTTCTGTAAAATATCTGGGAGTATGCGTGCGGAACGATTTGAAGTGGAATGATCATATAAAATAAATTGTTGGTAAGGCGGGTACCAGGTTGAGATTCATTGGGAGAGTGCTTAGAAAATGTATTCCATCAACAAAGGAGGTGGCTTACAAAACACTCGTTTGACCTATACTTGTGTATTGCTCATCAGTGTGGGATCCGTACCAGATCGGGTTGACGGAGGAGATAGAGAAGATCCAAAGAAGAGCGGCGCGTTTCGTCACAGGGTTATTTGGTAACCGTGATAGCGTTACGGAGATGTTTAATAAACTCAAGTGGCAGACTCTGCAAGAGAGGCGCTCTGCATCGCGGTGTAGCTTGCTCGCCAGGTTTCGAGAGGGTTCGTTTCTGGATGAGGTATCGAATATATTGCTTCCCCCTACTTATACCTCCCGAGGAGATCACGAATGTAAAATTAGAGAGATTAGAGCGCGCACGGAGGCTTTCAGACAGTCGTTCTTCCCGCGAACCATACGCGACTGGAACAGGAAAGGGAGGTAATGACAGTGGCACGTAAAGTGCCTTCCGCCACACACCGTTGGGTGGCTTGCGGAGTATTAATGTAGATGTAGATGTAGAATAGACAAATTTCTGTCCTTCTCAGGTAGATGCAACAACTTTCCTTGTAACCTCTGTTTTAAGAGGGTTGTGATGTATACATTATGCTGGCTTTTGCGGTAGGGTGTTCCATTCATCCACGAGTGCAGCTGACGGTTGCTACATGGTTATTAGCGAATGCGGATGTGCTGCAATACGTGGACTCAACACGTACCAAATTTGCTTGACAGGATTTATGTCAGGGGAATAAGCAGACCAGTCCATTTACCGAATATGCTCTCATTACAAGAGTCCCTTCAACTGCACTGTTCGATGCGGGCGCTCGCTCATTGTCATCCAAAAAATGAAATCAGAGCCAAATGCACCCTGAAAAGATGCACATAGGAAGGACTACAATTTCACAATAATATTTGTAAGAGAGTGTATCGTGTTCAAAGATTTGGGGCTATCATGTGACACCACTGTTCATTGTCCCAGTCCTTATGCTCTTGGGACTATCGCAAATGATGTCATTGATGTGCAGGTGTCAACCGAAAGCAAGGATGCAAGGTACTGGCCAGTAAGCAAAGAGACTACACCCATGCAGTCACTATACCAATGTGGAACGTGAGATTTCGTGGCTTATAGTTGTGTTCAATATAGATGAACTGCACCTGCTGATTGATGTAAGTCTCTTTCTGCCTGATACAAAATTAAGCAGTCATCTGCTGCTGTTGTCCACCAAGGCTGATCACCTCATCTCTTGTGGGCAGCTGTGCCTGCAGTTTGGAATTCTCCCCATGCACATGAAACAATGCTGTGAGTAATACGAAATTCCTGGGCCACGCTCGTCATACTTCATGCTTCTTTCAGTTTCCTGATGATTCTTTCGTATGTGGAGTGATATATTCTCTCTGGTCCATGTTGTAATGAAGAACAACACCACAGTGCACCATAATTGCTTAGTGATTGATACTTACTGTGTTTTCCCATTCCTTCAACTGCCTCATGTTGTGAGGTCAGCCCCGCTTTCTATTACAGTCACACTGACGTCACGCCTTGTGACGTCAATCTTTCTGTACGTGACTGGGAGACCTCTGGAAATATGCTCCGCGCTTTTATTCATTTCCACTGAGTAGTTAATATGTTATGCTACTTTATCTGACTTGTTCTTAAATTTTTAAGAGTAATGCATTTCTTCATCGAGTACAATCGGTTGATACATCCTTCTTTTCAATGCACTTCCAGTTCATCTACCAACACATTCTGGGGTATCAGAGGAACCAGGATAAAAGAGTACATAGGAAATTTCAATTTGATCTTCACAGAGAGAATATTTCCCAGTTCACCACTTATAATTTGGAATCAATAGCCTTAATCTTCTGAGAATGGCAGGACAGATTCTTTCCTGCCCTTCAGTCCTGTTCCTGTCACTGCCAAATAGGAATTCTTGGTCACCTATTTGGACACTACGTGGCCCAGAGTCAAATACATCATGGACGCAGCACAGGTAATCATTCCACGGGAGCACATAAAAATTTGGATTATCGCATGATAATATATGTACTATAAGTGCAAATACTTCTACACCAGTCCTGAAATTAATCTCCCGCACGGCTACAGGACGTATTATCTCAAGTCCTAAGACACTCAGATTACAGCGGGTGAATGTTAAACCCACCTGTGATACAGAATCAAAAGTATCTTCCTTACCTAATTCTCCAACCATCGTCATATATTTCACCTTTTTCAATCTTTAACTTCTCACGGGATTGTTCTGGATCAGTGTGAGCTCAGAGCGATGGCCACTCCAACTACCAAAGCGTTACTGCCTCTAGTGTTTCTGCAGTTGCCTGTTGCTCGTAGCCGAATTCTCTACCATGCGCTCAATATGGTGCTTAGCTATTGTGCACGTGCTGTCCTAGGCGATGGCAACGACCAGACTTGGATCCGGTTACGAAGATGTAGCACACATCAAATTGGTTTGCCTCTTCCCTCAACAGAGCGAGTCGTTTGGTTTCTTGTAAGATACTAATAGACGAAAATTTGATCTTGTCTCCTACTCTAGGATCAATTCCTTCAATAAAGGCATCTATATCGCGATCGTCGGGCTCGCAAAGTACGATATCGTCATGTTCTTAACATTCTGTCAAAACATATGTTCGACAAAAAACAGCTCCGCTTCTATCAGCAAACGATTCAAAATCCTCTGCACGTTTTTTCGTCAATGTAGATCACAAGTACTGATAAAAACTAACTCATTTTTTACCTGGAAGTCTCTTAGCTGTGTAACATGACAAATCCAGAACACTTCACGCACATGTATCGGTTCAGTTAGAATCATTTCGTAATAATGGCGAACAGCGCAGTCTGTTAGGGGTTAGGGGTAGCTGAAAGATTCTCATGCAAGGAGAGCAGCGGCAGAAAAAGTTTGTCTCAAGTTGGGTGGTCGGTCTGGGAAGATCCCAAGGGCCTGCTCTTTTCGTTCTGAATTTGCGGTTTCTGAGTGTTAATACTTTATGCGCAGCCACCTTATCCCCCAAGTTCCTACCTGAAGTACAACATGTATATATTCAGCATTAACGTCACCAAGAATCCGGCCTTTCCGTTCCCACGAGACGTGAGTAATTTCGTACTATTTCAATAGTATTTCTTCTTGTATAATTCCATGTTTAACCTCCCTTATTAGACACTGTGTATGCCATGTCACGCTGTACTAAAAGACCGTTCAAACGCCGCGGGGTGTGGCCGCACGGTTTGAGGCGCCATGTCAGGAATTGCGCGGCCCCTCCCGCCGGAGGTTCGAGTCCTCCCTCGGGCATGGGTGTGTGTGTTGTTCTTAGCAGAAGTTAGTTTAAGTAGTGTGTAAGTCTAGGGACCGATGACCTCAGTAGTTTGGTCCCTTAAGAATTCACACACATTTGAACATTTCAGACTCAGCACCAATCAAGAAAATAGTTTTTGCGCTTTTGTACACCATGTCAAGAGAACTTCAGCAGTGTTTCTCTCTGTTCTTATTCTTCGAGGGACTTTCTCGTTCATCACATTGGCTACAAGCTTGCTACCACCCCTCCAAAGAGAATCTGCGCTGAGCACAGAGAACTTGGTATTCTTTTGTTCACTTTCTGCCATTCTGATGATTCGCTTCCAGGCTGTCGTTCTACGCTGACAGTGCAGTTTGAAGATGTTAAGTGTCGCGTTTTGCTACTCTCACTCCGAGAACCTCGCATTTATCTGGTTGTTTCTGCATCTTGGATGCGTGATTCATGGATTATTTTTGTTGTTTGTGAAATGTGCAGATGAGGAATTCTGATTTTGTTCTTCTTTCGGTCTTATTTACGATTTCAATTGAAGTCCTGCATAATTAATTTCAGCATTTCTTGTTAGTGTTCTGTGTTTTTTCTTCTTCGAAGAGTCACATTGCAGCAATATTCCACGTTGTTCTTCAATTTGAATAAATATTTGGTAACCTGATATCGACTCCATTTACGAACCTTACTTCGTACTACCTCTCCCCTGATTAGGCGAGACTTCTTTAATAAATACAATCAGATATGATTTCCCATTGTGTGCAGCGCCCCAATTCTTAATGGAATTTTGCATAACATGCAAAGCTGTTTATTCTTATGACGAGTAGGATTTTATTTCAGAGCTCAAACCATTACTAATGTACATTAGTTTCAGTAGCCACGAACAGAAGGAAAAGTTTCAGACTGGATCGCCATTCTGCAGACCAGTGTAGAGGATGGGCAAGCTAGGAATGTGGAAGACAGGATAGGGATTGATCTTAAGAGTAATAAGATGAAGCAATAATTGGCACCAAAGTGGTTCATTGGAATAGCGGGTACAAAGACCATACTTGGGGGGGGGGGGGATGAAACAAAACTGACTTCAGGCTCTTCAAAATCGGTCAATCGTGTATCGAGGCAGTAAGAGCAGTTTCCCAGGCCTGCTATAGGTAAAACTCGCCCAAAGCGATTGGGGAAAGCTCATTGGTAACTTCGGAAACACCACACCATGGGCTGTGACGTCGCATCGTCATCACTGACTATACGGCACGTGAGCGTTCGCTTCCGTGCACTAGTGTCAGTTGAAGAATTAGAAGTACCTAGGCTGTTACAATACTTAGTAATAATTATGCACTGTACAACAGAAACAACGAAGACTACATAAATAAAAATGGATAGAATACTATCTTTGGAATTCTGAAGGGAGCCGGAATGAAATGCAAGGGTACGAAAGAACACATATAACTTGTGTAGGTACGAGACTGCAGTTTTAGAGACTAAGGACGTGAAAGGAAAGACGTAGTTGGGAAGGAAATCAGAGAAGTATGTAGGCAATTCCCCATGTCATTCAATAAATACATTGAGCAAGCAGTAAAGGAAATCTGTGAGAAAATGGGAAAGGAGTTAACGTTCAGGGAGAAGAAACGATAACTTTTACATTTGTCAGTTACGTTTTAAATCTGCCTAGGATGGCAAAGCACTCCAAAGATAAGCTGAAGCTTATGGATTGTGTTCTAAAAAGAGTTTGTAAGATGAACATCGACGATAGTAAGCTAGAGTAATGGAAAATATTCAAATTAAATCTGATGCCGGTAAGGAATTACATCGCTATAAGTTGCAGGTACGTTTTCTAATTGGACAATAAAATGACTGACTATAACTGATGTAGAGAGAAAATGAAATACAGATCGTGAATAGAAAGGAAACCTCTCTGACAAAGGAAATTTTTTTAATATCATGTATAAAATTTTGTTAAGTTATTTTTATGATATTTATCTGGGGAGCAACATTGTATGTACCTGATATGTGGACAATAACTTGCTCAGACAAAATACAATAGAAGCTTATGAAGTGTGGAGAATAGCGTGGCTATAGGTATTCTGGCCCACACCGTTTACGCTTGTGTCACCATACTCACAGGTTAGTACAGTACCCTGCGTCCTTTCTATGATGTCACTGTGCCTCCTCCCCTTTCCTAAATCACGTCCCTTTCCTCGAATCAGACCAGTCAGGGAGCTTCTACGGAAACATCTACACATTTCGCTCAAACGACATTAATTTTCCCAGGCATTAAAACGAAACAGCCAGTCCCCCTTTTGTTCCCGGTACATCCTACTTTTCAACAAGTGCAAGATACTACGGACGCTAAAATTAAATATTTCCACATCTGAAATACCTGTATTATTTATCAAAAAACATGTGCCTCTAATGCTATGAACTTACAACTTAGTTATGTGTTAGTTATGTGTGTACTTGCTACTTGCAAGGAACACCTTGAGTTTCAGGTCGCAAGTTCGATTGCTCATTTGAAAGCATTATTATGTCAGTTAGGGCAGGTAAAATATTACTTGATAATGACTCACAATGTACATCAGGAGGGCGACAGAAAATGAATATCCCGGTGGTGCAGAGATCAACCTTATATGGGACGTATATATTACACTCCACAAAATGGACATCGTCAACTTCAAGAAATGTGCAAAACAAACATTAACTTGCGCCAGGAACACTGAATGAAAAATGACTCTCCACAGTGATCACAAAGTTTCGCATTATCAAGACCGAAGATGAACTCCTTTGGAGTAACAAATCGTGCAAGACGTTCAGATAGGTATTCACATTGAAAGAATGCATGCAGCATCATGCTGGTGTAACAAGGTGATGAGAACTGATGGAATGTGATGCCACGCAACCGAAAGCGAAACAGTCCATCGTGGAGCTTACCATAAAAATGGCTATTCTTTAAGGCAAAGCTGCAGTAAACCGATAATATGTTTTATAGGCACGGAAAAAACAAACATCCAGAGACAGAATTTGTCCATTGGCTACAGTGGTATGAATTGCAATGTCACACACTTTTCAGGAGGGATAGAGTGCTCTAAAGGGGTACGACATTTATACACAGACCAGGAATCAAGCAAAAGCAAGTTATTTTGACCAGATATTGGCCGAAAGCAGTGCTCAAACCATAGTTATAGTTTTCTTACGCCCATTTCCCACTTTTCTTGCTGTGACGTAAATATTCCCTATTATTCTTGCCTGACCATGCACATGAAAAAGAATTTTATGAGGCCACCCATTGCTCCTTTGAAATCACTGTAATCTATGTTGTGAGCAATTTGATGTGCATAACGTAGTAGATCACTATTACGCACATCCTGTAAATTGCATAGATCATCCTTCAAACGCGTAGACACCAGGTTTTGTAACAAGTGCGCCTTGTTCTCCCTTGAATATCTGTAGTTTTTCTTATCCACTACATGGCCATATTGCTATGGACCTATTCGAATTCTGGTCGTAATTGTTTTTCGCTCTGCTGTGGATGATCTTCCACGTACGTAATTACGTTTAGTACCCGCTGCTTGACAACGATTGTCCTTTATTATGTTTCACTGGAGACGGAATTTTTGGCTTCCTGTCCGACAAAGATGATGAACTGCGTGGCTCGACACCTGTTTCAGTGTCACTTTCACTTCCTGAGCACGTATCGTCGTCATTGCACTCCTCATGTACATTGTCCACACAGTCGAGCGCATACGACGCCATGCATTCCACTGATTCATTTTGCAGAAACACGAATGTTTCATCTGCCACTTCTTTTTCAATCTGAGAAATTCCTTGTGTTCATTTTTGACGAATTGTGAACTTCGGCAACGTTGTTGTAGATATAATGAAATGTTTTCTTTGTTTATCGCTGCCATTGATCTGTTTTGTATTATCATCTGTAGGAGTTAAGCACTGTCGAATGTTACTTGTCGACTAAGCAGTTCAACTAAGCTTCGTAGCCTGAAGCTGTGCTCACCATTGGATACCGCCAGTTCCGCTCCCTGTTTCCATTAGCAACAAATATTGTAGTTGCATGTTAGGCGAAATGTGGGGCGTCGAAATCTGGAAACTTCATTGGCCTTTTGTGACATCGCACTCAAGGGATTCATTGTAAGTAATAGTAACTGTGAGCAACTGGTCCTACTACATATCCAAATCTACGTACGTCAGAAGAGGAAAAGTTACTTTTCATGGATAAGTACCATAAAGATCTAAATCCAGAGCCATCTTTGGTGTTGAAAATATGTAAAGCATGTATTTACATACACATACTAGATAAATCTGCTAATGTGGGGGTGTGCTGACAGCAGTTCATTGAATGTATACACATACAGAGCAGATGGAGGGGTAGGAAAGTAGTGTTTAACGTCCCGTCGACGACGAGGTCATTAGAGACGGTGCACAAGCTCGAATTAGGGAAGGATGGGGAAGGAAATCGGCCGTGCCCTTTTAAATGAACCATCTCGGCATTTGCCTGAAGTGATCTAGGGAAATCACGGGAAACCTAAATCAGGATGGCCGGACGCGGGATTGAACCGTCGTCCTCCCGAATGCGAGTCCAGTGTACAGAGCAGATAGATAAGTTTTGTATATGACAGAGTGAGTCATTACATCGAGCTTATAAAGATTTTTAAACCACTGTGTTGATTTTAAAGTAGTCACAATAAGAAATTGTAGCACTAGTACCTTTCTCATGAAGAATGATTCTTAATGTCTAATTTCTTACTAAAAGTGACCTACAATGAATAAAACTACTATTAATTTAGTACACGAATAATGTAGACTAAACATATGTCCCCAAAAATGCGAAGTCAGAGGAATTTCTCCCCTCCCCCCTCCAAAAGAGGTTTCCTATAAATCCAAAATTTGTTGCATGTCATAACTCCAAATTTACGTAATTGGTTGCAGAGAAGTTTCTACGAGCTAAGGCCTTGCAGATGCTGACTCCCAGAATTCACAGTTGCCTAAATAACCTTCAAAATTTACTTTGCCGTTTGAGTTGCTTGATGGCTATTAATGTAAGATGTAAAAATGCTTTAACACTAAAAGAGGCCTCGATCTTCGATGATATTACAAAATTTTACAGTTAGCAGGATTCTGCGATTTTAGCAATCACGGACGCCACTCGTTTTCAAACATAATATCAGTTTATTAAAGGACATAATTTCACTCAACGATCAATATACTGTTCTTTCATCATGTCTCATCTCTTCGCTTTGTTTGCAGCCTGTATACTAATTTTTTACCTCAAGTAATTTTCATAAGCTTTCATTCATATTTGTAGTTACTTAAGCAAATTGGAATACTTGACTTTACTTTTGAACACTGTCAAAACTATACGATTGTACTTTTCAATAACTAAATGGCAGTATTTATTAAACACTCCCTCAGGATAAAGTTGTCTTCTGTAGCAGGATCTAAATTAATTTTCTCTCCCATTACCCATTATATTTGTTTATATCTTTTACTGTCTCGCACATCCGTTAAAAGCTATTGGCACATGTTGTTTGTTGTAGTCTTCAGTCCTGAGGCTGGTTTGATGCAGCTCTCCATGCTACTCTATCCTGTGCAAGATTCTTCATCTCCCAGTACTCACTGCAACCTATATCCTTCTGAATCTGCTTAGTGTATTCATCTCTTGGTCTCCCTCTATGATTTTTACCCTCCACACTGCCCTCCAAAGCTAAATTTGTGATCCCTTGATGCCTCAGAACATGTCCTACCAACCAGTCCCTTCTTCTTGTCAAGTTGTGCCACAAACTCCTCTTCTCCCCAATTCTATTCAGTACCTCCTCATTAGTTATGTACCCATCTAATCTTCAACATTCTTCTGTAGCACCACATTTCGAAAGCTTCTATTCTCTTCTTGTCCAAACTATTTATCGTCAATGTTTCACTTCCATACATGGCTACACTCCATACAAATACTTTCAGAAACGACTTCCTGACACTTAAATCTATACTCGGTGTTAAGGGGCTCCGGAACGCCCTATACTTGCAATGTTAAAATAACGCTTATAAATTACATCTTTCCTCACAAAGTATTTGAGGTAGGAAGTTGAACTTTTTACAGATTATTTATTGGAATATGGGCTACAACTTAACACAGGGATTTTACAAAATTTTAGTTCAGTTATTAAAGATGATTTTCTTTCAATTGTAATTAAAATTCACAACATTTTTTTGCAATTTTTTATTTATATATTCAAAAATATACAGTTTTTTTGGAAAAAGACTGTGTTAAATTATGCAGAAGGTACTGTGTAACATTTACTGAAAGTTTGAAACAAATATGTTTGGAAGATCCTTAGAAAACATGTAATTAGTATGAGAAAATAAAGTTTTGGGAATCGAGCGACAAAGATTGGATTAACTTTTTAGTGCATTCCAGGTCCATAGGATGGATTATCTTCATCCTCTGCAAACTCCTCCTCCAGCTTCCTCTTGTTCCTCCTCCTGTTTACTCTTGCTTGTATTTCTAGACTCTTTACAGCCCTGTCTGCAGCCCGAAGGCGTTCCTTGTCTAAAGCAAGCATCGCTCGTACCATGTTAGAACCTATCTTCATTCCCATATTTCTAAATACCTTGCACCTTACAACGTTGCCATCATTGAAAGTCGCAACAGCATCATACACACCAAAGTGAAGTGTTTCTATTCCAACAAATACAGTCTTGGGGATTCTCGACCATATAACACTATTTACACTTTCATTGGGGTTTTGATTTTTTCCGTGAATACACTTTTTCAACAGTTCAGGTGCTGCTAAGTCTCTGAGAATAGGTTTTATCACCTCCATTATTGCATGAGGCAGACTATGCTTATGAGTGTACACTTCACCAGTTAGCAATCCTTTGTTATATTTACACCAACTGTCTTCTTTGGGACACAAGCTATGTTGGGGATTTTCATCGTGTTTGTTGTTTACAGTAATAACACATACCTTTGGCTTTCCAACATTTCTCCTTTTCTTAAAAGCCTTCAGAGGATTTCTAATAACTTTACTTTTACTCATTATTATACTTCAACAAAACAGAGACTCAAGAAACAGAATTAATTACGAATATTTTCGAGATAACGTCAGAGTAAATAAACATGAAACAATCGACAATCACACCAGCGATATATATTGAACCATCACAGGTTAGCCACAACACATACTTTATCTCACATCACTAAAATGTACCTGATGAACACGGACGTTAATAATAACACCATTTGACAGCAGTTTAACAGCGCCACAGTGGGTCACGCCCACGTAGAACACATTTCAAAAAAAATTAAAAATAGTTGTAGTCTTCGGAATTGAATAAATTATATATCTATTAAAAGGTAATAGTCTGCAGATTCAGAAAACGCAAAAAAGTAAAAATTGAACTTTTCATGATTTTGAGCCTTTCCGGAGCCCCTTAACAAATTTCTCTTCTTCAGAAACGCTTTTCTTGCCATTGCCAGTCTACATTTTATATCCTCTCTAGTTCGACAATCATCAGTTACTTTGCTCCCCAAATAACAAAACTCCTTTACTACTTTAAGTGTCTCATTTCCTAATCTAATTCCCTCAGCATCACCCGACTTAATTCGACTACATTCCATTATCCTCGTTTTGCTTTTGTTGATGTTCATCTTATATCCTCCTTTCAAAACACTGTCCATTCCATTCAACTTCTCTTCCAAGTCCTTTGCTGTCTCTGACAGAATTACAATGTCATCGGCGAACCTCAAAGTTTTCATTTCTTCTCCATGGATTTTGATACCTATTCCGAATTTTTCTTTTGTTTCCTTTATTGCTTGCTCAATATACAGATTGAATAACATCGGGGAGAGGCTACAACCCTGTCTCACTCCCTTCCCAACCGCTGCTTCCCTTTCATGTCCCTCGACTCTTATAACTGCCAACTGCTTTCTGTACAAATTGTAAATAGCCTTTCGCTCCCTGTATTTTACCCCTGCCACCTTTAGAATTTGAAAGAGAGTATTCCAGTCAAAATTGTCAAAAGCTTTCTCTAAGTTTACAAATGCTAGAAACGTAGGTTTGCCTTTCCTTAACCTTTCTTCTAAGATAAATCGTAAGGTCAGTATTGCCTCACGTGTTCCAATATTTCTACGGAATCCAAACTGATCTGCCCAAGGTTGGCTTCTACTAGTTTTTCCATTCGTCTGTAAAGAATTCGCGTTAGCATTTTGCAGCTGTGGCTTATTAAACTGACAGTTCGGTAATTTTCACATCTGTGAACACCTGCTTTCTTTGGGATTGGAATTATTATATTCTTCTTGAAGTCTGAGGGTATGTCACCTGTCTCATACATCTTGCTCACCAGATGGTAGAGTTTTGTCAGGACTGGCTCTCCCAAGGCTGTCAGTAGTTCTAATGGAATGTTGTCTACTCCCGGGCCGTGTTTCGACTCTGGTCTTTCAGTGCTCTGTCAAACCCTTCACGCAGTATTGTATCTCCCATTTCGTCTTCATCTACTTTCTCTTCCATTTCCAGAATATTGTCCTAAAGTACGTCGCCCTTGTATAGACCCTCTATATACTACTTCCACCTCTCTGCTTTCCCTTCTTTGCTCAGAACTGGGTTTCCATCTGAGCTCTTGATATTCATACAAGTGGTTCTCTTTTCTCCAAAGGTCTCTTTAATTTTCCTGTAGGCAGTATCTATCTTAGCCCTAGTGAGATAAGCGTCTACATCCTTACATTTGTCCTCTAGCCATCCCTGCTTAACCATTTTGCACTTCCTGTCGATCTCATTTTTCAGACGTTTGTATTCCTTTTTGCCTGCTTCATTTACTGCATTTTTATATTTTCTCCTTTCATCAGTTAAATTCAGTATTTCTTCTGTTACCCAAGGATTTCTACTAGCCCTTGTCTTTGTACATACTTGATCCTCTGCTGCCTTCAGTACTTCATCCCTCAGAGCTACCCATTGTTCTTCTACTGTATTTCTTTCCCCCATTTGTGACAATTGCTCCCTCATGCTCTCCCTGAAACTCTGTACAACCTCTGGTTTAATCAGTTTTTCCAGGTACTATCTCCTAAAATTCCCATCTTTTTGCAGTTTCTTCAGCTTTAATCTACAGTTCATAACCAATAAATTGTGGTCAGAGTCCACATCTGCCCCTGGAAATGTCTTACAATTTAATACCAGGTTCCTAAATCTCTGTCTTACCATTATATAATCTATCTGATACCTTCTAGTATTTCCAGGATTCTTCCATGTGTACAACCTTCTCCTATGATTCTTGAACCAAATGTTAGCTATGATTAAGTTATGCTCTGTGCAAAATTCTACCAGACGGCTTCCTCTTTCATTTCTTTCCCCCAATCCATATTCACCTACTATGTTTCCTTCTCTCCCTTTTCCTACTGACGATTTCCACTCACCCATGACTATTAAATTTTCGTCTCCCTTCACTATCTGAGTAATTTGTTTTATTTTATCACACATTTCTTCAATTTCTTCGTCATCTCCAGAGCTAGTTGCCATATAAACTTGTATTATTGTAGTAGGTGTGGGCTTCGTGTCCATCTTGGCCACAATAATGCGTTCACTATGCTGTTTGTAGTAGCTTTCCCGCATTCCTATTTTCCTATTCATTATTAAACCTACTCCTGCATTACCCCTATTTGATTTTGTATTTATAACCCTGTATTCACCTGACCAAAAGTCTTGTTCCTCCTGCCACCGAACTTCACTAATTCCCACTATATCTAACTTTAACCTATCCATTTCCCTTTTTAAATTTTCTAACCTACCTGCCCTCCCCCATGACCCATGGACCTTGCCGTTGGTGGGGAGGCTTGCGTGCCTCAGCGATACAGATAGCCGTACCGTAGGTGCAACCACAACGGAGGGGTATCTGTTGAGTGGCCAGACGAACGTGTGGTTCCTGAAGAGGGGCAGCAGCCTTTTCAGTAGTTGCAAGGGCAACAGTCTGGATGATTGACTGATGTGGCCTTGTAACAATAACCAAAACGGCCTTGCTGTGCTGGTACTGCGAACGGTTGAAAGCAAGGGGAACCTACAGCCGTAATTTTTCCCGAGGGCATGCAGCTTTACTGTATGATTAAATGATGATGGCGTCCTCTTGGGTAAAATATTCCGGAGGTAAAATAGTCCCCCATTTGGATCTCCGAGCGGCGACTACTCAAGAGGATGTCGTTATCAGGAGAAATGAAAAAGCTTGCACAGGATAGAGTAGCATGGAGAGCTGCATCAAACCAGTCTCAGGACTGAAGACCACAACAACAACAACAACCTACCTGCCCGATTAAGGGACCTGACATTCCACGCTCCGATCAGCAGAACGCCAGTTTTCTTTCCCTTGATATGACGTCCTCTTGAGTAGTCCCCGCCCGGAGATCCGAATGGGGGACTATTTTACTTCCGGAATATTTTACCCAATAGGACGCCATCATAATTTAACAATACAGTAAAGCTGCATGCCCTCGGGAAAAATTACGACTGTAGTTTCCCCTTGCTTTCAGCCGTTCGCATTACCAGCACAGCAAGGCCGTTTTGGTTAGTGTTACAAGGCCAGACGTATTTTGCGCTAATCACAATGAATTAACACCGAAAACTAAATACACAATTTTAATAAGGCTTTAAATTTGAATAATGCAAAACGGAAAGAAATATTAACAATGATTTTACAAAATACGTTGCAAAGTGTCAGTTCAAGCAGAGCGCAACTTCTCCTGGTAACGAGTTGCCATGTTTTAATTGCGCTTCCCTGTCACAGTCTCCACAGCCGATAGCTCTTATACCCTCCCCGTTTCTAGTAGTCCCAGTACTCTATAGACTTCTTAATTGTGTGCTTTAAATGCCTAAACCAGTTTATAAAATCCGTCTGGTTTTTCCTTCTTTAGTAGTAGACGTAGTAGACAGAGCTATACCAGTCAAATATTAGGAGCCGAAATTAAGTTTACAGTGATATGTGTGTTTCCCTTGTAACGGTCAGGAATATGCATACAACTAATTGTGCTGCTTGCGATAAAATATTCTTGCTAATGTAATCTTTGTTAGGTGTACCACTGACAAATTTCTTAGAGTATGAATCAGTAATAACTTAGATATCTTCTGAAACTACAGTTAAATTTGTGAGATCCACTTCCGTTGTTAACATTCATTAATTTATTTCAATACAGAATACTAGCGACGCAGTTCTCAAGTCTGTTTACGAGAAGCACGTCGAGAAAGATAAGATTCCAATACGCAACAAGGAAATATTTGAGAGAATATGCAACTCACATAAAAATGCAGCACTGATAACTGACGTTGTGTACAGAGCGTACAAGAGGTCAACAAAATGTCCTGTAATAAGCGCTCAGGAGTACATGAGTATTCAGACGGCTGTAGCCTTCAGGAAAGGAAGCCCTTATCGTGAACTCATTAACTATCAGTAAGTATTTTTTTAAAAAGTTTGCAACCAAGTCACTTCCTTTTTATGTCAAATTCCATTATTAATTACTTTTGTTCATGTAATCTTATTTTAAATCTGAAAAGCACACGTGACGGAGAAAAAAGACAAGGAGATGTCCCTGAAGCAATGTGTAGGTCGAAATTTCTGCTTTACGAAGAAAAGGTGAAAAGTTCTCACTCTATATAAATGAAAATTATCATTTTTCGAACAAACAATTACTTCATATCCTCTCTGCAGTTTTCCTATTGTAAAAACTCCTTTGTAAACTGGTGCACTGCCCTGAAGAAGGATGAAATTTTTTAATCCAGGCCTCTACATCGCCACTGGTTCTCACCCGATCATCTGATATCTGTTTCCTTTCTGACATGAAATAGTGACTCACTTCCCATCGACAATAACAAACCAGTAACGTAGTCTATCGAAATTTTCTTAAAACAGTTCAGATATAGTCAGGAAATTCCTGCACATATTTAGTTCTTATTAGAGTTGTGAAACTACCGTAGACTATCGTAAGAAATTGTAAACTACAGTAGGTTTCCTAATAGCTTGGGTCAGCTAATATCGTAACCGTGTCACCTGTACATTAGGAGCGTTGCGGATCTGTTAGGTGTTACCTGAGTTCGATCGCTTTGTTTGCATATGCTACCAGTGTCTTACTATAGTCCTCCACAAACTGGAACGGTGAACCGTCTGGAAACTGAATGTGCATATATAAAGGGCACCATAACCTACGGAAAATTTTCGTTGTACATAGTTATCCTCCTGCCTGTTACTTAAAATAAACAGTATTTCTAGCTAAGTTGAAACTGTCCTTTAGTTCAAGCTTCATTCGAAAATTGCTGATTTGTAACGTGAAACAGAGGGATGATGTGTACAGAGTTGTGATACAGTGTTAGAAAACGCAATTTCCTCGAATAAAAGGGTAAAATTAAAAAAAAAATACATTAAGCAAAATGGAAAAAAAAGAAAATCACATCAAAAATAGCTTCAATACCTCGTCGAGCTTATGTAAAACATGTTTCTCTTATTGATAAATAAGTTTCACACTTATCAGTTATAATAGGAAACTCTTGCGTTTGATACTGTTCTACTGAATACAAACTAACAAAGATGCTTATATAGATTTTTTGTGTTCGTGCATTTAAACTATACTTGTATCAAAAGTTATTGTTTTGGTTACATAAAAGCGTAGGAGTTACGCGAGCAGTTTACTTATAAAATGCAGTTTATATTTTGTGAGGATATAAGATACACAATGGATCAACACTGAATGGCGTACGGTTCTCATTATGTGCAAAACAAACAAAGAAACAAACAAAAAACAGTTCCTCTCTCACATATTCATTTATGTTTCTTTCTCTGCCAAATCTATCAGTACTACTGGTTATGTTACCGCTTACTACATCATGCATGTAGTGTCCCAAAACTACCAAACCACAGTTTTGGCAGAGCGTCTCACACTTGTGACACCAAGCGTGTAAAATGTTTTCTCGCTATGTAATATATAGCGACAAAATTCCTGTATGACTGTGGCGTTAGCTTTTCCTCTCTGCTATATGCATGATAGTAGTATTGTGGCGGAGCTATGCTGCTCTTTATTAAACTGATAGTAGTTACACATGTATCACTACAAGAAGATAGTACATGCTCTGATAATGGTCTGTATATACAAGCAGCATTCGAAATGCATTCCACAGACAAGCTAGGCTAACAGCACGTGCACAAATAATTCAGAGTACAGTCACAAAAAAACAGGCAGCGCTGTTGTCGAAAGATTATATGTCCATCAAACTGTCGAAGTCAACACGTTCATGAACCAGAAAAACTAAACCTCTCGTTCTGTTACCTATTATTACCCGAGCTGAACTGCTAGAGAACAGATCCAGTGTACAAAGTGTGCCTACGAGCGCAGCGATTTGTGTCCACTTTTCGTCACGTTCTGTGACGGGATGCCGTCTCTAGTTTCGTTTATGAAAATTTGATAACGATATATTGCTGCCACATCCTGCTACATTGTATCCCGCATGTAGGGCCAAAAACGACTCCTCCAGTGTCTTCTGAGATAGTGACGGAATGTTGTTGGTTTGATTTGTCTGGTGTCGGTGTCCTGTATACCGATGTCCATCGGGTTGGACTTGGGTGGCGAGGGTCTTCGCTTGTCTCACGTGGCTGGTGGCCTGGGAGCGCCCCTGCACCTGTACTTGTTTCCCAGTGTTGCCTAGCAGAGGCATGGAGCGAGGGGTGATGTGGCCAGTGGATCAACGACTGGTGGCATCCAGACCGGAAGGTGAATAGAACCCAGGATGGTGAGCGTTTCTCTGATTGGGCAGAGAATCAGAGTTAGGATGCTTGCTGGTAAACTTGTAAGAAATATCGTACTTATATAGAATCGAAGGCCCACTGTCGCAACTCTTGTGTTATTTCTGTGACGTTCACCAAACGAAGCTAACAACGGCCTGTGATCTGTTATCAGATGGAACTTAGCATAATACAAATAAACGTGCAAGGTAATTTGAGAGTCAGTGCTTCTCTCTCAGTTTGAGACAATGTTTTATGCGTTGGCAATTGGTTGTTCTGAGGTACCTGAGGTAATATGGATCAGTACTGCGGACAAACAGTATTGTAATGGGTCTGTAGCCGCCAACAGTCCTTTACCTGGAATGTATATTGCTAAGCCAAATCCCGATTGCAACATATATTTTTATGTTTGAAAGGCCTGCACAGATACCACAGGGCAGGAGAAAGAGGTACGTTTTTTGTGGTAAATTGTTCAATGAGTTCACGAATCTCCCACTTGGGGCATAAATGTGGCACAGCAGAAATTAAAAGAAAGAAAAAAAATAACATCCTTATAGAGCTTAAGCAAATTTAGATGAGTTACCGTTGCCGAAAACCTGTTCAAAACAAGAAATTTTATGGTGAACCAGTTTTCATTTCCAGAATGAATTTTTCACACTGCAGCAGAGTGTGCACTGATGTGAAATTTCATGGCATATTAAAAGTGTGTGCCGGATCGGGTTTCGAACTCTGAACTCTGTCAAGACGGATGGTGAAACGTGCTTGGGTAGCTCAGTTTGTAGACCACTTACCCGTGAAAGACAAAGTTCCCCGTTCTAGTCCGACTCACAGTTATAATCTGCCAGAAAGTTCCTGCATTCAGTTCATCTGTTTGTTAAAAATACACGTTCCACGAACAATTCTAAACGAAGAGTAAACATTCTCGTCTTTCGGATACTGTAGCTCCTCGTATTTTCTGTGCTTGCTAAGAAAAGTTAGAGAAGAATTCTGCCTTATGTAAGATACCGTTCCATAGTTCACTTAGTATCAACATTTTTCAGCAATTTATGTGCTATCTTCAGTCGGATTTTTCCTTATTTTCTTTTTGAAAAACTTTTATTACACGTTAACCTCTTGTGTAGTTGATACGAATGTTCAGCTCAAAGATATTTATCTTTACAAACGAGCGATTATTGGGAGTCAAATATTTTGCATTAGTTTACATACAGTATACCTTAAAACGTGTGTCACAGAGTGGAGGTATTAAATATGATTCATGCTTAAAGATTTAAGTCTAGGATACTAAATTTTGGAAATAAAACGTTTATGTATTTGGTGGCATACCTCACATGAGGCTATTACATGTGTATGTTGGTAGTTTTATATCTGCCATATAATCTGGAACTTGCCAGCTCCAAACAAGGAAAGGTTTTTAATTTTTCTATTTTTCGTCACATTTCAGACTGTGAACCAATATAATATCGCGTTATTTAGCACGTTATTTGCTGTTTATCTCATATTTGGTGTTTCTTCCTTATTTATGACGAGTTAAAGCAGTTATTTCTTTTGCTGCAGTTTTTCACTTGTTGTCGCCATTTCCTTCTGTTAGACACGCATTTTATACATTTTATCAGCAAATCACAAGCTTTGTGCCGCTAGTTTACGTGTTATTATAGCTATGTGTTCATTTGTTTCGTTTCAAAGTGTGTTGACATTTGAAATATTTCTTACGCGTGTGTGCTCACGCGCGCGCGCGCGCGTTTGTGTGTGTGTGTGTGTGTGTGTGTGTGTGTGTGTGTGAAAGAGAGGGAGAGAGAGAGAGAGAGAGAGAGAGAGAGATACGTTAGTACTAAAGCTCACCGGTCTGGAAGGGTTTGGAGAGTGTATAAAGTATATCTGAGGGACGCAGAAAACAATGCATTTGTTGTCGTAATGCGGAAACGGAGTGATTCATCTGACGCCCAATTGGGTATGGTCAATGGGTTTCGGGCCACAGGTGGAAGCATTTCCGAAGTCCCTAAGTTTGTAAGCTATTCGTGTGCCGGCGTGGTTAAAGTATACTGTATACGGCAAAATGGCGCTGTCGAAAACTGTTGTCGGGGCAACTTTGGTGCACCATGGGCCATTGATGACAGAGTCGAGATGTGGCTGCGGAGATGTGTACTGGCGAATAGACGTGCAAATGTTGAGCAACTGACAGATGAATCAAGGCCCTACGAACAGTGTTATCTCAACGACCATTCACCGAACGTTGTTGTGTCTGGGCCCCCACAGCTGGCGCCTACTTCATGCACCCATGCAGGCTGCTGTACATTGTTGATTTTTGCTCATCGGTGACGAAGGCTGAAATTAGCTCGTCAGAACCACAAATGGACGTCCGATGAGTGGCGACAGGTGACCTTTTCAGGTGAATCATGTTGTACGCTCCATCATCTCAGAGCAAACATCCTGCAACAATCGTCGTTAGTCTCCAAGCCGGAGGAGGAAGCGTTATGCTCTGTGGAATGTTTTCGTGGTATTCGTTGGATGATTCCGTCATTCAGGAAGTCACAATAAATCAACACAAGTATGCATCTATCCTTGGGAACCATGTCCATCCAGACAAAGTAGACATTGCAACAGTATAGATTATTCTCGCATGCCTCCCATCAGACGCAAATTCTCAAATATCCACACACTACCAACGCGGTGTCCCTTGCCAATTATCCTCATTACTTGCTACATTGCGCCTATTCCCATAAGAGTTCGAACCTAGAATGCATTTGCGATGAAGAGATCGTTTGCCGTCTCTCCTTAATTATAGGGTCTGTTCTTTCGGATATATTCATTATGTTCAACTGAGTCTTCTTTGCTGTTCTAGGATCACTGCTGGGCTGTACTTTCCAAAGAAAGTACAGATTTTCCAAACACATCATATCATCCCACTTGCTGTATTTGGCGACTCCGTTGCATCCTTTCAATCTTTTCATGGGCTCCGTAATAGCGTCTCAGAAAGATATTGATGTCTGCCTGGTGTGTACCTGACAACTGTTGCGCTGGAATCGCCTGGTTTTCTGAATATACTGCTCTTGTATTCCGGTTTCTGTGCGTTTAGGCGACGGCTTTTATATGACGTCCAGGGTGATATAGATGTTTTGAAGTGCCTGGCGTCTCCATAAGACAATAATTTTTCGTAAGCACAATCAAGTCCAAATACGAAGCCAGGAACGTCAGGGAAGAACTACATTTAGCACTAAAAGCCCTTTTATTAGCGACACCAACATACGGACAGAACAGAACTGCCTCCTGGTTGGAGAGTGCTACTTTTTACACAAACATCGAGTATTCCACAACACGCTGGCATTACAAACATATGAAAATTCTAGAATCTTCTAGAAATGATAAATATTAAGTAAGAAATATTTTTGGTGATATGATTTGAAGTGGCGACTCCCGCCATGCTAGCCAGTGACGCTAAGCGATATTCCAGATTGCATGCAACACAGCTTGTGGGAATATGTTCATATGGGTACAATAAAACTAAAATAAAGTATTTCTATCAGTTGATAGGAAAGACTTATTACTCCAAAAGTAATAGAGAGAAAATATTAAGAAATACCATAAAGTATGGATTATACTACTGTCTCTGACGACAGGAAACAGAAATACCATCATTGAATAACATACACCCACGTACACATCAGCACTTCCATTCCACATTCGAACTCATCCACATAATTTGAAAATGAACAAAATCGCTCGTAAACTACGATTAGCGAGTCTTCAGTTTTCCTTATTATGGCAAATGAATGAAATTAGAAAGTATGAAAGACTACTGATGCTGGCGTTGTGCAATGAACTGACATAGAAAAAAACGTAGATGAATTAAGTAAACAGTTATAATTACAATGCTGTGCGTTTATTATACGAAAATATGATTACAGATTTTCTATAACTCAGTGTAACAATCTAGCATCAGAGCTATGACCAGAGAAAATAATGTATGCTCCACCAGGATGTATTTCTTGGAAATGAATTGAGGAGGGGGAAGGGAGGAGGGAATGAAGGGAAAGAGGGAGCCCTAGGAGGAAAAACTCAGGAGGAGGAAGTGGAGGATCAAATCTGGTCGGAGGGGTAGATGGAGGGGATGAGGGCATCATTCGGGAGGGGGAATTGGCAGAAGCCACCTTGGGCAAGGGTGTGGTGAGTGTGAAGATAGAGAGCAGGTGGGACGCAAGAGCACAGGTGTGGCAGCGGGTTGGGATGGGAGAGGATGGGAGAGACAAGTGGGTGGGGAGGATCAAGCTTGCAGGAGGTGTAAAGGAGCCGTATCCATTCGAGGAAAAGGAGGAGGTGCGGGAAAGGAATCAGGTCATAAAGGATCCACGTAGGGGACAGGAGATGTATGCGATAGGCGAGGCGGAGCACATGGTGTTCAAGGGTTTGAAGGGACTTATAGTAGATCGGAGGGACGGATATCCATGCAGGGTGTGCATAACGAAGGATGGGGCGGATGAGGGACTTATGAGTGTGGAGGATTGCAGAGGGGTCCAGACCCCATGCTCAGCCAGAGACAGCTCCACCAGTCCACTGCACTTTTATGCCTTGTGTGAGCGCTACTGCCGCCATCTGTATATGTGCATATCGCTATCTCCTGACTTTTGTCAATTCAGTTTCTCACCAGCCTTTGGTTTTGTATGAGAACTTTGCCTTTCAAGTTGGCTACTGCAGTTACAAATTTGGTAACTGTGGAGGACACAAAACTGTTGGCAGTTATTTCGATTTTGCACTTTAATTAACTATAAAGGCATCTTTTCAATTTCATAAACATAAAATATTATTCTTGTCCTTTAAGCATATCAATAACTTCCAAGTCCGTATTTCTTCTTTTCCTTTACTCTGCACAATACCACACTGAAAAGGAAGTAGCTTACCAGGCAACACAATCATAATTCAGAAGCATTATAGCACCTACATGGGGAGAATGTCAGCTGCAGAAGGGAATTCTGGCAGCAAAATCCTCGTTTCTAATATTCATATTTGCAACGTTTTCATGATCAGTTAGAAGCTTACTAGTAAGTATATTTACGGAAAACCGTATTTGGAATCCAACGAAAATGTAATTGTAACTATCGCTAAGGTACATGAAATACTTTGATCTCATTGACAGTTTTTTTTTCATACAGACTGGGCCGTTTCGTTTCAAGTGTTTGAGAGTACCGAATTGTATCCCCCAGAGGCGGCTGCTGTTCTTTTGTTCGTGTGAAGTAATGCTGTGTGATGGTTCGCAGCCTGCTGCAGATGCGGAGTGAAGGGCTGACTCACCGCATCTACTGGAAGCACTGGTTGCTGCGCGATGGTCAGGAGATGCGGGAGTCTCTCAAGCCGGTGACCATCCAGAGCGTGATTCCTGCACTCGCCGTCTTGGTAGCCACGGCGCTGCTGTCACTGTGCTTGCTGCTGCTCGAGAGGAAATCCTACAACAGGCCGGTTCTGAGGGACGCAGCCACAAGCACAGACTAGAAGCGTGCACGTGTTCCACTGCCCAGTGAAGCTGTTGCCACAATCTAACAACACACACAGTCGTGATACCCACTGTTGTGAAAACTGTTACTGTATGACAGTTGCAGAGACTAGTGCCCCAAGAGAAAACCAGATGTCTCTTTAAACCTTTCGTGGTTAGTGGGACACAAGTTTCCGAAGGAGTAATACACAATTTTGACAACTGGGCGTCAGTATTCCGTATCTGTCTAGAGCTACCGCCTAGATGCATTCGGTATTCGGAGAAAAGCACTGCAGACCATGGTGAGGGGGTGGAGGGTGGGGTGGGGGGCGGGGTAGGGGTGCGATATATAAAGGGGTGTGAGCGATCAAATGCGGTGGCGCCTGCTTCTAGTTGGCACTGTACTTCCGTTTCACGAAAATCACATCTCATCACTGCCCTGTCTGTTCCAACAGTCTCTGAAGTAACTAATTGTGTTTTCCTTTATACGATAGACATTGTTCTGTAACATCAGTAGACTTCTTAGAATTCTGATTGCTTGTAAATAATTTCTATTGAGTGGGACGCACATGCTCCAGAAAATTTCATGGTATGTAGAAAATATTAGTGAATGATATGCTAAAGGTACTTTGAAACTGACAATTTCTGTGCAATATTTGATGTTACTTTTTCTATAATTGTCATTCTGATGAAATTACTCTAGAAATAAAAAAATTAACTTTGAAAATCCTAGTTTCGTATGAAAGCATAGACCTAATCAAGTCCATGGGACATGGGGCACACCCCACCGATTTTCCAAATTGGTCAGCTTGAACTTTTATGATAGTATTATTGAACATGACAAATGTCTTTATATTTTTCAAATAGATACATGCAGTGATTGATATTTTACGGTGCACACCAATACGCCGTACCAGTATCTCTGACGAGAAAATATCAGAACAGAAAATTTTGAAATGTGGTACAATAGAATTTCTGCTGCAGTTGAAGAGATGTAAAACAAATGTTGTATCCAAACTTTTAAAATGCCCAGGAAATCGTTAATATAACGTTTTAGGAAGTCTAAATTAAACACCCCTAGCAATTTACAGTATCGGAACATCTTTTTTTTCTTAAAATAAAAAAAAAGTGCAAATGAGGATTTAGGTACATGAAAAATAAATTCTAACTATGAAAGCGTTAACGTCATTCCTACGAAACAGTTATATTTATGGATCGCAAGTGCTATTGAACTAATAAGAGACACGAACGATTGTGAAACAAATGTAAACGGAGCGAAAACTCAAGAATGAAATAACATGAACTACGACGTCTTCGTGAAGAAATACTTTCGGAACTTGTATGTTTGGTAATTGCAGCCCCAACCCTCACCCCCCACCCCACTGTTCTACAGAAACATTATGTCCAGTGCATAATTTGCCGCTCAAGACGAAACCTTGTTAGGATATGTTAACGATGACCTAGCACTCTGAAAACCAAGAGTGTAGCACATCCCATGTCAATGCAGGAGAGATGTGAGGAGTTCAAATGTAAGAATCAACCACCTAAGTCCAGTTGTGGCGGAGCACATTGCACGAATTATAATGGCACCAAGTTATTAAACATTCCAACACAAATTTGGAGCTGTGTTTTCAAAGACTACATGAGGAGCTGATAAATAAATACAGAGGTTTCCAGCTATGTAAGGCTTGGGACAGCTTTGAGCCTATTCAAAGCACGAAGACAGGCTGTGGGAAGATCCATTCACACGACGCCGACTGAAGAGCTTACACTCAAACCCAGATGTCAGACACCCAGATCTGTACCAAAAGTTGTACGTCTATAGTGTATCAACCAAAACTGCTATACAGTTCGTAGTATGTGCTGTCGTCAAGCAGAACGGGCGTAAACGTTAATTAAAAGTAACACAAAAACTACCAGAGCACAACCAAAGCGTATCTATGATCTATAAATGTGTTTGAGTTCCATGTTTGAATTGGTAGTGCATGCTATCATCGTACGAAGAGTTTCGGATTGGAATCTCGCTGATGATAACTTTTATTTTTTTTTAACTGTGAAATGTCAATAGAAAATCAACCAGGCCAAAACATAAATAAATCAAAGTAATAATCTGATGAAAAATATTTATAAGCTAAGAAATACATAAATAACAATTACAGTGTGTAAGAAAACTGTTAAGAAAAACGTTCTGTAAAATTAATTTAATTTCTTTACATACCAATGGTGACAGTGAAGTATCCGCACCAAGCTCTTTGTTGGCGGAAGGGTCCGCGCGTTGATACATAGGGAGCGCGGCGAGTAGTGCACAGAATTGTTGATAGGACACTCTTGAGTCAATATTTGTGCAGTGAAATTGTGTGTAGAGACAGAGCGGTGTGCCTGTTCGCCACCAGCTATATATTACGTGAAGAATACTTTAATTATATAATTGGTAATTATTTATGAATTACTAAAAATCGACGCCATGAAGACATCAAAGGTATTTAAGTGCTAACTGCATATTGTAAGTTCATTGCTACATTTTTAATCTGCGTTATGTAAACGATCACCAAACTAAACTTTTATAAATTGAATCACTATAAAGAGTTAAAAATTTATATTCAGTCAATTTCAGAATAGATTAGTTTATCTCAGTCAGTATCGTATTATTTTGCATTGAACCCAATAACCACAAGATTTAGCTTTTGTTGAGTTTTATCAATATTTTTTATTTAATAATGACATTGAATTTTGCACCAGTAACTTCAATGAAAAAAGCAAATGAATAATAAGTACAATTTTACTTCACGTATTTGCAATGCTAGTAAATGAATGCCAACCCAAATAATTATCAACAATCGATCAGAGTGAGTATATTCAGACATGCTGTCAGATGACGTTATCCAGAGGCGACCCAGTAAAATAAAAGGTAAGGAAAATATATATGTATGTTTTCAGGTTCACTGCATAGAAAGCCAGTACTAGGGCCACGGCGTAAGATTATGCGTTCACGTCGAAATAATCTTCTTTTGATCAGTCACACTAATATTGTTACCAATAAGGGCACAAGGCGTACAACACTGTGTACGCTAAAGACTATTAGATCAGACGCGTTGTCGAAAGCAAGTCCAGACAGGAAAGCTGCAAGGCACAAAAAGTTCAATTCTCTTTCTTTCTTTCATTAGACGGAAAGTAAGTAAAATTATTTTATTCTAGATGGGAATGTTATCGTCTAATCACATTAAGTTCAATCATTATTTCTTTTATTTATTCGATGGGAAGGTTACACTTGGCGATATCCGAACGGTATTAATACTTAGAGAATCTACTGTGAAAGTGTGGATACACTGACTGATATATTTTCTTGTTAAGCTAATGTTAAGTGGCGCAACGCATTTACTGATGTGTATACGTTTATTTACAGCGCATCAGCAATTCTGTTTGCCTTTTTTTGACTCCGCTTTGTAAAGTGATTTATTGTGGTGGACGGTGTTAATTACCGACCATGCCGCGCAGAACCATTACTCGTACCTTGCGCGAAAGGAGCGTAGAAAATACAGACACAAATTTTTTTTCAGCAGTAATTAATAATCCTACACGTGATGACCCCAGTGGTGAAGTTTCAGAGAATCAGATGTCCGGGAGTGTAAATAATTTGCAATCCAGTGACAAACATATGAATTTAGCCATGCCATCAGACAATGCGACAACAATGTAAAACGATATACTTCCAAATACAACAGAAGGTACACAGCTACAGAATCAGCGTAGCAGACATGACAGTCAAAATAATGAAGACGCCACAATGCAGTAAAATAAAACGTAACAATCTGACAACATTGCACGATGCAACATGTACAAATACAACAGATGATACTCAGCTACTGAATCCGCTTAGCAGACACGATAGTTACTATGACGAAAATTCTGAAATCACGGAAGACGTGATGAATGAATCGGATACCAATTTAGCAACAGACGGTATCTCAGCAACAAATACACAGTTACATTCATCTTAAAGTGTTCAAATGAACACAGATGCTCAACTTTCAACAACCAACATAGGAACAAACACGGATCAATCCAAAACGGATCCAATGGTGGTAGTTTTGCTGCAACTCAAACTACAAATGGACAAACAAGAAAAACAGGCACAAAAACTAGACAAGCAGTCACAAGAATCAAAAGACACAAGGAAAGAAATTAAATCAGAAATTAAAGCAGTCGCTAAAAATGCTCACAGACAAAATTAGAATTACATGACAAGTTTAAGGAACTATCAAAAAAACAGGATGAACTCGCACGTAGTCCTACGTGAGACAATGGTAGGAAACTTTGTCTAACAAAACGCTCAGATTGACGAACGTTTCAATAATCACATACAAAATTGCTTGATACGTCACCGCAAATTGGTGCGATCACAAGACAAAGAAAGGAAAGCATTATTACACACTATCACTAAACAGCGACAGGAAGACAAAAGAAAACTGTTTGCCCATGGAAAAACGTATGTAGATAATAACATTGCATCAATTTCGGAAGAAATCTCACTGAGATACAGATGAACACAAAAGAGGCGAAAACAAACAGACACTGAAATACAGAATGTCAAGGACAAACTTTCAGACGGCATTCAAACACTTACTGACAGAATAGAGCAGATAGAAACTGTACAAGATCTAGAAACTTTTAAAGCAGACTTAAAGAAAGTGACTAAAAGAAATCGTAAGTTACAAAAAGAACTCACAGAGAAAATCGATGAGCTCACTACGAGAATGGATATGTTAGACACTAACAACGATACCAAATCAGATGACACTACACCAAATGATACTCGACCAGACCCACTTCAACAGACTTCTGAAAGTTAGAGTATGCAAAGTCAGAATGTGCAACAGACAGTTTCAGATTTAGAATCACGTAACATCTTGTTACACCAAAAAATTGATTCATTACAGCAAGTAGTAGCTGAAACACATGAAACTGTTCCAAACAATCTGTACCAGCAAAACGCACATTATTATATGTCACAGGTGCAATCCATACAACGTAGGTAGACTACAGAGAGTAAGGGATCTTGATCACGAACAAAGACGCATAAACCCATGCTCACACCATTGTGATAACAGTTACACATACAAAAATGATGCTTTCGACCACAAAAATTTTCTATCAGTTTGGAAATTCAAAATGTTCAAGAATGACAGAACACAAATACATCCCTTAGAATGGATACAACAATTTAACGTTGCATTCCCACCGTCATGGCCAGTACAACACAAACTGGAATTCATTAGCAGCTTCCTTGAAGGTTAACTGGCAAAGAGAATGAGACCAATTGCAAGGCAATGTCATTCACTAGAAGCATTTCAAGAAGCATTTTTATCAGCATATTGGTCAGACACAACCCAAAGCAGTATTAAAGACCTGTTAACTAGTCTGTCAAACTTTGAGAATTTCAACTTTCACACCATAACACAATTCTTTGAAAACATGGTAGACCAAAATAGGTATTTAAATGAACTGTACAGCCAATCCGCACTAATACAATTGTGCATTTCAAAACTTCCAAGATCATTGAAGGTTTAGTTACCAACAGGCCAACAGAAAGACAACATTTCCGCATTTAGGCAACTATTACAACTACTAGTAGTACGCCAGCCTGATCATGCGTTTGTCAACAAAAAAATTTTCAAGACATAACGCAAATCAGCCAAACAAAGGTAATTTTGAACGGTCACGGTTTGTGAATAACAATCGTAAGAACTGCTATCCCATTGAAGGGGAAAATTTTGTTTTAGCTTACACACAGGGCTATAAAGAAACGAAGTATAGTAACAATGCGAGTTTGAACGAAGCCCGCCGCGTAACACGGCACAACCTTCCAAATAGGATTAATTTCGACATGACTCAGCCTCCAACAAACACGCCAGCGGTGACTCATTCTACGGCGCCACAGCAAAGAAACCAATACATACAAAAACCGCAGTCACACACCATATAACAGCAGTTATAATGACAGGTGTAGAGGAAACGAACAGGGATCACAATGCACATTCCACAAAAGTAATTTTAATCAGTATCACAACAATTTACAACAGAATAATTAGCGTATGAACGAACCTATTACTAGATTTCATCCATCACAAAACGCCAACAATCAAAGTGTTAGAACTGTAAGGATAATGGAAAACTCACAACATTCCTCGACGGGAAATGACACACCAGAACATGTTTGACTACTAACAGCCCCTGACGCGTTTCTGAATGACGACACAAATAAGAAGAAACAGAATGTATCATGACTGAACATGCCATTGCATTCGATGATGTACGTGATACACTACTTCATGAGAAGCCAGTAGTACGGAAAACCATATGCCACCCTACAGTCCACATAAGGATACAATCACAGGTTATCCCAGCAATAATTGATTCAGGATCACCAATGTCAGTAATTAATGAAGAAACTTTTAAAAGATGCAATATGAAGAATAACTATCCCGTATTCACATTAAGTAAAACGAAAGGTGCGTTTCCAGGGAAAGGAACAGAAGTAAAGAGACAGATACAATTATCACTTATTCTTGCAGGTAGAACATTCCACACTAATTATTGGATAGTTCCACTATTGACAACAGACGTCATATTGGAGTTAATTTCCGCGTGCAGTACGATGCAAATGTTGATTTTAAACTGTCATATCTAACACTACATAATGGAGACAAAGAAATTTTACCGTTATTCCAAAATACATTATCAACGGAAGAACAGAGCATTTATAGGATTGAAATTATACCAGATTCTTCTGACAATGATTGTTATTTAACATTTTACACAGATGTAAATAATGGCGATATGCCAGAGGACCATGAATATAATCTAATGGAAATAATTGCACGCAGAGTAGGGGAAATTATGGCGAATAGCAAAACAGAGCGTACAGAATTAGAGAATACTCTTGTGCACCATGAAACAGTCTTCAATAACATTTCCGGAACTATGACAGAATTCATGTATGAATTCCAGGTAAAACCACATGAAACTTTTAAAGTAAAACATTATCCCATTCCACATATACATAGAGATGAAGTAAAGAAGGAATTAAAAGCAATGCTTAAACAAGGAATAATTGAACCAGCAGCCAACCAGTATATAAATCATTTGCATATTGTAAAAAAGAAGGATGGGTCGCTTCGTTTAGTTCTTGATTCACGTCAAGTGAACAACATAATAGTTACAGACGCTTGAGGAGTTATTACGGAAATTCCATGGCACTTCCATTTACACAACTCTAGATTTAAAATCCGGATTTTGGCTAATCCAGCTACACTCAAACTGTAGAAAATACACGGCATTGCTTTGGGGAATGATATCAGTTCTGTAAACTTCCATTTGGATTAACGATTTCTTCAGCCGAATTTATAAGAGGCGTGAAAACAATACTCCCACAAGAACTCAAAAACAAAATCACAACATACGTAGATGATATTATCATTGCAGAAGCTAATTTGGAACAGCATAACCATACTCTTGAACAGTTGCTGAGAATATTCCAGCAAGAAGGTGTAGAAGTAAACTTCAGTAAATCAAGGTTTGGAAAAGCTGCAACAAAATTTCTGGGTCACATAATTTCAGAAAAAGGCATTGAAACAAGTCCCGATAAATTGCAAGCGTTACATGGCATCACTGTCCCAACAAACAAAAAGGAACTTCCTGGCAGATTAAAACTTTGTGCCGGACCGAGACTCGAACTCTGGACCTTTGCCTTTCGCGGGCAAGTGCTCTACCAACTTTTTTTTTCCTACTGCACATTGTGCAACAGAAGTTAAGATTACAGGATACTGTGATGAGACAAGAAATTACTTCTTCCGAGAAGCTGTCGGCTACTCTTAAGATTCCTTGTCGCTGGCGAATCGAAGTCTGTCAAAAAACTGGTAGCGCCAATTCTCTTCGAGATCTCAATGACCTGTCTTTCTCGGCAGTACTGTCAACGCAGAGTTCTTACTCTCTTTCCTATTTCCATCTACTGTTGTCTGCTGCCTAAGTTCTTTTAACGTACTGCATATTCCGCTTAATACTGTATCACATTTCTTCCTACTGTAATGGTCTTTATTTCTGACGTCAAAAAGACACGGCTTAAAGTCCATGGGGTTCAATTAAAACACGTTTTCTTTGCTCCACGCTGCCGAATTTTATGTTCCTTGTTCTCGAAATTCCTTTGTCAGCGCACCTCGGGAGCCGCGTCCTCACAGCTTTACTTCTGCCAGTACCTCGCCTCCTACCTTCCAAGCTCAGTTGGTAGACCACTAGCCCGCGAGAGGCAAAGGTCCCGAGTTCGAGTCTCGGTCCGGCCCACAGTTTTAATCTGCCAGGAAGTTTCATATCAGCGCACACTCCGCTGCAGAGTGAAAATCTCATTCTGGAAACAAAAAGGAACTTCGGAGTTTCTAGGCCTAATTAACTATTTTCGTAAGTTCATGCATTACAAAGCTCTAGACATTCCCTTGTTATACCAATTAACAAGCAAAAATACAATTTGGTCCTGGAATGAACAATGTAATGTAATAAAATAAAAATAGTTAAGACTCTTATTCTTTACTATGAGTGTAATGTAATAGAATGAATATTAACCGTGACTTATATAAAAAAAGTAACACACATTAATGCAATGGCTCAGCATGGAAGAGAAATAACTAATGTAGGAATATTATTAACCGTGTTTAATTTAGCCCGACGCGTATAAACACTCAGTCAACTAGCTCAGTTCTCAGGGGTTACGGAACTGTAAATATTCATTTGTTTAACTATTAAAACACCACAGATATTCCTCAATATATGCCTAGTCGAAGTCAAGTTAAAAGTCGTGTGCTTACAGCACCGGAGAATATTTCACCAGTACGTTCACTGTACAAAAATAAATTCCGTAACTCAAAATCGTGGTTCCGTCTTGATTCCCAATATAAGATAACAAGCGTAGCTTTTGCAAATAAAATCTTATACCAGAACTAGAATCCTGTGACCAGGCCTTCCTGCCTGGGATGTTATCTCGCAACTGAGAAAATCTGAAAGTGAATTTTATGGCCGGCCGCGGTGGTCTCGCGGTTCTAGGCGCGCAGTCCGGAACCGTGCGACTGCTACGGTCGCAGGTTCGAATCCTGCCTCGGGCATGGATGTGTGTGATGTCCTTAGGTTAGTTAGGTTTAAGTAGTTCTAAGTTCTAGGGGACTGATGACCACAGCAGTTGAGTCCCATAGTCCTCAGAGTCATTTGAACCATTTTTTTTGAATTTTATCAAATTATTTTTAGGGGCCGCCAGGCTCGTAGAATCTGAAAGAAAGGTTTAGTTTTCTAATCGGCGGTACATCTCGGCGATGAGCCAAAAGAAAGTTCTTAATTATTTTTTAAGATGGCAACTAACAATGAAGGATTTATCTTAAGGCCCATGTCTACTCTAGACAAGCAAGGTTTAGGATTACAAATGATTTCAACACGGACACAATTTTTAAGTCACAAACAACTCAATTTTCAGTTTTGTTAATAACTTACATTGGTTGATACAGCAAGATGAACCTTCGTTAAACGCTCCTTACGGTTCGCGTCATGATCATAAGACAAGAGGAAGAACAGTAATGATAAAACAGGGCAGAGTTCAAACACAGTATCTCAGTTCCATGGAATAGGCATACATTGTAGCATAATATATTGATTTTTTAACGTTATTGATTTTTGTACATTATGTACTTATTATTAATCTTATTATTTCGTTTAAATTACTACTATTAATTTTATTATGTGCATTATTATTATTACTACTACAATTACTATTAGTTCCGCACGTGTGGTGGAATTGTTTCTTTAACTGCTGTTCTGAGTGTATACTCTGTGAAACTACAAATGTGCTCAATAGGTTTGCTACCTTTACAGAAATAGAAGCGAAAACAGACTGCCTAAACATTTTCCCGCATAATACAGTAAAAAAAAATACTATCAACGAGATTCGAACCCGAGATCCTTCGTACGACAATTTTTTAAAAAGAAAATAACTCTGTTGAAAAGAAAAAAAAACCTAACGAACGAGACTCGATCCAGCTTTTTCTTTTTTCAGTAATCTGTGTTGAACAAACTAACAGTACATATTTATACACAATGCAACAATTCTTCAAGGTACCATTTAAACAAATACAAATGATAATTAGTTATACAAAAATATTAGAGAAACATTAAATACAACAAAATATTACATATTCTCTCTCTCTCTCCCTTTTTTTTCGATGCATGAGAACGTGAATAAGGGTGTTGCATCATGTGACGGGTAGTCATGGCACACCCCAGCTTTGAGGGGGGGTCAAGGAAGACGCTGCGGAGATAACCGACAAAAGTTTTTCGGTAAGATGGTTTTCGGTTGAGGGTGCTATGCGCGCTTACAACTTTGTACCAGAAGTCAAGGACTGTATGCGGACCACTCTGAAAGAGGTATTCTAAAGCCTGTCCTCGAAACCAGATGAGTGTATGGTGCTTAGCAAGAGGGTAGTGAAATGCCCCCCTTTGAGGGGGCACGTAAGACGGTGCTCGTCGGTATCTTCGAGCTGACAGTCAGGGCAGAGTGGGGAGGTGGCCAGTCCTACGCGATTAAGTCGACTATTAGTCGGGAATTCGCCATAGACTAAAACATACCTGAGTGCAGACACAGACGCCAGTTAATGTCAAGGTGCTGTAGCACCGTGGGGTCGCAAGGGTTGGACAGCATAAACAAACGATAGTAATCTTTTGTACGGGGTGGAGGAGTGACTGGAAGATCGGCCCGAACGTAACTGAGTTCTATGAAACAATTGGCGACGTGGTACAATAATGGATAAATAGGTGCCACATTGAGCGATGGATCGAGAGAAGCTGGTCGGAGGATATCTAAGAGACTGCGTGTTAAGGTCGGGACCGGCCTCTGCCAGTGCCGCAACTTAGTGTGGACAAAGAGTGCAGAAGATCGTGCCCGCACGTTGACGAGTCCGAGGCCACCTTTTGCAGGAGGCAGTGTTAGAGTGCTGTAGCGGACTTTGAAAAGTGCACCTGCTGACACGAAATATCCAAAGGCTGACTGGATGCGGCGGGCAAGGAGTAACAGCATTTGGAGGATCTGGGCGACGTGTACCAGTTTAGGGGCGACATACATGTTGACACAGGACACGTTACGGTGCACTTGATCGCGGACAAGGTGCCGAATCGACTGCAAAAGCCGCCGGTAAGCGAGGGCCACTGTGCGGTGTGTGGAGCTCGTAAATTCGATACCCAAGTAACGAAAGGTGGTACTGACTGGGAGTGGGGTCGGCGCCGTGGCCGGGAGGCCGCCAAATGTGCGTCATAGTCGATTTACGGACATTAACAATGCTACCTGAAAGACGTACATACTGGTGGATCCATTGGATGGCGTTATTGAGTTCAGTGGAGGAACAGGTGAGAAAGAGGAGGTCGTCCGCATAAGCCCTGCAGTGAAAGGTGGAGTCACGTAAAGTCAGACGCTGCAGTCTAGAGGTAAGACCAGTGACCAGGGGCTCAAGTGCAATGGCATATAGTAAAGTAGACATAGGGCATCTTTGACGCACAGAGGGGCGTATTGGAATCGGTCCTACAAGCCTCCCATTGACTTGTACCATCGAGACCGCGGGAAGTAATAACCGGTGAATGGCATCGACAAAAGGTAATGGGAACCCCATACGTGTCGCCACCATGAGGAGAAATGGGTGTCCAACGCGATCAAAGGTACTCGTGAAATCGATGGATACCAGTGCTGCGCGAAGGCGACAAACTGCAGACAGCGCGATGAGGTCACGGCATTCTCCTAGGCCTGTTTGTAAGGTGGCCCCACAACCACGTGCAGTCTGCTCCGGTGAAAGGACCGTAGGTAAGACTGTGCGTATGCGTGCTGCTAAGAGGCGTGCATAGATTTTATAGTCTGCAATCATCAACGTAAGGGGGCGATATGAAGAGACATGAGACCCTCCCTTCGGCTTAGACGATTTAATGCTCTACCAACCCAACAACAGATGTTTCCGTTTATATCCCCCAGATACGCTTTTGTTGTGGTCTAGTAGTTCTGGTGTTACTTTTAATTAGCGCTTATGCCCGTTCCGCTGGACAATAGCACATTTCACGGACTGAATAGGAGTTCTCGTTGATACTCTATTGACATACAACGTTTGGTACAGGTCTGAGTGTCTGATATCTGGAGGTTTGGATGTCAGATCGCTCCACGGCCCAGCCGTGCAGGTGCGCGGACTGGGGGCCGCAGTTTGTGTTCCCCGTCACACTACCCCTTCACCTCGCCGGCGGAGCCGCTGCGTCTGCGTACCGTGGAGGCGAGCTGGACAGCGGAATGGAGGGAGCATGTAAGACGGCGCCCATAGACTGATATAACTTTGTAATTTGTGAAATATGGGTGTTATTAATATGAGTTATGTTAGTAATAAGTAAGATATGTACCTTCAATTTAAGTCCTTTTTATAAAATGGCAAATCGCAAATTTAATTTTAAACTATTTTCTTTATGTTGTAAAACGTGAAATTGCCAATTTTTGTAAAGCATGGCTAACTGCACTTATACAAAAGAATATGAAATAAATAAATTTCCATGTGCACCAATCGGCTGGAAAGAGAACACTGCAAGTGCTGAAGCTGCCCGTTTCACGCCCTCAGTGTGAAGGACCAAAAGTCAAAAGAAAGGGAAGACAAATCTGTTAGTACAATCGCCTGAAAAAGGCAACGAGTCTGTTGGCCGAAATTTCGTAGCATTTGGACGACGGTAAGCGGCTGAATTCCCGAAAACGTTTCAAACACATATCGTTATTGCTCGCGTACACGACGTCTTACTGCAAAATGTCATGTATTCTGCTATTTACTAACCATTCGTTGCCTTAAAAGGAACGTTATTCTTCAATACCTCTCTGTAGAATGCAAAAAAGTCACTATTAAACGGTCCTGTAAAGTGCTGTCTCACGCCCACAGAGGTGGAGAAAATATGGAAACACCAAAAACATGACACATTACCATGCATAATACGGTGTAGGAATACCGATGGCATTCAAAGCAGCTTCGACTCGTCTCGGAATGGTTAAATGAAGGTCCAGTATGATTTTCAAGGCAACAGTACAACATACGTCTGGAAAAACAGTGACAATTTAAGGTAACGATGATGGAAATGGATAGTGGTAATTTCCAAGAATGATTGCCTATCGAAGTCGCGGGTTCCAAACGATGCATATCGAACGTTCCATCGTAAATCGATCATGCGATTCTGGTGGCGGGTGTTATGAGTATGTTTACGTTGGTCATTACAGCAACGACAAAAGAACAGCGGTACAAAAATACTTGTAATTGCAAAGGAGACGACTTACCTTACTCGTCGTCGGTGTTATCGTCATGTGAAAGTCCATTACGATGGTCTGGATGGATAATTTGGAAGAGTCGAACCACGTATTTTTCCTGATACTCGTTCGTTTTCCGCACTGTCCGCAATGAAATTGTAACGGTATTTCAGCATCGAAACTGTTCTTACGAAGTTTTAAACACTTCGCCCCACCACAGTCTACACAGTCCCTTCTTTGTTCGTCCGGTAGTACTCCATATTTGCGACAAAAAGTCGAACAATTTTCTGCGCTGATAAACATGGAATTAGATTTTTCCATGTGAGAGAATCCGCTGAAGAAACATCAAGAACACCAGTAAACCCACTCACTAACGATATAAATCGTCTAATTTAACCTAGCAACGCACAAATAATTCGCGGAGGTATGTAATTTAGAGCAACTAAGGGAACGACGGAAAACAGATAAAAATGACGATCACAAATAATTGATCACAACGCTCGCCACCGGAGTCGCATGATCGATATACGATCGCACGTTCGATATGTATCGTTTGGACACCGCGACTTCGATAGGCAATCATTATTGGCAGTTACCTGAATAGAGATCACGCAATCTAAAGTAGACCACCTAACTCAATTACACTGAGATCTGGTGACTGTGGTGGTCAGGACAGATGCGAAAGTTCATCCTCGTGCTCGAGAAACCAGTCCTGGTCGATGCGACTTGTGTGAACGGGTGCCCTGTCGTCTTGGAATATAGCATCAGCACTGGGAAACAAATATGGGTTGGACTTCATCAGCCAAAGTGGTCACATAATCCTTGGCAGTAATGAAACTTCGCAGAGTAACCCTGGAGTCCATGGAAGACCATGGTATGGTTGCCTAAATCATCACCGAATCCCCGCTGCCTGCCGTGGTGGCCGTGCGGTTCTAGGCGCTGCATTCCGGAACCGCGGGACTGCTACGGTCGCCGGTTCGAATCCTGCCTCGGGCATGAATGTGTGTGACGTCCTTAGGTTAGTTAGGTTTAAGAAGTTTTAAATTCTAGGGGACTGATGGCCTAAGATGTTAAGTCCCATGGTGCTCAGAGCCATTTGAACCATTTTTGAACCAATCCCCGCTGTGTTTCCCTCTTGGGACGTGAACTCGGCCAAAAACTGGAAACAGTGTGAAGCAATACTCATCCGACAAAACGAGTTTCTTCCATTGCTTCATAGTCCAGATTTTATGACTTCGTTTTCCCGGTACGGGTATTTGCATCACTGATGAGCGGTTTTGGAATTCCAGGTCGCTCTGTGGTTCGCTGTTTATTGAGTTTACTTAATGTTGTTTTGGTGCTGACGGGGTTCGGGAGTGAGACATTCAGTTCTGCAGTGACTTTTTTAGCTATCGTTCTCTTATTTATCGCGACAATCCCCATCAACGACCGTCAGTCACGATCACGCAACACACTATTTCGTCCACGTTGTGACTCGATGGATCATGTTTTCTTCCATACCCTGTATGCGGTTCAAATCTTCGGTATGGTGCCTCTTGAAACAACCACCCATCATACGAACACTAACAATTTGCCCATGTTCAAATTCACTTATCTCCAACTTAATGCACCCACAACTTCACAAAACACTGTTACGACCACGACAGACATTTTCAGCGTACTCAGGGCACTGCACAGGTGCCGTTTGTGGTCAAATACAACAGCGCAACCTTCAGGTTTGGCTAGCATCTGGATTTACATTCATGCATCCGTTTCTCACGGTGTTTCCATATTTTTACCCAACCCCTTCATCTCGGTCCTAGGGAAATGTCTGCTTTTTGTTATTGACAATTCCTTGCGATACATAAATTTCTTTTGTAAAAGCCCTGTTACAGATCAAAATAAACAATGCTATTTTTATTCATCGAATATCGTGTTCAACATTGCAGTTTACTGACCCTTTGGAGTGCTACTGTCGCAGTGTGTGGCATCAATGATATGGAGTGTGATGACAATATGTGTTACACTGTGCTTTTAGTACCTACACTTAATGCCTTGCACCACACCGTTTCACTGGTCACCACTCACGGCGAAGAGACGCTGTTAGCAGTTTTGTTTTTCTTCCATCCGTTAGCTCCAGAAGCCTTATTTACTGCCTACCCATTCCATCTTACTCATTAACAGAAATCCTTTTTATATGAGAGAAAGCTCTGTTCATACACATTAACGAATTCGAGATCGTAACATGCGGATTCATTGTAAGCCACTCCAAATGCTGTTGAAATATATGTATTTCTATTTGCTTTTGATCACCGTTTTAGAAATTATGTCAGTTCTTGTAAGAATCCGCCTGATACTTAATTCATCATCTAAAACGTAATGTACTCTTTCTCTTCATGTTCTTATGGTGTCTGGGGAAGAGAAATGGGCGTCTGTAAGAAAGATGAAGGAGCTCCGGTATTAAAGTCAAAGTTTAACAGAGCTTTGAAAGACATGCGATAAAATAAGGAAGAAGGAATAGATAACATTCCTTCCAAATTTCTGAAATAATTGGGGAAAGCGGCAACCGAGTGAATATTCAAGCTGGTGTGTGCAGTACATCAGGTTTGAGATGTAACTTCAGAAATATGGAAAAATATCATCCACAAAATCCCGAAGGTTGCAGGACTCAACAAGTGAAAGAATTACAGTTTAAAAGCTCATGCATCCAAGTTGCTGACAAGAATAATGTACAGAAGAATGGAAAAGAAAAATTGAGCATTTGTTAGATAAAGATCAGTTAAGCTTTGGGTAAGGCAAGGAAGCAAGACTTGTGAAAATTCAAGACACATTCATAGAATTTGTCGATCTAGAAAAAAGTTCGACGATGTAAATCGTGCAAAATGTTTGTAATTCTGAGAAAAACAAGAGTAAACTTTAAGGAATGACAGGTAATACATAACATACGTAAAAGCCAAGAGGAAACAATAAGAATGGAAGACGAAGAACAAAATGCTCGGATAGTAGGAGCGTGACATAATCTTCTTCTCTTATTGCTTAGTAGTCGACGCATCGATGAAGCGATGTAGCCGACACATCGAAGAAGCAAAGTAGGAATTAAAAGAAGGGTTCAAGAGTGGGATTAAAATTTAGAGCGGAAAGATATAAATGGTAAGATTTGCTGCAGACGTTTCAATCCTTAGTGAATATCAAGAATAATTATTATTGGACCTTCTCAGTGGAATGAATGACCTGACTGCATAATATGGGTTCAGAGTAAAACGAGGAAAGACGAAAGTAACGAGTAGTAACAGAAACGGGAATAGCCGGAAACTAAACATCAGAATTGGGACCATAAAAAAGGAAATAAAGATTTCTGCTACATTGGAAGCAAAATAAAATTTAACGAGAGAAGCGAACAGAATACAAAAAGCTGATCAGCGCAGGCAACAAGGGCAGTCCTGGGCAAGACAAATCTGCTAGTATCATATAAAAGACTGTTGAAAACTAAGTGAGCTGATAAGATAAGGAATGAGTAAGCCTTCCAAAGAATCAGCAAAGAAAGGAAAGTACTGGAAACACTGACAATAAGACGGGACAGGATATTGGACATGTCTTAAGACCTCGGGGAATAACTTCCACGATACTAGAGGGAGTTTTTGAGAGTAAGAACTGTAGGGGAAGACAAAGACTGGAAAAAATGCCACGTATTGAGGATGTAGGTTCTAAGTCCTGTTCTCAGTGAAGAGGTTGGAAAGAGAGAAATTCGTGAATTCGTGGCGGGTGCATCCGCCCAATCAATGGACTGATGACTCAAAAAAAAAAAAAAAAAAAAAAAATCTGTCTGTGTCTATTAAAATTACCTGTTGACATGTTTCGATTAGTTCAAAACTGGACAGTATGAGCGTCCCAAGCAACTAACTAACGCGTCAACAATGGCCAGCGTTAGTGGTAGGTATAAGAATGGAAGGTCCAGCGAAGTGGACCGGAGGCTGAGATCCTGGACTCACTTTCGGAGGATGTGGGATTCCTTTTGACCTTGAGACACTCCTCCTCCCCCCTGTGTGGTACCTAGTCCCCCCTCCCCCCCCCCCCCCCCCCCCCCCGACAAAATATCTCCTTTTGTAGATTTGGGACAGAATGTTTACTGTCGCTGGAGGAGGAGATGTCGAATACATGATGTGTCAAGTGATTGTTGTGCATTTCTTTTATCATGTAGAATCCATCACTATTACCACATTTTTAGGTTACACCCAAATGTAACCCAGTAAATTAAAATCAGTTTCTTGTCTTATCCATTACAGATGTTGAGTCTACGCCTGTGGTTCAAATATTGGATGGTTGTATTGGTACCAACCCCATGTAGGTTCATCCTCAGATGGCGGCGCTGCGGATCATATACCAGGCGCAGCCGGTCGCTGGGATCACAACGTTGATGAAAGCAGGTGCAATGTCTGCAGGGTCTGCCGTTTCATGCATGTAAATAGAGGGTTGTGCTGTTATTTTTAAGGATCGTTTTATGGTGCCACACTTACGAAGTCACGGAAAACATAATGTATAAGTTGCAAAGTAGCGCACAAGTCTTTCATTTGTGCGCATAAAACGGCGGTATCTACATACTCTTCAACTATTCTCGACAAGGCCATGATTCTAGTGATCGGTTACAGCAAATATAAAACATAATTGATGTTGTTGTTGTTATTGTGGTCTTCAGTCCTGAGACTGATTTGATGCAGCTCTCCATGCTACTCTATCCTGTGCAAGCTTCTTCATCTCCCAGTACCTACTGCAACCTACATCCTTCTGAATATACTTAGTGTATTGATCTCTTGGTCTCCCTCTACGATTTTTACCCTCCACGCTGCCCTCCAATATTAAATTGGTGATCCCATGATGCCTCAGAACATGTCCTACCAACCGATCCCTTCTTCTAGTCAAGTTGTGCCACAAACTGCTCTTCTCCCCAGTTGTATTCAATACCTCCTCATTAGTTATGCGATCTACTCATAATCTTCAGCATTCTTCTGTAGTACTACATTTCGAAAGCTTCTACTCTCTTCTTGTACAAACTATTTATCGTCCATGTTTCACTTCCATACATTTTATATCCTATCTACTTCGACCATCATCAGTTATTTTGCTCCCCAAATAGCAAAACTCCTTTACTACTTTAAGTGTCTCATTTCCTAATCTAATACCCTCAGCATCACCCGACTTAATTCGACTACATTCCATTATCCTCGTTTTGCTTTTGTTGATGTTCATCTTAAATCCTCCTTTGAAGACACTGTCCATTCCGTTCAACTGCTCTTCCAAGTCCTTTGCTGTCTCTGACAGAATTACAATGTCATCGGTGAACCTCAAAGTTTTTATTTCTTCTCCATGAATTTTAATGCCTACTCCGAATTTTTCTTTTGTTTCCTTTACTGCTTGGTCAATAGACAGATTGAATAACATCGGGGAGAGGCTACAACCCTGTCTCACTCCCTTCCCAACCACTGCTTCCCTTTCATATCCCTCGACTCTTGTAACTGCCATCTGGTTTCTGTACTAATTGTAAATAGCCTTTCGCTCCCTGTATTTTACCCATGCCACCTTCAGAATTTGTAAGAGAGTATTCCAGTCAACATTGTCAAAAGATTTCTGTAAGTCTACAAATGCTAGAAACGTAGGTTTGTCTTTCCTTAATCTACTTTCTATAATAAGTCGTAGGGTGAGTATTGCCTCACGTGTTCCTACATTTCTACGGAATCCAAACTGATCTTCCCTGAGGTCGGCTTCTACCAGTTCTTTCCATTTGTCTGTAAAGAATTCGTGTTAATATTTTGCAGCCGTGGCTTATTAAACTGATAGGTCGGTAAGTTGCACATCTGATAAAACATAAATTGCCTCGTGATGACTGGGTGTTGTGTGATGTCCTCAGGTTAGTTAGGTTTAAGTAGTTCTAAGTTCTAGGGGACTGATGACCATAGATGTTAAGTCCCATAGTGCTCAGAGCCATTTGAACCAAAACATAAATTACCTGTAAACACCCACCACCTGAGGATGAGCTTACTTCGGCTCCGATAATAATTATCATCGTTTTACCAACAATGTGTTTAATAGTGGATGACATTTTTTTACATGTTTGTATCTGTAGCATGGAATGGTACATCCACAGATTTGAGTTCCAACATCAAGCGCAGTAAGTTTTTAACGTGGATTTTGGAACACACTGATAATTGCTTCGTAAGTGTAGGTAAAACACAGGGATTGTTCGATGTGGGTGATGCTATGTATTGCATGCGTGAAACACCTTTAGTGGAGGAATATAATAGCCCCACCTGCTGTCGTTAGCCGCGCGGTCTTAGGCGCTGCAGTCATGGACTATGCGGTTGGTCCCGGCGGAGGTTCGAGTCCTCCCTCGGGCATGGGTGTGGGTGTTTGTCGTTAGGACAATTTAGGTTAAGTAGTGTGTAAGCTTAGGGACTGATGACCTTAGCAGTTAAGTCCCATAAGATTTCACACACATTTGAACATTTTTTTACTGTCGTTAACCTGGGCTACCACATGCACGTCCGCGAGCACTTGGTACAATCAACAGAGTAGAGATATACTAGGAGTGAGCATGGAGTACTGTGCGCATTCTCAACATCAAACTGAGATCGTCACATGACTTCGGTTAGTTTACAATTTGCACTGAGACACGTATTTGTCATGATTTTACACAGTTCTTTATTGGTAAAACTGTTGGCGAATTTATGTTATTGCGACGGATACAAATCAAAAAACATGAAAGAAAGAATTCGTACCATTATTGAATAGAAAGTTAAAGCGATTTCACACTTCGGCAATAAGCAAAATTGGCACATTTGGGGGACGGAGAATCCACATTTCGCGATCGAGAAGTCTCTTCACTCTCAACGGGTGAGCGTGTGATGTGCAATGTCCAGTCACGGAATAATCGTTGCGATATTTCTCGATGGCACGATGACTACCGAACGGTACGTGGAGGTTTTGGAAGATGATTTCATTTCCATTACCCAAAGCGACCCTGATTTCGACAAGATGTGGTTCATGCAAGACGGAGCTCGACACCATTGGAGCAGGAGAGTGGTTGATGTCCTGGAGGAGCATCTGCGTACCTCATTTTCGTTCTGGGATGCCCAGAGGCCACTGGCAAGGGCCTCCATTGGCTGCCATACTCTCCGGATCTGAACACACTCGACATCTTTCTGTGGGGCTGTATTAGAGACAAGGTGTACAGAGATAACCGCAAAAGCATTGCTGAGCTGAAAACAGCCATTCAGGAGTTCATTGACGGCATCGATGTTCCAACACTTCAGCGGGCCATTCAGAATTTCGCTTTTGGTCTGCGCCACATCATCAAATGGTTCAAATGGCTCTGAGCACTATGGGACTCAACTGCTGTGGTCATAAGTCCCCTAGAACTTAGAACTACTTACACCTAACTAACCTAAGGACAGCACACAACACCCAGCCATCACGAGGCAGGGAAAATCCCTGACCCCGCCGGGAATCGAACCCGGGAACCCGGGCGTGGGAAGCGAGAACGCTACCGCACGACCACGAGATGCGGGCGCCACATCATCGCCAATGATGACAGTCATATTGATCACGTCGTAATCTAAATCCGAATATCTGTGGCAACGTGTACATGTCGAACAAAGTGTGTTCACGTCATAGTTTGCAACTAATTTGTTTTCGTTCATATAGTTCAATAATTGTCACCCCGTACGTTAGTTTCTCAACATCACTCGTGCACCCCAATGGGCTAAGCCGGTACAGCGTGCACATACATACTTAAAGCACTTTCATACCATGCAACTTTCTTTCTTTCTTTTCTTTCTTTCGCTTAGGCCATAGTCTTGCAGCGATCGCAGGGTCGGCGTGGTTAGAATGGATGTGGCAAGGTTAGTGTTAGGGATGGCCAGATGCCCTTCCTGCCGACACCCCAGGATGGAATCAGTGTACCCCAACTGTCTGCGTCTAGTGTAAATCGTGAAATAGTGCGAACGTGTTTCAAATGTCTGCGACGCGTGTAACTGTGGCGGAACGTGGGGACCAGCCCGGTATTCACCTATCGGGATGTGGAAAACCACCTAAAAACCACATCCAGGCTCTCCGTCACACCGGCCCTCGTCGTGGATTCTATCCGGGGCCGGCGCGCCTACCCGAGTCCCGGAAGCAGCGCGTTAGCGCTCTTGGCTACCCTGGCGGGTCTCTTTCATACCATGCAACAGTTACTTCTAATTGAAGAAAGTGTGTGCACTCCGTTGTTTGAAAGTAATTTACGTGTTTTTCATATAATTCAATAATTTTCACCCTGTATTGTCCTACACATCGGAACTAAAAGTCTACCTTGACACCAACTGTAAGTTGCCGGTTCATGGAGTTGTAGCAGGCGTCATCGTGGTACAGTTACCACGCTAGCTCGCCCGTTCATCTGATTTGCGAAAATATGCAAAGATTTCACTTTTCAAGAGGTCAGAGCACCATCGTATTGCACTACTAGCATGCTAGGTAGCCTGATTTTTCGAAATGCGTCTTTCTGTGGGGTTTGTGACAGCTATGGGTGAATGCCGACGCAACATACCAACAGTATTGAGTCAGAAACTCGAAACACGTCTTGAAAGTATGGGGTGAGTTCCCTTATATTATACACAGTCCCAAACCACTGTGCTTATTTTCAACTAGACTTTTTATTTTATTGTTGAAAAGAAGCAACGTTTCATATTTTGACAGATGAACAGTGTTGTGTGTCGACAGTTTGACATAAAAAATTGTCATAATAAAACCATGTGGGTAGCCCAGATACAAAAGCCGCTAACTGCATGACAAATGAAACTGAGATAATCGCAAAAAACCCGTCCCATCTAAACTATTAAACACTTCATTTCTTTTCTAAAGATTAGTAAAAAAATAATTAATTACACGGTATTAATGGCTGAAATCTGTGATTATGTTTTATACGTAAAAATCTTAAGTGAAATATTGACTTAGAGGTTTTTGCACCCGATTTATGCAGTTAGCAGGCTGGTCAGTCAAATTACAAAAAAAGCATTTGGTTTGCTAAATCCGCTATTAGGAATGACAGAAAGGTGAAATTTAATTATTGCGAATATAAGCAGAATACGTTTTATTTCAAAGAGAAGTCTGAAAATTTTACGAAATTGGCATATAAAAATACGAAGGTGACAGTATTTTACCAGGAAAAACTGACTTACTTAATGCCAAAAAGAGAACAAATATCAACGCTCAACATTAGACTATTTTTTTATATTTTTTAAACACACCAACGCCCTTTTTACACCACAAGATACTGTAGAAAGTAAAACAAGTTCCAAATTACATCTTAGTAAAAAGTCAACAGTCTTTAGAAAATAGTAAAATTGGCGGAAAGTTGCACCTCACTTAAAACAGCGACAAAGAATTTTAGAAAATGAAATTAGTTAAAAACTAATTTTAAGAGACATCGACCTCAACACTCTCCATCAAATCAAAGTTGCTTACGGCATCTTCACCTAGTTGGCAGCGGTAGGAGAGATTCTAGGAATGCCTTCCTGCTCATCTAACACCTCGGCGAAGAATTTGAGTCTGTCGTTGGTCACCCAGTCTTCACCAAAGTGGAGCTCTAAAAGTTTTTTGATATATCCGAGTTTGGATTCTGAAAGTTTTACACCAGCTGTGTTTGGAGTTGGGCCGTTTCCTTTGCTGAAATTTTTTCCCCTCTTCAGGATGATCTTCCCGCCTCCAGCTTGAAAGTTGTAGAAGGGGTCTCCATAAACTAAACAAATCTTCTTGTTTTCGCTTTTCGTGAATACGATTTTTTTGGTTTTCTGAATCTGGAAATGGAAGTTACAAGTAACTTTCACTAGTCCTTCCACATATGTCGTAACAATTAGTGTCAACACACTATTCATTGTATGACATTGCTTTACAGTACATTTGACGTTCTTGCCTTTCTGTTTTGGAAACATTTCTTTCCATTGATCAGGACGCCTCTCCTTTTCCGGGAGGGACCGTCGCGCTCGGTCTAGTTCTGGTCATTTGCAACTACAAAGATAGATTCGTCTTCTTGCAGAACTGCTACTGTTTCAGTTATTCCCATTTTGTTTGTACCATCTTCAGCATTTAAAGCGTCCACAAAATTCCTTATTTTCTTCAAAACACACGTGCAACTACGTCAACATACATCCTACTGATCAGCTGAACTGTACTTACCGGCGTGTATTTCGACAACGAATCGGCAACGAGAGCTTCGTTGGCGCGTTTGCTTTAGCTACAGCGCCGCCAACCTAACTCTAAATAAGAAAAATATCCCAATCGTAACAAACCGAAAGGTGGTTTGAATGTCTAGCTTGGTAAGTCTGATGACAGTTGGCGTTCCTTGCATCCTGACATGTCACAGCGAC